>NC_063063.1:23948212-24585712 GCF_018812025.1 Megalobrama amblycephala
AACTGCAACTTCGTCCTGGTTCATTTCGCTCAGGAACTTCCAGTATGCGTCACTAAAACCAGCTGGAGCAGGTTCTGCAAAAGCACACAACGCTTGAACTCTGGATTTTCCTCGTTTAGAGTTTTTGCCCTGAGGCTTAAAATTGCAAACCTTAAAATGTCTCCACATCACTTTTTTTCGGAACAGTCCGTAGCAGTAAACACAGTGCGTAAATTCTTGTCCTTCAGTTTTTTTCTTTGGTTGCTTCCATGGGATGAGTTGGCCTTTGCGGCTCTCCAAAACTTCAACGTTGTGCTCAAAGTTTCCTTTGTTTCGGATATAATCTAACTGTAGTCTCCTTTCTTTCGAGTTCTTTGGCAAACTTAATGCTTTAGCAACTTCAACTACGTCGCTGTGTTTACGTGACAAGTGTCTGGACATTTTCTGAACAACTTGGCTACAAAACAAGCAGTGATGCTTCTTGTTGTATCTTCTAGACCCATCTTCTTTTTTTAAAACTTCATTAACATAGACAGAGGGCTCTTCAAGAGGAACTGAAACACTCATCGCCTTCTTACTATATGTTTGCCCTGTTTTCTCTCTGCTTCTTTCATCTCTGCTATTGGAAAATCTTTGCACAGAGTCTTGACTTGTTTCAAATCTTCTGCTCTGACTGGACTCAAATTGGCTCTGACCTGAAGACTTGCACCTGCTCTTACTTGATGACTTGCTTCTGCTTTGACTAATAGATGACTTTGGTTTATTTTCCAGAGATAACTTCAAGCTGCAGTCACTGTCATTGCTTTCCCCTGTACTTTCCTCCCTGGGATCTGGAATATACTCATCTTCGCTATCGCCACATGAGTCATCTGATTCTACAAGATGCCTTTGAATCTTTCAAAAAAGAAAAAGAAAAGGTTAACAGGATTAGTCCCCCAAAATGAAGGTCATCAATCATTTATGTGCATTAGTGATCCTTCATAACATGATAGAAATAAATACAGATCACTCATTTTGACCAGAAGTTTGCACTACTTAATAGGTTTATAATGTTATATATTGTTTATTACAAACACAGAGCATTTAGTTTCAATTGGACAAGCATAGATTACCATTAGCCAGCCTGAACGACATACAAGTCTTAAAACTGTTGGTTGCAATCAATTTCCATTCAATGTGTATATATGTATATATAAACTTTAGCATGAAAAACTGACTAAACAATGAACTGCCTACTGCATGTTGGGATGACATACATTCTGTAAGGAACCTAGGTAAAAATGTAGAGAGCTTTTAAACAAGTAAATTAAATTAGAAATTAAAAATGAACTATTAATTAAAAGTTAGACCAAGAGACTAAAATCATTGACAGTGTGCCAAATATAGAGAAAAGCATAAGGTGGCACACCCCTTTCAATATTATTTGGAGCAACAATGGACTGGCATCATGTTAATGGATGAGAAATCTTAAGTTACTGTTAGTATAGTTTGACTATGAAAGGTATTTGAAGTTTACGTTTATGGAGACCTTATTCGCTTGTTAAGTCGTGACGTAAGGAATGCCGTTTCCGGGTCGGTTACATACAAAATCTGGAGTTTGGGTAGCATCAACCATTAAGTAACAAAGCATAAAAAAATTAGGCTTACAGGATGGTGACAGCTTCTCTTTGGCCTTTGTGGAGCCATTTCCGACATAGTGTCAATCTCATCTGTGCTTTCATCACTTGGAACAGAACAATCTGGTACTTTATCCATCTGCAAATAGGGAGTTTGGTCATGGTATGGTTGTTCACATTCTATCAAAATCATTTAATAAAATCATTTGCATACCGAAATGCTTTTTGTCCTTCGCTTTGGAACAACTTTGTCTGATTGAGAACTGGACTCCTCATCAGTTTCATCAACTATACTCTCACTCGAGTCAAACAGAGGGTCAGAATAATCAGGTACCCCATCCATCTGGCAAAAAGGGAGTCATTTTAATGTACGATTATACATTTTTGCTTACACTCTATTAAAACCAGTCACAGGGAAAAAAATGTTTGAACTATTTAGAAAAACTTTACACAAGAATTTAAAGTACTGCATCTGAGGCATACCTGAATGTTTTCATTCCTTGTCTTTTGTCGAACAAAAGAGGTAGGGTTGTCTTTCTCATCATCAGTCTCATCACTTTCGGAATAATTTACCAGGCCAAACCCTTCAGTAAACATCTAAATAGAATTAAAATAAATACACATTAAAAATAACTTTTAAATGAGCAACAGAAAAACAGAAATAACCCACATACATGTGTTCGAGTTCGACACAGTTCAACCAAGAGTGTGCAGCTCTTAAAGGGGCCACACCATATTTATACTCGTTACACATGCCTTTAATAAAAATATCTTCAGCCCCCTCCCGCTGAAGCTTTGAATATTCAGTGCCGTTTACTACTGAGCTGCGAATCAAAAAAAAAAAAAAAAAAAAAAAAAGGTATTCTGACCAGCCCTAATGGTATTATCACGACACAAACTTATTCGCAAAAATGTGTTGTCATAATACAGTATAACAGGTTTAATAACCATTTTCTTACAACAAAAATAACAGAACATTTAAATACAATTAAGCAATAGACAAAAGATGTATAAAGTTAAAAAAAAAAAAAAAAAAAAAAAAAAAATGTACACAGATTAAAATGCAAAAGAACTATAAAGACCAATAGGTATCATTTTACAATAAGATCTCAGTTAGTTAATGCATTCAAATTCAAAATGAGCAATAGCTACATTTGCTACACAAGTTATTCATCTTTGTTACATCTCCTAGTCGTTAGCTCATTAAACAGTTGCAACTTTTGATTTTAACAGTGTTAAAATTGGAATTACCTAAGACTAATTAATGTTTAGAATCAATTTTTCATTGGCAGTTTGTTAACTAATGAAGCCGTAATGTAAAGTTTGACCGAAAAAACCCCCCAAAAAAACCAAACACTTTCAGACAATATCTAGGGCATGTTGTAGTCCAGATTAAAATGTAAAAAAGTTTGAAAATAAATAGCCTATTAAGTCTAAATATTTAAGTATTTGGCACAGTGATGAACACTATAGCAAATACACAATCTGTATCTATTTAATATCTATTTAAATCATTTAAACACTTTTCAGAAACAGAAAACGGTTTAGTTTACGAGGTCTCTAGGGTAATGGCTGAATTATGTTTAGTGCCATCTGCTGCCAGACAGTAATCTTGGCATCCATAATTGTGATTGCAATTAGAAATTCGATTAATTGTGCAGCCCTACCTAGAGGTAACAGCAAGTGTCACAGGAACATATAAGATGATCCAGAGGAATATATTTAAAATACTCAATCTGAACATGTAGCAGCTTGTAAAGTGTTGAATTACACCTGCAATAAGTTCAGTTTAAATAATGACAGGTGCTGTTTCAGTGATATAAAATCACTTAGACTGAGATCCATACGTGAGGGCCCCATAAAGCCCAGACTAGAAATGTGTGTGTGTGAGAACTTAACTGTAAATTCATTAGTTTGAGGGAGGGCCCCATAAGGCCCAGACTAGAAACGTGTGTGTGAGACGCTTAACCAGTGAGAAACCTGTCTGCATTACTCCTTTACCTGTGTGATTTCATCATGCATTTTTGGGTCATCATGGGATGGGTGATCTGTCAGGGACGTGTCGGTCTCTAGAGCAGAAGCCTGCTTCTTTGGACCCTGGAAATCAGACTAAAACAGAACAAGAACCTGTGAAGAACTTACATATGTACTGTATTCAGGCATTTACAAGTGACACAAGACCTCTCATGTAAAAACAGTCTCTCAACTAGCATATAGTTGAAATTTAAACATACACAGAGCTTTCCTAGAGGTAACAGCAAGTGTCACAGGAACATATAAGATGATCCAGAGGAATATATTTAAAATACTCAATCTGAACATGTAGCAGCTTGTAAAGTGTTGAATTACACCTGCAATAAGTTCAGTTTAAATAATGACAGGTGCTGTTTCAGTGATATAAAATCACTTAGACTGAGATCCATACGTGAGGGCCCCATAAAGCCCAGACTAGAAATGTGTGTGTGTGAGAACTTAACTGTAAATTCATTAGTTTGAGGGAGGGCCCCATAAGGCCCAGACTAGAAACGTGTGTGTGAGACGCTTAACCAGTGAGAAACCTGTCTGCATTACTCCTTTACCTGTGTGATTTCATCATGCATTTTTGGGTCATCATGGGATGGGTGATCTGTCAGGGACGTGTCGGTCTCTAGAGCAGAAGCCTGCTTCTTTGGACCCTGGAAATCAGACTAAAACAGAACAAGAACCTGTGAAGAACTTACATATGTACTGTATTCAGGCATTTATAAGTGACACAAGACCTCTCATGTAAAAACAGTCTCTCAACTAGCATATAGTTGAAATTTAAACATACACAGAGCTTTCCTAGAGGTAACAGCAAGTGTCACAGGAACATATAAGATGATCCAGAGGAATATATATAAAATACTCAATCTGAACATGTAGCAGCTTGTAAAGTGTTGAATTACACCTGCAATAAGTTCAGTTTAAATAATGACAGGTGCTGTTTCAGTGATATAAAATCACTTAGACTGAGATCCATACGTGAGGGCCCCATAAAGCCCAGACTAGAAATGTGTGTGTGTGAGAACTTAACTGTAAATTCATTAGTTTGAGGGAGGGCCCCATAAGGCCCAGACTAGAAACGTGTGTGTGAGACGCTTAACCAGTGAGAAACCTGTCTGCATTACTCCTTTACCTGTGTGATTTCATCATGCATTTTTGGGTCATCATGGGATGGGTGATCTGTCAGGGACGTGTCGGTCTCTAGAGCAGAAGCCTGCTTCTTTGGACCCTGGAAATCAGACTAAAACAGAACAAGAACCTGTGAAGAACTTACATATGTACTGTATTCAGGCATTTACAAGTGACACAAGACCTCTCATGTAAAAACAGTCTCTCAACTAGCATATAGTTGAAATTTAAACATACACAGAGCTTTCCTAGAGGTAACAGCAAGTGTCACAGGAACATATAAGATGATCCAGAGGAATATATATAAAATACTCAATCTGAACATGTAGCAGCTTGTAAAGTGTTGAATTACACCTGCAATAAGTTCAGTTTAAATAATGACAGGTGCTGTTTCAGTGATATAAAATCACTTAGACTGAGATCCATACGTGAGGGCCCCATAAAGCCCAGACTAGAAATGTGTGTGTGTGAGAACTTAACTGTAAATTCATTAGTTTGAGGGAGGGCCCCATAAGGCCCAGACTAGAAACGTGTGTGTGAGACGCTTAACCAGTGAGAAACCTGTCTGCATTACTCCTTTACCTGTGTGATTTCATCATGCATTTTTGGGTCATCATGGGATGGGTGATCTGTCAGGGACGTGTCGGTCTCTAGAGCAGAAGCCTGCTTCTTTGGACCCTGGAAATCAGACTAAAACAGAACAAGAACCTGTGAAGAACTTACATATGTACTGTATTCAGGCATTTACAAGTGACACAAGACCTCTCATGTAAAAACAGTCTCTCAACTAGCATATAGTTGAAATTTAAACATACACAGAGCTTTCCTAGAGGTAACAGCAAGTGTCACAGGAACATATAAGATGATCCAGAGGAATATATATAAAATACTCAATCTGAACATGTAGCAGCTTGTAAAGTGTTGAATTACACCTGCAATAAGTTCAGTTTAAATAATGACAGGTGCTGTTTCAGTGATATAAAATCACTTAGACTGAGATCCATACGTGAGGGCCCCATAAAGCCCAGACTAGAAATGTGTGTGTGTGAGAACTTAACTGTAAATTCATTAGTTTGAGGGAGGGCCCCATAAGGCCCAGACTAGAAACGTGTGTGTGAGACGCTTAACCAGTGAGAAACCTGTCTGCATTACTCCTTTACCTGTGTGATTTCATCATGCATTTTTGGGTCATCATGGGATGGGTGATCTGTCAGGGACGTGTCGGTCTCTAGAGCAGAAGCCTGCTTCTTTGGACCCTGGAAATCAGACTAAAACAGAACAAGAACCTGTGAAGAACTTACATATGTACTGTATTCAGGCATTTACAAGTGACACAAGACCTCTCATGTAAAAACAGTCTCTCAACTAGCATATAGTTGAAATTTAAACATACACAGAGCTTTCCTAGAGGTAACAGCAAGTGTCACAGGAACATATAAGATGATCCAGAGGAATATATATAAAATACTCAATCTGAACATGTAGCAGCTTGTAAAGTGTTGAATTACACCTGCAATAAGTTCAGTTTAAATAATGACAGGTGCTGTTTCAGTGATATAAAATCACTTAGACTGAGATCCATACGTGAGGGCCCCATAAAGCCCAGACTAGAAATGTGTGTGTGTGAGAACTTAACTGTAAATTCATTAGTTTGAGGGAGGGCCCCATAAGGCCCAGACTAGAAACGTGTGTGTGAGACGCTTAACCAGTGAGAAACCTGTCTGCATTACTCCTTTACCTGTGTGATTTCATCATGCATTTTTGGGTCATCATGGGATGGGTGATCTGTCAGGGACGTGTCGGTCTCTAGAGCAGAAGCCTGCTTCTTTGGACCCTGGAAATCAGACTAAAACAGAACAAGAACCTGTGAAGAACTTACATATGTACTGTATTCAGGCATTTACAAGTGACACAAGACCTCTCATGTAAAAACAGTCTCTCAACTAGCATATAGTTGAAATTTAAACATACACAGAGCTTTCCTAGAGGTAACAGCAAGTGTCACAGGAACATATAAGATGATCCAGAGGAATATATATAAAATACTCAATCTGAACATGTAGCAGCTTGTAAAGTGTTGAATTACACCTGCAATAAGTTCAGTTTAAATAATGACAGGTGCTGTTTCAGTGATATAAAATCACTTAGACTGAGATCCATACGTGAGGGCCCCATAAAGCCCAGACTAGAAATGTGTGTGTGTGAGAACTTAACTGTAAATTCATTAGTTTGAGGGAGGGCCCCATAAGGCCCAGACTAGAAACGTGTGTGTGAGACGCTTAACCAGTGAGAAACCTGTCTGCATTACTCCTTTACCTGTGTGATTTCATCATGCATTTTTGGGTCATCATGGGATGGGTGATCTGTCAGGGACGTGTCGGTCTCTAGAGCAGAAGCCTGCTTCTTTGGACCCTGGAAATCAGACTAAAACAGAACAAGAACCTGTGAAGAACTTACATATGTACTGTATTCAGGCATTTACAAGTAAGTGACACAAGACCTCTCATGTAAAAACAGTCTCTCAACTAGCATATAGTTGAAATTTAAACATACACAGAGCTTTCCTAGAGGTAACAGCAAGTGTCACAGGAACATATAAGATGATCCAGAGGAATATATTTAAAATACTCAATCTGAACATGTAGCAGCTTGTAAAGTGTTGAATTACACCTGCAATAAGTTCAGTTTAAATAATGACAGGTGCTGTTTCAGTGATATAAAATCACTTAGACTGAGATCCATACGTGAGGGCCCCATAAAGCCCAGACTAGAAATGTGTGTGTGTGAGAACTTAACTGTAAATTCATTAGTTTGAGGGAGGGCCCCATAAGGCCCAGACTAGAAACGTGTGTGTGAGACGCTTAACCAGTGAGAAACCTGTCTGCATTACTCCTTTACCTGTGTGATTTCATCATGCATTTTTGGGTCATCATGGGATGGGTGATCTGTCAGGGACGTGTCGGTCTCTAGAGCAGAAGCCTGCTTCTTTGGACCCTGGAAATCAGACTAAAACAGAACAAGAACCTGTGAAGAACTTACATATGTACTGTATTCAGGCATTTATAAGTGACACAAGACCTCTCATGTAAAAACAGTCTCTCAACTAGCATATAGTTGAAATTTAAACATACACAGAGCTTTCCTAGAGGTAACAGCAAGTGTCACAGGAACATATAAGATGATCCAGAGGAATATATTTAAAATACTCAATCTGAACATGTAGCAGCTTGTAAAGTGTTGAATTACACCTGCAATAAGTTCAGTTTAAATAATGACAGGTGCTGTTTCAGTGATATAAAATCACTTAGACTGAGATCCATACGTGAGGGCCCCATAAAGCCCAGACTAGAAATGTGTGTGTGTGAGAACTTAACTGTAAATTCATTAGTTTGAGGGAGGGCCCCATAAGGCCCAGACTAGAAACGTGTGTGTGTGACGCTTAACCAGTGAGAAACCTGTCTGCATTACTCCTTTACCTGTGTGATTTCATCATGCATTTTTGGGTCATCATGGGATGGGTGATCTGTCAGGGACGTGTCGGTCTCTAGAGCAGAAGCCTGCTTCTTTGGACCCTGGAAATCAGACTAAAACAGAACAAGAACCTGTGAAGAACTTACATATGTACTGTATTCAGGCATTTACAAGTGACACAAGACCTCTCATGTAAAAACAGTCTCTCAACTAGCATATAGTTGAAATTTAAACATACACAGAGCTTTCCTAGAGGTAACAGCAAGTGTCACAGGAACATATAAGATGATCCAGAGGAATATATATAAAATACTCAATCTGAACATGTAGCAGCTTGTAAAGTGTTGAATTACACCTGCAATAAGTTCAGTTTAAATAATGACAGGTGCTGTTTCAGTGATATAAAATCACTTAGACTGAGATCCATACGTGAGGGCCCCATAAAGCCCAGACTAGAAATGTGTGTGTGTGAGAACTTAACTGTAAATTCATTAGTTTGAGGGAGGGCCCCATAAGGCCCAGACTAGAAACGTGTGTGTGAGACGCTTAACCAGTGAGAAACCTGTCTGCATTACTCCTTTACCTGTGTGATTTCATCATGCATTTTTGGGTCATCATGGGATGGGTGATCTGTCAGGGACGTGTCGGTCTCTAGAGCAGAAGCCTGCTTCTTTGGACCCTGGAAATCAGACAAAAAGATTGATATATATATATAAAGTAGCTGTGCTACTCAACACATTTTTACATTTTTTTTTAAATTAAATAATAAAATAACATGACTAATCTAACTCACCTTGTTACGCCATGGCCATTGTGCATCACCATAGTTATATTCAATTTCACTTCCTATTTCAATTCTTTTCACGGCAAATAGACATAAATGTGGCCTGTTATTTACTATGATTTTTTTCATAGAGCAGTTGGGAGATTTGTGATTGTCATTACACAGTCTTCCAAGGGATCCATCTTCTTTGGATGCATCAATACTAAAAAGGTATATAAAAAAAAAAAAAAAAAAACTTTGAAAGATCGTTTAAAGAAAACCCTTTAAACATTGAACTACAATATTATGTGCACAAATGTTACACATTTGCACATACATACATGTAAGAGTCATTTAAATTACACAACAAATATAACTGTATGACATAAAAAGCAGAAAGTCCCAAAAAGTGCTTCTCATCCCCCGTAGTGAAAGATTTTATTGTTGATAATATGTCAGTGTATTGTTCTATATGCTTTGAGACAAACCATGTTCAAATTCAGTCAATACCATTGCTGAGTATTTTAAGTTAAGACTGCAGAGTACCACAGAACAGGCAGAAAAACAGGCAGTACAGGGGGACTTCAAGACGTATCATCAGAGTTAACTGCTGATGTCCAGATTAGTCCTGCTTTTGCTCATTCAAAAGAGTGTTGCATGTCTTTGTTAGAATTTCACAGATCTTTCAAAACATGTATCTTGACATACTCACCACCAGTGACGTTGCTGCCATTCAAAATCAAACAGAAATGTGCTCTGTAACTCTGTGTAGTTTCTGGCCTGGCATTCCTCTGCTGTGATGAGTTCCCCCCTATATTCTAAGACAAAAGCTCCCGGTTCAACAGGCTGGGTAGAAAACACTCCTCTACCTATAAGAATATATCATTAGAAATACATTTAATTGGAAGAAAAAGTTGTTGTCTTAACACTTTACATAAAAATAACCCACAGATTGTCAATTTCATGTAATATAACCATACTAAAGTAATGCTAAAGCTTACTGCCTTTATAATCAAGGAGTTAAAGCTAGGAATTCAGAGTAATAACACAATGTGGCCACTTTCATAAATCTTTTGAAAAATAAATTAAAAACTATACTAAACTAAAAACTAAACCATTTCCCCAAATACAAATCATACATAATTATGTAAGTGCATGCTAATGACATGTACTGATAAATGCACATGTAATATACCTTTGTTTCTATCAATAAATCGTTCCACAAACTCTGGCTTGTCACTTGAAGACAAAATATAAGACCTTGCTTCGTCTGCAGGCCGTATCCTCTTACATCTTCTGGACATTATGGCTATGTTAAAAAAGTAAAAATACACAGACACACCCACAGTGAAAAAACAGCATTAATTTAGCATAAGAGAAAAAAACTCAAGCAATTTCAAGTAATATTCATTGGTTTAAGATCTAAGTGGAGTTGTCACTGGCATTAATGTACAAACAAGGAACAATACATATATTACAGCATTTGTTAATCTTTGTTAATGTTAATTAAAGTATAGTCGTTCATTAGGTCATGGTAATTCACAGAACATAATGTTAACAAGCACAACTTTTGATTTAATATTAGTTCATGTTAACTTACTTAACAAATGTTAACCAATGACGCTTAATGTTAACTAAATAAATTTTACCAAGAAAACGTAGTCAAATTATCAACTGCAATTAAAAAAAAAATGCTTCTTTCTTATTCTGTCATCACCATTATCAGCTAACGATTAGCAGATTAGCAGCTAGCGATCTGAATAAAATAGCACATTATTAACCATCAATTTGATGCGTAACGAAATGGAGAAACGAACTACCTCATGTTACGAAGTCAAATACTATAAACCTACCAGTTATTCACATGAAGACATTACGTTACTTCGGTTGGACAGCGTTAAACCTTGTGAAAATGCAGTAAATGTGATGTGTCCCTCTTTCCACGGGCTATTAGCCACCAGCGATCTAATTAAAAAAGTAACGTCACTTCATTAAACATCATACTGGGTAGGAACTGACACGAAACTAAATCAAATGTACAGTCAAAAAGTATATAATAAATATATATATATATACAATATAAACCCACCTGTTGCTCACACGAAGACGTTCTTCCGTTTGTACAGTGTTAACCCGCGTGGAACTTCCGGTTGAAATGCCGTAAAACAGCCCATTTAAATGGCCCCTCCCTTTCCGTGGGCTATTAGCAATTAGCCGTGTGATTAAAATGGTATTTCATTAAGCATCATTCTGTCGATATGGGTAGGAATTGAACTAAATCAAATGCACAGTCAAATAATATAAACATAAGTTACCTGTTGAGTTTCTTCAGTTGGTACAGAGTCCAAACATGTTGAATTATAGATTTTACAAAAGGAATTAACACTGTTTATGACTAAAACTAATCAGCTCCTCCCTTCCGTGAGCTAAAACGACACACACTTCCGGTAGTGTGTATCTGCTGCAATACCCCACTCTCAGATATGGGGGCGATAGAGAGCAAAAAGTGTGTAACACACGTAACCATACTTTGTCACTTTGTGGGGTAAGTGAAAAAAAAGCATGAGGCATATCAGGACAGGCTACTGAGGCAGTTTAAATGAAAAACGGTGTGGGGCCCACTATTTTGGGCCCCACAAGGCTGTTGGACCCCATACTGTTGGTGTGCTCCAGGTCACCGGGCCCAACAAAGTAATAAATACAAGTACACACACACACACACACACACACACACACACACACACACACACACACACACACAGAAAGTAATACTCATATTCGGGCCGGAATCAATAACTGCCAGTGTTCTATTGTCACAAATGCCAATTAACAGGGTCTCTACAAACGCTGACTTGTTGATCTGGCACTCCTTCTCATTCTCGCTTTCTCTCTCTTTCTCTTCCGTTCGGTCTCATTCGCCCTTTTTCACACTTAAACACAGCGTGTGCACGCATACTACCTGTGTGCTGAATTACTGCGTGCTTCCAGGCTTGTGAGGTAAATAAATCTGTTGGAATAAAGTGGGAGGAACTGAGCCAGTTGCCGTAATGGAGAGAAACTGCTGCCATATTTCAGCTGAAGAAAATCTCAGAATATCCTTTACAACATAAAAAAAAGTACGTTTAGAACACAATAAAAAGGTAAAAGGCTTTCCTTATGTACCTGACCAAAGCTTTGCGTATTTGCACCATAAGATGGGGATGAGATAGAGGCTGAGTCTGAAAGCTTAGGCAGCTGACTTGGTGCCTTGTTGCTTTATCAGGCAATGACTTCACAGGCATCATTTGCACATGAAGGTATCTCACGAAACTGATTTCAAACAGACATCCTGAGGCAAAATAACAGTTTATTGATCTACAACAAAATAGAGAGTGCTTTGGTGATGGCTAAGCAAATATTTAATTACTACAATAGTCATTTCTAGCTAGAAATGACATTAAAAAAAGGGGAAAAGTTGGTAAAAAAAAAAAAAAAAAGTCCATTTACACACAAAGTGACCACCCACAGTAACTTTCAGATGCCATATTTACTTTTTAGCCCAACTATCATGAAATGGAAAGCACAGGATTGTGGGATATCAAAGGCAGCGAGGGATACATCTATGCTGCCTTTAAAAAAATCGATCAGATGAAGGTATCTCACTAGACCAAATGTGACATGAGAAATGGATTTGGACATGCTTCTTGCCTTCCTACCTCCGTATTTTACCTGTGGAGGAAGCTTTCAGGCTAAGGCATAGTAAGAGTTTGTCGCAGTGTATTCTGGGACTGCCTTCTCTTCAAAGGCTACATGGAATCTGGCCAAAACAAGGTATCTTAGGAGGCAACATAATTAAGTTTGGACCTTTTTGAAAAGCTTTCGCTCTGGGAACGCACCTATGATCGCTTAAAATGCGGCCTACGTAGGCAGCTCTCTAGGTTTTAATACAGAATGTGTGTGTGTGTTGCAGGCTGACAGGAGTGCACAGGGCCTCTGTGCGGTGTGCTCAGATCAGCACCTTCCCAAGAGTTCAACCTTTTAACAGGTTGAGCTCTGTAACCACCCAGAGACTTGGCAGCATGCTGCGTACCGACAGTGTGTGTGTGTATGTGAGTGTGTGTGTGTGTTGAGAGTCAGAGCGCAGTCCCTGCTTTGAGATGTTTTGACATAAAGCAACAACACAAGTGACAGGGGTACTTACTCAGACAGGAAGCCTGATCTCATATGCTTACACACATACACAAACATGCACATAAGCACACACACACACATACGCAACAGGCTCATTAACGCAGGACTGAATTCTTATTAACACCAGCGAATCCCTCTGTTAAACGTAATTAGGAAAGAAATCGTTCATTTTCACTTTTTGTTTCGTGGAAGCGGAACAAAAAGCGTTAGAAGAATTATGTGATATAAAACCCACAATGGGTTTTATTCATTAATAATTACGTACACATTGAAAAGGTTCAAGAAATATTCCTGTCAGATTTACTACAGGTGCATCACGTATGCGGCATGCGCACATCAATTTGTTCCCGCTCTTGATCTAATGTTGGTGAATCTGGATTATTTTAAATGAAGGAGAATGTAATTAGCAGAAAACATGCCAAAATCATCTGCATATAAGGGTTTTCTTCATGACAGCCTTTCATCACTCTATGCAAAGTATCCTTGCACTGTTTAAAGATGCTCTGAAACGTTAAATAAATATAAACATTAATTGAAAATGTTTAATTTTCATATATTCAAAAGCTTAGGGTCAGAACGCATTAAATTGATCAAAAGTGACAGTAAAGACATTTAAAATGTTACAAAAAAAATTACATTTCTGATTTCTGAAGGATCATGTGACACTGAAGACTGGAGGAATGGCTGCTGAAAATTCAGCTTTGCCATCACAGGAATAAATTACATTTTAAAATATATTCAAATAGAAATCAGTTATTTAAATTGTAATAATATTTCTCAATATTCCTATTTGGTCACACGTTAGATTAGTAAGGTAGTTGTTAAGTTTAAGTATTGGGTAGGATTAAGGTATGTAGAATATGGTCATGCAGAATAAGGCATTAATATGTGCTTTATAAGCACTAATAAAAAGCCAATATCCTACTAATATGCATGCTAATAAGTAAGTTAATAGTGAGAATTGGACCCTAAACTAAAGTGTTACCTACTATTTTTACTTTATTTTTGTTCAAATAAATGCAGCCTTTGTGAGCATAAGAGACATCTTCCAAAAGCAAACTTCCAAACTTTTGAACAATAGTGTATTAAAGAAAATAAAGGTATATTAAAACAGAGGATGTTTTATGTAAGCAATAAGGTACGAGAGGCTGTGCTGTATCGTGAATAAGTCACGGCTGAAGGGCGTCCTTAGGCACGACGCGAAGCAGATTCATAATACAGCACTAGCCTCGAGTACCTTATTGCTTTTATAAAATGGTTACCACACAATTCAAATATTAAAGCCAGAAATATGTATCAATGCAGCTTTCATGAATTAATAAACATTTTCTAAAAGCCTTCCTTCCGCCAGAAAAAACAGTCCCTGACCGTGAACAGCAACAGAAGTTACATTTTCACGCCATTAGATGGCGGCAAAGACTGACTTTGTGAGTGATTCAGTCAGTAGTGAAGACTTTTATATTGAAAAGACTGAATTGTTTTGAAAACGCAACAAATGCTTTGACTAGCGCTGTTAAGTCACATTAAAACCCATTACATGTTAAAAGGACAAGATAATACATCGGACATTTAAACAGATTTTTTATTTTGAACATAGGACTGACTGACCTGAAGGAAAATGCTAAATCTGAATGCAGGTAATAAACTCGCGCACTCGATCTCTTTCTCACAATACTCGTCTACATAATACAGTAAGCTTCAATGAACAATATCAATTGAGAACATACAGTTTACATTGCTAAGAGTGGTTGCAAAGTAGTGATACACAGAACCGTTGGGTGAAGCAGTCATAGCCGTGTTTTATTGACCAATCAGAATCAAGGACAGGAACTAACCGTTTTATAACTACATAAATAACTTCAGAAATAAATCTATGAAGTAGATTAAGTATAAACAACATATTGATGAATCATTCTATCTGCTTTCTCACACAGGTTTACACCCATTGTCAAGTCAACATCAAAAGCCACATGCGGGGCTTTACAGCCATCACAGTGCGATAAAAGCATTGGTCCTGGTCCAGCATGGTTCTGATCTGTGTAATGTTTGTTATGTGAAGCTATTTGAAGGGATGAGCAGTGGTATCAGTGTGGTGCAGGTTCAGAGCATGTGTATCTGGCTGGGTTGGCTTTGGCCTGCAGCCCTGAATGCTCTGCTAGATCATTAACTTGTTGTTTTATATCTGCATGCGACTGCACAGGCTGTAGTAGCGTGCTGTACGCGCTATACGGACAAGTTAAACTCAGTATTTCCTCATTAGAGTTGGGCGCATTACCACACACACAGAGACATACACACGCACTCATGCACACAAAGGACTCCTGTGTTAGGAATGTTTATTCAGGGCTGACCGTGTGCTGCTCTCTCTGATAAGGGAGCAGTTAAGTCAACAGTGGACAGCGGGTCTGCCGGTGAGCATGTTAGCCGCTGTTTGTTCAACAATCTGTTTACAGTAAACACTTTGACCACAAGTCTGACCCCCTTCACACCTTACTACCTACAGCGCCCTCTAGCAGAGTGTCGCCCCCTGTTGATAGCAGTCTGGATTCGCAAGTCAAGAAGAGGAAAAATATATTTCCCTAGAAATCTCTTACACACCATCACTGAAGAGTTTGGACTCAACAATTAGCTTCTAATGATTGTAAAAAACTTTTGATGTAAAAGCTTAGGCCTGTTTAAATTGAAATATAACATAAATAAATAATAAAATAAACAAAATTTTTGCTATACAAAGAAAAATAGTAGGCTATTATAGGCCTACGTTTAATTACATGACATGTTGATAATACTAACATTCATGTGACAAGCTTGTAGACCACTTATTATCAAGTCAAAATGTCTGGCTAGTATAAAAATGAACAGTGGAAACTATACAGCACGACCACAGTTCGATACTGTCCAACAGAATAACTCGTATCAACCGGTTCTTTTTAGTGAATCAAAAACATACTGCGCAACCAGTGTCAAACGATTCCCCAATAAATGACTCATGTGAGTTGGTTCTTTTTAGTGAATCAACACACAACAAACAAACAGCGCAGCCACTGCACACTGACTGCCAAACAAACAAAGAAAAAAATCCATAACAGGTCAGTCTCTACCATCATCTTCATCCTGGCACCTTTTTTTCTCATTTCCATTAGGACGACCTCTGCCTACTCTCTCACTTTTGTCTTCTGTTACTAATGTTTCTCACCCTGCTTTCTCATTCTTCTTCAGTCTCACAGTCACTGAGGGAATAAAATAGAGAAAAGGAGAGGAAACAGGGCAGAGAGCAGATCACCCAAGAGAACCAAACCAAGTGATCTGAATCATCTTCAAGCAGCAACAAAAGGGGAGAAGAATGGAAATGGAGAATAAATGAAAGGAGGAAAAGGATAAACCATTGCAAATGACAGATTTCCATGGCATAATTCAAGAGATGTAGACGCCCAGTCGTGAAGGATAGAGGCTCCTTAGAATGTGACTTTCGACCACCACTTTGAAAGCACACACACAGAACAACCCAACGGGAATGCTGTTGGTCCAGAACTGGGACAAGCGCTTAAAAAAAATCGATCACTGCCCAAATTAGCTTGAAGTTTCAAATCAGTCATCTGCACTACAATTGGCCACCATAAACAAAGTAGCATGCTCAAATTAAAAAACATAGCAAGGTGAATGAACAGAAAGAAGCTTTTTATGCGATTATCAGATCATTCATAAAAATGGGGAAAATGTTAACTTAGCAATGGCACAAGCCCATACAACAACATTGTGAGTTTGGGACGGGAGAGCTGGGAACCGAGAGCAGGTTCTTATTCAGAGTCATTCCAGTGATGTTTTCTTCTGTTAGTTCTCGTACTCGCAATCTTCCGCTGGAGTTGGTGGAACGCCTCATAAAAATACGCTGACAGTACCTAATACTGTGCACTACAACAAGGCTACTGAATACCACACAAACAGTGTAGTCTGATTCCTGAACAAATGATTCTTATTATCCAGCTCTTTTTAGTGAATCAAACACATATAGTGCTCCCCGTAGACAGCGATTACCAAAATAATGACTCATTTCTTTTTTTCTCACTCCCCAACACAGCGCAAACAGTGAAGTCTGATTCCCAAATGAATGACTCAATGAACCAGTACTTTTTGCTTAAGGCTCCTGAAAGTTAAATATGACAACATGTAGTTAAAGGGGACTTATAATGCCCCTTTTACAAGATGTAATATAAGTCTCTGGTGTCCCCAGCATGTGTCTGTGTAGTTTCAGCTCAAAATACCCCACAGATCATTTATTATAACTTGTCAAATTTGACCCTATTTGGGTGTGAGCAAAAACATGCCGTTTTTGTGTGTGTGCCTTTAAATGCAAATGAGCTGCTGCTCCCCCTTTCCAGAAGAGGGCGGAGCTTTAACAGCTCGCGCTTCGGTTGCTCAACAACAACAAAACTGGAGAATCTCACGCAGCCAAAATGACGATTGTCAGTAACGGTGTTCAGCCATTCATTGCTCAAACCGGAGTCGGACACTGATGGAGAGACTCAGGAAGAAGTTACAACTTTTAGAATGTATCTGGACGTTTCTGAATGGTTAGTGGATAAATTTATGTAGTTGCTGTGGAGTTTATTCACCTCATCGACTAGCATGTGGTGTCATGTTAATCTTTTGTGCAAATCCAGTGTTGAATTGACCCTCGTTTGTGAAGCAGTCCGGCGTAAAATGACGGCATGTCAACAACACTCTACTACATCAACTCTTCCTCTTCTCTAAAGCAGCCCAACATGGCCTCACACTCTTTGTTGCGTGTTCCCGGGAGCAGGGTTTATGTGAATTTTGGGGTTTGTGATGTCACCAACCCAGAAAGAAGCTCGTTGACCAGCCGTTTGTTGCAATTTCTGTAAAAGAAAATATCTCCCTTTGCATTGAACGTTGAGCATCGTGACTTTGCAGATGTTGTTTATGCTCAAACAGCATTATTACACACTAACTAAAGTTAAAAATGTGAAATCATAATCAACCACCCCTTTAAGTAGGCTATAGGCCTACATATAATTAGTTTTGTTTATAGTATTTTATAAGAATGAATGAATGAACGAATGAATAAATGTTACCACATTTATGTTCTATCTCAACATCTTTTACCATCATTTTCCCAAATATTTCTTAATTTCCATTTGGACAATTTGGATCTATTTGGCCAACCAATGGCAATTCCATATTTGAAGCAGTCTTTATTTTTCCAGTTCTTTTTAGTGTCACTAGTGATTCAAAAATTACACACTTTACCTTTAACACCACGTCTTTTACAGATCTTTCTTTCCACATTTACAACTCTCCTGTTAGTTATTTGTATAGGTTCAGCAGCTGTCAGTCAAACCTTTCTGGCACAAGACTGGAGGTTTCTGAGAGTTCACTCCAGGTATCCACCCCTATACTCTCACACACTGCCACAGAAATCACGCCGCAGTCCTTCAAGCACTCATCCGTCTGCCTGTCAAGAGACTGAAAGACACCCCAAACTATAGAGCTCAGAATCCCCCAGAGAAGAGAGTGACAGAAGAGACAAAGAGAGAGAGATGAGTGTAGAGGAAGGGAGGAGCAGAGGGTGGTGAGTGCGTCTGGGGAACTGGGGGACGCTCTCACATCATCAAGGGCAGAAGTGCATGCTGCATCTCTCACACACTGAAAGGTGGCTGTGTGTCTAGACATGCACACACACATACATACACAAGCATTTCTATTTACACAGCATAGAAATGCAAAGTTATGCACTTACAAAGACATCAGCATGCAGGAAAATGGGCACGCAATGCATAAGAACCAACACACTCTCTATACAAATAGAATAAACATGGCTCATGCAAAAATCTACCAATGGCCTCAAAGAGAGCCGAGTTGAAGATTGGCTGACATGCCAGCTGGGGTTTGTGTTCTTCCTGTGATGGCGGAAGAGAGGAACCAATCAGAGGCAGCCACAGGGGGCCAGGCACCAGGCTGATTAGATTCGCCAAAATGGCAGTTAGTAGGTAATCATAACTTGTAAGTCAACACAACGAAATTCACTTCACATGAAAACACCCATATAGAAACAATTGTGAGATATAGGAGAAAGAAAGTGATTGCATTATATGTACCTGTCAAAAGTTGGGAAACATTACAATTTTTTTAATGTTTTTTGTAAGAAGTATCCTATGCTCACTAAGGCTACATTAATTTAATCAAAAGTACAGTAAAACATTAATATTGCTAAATATTATTACAAATTAAAAAAAAAACGTTTTCTATTTGAATATATTTTAAAATGTAATTTATTCCTGTTCCTGTAATTTATTTATTTATTTATTTATTTATTTATTTATTTATATACACAGACAGTCAAACCAAAAATTATTCAGACATTTTTTATATTTTTGATATATTTTTATAGTGGTTGCAGGACACTATAGTTCATTTATGTAAGTGAGGATAGCAAAATAAACTTGACATATTATACCCAAACATTCTTCATACAGTGGACTACCAGTAAAATTGATAAAAATTTGGAACCAAAAATTATTCAGACACTTTGACCTGACCATGCTTTGCTTAAGTGTTATCTGACATAGTTAAGATTACTTTTTTACACAGTTTAACCATTTTTTTTAACTATAGTGAATAAACTGTATTAATGAATGAAATGTTCAAGATGTCTGAATAAATTTTGGTTTGACTGTATAAAAATGTATATATTGTGTTCTTTTGAACTTTCTATTTATCAAAGAAACCTGAAAAATAGTACTGCAGATTTCACAAAAATAAGCACAGCTGTTTAAAACATTGATAATAATGTTAAAAAAGGTAATTGCAGCTTTGCCATCACAGGACTTAAATTGAATTAAAATAATTGAATTACCTTTATATAAAAAGTAATAGGTGGTAATTTACCAGTTAGATAGCAAGTAAATGTCTGATTTACAGTACTGTTTAAAAATTTGGGGTTGGTAAGATTTTTTTTAATGTTTTGAAAAAAGCAGCCTATCTTATGCTTACCAGGGCTGCATTTATTTGATGAAAAATACATTAACAGTAATATTGTGAAACACGGGAATAAAATGGTAATTACATATTTAATTACAAAATTACATTAAAATGAATTAAAACAATTTTATATAAATATATATATATAAATTGTGACTAGTGGCTACATCAAATTGTCCCTCAAACAAGCTGAGAATGTATGAGCGCAATCACCAGAGACTTCATTTAAAAGTAACATTGATATTAAATGATGTTTGTTGTAGCAGTAGCGCAGTGCTACCAGGCTGCCAGAATCAGCAGTTACTCATTCTCACTTTAATCACAGACACTGGATATGTAGGTAAGCTGTACGCCTCCTTCCTGGAGAAGGAGAGAGCCTGCTATAATCCAGCAGCCTAATTACACTGACTCGTCTGAACATGCCACGAGAATCAACTATCAGTATTTATACCGGCACAAACAGACATTGGCATCTGTCACGGCGCTGGCAAAGATGACCAATGAAAGCACGACTCACATTTGAAGGGAGTCACACAAGCAGAATGTGGACCCCGAGGAGACATACCTACAACTCATTAGTTTCTTGTACGGTGACTGCGGGAACAACAGGAACTGTGGGAGAAGCCATGTTCAGCATGCGTATGTTCCTGTGTGTGTGTGTGTGTGTGTGTGTGTGTGTGTGTGTGTTATGATAAGGCTCTGATGGTACTGGAGGCGACCAGGGGTCAGACACCTCATTAAGCCAAGAGGAGGAGGAGGAGGAGGAGGAGAGGGCAATTAACCATGATGGGAGAGAGAAAAGCAAACACACTTCATTCACTATACTCACACACAAATATGCACTCACACACACATGCACAGAAACCAAACAAAACAGGAGTGGCTGGATGGGCCCTGATCATTAATGAGTAATCACAGAGACAAATGACTTTTTCCGCTGCCCTAGGTACGTGTCCACTTACACACACACGCATCCAGAGCTTGTGCAAACAGGCATGCGGAGACCTGCAGATGAATTACTAAAGCTATTCTCTTCTGAACTACTTCAGTCACAATCGCTAATTCTTCCAGGAAGCTCTTTTTTGGTCTTCTTACTCGTCTTTTTTATACCAATAATGATATTTCTGTGCCCTGCCATTGTATGTGTGTGTGTGTACAAACCATGTGTATATATAATGTGGTTGTGCTTCTGTTGTCTTTTTCAGTTGGCTAAGACTGTATTTGTTAATCTGCTTGAGTTTCTTTTGGGTTGTTTGGTTTATGGTCTTCTGTGTGTTAACGTGTGTGTGTGTGTGTGTGTGTGTGTGTGTGTGTGTGTGTGTGGTCCTGGTAAACCCTATGTTATGGAACATGTCCCCACAAAGATGCCAATATCTGAAACCCTTGCCTTGTGGGGATATTTTTTGGTCCCCATGAGGAAAACAGCTAATAAATCATACAAAATGATGTTTGAAAATGTAAAAATGCATAAAGTTTTCTGTGATGGGTAGGTCTAGGGTTAAGAGATACAATATGGGGGGGGGGAAATATATATAATATCTTAACCAGGTATTATTAAATAATAAATTAATAAATACTTTTTCCTAAAAATGCATAATGGTTTTTTATTTACAACAAACATACACTCCATAAAAAAATCAGTAAAAACAGGGCATAATATACTGTATTTACTTTTGTTTTACAGGGGTTTTACTTGTATTTTGAATTTTGAACTTCATTGCGTTGTGTTTTAGGGTTAACAGAAAAATGTCCGTAAAATTACTGGATAATGTCCTGGAAATTTTCTGTCAGTACATTACCAGTTTTTTTACAGATTTTTTTTCTACAGTGTATGATAAATAATACATAGATAAATAATAATGCAAAAAGTTTAAATTGACTATAAATAATTGAATTAGCTTTATATAAAAAGCATTAGGAAGTATATTACCAATTTAGCACGTAAATGAGTGTTTGAAACACTATTGTTCGAAATTTTGGGGTCGGTAAGATTTTTTTAATATAAGAAGTCTCCTATGCTTTGCATCCTAAGTCTGCATTTATTTGATCAAAAACAGTAAAACGGTAAAATTGTGAAGTATTATTACAACTTAAAATTAAATTTTTTTCTATTTTAATATATGTTAAAATGTAATTTATTGTGGTGGCAAAAATTGCAACAGCCGTTACTCCAGTCTCCAGTGTCACATGATCCTTCAGAAATCATTCTAATAGGCTGATTTTGGTGAAGAAACATTTATTATTATTATTAGTGTTGGAAACAGTTGTACTGCTCCATATTTTTGTGAAATAAATCAAGATTCTTTGATTAATAGAAAGTTCAAAAGAACAGCATTTACAGAAAATAAAAATATTTTGTAACATTATAAATGTCTTTTCTGTAACCTTTGATAAATTTAATGCATCCTTGCTGAATAAAATTAAGTACTGACTCCAAAATTTTGAACGTTAGTGTAAATTGTGGCAATCAAAAGATTCAACAAGGATAGTAAAACCTGAAAAACACCTATAATGTGTGCACAACAAAAAAGTGTAGAAGTGTAAAAGTGCAGAAAGGTTTCTGTGAAGGCTAGGTTTAGGAGAAGAGTTGAAGAATAGATAATATAATATACTCAGTATAAAAACAATAGAGGTTAAAGGAAAGTCACTAACATGATTTGTGTGTGTGTGTGTGTGTGTGTGTGTGTGTGTGTGTGTCCGGTGTGAACCTTATCAGCACAATATCAGTACACTTTAAATGCTGAACATAGATATTAAATCGCCATTTTTTCAAACACAAGCGCAACTAAACAATGGTCGTTTTTGTAGTTTTGCAAACAATGACAATCTTTTGTGAGAGCAAACGAGGAGAAGTGAGGGATGAGGGAGAAAGCAGACACCGAGGAGCACAGGGGGAGAAGTAGCTTCCTGCTCCTTGACGCCCGTTGTAACGGCTCACTATAGATCAGATATACATACACACAAATGTTCTTTCTGTCCAACATGAGATTAACCCGCACATGCGCGCATGACATTAAAACCCTCCTTACTTTCTCTACCACACACACACAAACTCAAAAAGCCCTTGCTAAGCTAAAGCCACACAGCCGGTTTCCTGTTGGAAAGTGGAAATAGCAGCACTTGTTGCAGAGGGGTCTAGTCTGGTCAGGTCTGGCGGTGTCTTGCACCCACACTGGAACGAGCCTCTATATTTGGCCTCTCCAAGAGAGCGTGAAGCACGCCTGAAACCCCAAAGCTGAGGTACAGCAAACCCTAGCCCTCCCATGTTGAAAATAAGTGATGGGAGAGAGAAAAGGCAGCAGATTCCCTTTAACAGAAGTGTAACCAAAAACCACATCTGCTTGGCTTGAACACACAGGCAGACTCATATCTAATGGAAAGGGCTGCTTCTAGGGAATTGTTCAGTATGGCTTGGGCTAAAAAAAGATATAGAGAGAGAGAGACAATGAAAGAGGGGACAAGTTCACATCACAAACCAAAGAGATTTTTTTTGGTTGAATTCATTTTTTCAAGTGGTTGTTCACATGACTTTTTAAATGTGACCCATAGAAGTCAGTCTGAACAGGTGATGCTCTTAGATCTGTATGCGTTAAACACTCTAACCCATAGGCAGAGTTTGGGCACTGCCCAGACCAGCTATGATCTTTTTTTTTTTTTTTTAATAATAGAATTTATATTTTAGAATTCAAATTTTTAGGCTGATTAAATATTTAAGCTGCTTTACCTCAGTGGTCTAACAGCGCTCGCCAATGTCAAAATGATCGAGATGACCAATCAAATCAAAGAAGGCGGTTCTTACTGTTTTACTGTCACAATGCAATTTGTGACAGTAAAACAGGGTAAGTAGATGTAAGTTAGACAACTGTTTTACAGCAGAAATGTTCAGTGATTGACAGCAATAGACTATCTAGTGATGCAAACTACTCAACTTTTTGCGTACCATTCTTATTAATTCCTTTAAATCTATTTTAATCCTTTAATTATTTAATTCTTCTATTATTACTATTATTATTATTGTTATCATTATTTTAAGCAATAAATGTGCCTTTTAGTTTACTTTTTTTCCACTGACAAATTCATAAAATGTAGTAAAATCTTTTTTTTTTTTCAAAAATATTTTTATAGAATCTTGAGAAAAAAAAAAAATCAAAAATGATTTTTAAATACTTAAAATATATGTTTTTAAATGTATAGTTTTGCTCTGCTCTAAAACTGGCTAAATATTGCTATTTAAAATTGTTTCTATATACTATAATTTGAAAACATCATGAAACTCGTTCAGTGCGTTTATTGGAGAAAATTGTACACTAAATGTATAATGCTTTAAAATAATTGGTTTCAAATATTTCTACCTCATAAAATTGGAAATCCTGTCCCAGTAGATATTTAATAATAATGTTAATCTTATTATTATTATTTAAATATCTGATTTAAAAGAAAAAGTAAAATTAAGAAAAAGTTCCAAACTAGTAATCATGAATAACTGAAAAGGTCATGGAAATTGCAGGAACCATGAATGTGGTTTTTGCTGTTCAGAACTGTGTCACATGTGAGGGGAAAAAAATCTGATGTGGGGCACGTTCAACTGCAGTGTGAAAAGTGAGTGAGTGAGAGAGAGAGAGCAGTCAGCAGTCTGTTGGGTGATCCAATCTCTGATCATTCTGTGTTCACACTTCTCTGTGCGTGCACGTGACTGTGTGGTGTGTGTGTGTGTGTGTGTGTGTGTGTGTGTGTGTGTGTGTGTGTGTGTGTGTGTGTGTGTGTGTGTGTGCAGTGGTTAGTATGGTAAGTCTAAAGTTGATGCAGTCAGTGAAAAGGTGAGGGTTCCCATGTAAGGCCACTGCTTCCTCTGACAACCCAACACTGTCCTCCTAATCAGACTCTTTCAGGACACACACACATGCAGGTCAACACGCAGGTCACACAGTTCTCACTGACTAAAGCACCCTCTCACTCTAACCTCCTCTCTTTCACATCTTTTTATATTCCTTTTTTTGTTCAACAAAATGTTTGAAAATACTATAAAAGCCATTTAGTGTAGAAGGCTTCCTGTAAAAAACTCACAAGTAATGCAGGTGAAATTGAACTTTTTATCAATGTTCATGAAAGGATCAACCATGGGCAATGGACAAAATTTCTTAAAGGTGCTCTCGAATTAAAAATTGAATTTATCTTGGCATTGTTGAATAACAAGAGTTCAGTACATGGAAATGACATACAGTGAGTCTCCATTGTTTCCTCCTTCTTATATAAATCTCATTTGTTTAAAAGACCTCCGAAGAACAGGCGAATCTCAACATAACACCGACTGTTACGTAACAGTCGGGGTGTACGCCCCCAATATTTGCATATGCCAGCCCATGTTCCCAACATTATGAAAGGCATTAGACAAGGGCAGGTATTAACGTCTGGAGCAGCACAGCCGAATCATCAGACTAGGTAAGCAAGCAAGAACAATTGCGAAAAATGGCAGATGGAGCGATAATAACTGACATGATCCATGATATCATGATATTTTTAGTGATATTTGTAAACTGTCTTTCTAAATGTTTCGTTAGCATGTTGCTAATGTACTGTTAAATGTGGTTAAAGTTACCATTGTTTCTTACTGTATTCACGGAGACAAGAGTCATCGCTATTTTCATTTTTAAACACTTGCAGTCTGTATAATTCATAAACACAACTTTATTCTTTATAAATCTCTCCAACAGTGTAGCATTAGTCGTTAGCCACGGAGCACAGTCTCAAATTCATTCAGAATCAAATGTAAACAATATAACAGTATACAATACTCACATAATCCGACGCATGCATGCCGCATGCATGACGAACACTTTGTAAAGATCCATTTGAGGGTTATATTAGCTGTGTAAACTTTGTTTATGCACTGTTTAAGGCAAGCGCGAGCTCCGTGGGCGGAGAGCATGAGATTTAAAGGGGCCGCAGCCTGAATCGGTGCATAGTTAATGATGCCCCAAAATGGGCAGTTAAAAAAATTAATTAAAAAAAATCTATGGGGTATTTTGAGCTGAAACTTCACAGACACATTCAGGGGACACCTTAGACTTATATTACATCTTGTAAAAAAAACGTTCGATGGCACCTTTAAAATTAATATTTTATAATATAAATTAAATATAAGTGAATGCAACAATATAATATAAATTAAATCATAAACTAAATCAAGAATTTAAATGAAATCAATAACGAAACAAGTTCAAGTTGATTTTTGAATTATGAATTATGAATTATTATTTTGAATTATGACCTGCAAATCTGCAAAGCCTAAAGACATTTGACCAATAGAGGACATCACAGTTTGACCTCTTGAATCAATTTATTATATATTATTAATTTTGTGAGGAATTTACTATTATTTGTGACTTATTATTTCTAGTTTGACAGATGCAGAGAAAAGCAACGCAAACAGCTCAATTTTCCGGCATGTGTGTGTCACAATGTTCTCTCCCTCTCCCTTTCCTCCTTCATTCCTCCTTTATTCCCTTCTGTTCATTCCCCTCCCTGTCGTCCACCTCCATCTATCTGCCTTCTAAATCAATGTGTCTAATAAAGCCATCAGCTGCGCTGAAATATTGGGCAAACATGCACTCAATCAATGCATGCAAATGCCAGCCATCCATTCAGGGCCCTTCTGAATATCGACGGCGCTGCATGGGCGCACCGTTCCGGGGGTTTGTGTACGTGTGTGTTCGACAAATAAAAGCAGAAGGAAGGACACATGAAGGGTTGAGAGAAGAGGAAAGCCCAAGATAAATGTGTTTCATTTTCTTCTCTCATGGCTCCAAAATGGAGAAAGAGTGAACGGCAGGATAACAGACTTCCTCTCGATCCGACCTGGAGGCCACAGGCATGCCCCTGTTTGAACTACTGCAGAAGCGATGTGAAGAAAGGCAAGGCTGATCCCAGATCTGAGGTTAAACGCCTCTGAAAATGAGAAGATTGGAGTGGTATTGCAGCATTCTAACCTTGAGCAAATACCAGGAAAGATGAGGCTGTGTGCGCTCAACTAAGCGCTATAGAGGTGATTTCTCCCTCAAAACCTAACAGTAAGGAGCAAATGTAAGATTCATTAGAAGCAAGGGTGAGCTCAGCTTAAACCCTGCAAAGACCTGCAGGAGAACCTGAATAAGCCACCTGCAGACAGTCCTTCCAGTCCGGGACAATCACACATACACAGAAAATAACACATTAAACATGGCCGATTTACTGACCTCATCCTAACCCTTGCATTTTCCTGTATGATAGAGGCAGTCGTAAAGACTCTGGGTTCAGTAACCTCATGGTGGAAAACCATCAGAGAAGCAGCCAGTGAGAGAACTGTCTTTTATGAGCCTAATCTAGAGTCAACAGCTGAGCATTTAGCTCTTTCTCACTCTAACCCCACATCTTACACTCGAATTGATCATGAAAGCTCAGTAATTAAAATAAAAAAAGAACTATACACAAACATAACATGTTTCAGTGACTTTACTGTAGAAGCAGTGCTCCACACTTTGGAGAGACAGGACACGTTTTTCTTCTGTTTTTTGAGACACTTTGCCAAATGATTATTTTGAACAACAGACAAAGACATCCATCTGAGGTATGTGCACATGAACCAACAACTCCAACAAATAGCACAACATGACAAAATAGATTGCGACTATCATAATCATTTTTATTAATTTATTTTCCTAAGATATAATAGTATTAAAGGCCCACTGAAGTGCCTTGGAACGTGCAGCATTATTCAATGTGTTGTTGTAATTTCCACTGAAACAGGAAAACAGGGCGGGACATATCGAACAGCTCCTCCCTTTTTTTTTTTAAAACAGCCAATAGCGTTTTTTTATTTCACAGATCTGCCAGAGCTGTTGAGCTTGGCAAAGCCTCAGTTTCCTTCTAATCTCTTACCGTTTCTAATCCTAATCTCCTCCATATCGCTTTAAAATATAGCATTCTGTGCAGAATTCAAATGGGTCCAATAGGTTTTGTGGTCTGCGCCGACTCGCGCATATGATCCGCTCTGTGCTATCTGTGAAACCAGACTTCATTCACCGCAACGGAAAGCATATTTACACTGTCTTAATCGCTCCCTATCTCCTATATAGTGCACTATGTGCCTTTCACCATGTAGAAAACAGTAAATGTGTCAACAAGTGACCGATTTCAGCCACAGCTTCAGCGTCTATTTTATAATGTAGGGGGCGGGATGCTTTCGATTCTAGAGAGCATTTGATTGGACAGAAAATCTGATGAGAAGCTGAAGTGTGTGGTGATGTCATCAAAATCACTCATCAATCTTGGCAGAAGTGAGAGACTGTAAGCTTCCAAATACAATTTTTGTCATTTTTTTTGGAGCACACTAGCTTATAGATAACAGTAAGGCTAACATATTGATACTAAAAGCCAAAAAACTTCATTTTTGATTTCATGGCGACTTTAAAGATTATGCCCTGTGTACCGCAGTGTTTGCATGTGTTACGCTTTTCCGGCTAAGGTTGCTGGCTTGCCTTCAAGTGGCTTTGGTACAACCATTGCTTGTTTACGTGCTTGTTTCTGGAAGTCAGTCACTAGTTCCACCTCCTCAGTGATATCATGTACATTGTTAAAGACGGCAAGCGATGATTGGTCAGGAAGCAACATGCAGTTTGACATGTTTCTCGTCCACAACATGACAAGAATTTATAAGCCAAAATCGCATAATCTGGCACAGTGACTATCGTAACAGACAAAAAATATAATGTAGTCTGAACCTGGTATTACAGCTCAATACACCACAAAAAGGAAAAAGACTTTTTGAAAGGGTGTTAAAGAGCAACAACTCAAGGAGAGACATACTAAAAAATAAAGGCTACGAGAGATGGAGGAAGGCATAAGCAGAAATAATGCTAGTAATATTGAGTGGGGAGTGGATGTGTGACTATAAAGGGAAATGAATCACTTTTGTAGATTGTATGTTAAGGATCAAGGCTGCTGTACAAAGGTGTGTTTGTCTGCACATGTATTAGTATGAGACAGAAAGTGTACTGAAGGTGCTGTAAGCAATATTTGGAATACAACGAATAAATGTGATTACCTGTCATATTTCACCGAAATAGGTGTCCAAAGAAGCCATACCTGTCTCTGTGACAGCTCTAGGCTGAAAAGAAAAGAATGCCTTTTAGCCAACCAGAATAATTTCTGACTGCAAATAATTTTGCAGGTTTGGCTTTTGGAAATAGAAAGTGATAATGAAGTAAGAAACAAGGTGGATATTAGCAAAACTGAGAATCAGACCAACAGTTGTAAGTGAGAGAGAAAGAGAAAAAGAAAACAAGTATGAAGTGAGTGGAAGAAAAAAAAAAAACAACTTGCATAGTCACACGGAGAGCTGAATCGGTGCCAAAGGGAAGTGTATATCAGCCAAAGTGTAATCATAGGCCAGCCTCTCGGCTATTAGGAGAATTAAAGGCTGATTGAATGGTCTTTACAGTGGAAACATAACATTGGGCCGCCTCACCGTGTTTGTCTACTCATTGCAACAGCTGGCTGAAAAACTCTTCTGCCCCACTGAGAGGAGCAAAGCTATGAAGAGCATTTAAATCATTAAAAAGATGTGAATCACTAGCTTTCATAAAAACCGGCACTCGTTCTATCCTTAGACATCCGTCAAGGAGCGAGAGGAGCAACGTTTCTGGCACCCAAGACGTGGAATCACTATAGCCTCGATTCACGCCTCAAATCTTTCCCTCTTTCATCAGGCTGGACCGGCTCCATGTCCTGAACGTATTTGTGTGTGTGTGTGTGTGTGTGTGTGTGAGAGGGGGAGATGATAGGGGAGGACTGTGGGACTTTGACTGCCTCTGTGTTGTGTCCACAGCTGTGTGTAAGGCTCCTGACCTCTAAACAAAGCTCAGCACAGAGGAGCCACTATCTGGCAGGCATGATAGAGGACAGGCCTACCCAGCCAGACGTGCTGAGGGAACGACCGTAAAGCCAGAGAGACAACACAGCACCCGCAAGGCCTTTGATAACCGCTGACGACTGGAGCCAGCATGACACGCATACACTCGTAGCGTTAATGCAGACAGACACACACACACACACTAACAGAAATGTATTTAAGTTCACATACATGTATAAGAAGTGGAAAAGCACAGATAGGTTTGATATGCTGTCCATAATGACCTGTAGGAAAGAAAAATCACAAATGAGATCTGTTTAAAATCTCATTTGTTTCTCATAGACAGCAATTAGATTAAATGAAGAGCAAATACAGTCTTCTGCTTAAAGAGATATCAACAATTATTTCTTTTTTTTTTTTTACAAAGTAAGATTTTTAAAGAAATTAATACTTTTATTCAGCAAGGATGCATTAAATGTATTAAAAGTTACGGTAAGACTTTTAACATTGTTACAAAAAATAAATGCCGTTTTGAACTTTCTATTCATCAAAGAATCCTAGAAAAAAATGTATAATAAATTATTAATAATAATAATTAATAGTTTCTTGATCACAAAATCAACATATTCAAATGATTTCTGATGGATCATGTGATACTGAAAACTGGAGTAATAGCTTTACCATCACATTATTAAATTAAACTTTAAAATATATTAAAATAGAAAACAGACATTTTTAATTGTAATATTTTACACATTATTTACGTACTATTGTTTTTACTGTATTTTTGATCAAATTAATGAAGCCGTGATGAGCATAAGATACTTTTTTTAAAATATTCTAAAGTTGCACTTAAAACAAAAACCGAGAACTAAAATGAACTAAAAAAATATAAAAAGAATTGTTGGTTTAACTTTAAAAAAGTAAGTTACCTGGTTGCCTTAAAATGTTTACTTCACTGAAAGTAAAAATTTGAGTGAATACAATGAAGGCGATTGGTGTAATCAACGGAAATTCAAAATATTATGTTATCTGAACCACATTAATTATTGAAGTTGGTTTGACAAGAAAAAATGTTGTGATAACAAATCATGAAAATAATTTTTCATAGTGAAGACATTAAAAAAGTTTCCTCTGGAAGGACTGAACTTTGGCTCAAAGACAAAACTATAGTGGAAAAAAACTAGGTAAAAGTACAAGGATTTTCATTATCGTTGCAAACACTATAGTAAACATTCAACATTAAAATTGTAGGCAAATTATTTATGTGGCTATTTTATTTTCTCCTGATTTCCGCCAGCTTCCTGAGAACTGCTTATTTCCTCCATAATCAGATGCAGGATGTTGATCTGAAGGACAAAAACAGGAATACAAGAATTACCCAATCAAAATATGCGTGATGAATCCCATAATCTATTGCGTAGTGTGCATGAGGCTCTTTTTGCAGCAAAAGCAGCGTTACACTGATGTGTCGCAAGTAAACGCATCTTATAATTACAGCGCTGTAGTAAAAACAATGCAAATGCTGTGAAGAGAGAGATGAAGGCTCAGAGATCCTCACATTAATGAGCATGCACTGTGGCTGATGTGCCGTGAGCCCTTCAGAGAGTCTTTACACAACTTTCCCTTTCATTAATCAGACACTTTGCCTTTCCTTTTTCCTATATTTCTAGCTTTCCCTTTCTTTATTTCCCCGCACTCTCGCTTTCTATTACTCATTCTTGTTCTCTCTCTCTCTTTCTATCTTTTTCTGTCACTGTCTTTCATTTACATAGTTCCCAATACCCTGTCCCACCGTCTCTGTCTCTCTCTCTCTCTCTGTAGTGTTTAATGTGCCGGCAGTGTTTACACCCCAGACAGCGGGTGCAGCACTTTAATCTTGGTAGTGTCTACATGACATCAGCACTCTCGCTGAAGCATAAACCTAGCAGAGAGAACACACACACACACACTCTCACATATACATTATATTTACACATATATCACATGCTTTCTTTTTTGTCCGTCTTTCTCTTCCTTCATTCCTTCCTTCCTATCTGTCCATCCCTCTTTTCTTTCCTTGTCATCCTTCTTGTCCATTCTTTCTCTTTCTTTCTTTCCACCTCATTTCTTTAATTCCTACATTTCTGTTTGGATTTCATTTCATTTTCCTACATTTCCTTGCTTTGTTTTCACTTTTCTTTCCTTACTTCCTTTTCCTTCCTCTTCTCCACCTTTCTAATCATTTTTTCGTTCTTTCATTTTTTCTTTCCTTCTTCCTCTTTCCTTTTTTGTCCTTCCTTCCTTCCATGGTCCTACCTTTCCCCTCCTTTCCTTCCTCCTTTTCTTCCTCCTTTTCTTCCTCCATTCCCTTTCCTTCTGATTTAACTTTTCTTTCCTTACTTACTTTTCCAATCATTTTTCATTCTTACTTTCTTTCCTTCTTCCTCTTCCTTCCTTCCTTCTTTCCTTCCATGTTCCCACCTTTCTCCTCCTTTCCTTCCTACTTTTCTTCCTCCCTCCCTTCCTTTCTTCTCTTTCCTTCTTTTGTTTTCACTTTTCTTTCCTTACTTCCTTTTCTTCCTTTCCTTTCCTGCAAACTTTCCTAATCATTTTAATTCTTAATTTCTTTCCTTCTTCCTCTTTCCTTTCTTTTTTCCTTCCTTTCTTCCTTCCATATTCCTACCTTTCCCCCTTTCCTCCCTTCCCACGTTTCTTTGTGTTTTCTCCTTTTAATTCATTACTTTCATTTTACTTTGTGAAATTTTACTTCCTTCGCTCCACCTTTACTATTTTTTTCTTTCTTCCTTTTTCCTTTCTTTCCATCCTTCTAAAATTATTTCTGAATTTTGTTTTCCTTTCATGCATTCTGCCTTTTTCCTTTTTATTTGTTTTCTCCTTCTATCCTTCTTACTTCATTCCTTTTCCTACCTTTTCCACCTTTTCTTTCTTTCTTACCTTCCTTTGTTTTTTCTTTTCTTTCCTTACTCCCCTTTTTCATTTGCTTCACCTTTCCTAATTATTTTCCTTCCTTCCTTGCTTCCTCGGTTTCTTCCATTTCCTTCCTCCCTTTCTTAACTTCTTCATTCCTTCTTTCCTTTTTCCCTCTTTTCACCCTCACCCATACCTCTATTCTGGGGTCCAGTGAATGATGAAGTCCTCTAATCCCCCTCTAACCACCCAGTATCAGAGTGAGAGCAAAGCTCAGAAACTCAGAGCCCAGAGAGGGATTACCAGCAGCCACAAACCTTATTCTGCTGCCATGCAAACTCTGACTCAGGAGAGACTTATAACAGTACACGCTATCATGTGCGCCAACCCCATAAGCTGCATCATCTTTTAAAAAATAAACGTATTACACAAAGAAACTTGCTGTATAATTGGTTACTTGTTGTCAGTAAGCAGACACTTTTCATTCAAAGCAGTTTAGAGTATTAATTACAGGGACGATCCCCTGGAGCAACCACAGGTTAACCGCCCTGCCCAAGGGCACCATGATTCTCAGTAACGCTGCAGTTCGTGGGTCACCCCTATCTGGGATCACACCTGTTTGGGTCGCCAGCCCAGAGCTATTATCACCAGGCTACCAATACCCACGTATATGTGTATGTGAGTGTGGGTCTGAATGTGTAATTAAGTAATTAAATAAACAAGTGTACTGACGTTAGCCGATTCGTTTTCAAAGCTAGAGATCTGTTTATGGGAAAAGAGCGATAATAAGGGTAGGCTCTTTAGACTTTCACACACATCCACACACTGACATGCCACTTTCCCTTGTCAACAGCCCCTCTGTATGTAGTCATGCATTCCTCTTCAATCCAAATCACAGTCATTATGTTGCCATGCTGATAGCCGCTGAGCAGGTTTGTGTCCTAATTGAGCCAGCCGTGACCACACAATACACCTGACCAGAGATCAGCTGCACAAGCTAGACAGAACAAAGCAGGCCAGCCAAGCCATAGTTGTTTAAGCAGTTTAGTGTTAAATCAGTGCATTTTGGGGGCCTAGGTGGTGTGGAGAGGGAGGACTCTTTTAGATTATTGGAATGAAACCCACATGTTTTGACATGTTGTTCGCTTTGCAGAATTCGACTTGTGGGAGGAGTGAAGCTGAGAATTCATGTGGTCAAATAAGGCTTCATTTTTCTGTGCATTCTGGGTAAAAATGGCAAGGCCAGAGTCCAGAAATAGAACAGGGGCTATTATGGGATGCATGGAAGGCTGGCTCCGTGTTCAGGCATGACTGTGTGGTCACGGTGGTCACGGCACTGTCTTCCCCCACAGCTAGCCAACCTCCTGCTGAGTCTGAGAAACGCTAATCAGAAACAGAGAGACAGACAGACAGAGAGCGAGACAGAGAAAAAAAAAAACAAGCAAGTTCTTGCCTAAAAAATAAATAATAAAAATGCAAACAAAAAGATTCAGGAAGACGATTAGGGAGGGATGAAAGTGAGCAAGAAAAACTCAACAAGCAATCAAAGCACGGGCCAAAGACAAAGGCAACGCGTCAACCGGAGTTTTGTTTTAATCAGAGAACATGAAAATATTCAGACATGCGCTCAAAAGCAACAAGTCCCTCTCGAATTAAAGCCTTCGCTATAACAAGAGAGAGGAGAAAGAGAAGAAAACAGAGAGAGAGAGAGAGAGAGAGAGAGAGAGAGAGCGTATGTGTGTCCCTCGAGACTGATTAATATTGAATTCCTGATGCTAATCTTTGTTTTGTGCTTTTTTTCCTTTACTGGTGTAGAAGCGACGTGTCCTTAAAAAGCATGCTTTATGTATATTTAATGAAGGCTCTGCATACATTTAGAGCGCTCGTCTTGCTGTGTGGTATCCCACCCTCGCACGATCACATACTGCCACATACTGCTCAAGATACCCAAATATCGAAATATGAACCGTGAGATAAAATTTGTTTAATAATGCAAAATGGTGACAAGCATAAAAAGTACTAAATGATAACTGCATGAATAAGGTAGTCGGATTCTGCTTGGATCTTGACTGGGAAGAGCTGTGTGTGTGTGTGTGTGTGTGTGTGTGTGTGTGTGTGTGTGTGTGTGTGTGTGTGTGTGTGTGTGCACCTGGTACATACAGGTGTCAGATGCCATTGCAGCATAAAATCCTAGATGATATTGCCTGATATCATCTATGTATCTGATGGTGATGAGCTCAGCACAACTGTGAAATTATGTGTGCAATTGTGTGTGCCAAGGCGGGACGATCTGACCTTGGCGAGGACACACAGACTGATCGATTATTGATCACTGTATGCATACACATGCACAAACACAGAAATTATACAGCATCCATGATTCAGAACACACACACACACATTCCAAAAAAAAGAAAAAAAAAAGGGAAGTGGATTTCCCAGTTCCTCCAAGCACACACACTCCAAGCAGTCAGGACTGTCACTAGTTTCCTTGTCCAATCACACATCCTCACCACAGAATGGAAGCACTTTCAAGGTTTTGTTTTTGCAGCCTATTTAAAATGTCATTTCTCTCTACTATCAGACATCAAAGCCAATGTGGAGGGCTTTTATTTTCTAAGCCAAATCCCAAAATTGTTTCTCATTTACAAAAGCTGGCTGCAGGCCGAGTCAAAGTTTGGTCTTAATAATGACAGCAGTGGAAGAGACAGTGCGAGGGAAAGAGTGCGGGAGGAGAGAGAGATTCCCCACATGGTTATAATATGCTGTGGTAGTTGAGTCCATCAGTCGAGGTGTCACAATGAAAAGTAGCTCACAGGATGTAGCAAGCAGCATGTAAGCGCACACACGTACACATGAAAGAAAGAACATATTTTGCTCAAACCCTGTACAAAACCGGTGAATTTACAGGGTTCAAAAAAAGAGATGGTCCCCTGGCCCGGACCAGTGTGTTATGTGAATTTTTTTAGATTCTTATAAAACATATATGTTTGCAAAAAAATAATAATAGTAATAAAAAAAATATTTTAAAAAAATTACAGACATATACAAATATTAAAAATATTTTACAGACATAAAAAATAAATATAAAACATAAATATTTTTTTCTGGACAAAAGTAAAAAACAATAAGTTAAAAATAAAATTTTAAATGAATTAATAAAATAAAATAAAATAAAATAAAATAAAATAAAATAAAATAAAATAAAATAAAATAAAATAAAATAAAATAAAATAAAATAAAATAAAATAAAATAAAATAAAATAAAATAAAATAAAATAAAATAGGCCAGTGGAAATGTAGGCATGGCAAGTAAAATCTGACCTATTGGCCCAACTTGGATAGCAGAAAAAATCCGTTCTGCTGTTCAGCACTGATTTAGATTCAATTCAGAGATTTTTTATAACTATTCACACAAACATTAGACACTTAAACATTGCAGTTTCATGCTAAATTAACAAGAACATACACTGCATTTTAATCTGCAGTATAAACTAAATTTCAAAGCGCTGAAGAGACCCCTTACAATTTTCCGAGAAGAAACGTGCAACCCCCCTAAAGGAAATGTGTAAAAATGAGTGAGACAGCTGAAAGAATCACATACACATGCTAAACAAAACAATAAAAAAAAAATGCTGGGTGTTAAACTGATGAAATCCAAACAGCAATGTTGACGAGTCAGGAGGGCTGTTTTCTTGTGAAAATGTAAGCCAGTAGGAAACAGAGAAGGAAGAGGAGGAGGAGATTGAGAAAGGGAGGGAGAGAGAAAGAAAGAGGGAGTCTGACAGCTGTATAAATGAGCTCTGTAGCTCATGGCGCCCCAGAGTACTGCCTCATTGTTGTGCTGATCCAATGCACAGCAGATGAACCCAGGGTTTAAAAGTTGAACTGTGTGTGTGTGTGTGTGTGTGTGTGTGTGTCTACTGACCCTTATTTGCTTGCATCCGTTATTAAGGATAGCTTATGTGTGTTTGTGTGCGATTGTGTCTGTGTGCATATTACAAGCCCTCCCAGTGAGCATTTTTATCCCAGTCAGTTCTCAAGTATCAGTTGCACAAATCCAAGTCGGAAGGGCGACAATTTTCAGATTTGGTGTGAAAACACCGTATCATATGTCAGGTGTGTAATAGGGTGCATATTCAGTTGCCATGCATTCCAAAGAAGAGTGTCATTTACTCTGACTTCCTCATTTAAACCCTCCTGCTTTGCATTAAATCTATAGCAAACTGTTAGGAAATATCTTGTCAGCATAAAACAATCACATTCATTTGAGTAAGCTAGATTTTAAATTACATATCCAGTGCTTTAACATTTTAATTCCATAATCATCTTTTCAGCCTCATGTTTTTTTTCTGTGGAATACAAAAGAAGATATTTTTTATCTATAAAATGAAAGTAAGCGACAAAACAAAATTAGACCCCATTGATTATAATTGCATATATGTCCCAAAAAAAACCCTTCTTTTGTGTTAAACAGAAAAAAGAAAGAAAATTTGGAATGACATAAAGGTGAGTATGCCTAAATTAATAATGAAGATTTCTTGCGTGAACTATCCTTTTAAGATGAATGCAGGTGATTCGGTGTTGTGCCGAATTTTGACTCCCTGCCTAATTATTACCCCTCGTTTAAGTCACTACCTAATTGCCTAACCCTAACCCCACACCTAATCCTAAACCTACCAATACAAGGGCGGTAATAATTTGGTGGGGGTCAGAATTTGACACAACATCGGCTTCAGCGTTTTGGAAAGCACCATATCGGCCCTCATGACATTCATGGCCCAGCTGTGCTTTTGGGAAACGCAGCTCTGATCAATAGTCACAGACATCGAAAGTGATGATATTCCGGGCGCTGCAGCAGGTAATAAATTTTTTATAGGTGTACATAAGAAGGTGTACGTATCAAATATTAATAAATGATTTTCTGCCGCCATTGATGACGTGCAGATGCATTGTTTGAGGGGCAGCGGTGATGGGTGCAGTCGGGCCAGGGCGTTGGGACTCTCTCAGCCTAGTGAGGCACATCAAACAGTGAAAGAAGAGACTGTGTGGTGGAGGGGAGGGGGAAACGATGTCGCTTCTGCCAACGAGGCTCTGCTGAATCACACACACACACACACACACACAGCATCGTATACACTCGCGCACAGCACTCAGCTGGCAGGCATAGTGAGTGGCGATGGAACACGCCAGGCTCTGTGCTACCAAGCAGAGGTAATTGGGCCAGATTACCAACCAGGTGGAAACATTCAGCCGCTCTTTTTCCTGTTCTCCCTCTCTCTCTTTTAGTCACTTTCACTCGTCTCCCCTATTTTGGAGCAGCTGAAGAAAAGCATGCCATTTCGGAAGTTTAGGATGAAGATGGAATCAAACAAAAACGTTCAATACAAATCAAAAATCAAGTTGTGGATATTCCAAAAATGACCTAATGTGTTTAGGCCCATGTATCACAAGTGATCCAGTGATGATGCAGAGACAGACACAGGTGAAAGTGAGAGAGAAAGAAAAAGAGATACTAACTAGATTCCAGCAAACGCAACTAATTTAAACTACAAGCCCTATCAAAGGCGAATGGCCCGGGGGCAGCAGTACCTCGGTGCGGAACAGGGCTGCACCACAGAGGAACGAGTGGACAGGGAGGGTGAGACAGGTTAGGATCAACAGCAGCGCAGACAGCATTGTTAAATCAGGACTCAAGGCACACAGAAGCGAGAAGAAGAAGTGATATGAAAGAAGGCCGACCGAGGTTTGACAGGGCAGACCACTGCTTTTGCAGAAACATGACTGCTAAAGCACAAAGCTACAAAATAACTCTCTGTAACGCTGAGGGTGAGGGCAAACGGCCACTTGGATGACTGTGACAGACGGGGTGCCACCTAATTGAACTGCGGGTTAGTGTTTGTTCCATCTGAGAATTACTAAATTATTCTCTCTCTTAATCCATCTATCAATCTATCAGTATTTGTCTGAATCAAACCATTAGAAAATGGTAGCTCTGGCTGAAAGAGCATACCATAATGCATTTCTTACTTAATTTCACAAACATTAAGGGACTTTTACACATTCCTCCGATCCTGCATGTCTACACTCTAGGGATTTCACTTTCTATGCAAGTGTGTCTGAAATAATCCACTTTAATTAAAAGGGAACATATATTAAATAACTGATAAATGAAGCAGAAAGAGAAAATGTAACAATGTATATACAGACAAAAGGGAGGAACATATGCTTTTATATATATATATATGACCCTGGACCACAAAACCAGTCCTAAGTCGCATGGGTAAATTTGTAGCAATAGCCAAAAAAATTGTTGTATGGGTCAAAATTATTAATTTTTCTTTTATGCCAAAAATCATAAGGATATTAAGTAAAGATCCATGTTCCATGAAGATATTTTGTAAATTTCCTACCATAAATATATCAAAAATGTATTTTTGTGAGTGGATATGCAATGCTAAGGACTTCATCTGGACAACTTTAAAGGCGATTTTCTCAATATTTAGATTTTTTTGCACCCTCAGATTCCAGATTTTCAAATAGTTGTATTTCGACCAAATATTGTCCTATCCTAACAAACCATACATCAATTGAAAGTTTATTTATTCAGCTTTCAGATGATGTATACATCTTAATTTCAGAAAATTGACCCTTATGACTGGTTTTGTGGTCCAGGGTCACACACACACACATTTTATATATATATATATATATATATATATATATATATATATATATATATATATATACACACACACACACACACATATACATATATAGTTACACATTCCATGCAAACAAAAAGGGCAAGATCTAAAACTTAATAATAAATTATTGTATATGATGTAAAATAATACACACATAGTATCATCTAATACTATCTAGTCTGTATGAGCAGAAAAGACACCTGTGTTGATTAAAAAAGCCTCAGCGGAAGAACAAGAATTTGATACGAGCGCACACACATACTCATACACATACACATACACACAGACACACATACACAAGTAAATGATGCACCTGTATGGCATGAGCTGGCGTCCGCCTTGAGGCAGACGTTACAGACATCTGCTGAGGATATGGGGGAAAGAAAAGAAAGAGAGAGGGGAAAGAAAGAAGAAAGAAGAAAAGGAGATCCTACTGTACACATTATCCGCGCGCACTGCCAGAGCAGCATTTGATGTGCACGCGAGACCTGAGCAGCACAACAAAATCCATCAATCTACCGGCGGTGCGGCTTTTAAAACGCATTCAGCTCGACGACAGTCGTCGAAGAAAGAGACAATGAACCGATTCAATACATTAGAGATGAAAAATAACGACATAAGATGTAGGCTACATTTTCTCGAAAGCAGCTATCGTAAAAGAGGCTTATGGAGTTTATTTTGTGGACTTTCGTTGTTTGTCTCTGTGTGGGGTATAGGGCGAAGTTATTTGAGTAAGGAACAAATAAAAATTACTTTTAAGAAGGCAGTGGGTGAGGGTATATAGCAGCGGGAGGCCGGAGAGAAAGACAGCCGCTAACGACCCCATCAGTACCCGCGCGCATTCACCGTGGGCCGGGGACCATCAGGGTCAGCGAGCGCTGTGATAGATCTCGCTTCTGAAATTTCAGTCTACAGCACGGCGAGCGTCACGCGTCGATTTCGAATTCGACCGAAAATACGTCAGCTGAGTTTAAATCACAGGGAATGTAATGTCACGGATTCGAAATTCTGAAAATATTTAGTTTGAGTCTGAAGCATAGGTAACCCAAAATCGAAATACATTTTAAATGCACACACCTAGTTTCATATAATGTAATAAAATAATATTAAAATATATTATAAAAAAATATATTTAAGCACACCAACTAAAACAACACCAAATGGAATTTATTTATTTCATTGTTTAGAACTATTAAACTGCTGAGCACATTCTTAAAAACAATACGTCAGTCAAAAGGGTGTCTACCTCAACAATATGAAAAGTTATATAGCCTACAAAATGACAAATTATGGAATTATGTACATATGATTTTCTCAGTGATTAATAAGAAATGAAGCATCCACAGACTGATATACACATATACCGAACTTATATATCATTAATAACCAAACTGCAATGTGTACCTCTACCCCAAAGGTACTGGAGACACTTGTTAAATCTAATGCATGCACTGTCAACTCATTCGCACCCCGTCACATCACCGCTCAATATAGAAACCGGATTTTCTGGTATTACAGACGGCTCTTTTAGCACACACACACACACACACATACACATACACATACACACAGAGCTACTGACCCTAATCTTGGAGACTTCTCGAACCACAGCGCAGACACACACACACAGACACCAAAGCTTGTGTTATTAACTTAAAGCAGCTGTGGCAGCAAACCACTCAAAGATGCACCCTAATAATTAACATAAAATCATGGGCTTTTCTTGAATAGATATTACCAAACAACTTATTTTGTCAAAAGAAAACTAGATGTCTGAATGAGCGCGAAACAACAGCTATAAAGTAACAGTTCGTTATTTACAAAACACCATATTAATTTAACCATCAAAAATATAATTAACAAATATAAATTCCATTTTCATATATAGCAGTAAAAGTTAAGGTTGAAAGTAATTTTCTGGTCCGCTTTCTTAAGCACTGCTATCAACTAGAAACGAGCCTTTTCGCAGCTCATGTCAGACATTTTTCTAGTAAAGTGTTCAATTAAACGCTATAATTCTGTCAGAAGCAGTCCGTAGCAACTGCTTATCACCAGAAAGACCTTAATTTCCCAATAAAAAGTAAGTACAAGTACACGTCAATGCGCTTTTCTAAAGTTAGGCAATTTAATTCTGCTAAAAAGTATGTTTTAAAAGCATTCACTTCTCAACGGGGGAACACAAACACTTACCTGAATGTGGAGGCATCGCTATATGTGAGGGGTAATATTTCCCAGGCTGAAAGTGGCCGGGATGCTGCACTGTCGTGTGCCCGGTAGGAGTGATCCTCGAGGCGGCTCTGTGAACCAGCGCGCCTCGCTCTGCCAAAAGGTGCGGCGGAGGAGCGAAATCCCGGCCTTCCATCCCGATAAAAAACGTTAAATCCGAAATCCAGAGCGGGAAACCACGAGTACCGAACCAAACGCCGCCCAGATGTTATAATTCCGTTAAGAGTTTCGGTTAGGTCTTGCATTCAGCACAGTTTTGGCTCTGACGGCCAAAAAAGTATGTCCCAGTCATGTTTTCTGCAACACAAAAATCATAAAATGTAGTTTAAATTACAAACCACTTACACGAATGAGTGATGCAAATCCAAAAGATCGTATCATGTTAGTATCCTTCAGATGTGTAATGGGAATCCTTCATTGTACGTCCATTGCTGCGACTGCTGCCTAAACTACACATTCTCCGCTCGTCTCTCTCATCTCACCACAATTGCGCGAGCTTGCAGCACACCTCCACTTTTACACAGAAGACTCACTGCAGGCTATATACCATTCACAGAGAGATGCCAAGATCAATACATTCTTACAGTATCCATATGAAAACCCAAGGACGTTTTAAGCAAACCTAATGGAAAATGGACAAAGCTAAAACAGTCCTTCTGTCTCTTTCACTAGACGAGATAAAGAACATTAAGAAAATCGCTGACGTTTGGTATGACCGCTTCCATCGAATGCATCAAACTATACTAAATGTAATTTCTTAGGTCAGTATATCTCAGTCATTTCACTTAATCAAACTGCTTTGTTCGTCTGAACTAGGTTTTCTGTAACCTTTGTATATGGGGTAACAACACATGGATGATGGCGTCTATATTTCACCTCTGGCCTCTAGTCCTTAAGTTTCCGAAAATCAAGGGTAAAAGCAACATCTTACGCTGTTGCAGATGGAGTCCTGTCATGGCAAAATGGTGCACTGAGAGAATTGTCATGCGGTATTACTAATGCACCAGATTTGTTTCAAAGCATCCTCATAACATGCTTGAGTAAAGTACTTTTGCCAGACTATTGAACATTGAAAGGCAATAATTAGAAAGTATGCTCAACAGAATTACAAAAGCTCACGCGAATGGTGCTCTCCTTATCACACCGAATCCCAAATAAGAAAACGAAGACATTTTAAATTTCAAAATATAAACGAAAGGTCGTATCTTCAGATATTTGACGCTCAGAACGCTTCAGCGTTTTGCTGAATGAGGCCTTAAAACGTTGGAAGTTCCCATTTGAGAGTAAGGATGGTTGCAGTGCCACATTTCTGTAGCCTGGTGCTTTCATTAAAAACACAAAAAACTGAAAAGAGAGGTTGTAGAACAGTGAGTGAATTGACGTACACAACATTAGCTAGTAAAAAATTCTCAAATAATGAGCAAACGATAAAATACCCACAGAATAAGCTCTCTGAAGCGCAGAATTAAATGTAGTGCACCATTTTTGCGCTGACAAAGGACATTTTAAGCAAACATGTATCATGTCTGTACATCATGAAAAGAAATTGGACAGAAATTTTAAAGCATGAGGTATTTGAACGCAGCAACCTCCCACTATTAACCAAAGCCGAACGTTTAACATTTATTGGGATCTGAGATCTATTAGGTTTGGCTCGGAGGACGGATGGGAGGTGAGGAGGAGCACATGAAAGAACAGGTTTCCTAAAGAAGGTTTTGAGTGTTAGGAAATGCCATTTCAAACTCTGATAAAATCCAGACAATTTTAGGAATCGTGGTATTTCAATGTAAAACATGTCGATGTAATAAAAGCACGTGAAAACTAAAAATTTAGCTAGTTAACAGGCCTATATGTTCAGTTGTAATTTCATAATCAACTGCCCAATATTCATTCTACAAGTAAGGTAAATGCGCTTATGTTCTTCTGCCATTACGTCCATTGCATAGCAGTTTGCAAATGGAAGTAGAATTAAAAGATTGTGTATAATTTTTTTTTTTCCATTATTAGTCAATAAGACATTAAGGTCTAAATGAAATTCATTGTTTATTCAAACAGAATAAAGTCTTGAACTAATCTTCTATTATTATAATGGTAATGATTATTATTATCATCATCATCATTGCTCAAACAAAGCAATAGAGTCGGATGAAAATAAAGGGATATTTTTCTTTCACCCCCTGCAACACAAACTCCCTAATTTTGTATTACGCCAGATGTTCTTAAAAAAAATAAAAATAAAAAATAAGAGCAGCTCTTGAAGGCAAATGTTTATTATTGCACGCATATAAATACAATATAAACGAATTACTTACTGGTAAGTTATTCCTTGCAAAACAATAAATGGATTTAAAAAAACATGATACAAAAAATACGTAAAAGAGAGCAGAAGCAGAATAAAAACATATGGAAATGGTTACATCCTAGAGTCTGCTGATTGCAGTGCGTGTGCAGTGCAGAAGTTCGGAGATGCACCGTAGTAGTAAGAGCTTCTGCTGAATCGAGCCCCGTACAAGCAGTCAGAGGCTCTTTCCTGAATCTGCTAGTGCCACTCAAGGAGAAGAGGGGGAGGTGACTGTGGGAGCAGTCGCGCCCATTGGTCTAATACCTACATGTCAATAAGCTCGTGCAGCGCGCCCCAGGATAAACAGTGGCTCCGATTGGATGGCGCTCTGAGCCAATGGCGTGTCAGCTGGATCAACTAAACAAAACGGCGGGCGCTTTATTTGAGCTTTCCTGTCTCGCGACTAGTTCAGTGTGAGGCACGACCACATGGTTACTTATGCAGCCAAGAGTGCCATTATTTAAATGACTTCAAACTACAGAAGAACGCAGTTCACATAATTTGAGTTTTTGACCCTGCTTTAAGACAAGCTTTGCAAACATGACACATTATTAGTTGCCATCATATGATTATTTTAAATGACAGCCGGTGTCTCACTGAGTAATAAAAACTAACTGAACAAAAATTAAATATGTAGGCTAATTGAACATCTCACCAGCCAAACGTAAGCTAAATAAACTCTCTATTTCTTTAGTGAAAAATACAGTATCATTCAATTTAAAGAAACACAGCACCAGTCAAATTAATAAATTTAACCCAGATCACATCAGGATGGTAAATCACTTAAAGCTCAAACTATGGTGCAATGGCAAACAAAGAGTTAAAATCCTGGGCCTCGTTCTTAAAATGGTTTGATTGGTTGGCGTGTTGCCAGAACGCTGTCAATCATAGAATGTAAACAAGGCTCTGATTGGCTGCTGTCCAGTCCGCACTGGGCTGCCTGAAAAAAGCAATTACTGGCCTTGCGGTTTCAAGGCGGCCCAGAGCTGGATGATGAAAGGAGATAAGGAGGGGCGGTTTCAAGGCCTCCCCTAGGCGAACCTCGTTGGCCCCAAAGCTAAAGGAGAGTCAAGAGTGACTTAATCAAAGGGAATGCGTTAAAAAGGGGGAAATTACATGTTGTATTAAATTTAAAGTATAGATTCTCGGATTAATATCGCTTAGTTCAACAGCAACATGACAATTCTAATACATGGAATCTAAAAGACTAAAACACGAGAAGGCTGGAAATGAAGGCAAAAGCGACCAAAACGAGCGTGCGTAAACTGAGGATTTTTTTATGATGAAATTTAAACAAAAAACTTCACATTGAATGCGACTTATAACTTTGAGTGGATATTTAATAACAGTAAGTAGTAAATGGCAGTAAAATATAAACTATTACACGCTAATACGAACTGGTATATGCCGTTCTTTTTTCGGTACAAATGCAATTCAGCAAAAACCTGGGTGAGTGAACTGGAAAATGGAACTGGAAAGTTATTATTAACATAAATTATTAAATTATTGTTGTGTATATTATAATGCTTGTATAAGCACACAATGCATTATTATTAAAATATAAAAATATTTTGCCTGTCAAATTATTTTTTTTCTTCTTTCTTTTAATCAATAAACATATTAAATATATACTGTACTGTTTTGGCTTTGTTGTATCGTTTTCGGCTACTCTGCAATTTTTCCTTTTTTCCTTACCTCTTTAACGTCAACCCATGAAACTTCATCCAGCAAAAGCTTCTGCGTACCACCATCACACAAACCTTAAGGCAACTTCAGATAAACCATTGGAAGAACTGTAATTTCATGAACGTGTACAATACGTTTTTGTTACCATCGTCCAAATGTAACAGCATGGATTTTCTTGCATCTATTTGTAAATAAATAAATAAATAAATAAATAAAGGAGGGGGAGAGGCGTCGAGCACCGTTAGCTTTGTAGTGGATAGAGAATATTACGTTTTTAATATTTGCTCAATATATTTTGAAAAAAAAAAGGCATATAGCCTTGTGATTACCAATATAGAGAACAGTTACCTATATATTACATACCACATACTGAAGTAGGTTTCATATTTTATATATTTTACGTAGCTATAGGTCTACATATAGTTAAAAAAAATGATAAAATTGAGGCCATCTAAACAAAAAAGAGAGAATGTCAATAGACTTAAATTAAAGCTATATAATTTTAAAAAATATAAAACTTTTTAAATGAAACGATACAACATTCCACAAGGTGGAATCAATTAATAATCAACAGTTCAGTAAATCATTCCATTAATGTATAAATTGTTTATGATCCTGTAGGCGTGGGGCTTGTTGTAAAGGAAAGAAAAAGACAGATAAAGAGAGAGAAATAAGGTCAGTCCTGAAAGAAAATGCCACTGTGAATCAGATTCAACAGAAATTTTCGCCACAGAAGTATGAAATCAAGTTGCAAAATATGACAAAGTACACAGTCGTTGTATTAAACAACTCTACAGTAATTGTTACAGAGTGTGTGCTATGCCCTACCACCGACCCTTCTATCCAAAAAAAAAAAAAAAAACTGAAAAAAAAAAAAAGCAATAACATTGGGGCAATAAAGAATTCTGTTCTGCAATATACAAAGAGGTGCAGCGCTTTAAGCAGATATCGGCACTTAATTTATTTAGTGACAAGAAAGACCCTTTTATTGTTGGGTTTTTATTGGCTCCTTTTCGCAACTTGAAAGGTGGGGGTGGGGTGCATTTTTAGTGGTGTACGGATAACACACACACACAAGCAGCCCATGCAAACACACATTTACACACAAGCAAAGGCACTCTCTTTCTCGCATACAGGCTCGTATAAATACATATAGCCTACATATACCTGAACACAAACTCACTGTATTTCTTTCTTCCTTTCTTTCTTTCTTTCTCTCTCTCCCTCACACACACACACACACACACACACACACACACACACAATCTTCTCTCTCCACGCGCGCACTTACACACATTCTTTCTTTTTTTCTTCTTTCACTCACGCACACACAAACAGACACACTGTCCATGTGCCAGCGCGAGCTGCCCTACTGTGGGACGCGGGGATAATTAATGCGGAGTGACTGATTGCTCTCGAAACAGACCAGTCCCGCGAACGGCATTGTCCGTGATCAATGAAGCGTCTCTGATTGACACTTTCCCTCCATCTTCCAGCCACATTCAAACTACCGGAACGGGGCGTTTGTCACCAGCGTATAGGCCAAGGGTGCGCAGAGACGCAGTTATTGTCAGGCCTAAGTTGCACACCACTTTTAGATAGTGCGAGATCCCTCTAGTCTGCCTTTGGCAAAAGAATAAGGATGCCTGAATACTAGAGCCCACTCTGTCGAATGTATAAACGATGCTTTACATGCGCCTACACGTCCATGTAGGTTAGGGGATTTTATGTACGCGTCCGTTGGATGAATCATTGTGACAATGCACTCCATAACTGGTGACGAGGATGGAGCATGTTCAGTCAAGACATTCATTTCGCTCACTGGCCAGAGATGTCTGCTCGTAAAATTGCACGAGAAACACGATTTTAAAACATCCACTGCATTGAAAAAACCCAACAATTAATTAATTAATTAATTAATTAATTAATTATTGTGTTACTAGTTATTAATCTTATATCATTCAACGAGCATATAGTATAAAACTGCACGTTCCTGCTAAATGATACAGGAACATCAAATTACTTTATTCATTGGTTGAAAAAGAATCGATTTGAGAGTGCACAGGCGTCTTAAACCTACGACACGATCTAAATTAGATTGATTCGGTGACCTCTCCTCTCATTTTGATGATTTAAGTTAGGCTACTGCATTTGATATCCAAGTGAAATATATTTGGAGCTACTTTTGAACATTTGCAACCATCAGAATTACAAAACTCTTGTGAAATGACTTGGCCTCTGCTGGTAAGTGTCAGGCATCTGGGACGTGTACACACACGGCTTGGACAAACGGTTCAGAAGGCCCAATGCAGTACTGGTTTGTATATATCTGAAATAGGGACTTGTATTTATAACGTTGACATTATAAATAACCATTTATAGGCGCAAGAATATGCTATTTAGTTTAAATTTGTGTGTTTTGGGGTCTGTTGTCACTGATCGAAGCGTTAGCCTATTTGTGTCGATGACCAGAACTTTACAAGCAAGAACAATACGGTCTTATGAAATCATAGCGATGCAGAAAGACGTAGCACGGTTGATTTTAGCAATCGCATATAAGGGAGTAATGTTAGACAGACCTGACACCGAAGTCAAAACTCTACCTGAAACGATACGTTAAATCAATGTAAATGTAGCTATGGGGTTGGAAACCCAACCCTAACCCTAACAACCGAAGAATACTTTGTGTTTAAGGTGATACAGGCCCAGGGATAGTTTTGAATGATAAAAAACAACTCCCAATAAGAGTGAATACCGGACTAGCTGCCCTTTATAAATTCCAGGGAATGGCGTTATCGATAGAAAAAGCCCATCTGTGTCCAATTAAGGGAAGTACTGCTTCACCCCCATAAATGGCACAAACCTACCTCATTACGACCTGTTTTATTGTAAAAGCTAGAAGTCAAACTATAGAGAGGTAGGCTAAATGAATCTAACAAAACTAAATTAATAAATAAAAACACGTTGCTTTGATTTAATAAACAAAAAATACTCAAGAAACTTTCTGCTATTATCTTGCAAATCTTCCTAGTGCTCTAGAACAACTAAAGCACCAAACAGCGCAGATGAAGGGGAAGTAAATATGCCGTTGATATGCACCAATTCTTGACTGACCCATTTATAATGAACAAGAAACTGAAGACTTGCCCCCCATAGTGCTTCATTAATGAGACTGTCTTATAAATACCTTTAAAAACTGTTATAATTCCTAAAATGCTCCTTAAAGCTTATCTCCCAAATTTAACGTTACTAAAGAAATTGAATATTAATCGGATGAGTGGTCTAATTACTAGGAAATTAGTGAATAATATAATATTACATCAATACCTATTTCAAGTAATCTCCTTCGTGTTGTACCGTTGTTCAAAATACGAGTTACAAAAGTACCCACATACAAGGGAATGACTGCGAGCTGTTGATGCTGCCATAAATCTAAAACAAAGTGCAACCAATTAAAAACATTATATAAAATCTTGTGAGAGATGTAGTCACACAACGCAATATATGATTGTCTACACTGCTTGCATTAGCGATAATGAGTCTGTATGTAAAGAGTCAAAAAATCCTTAAGGGGGTGGCTCAGCACATGCTTTTAAAGGATTGTCAGTGGCCCACTCGGTTTTGACATGGGACTCGGTCCTGTCTTGATCTGAGTGTAGCCTATGTAGTAGGCCTATATGCTTGTATCACAGCCTGGTGGGTGTCAGATCTTCATAGTTCCTCTCACAGCTATGTATTGAGTGTTTTACACGTTGTTATCAATCGACGTCTAAGTGTATCTCCAGAAGTCCCTTAATACAAGTTGATTTTTATGGGAACAAAACTAAGTCATTCCGAGTTTAATTTGGTTGTATAAACAAATGTATAGCTAGTATTAAATTTCACAAATGGCTCAATCCAAACAGACTGAAATAATATAAAATCATCTACCATCAATACATGTTTCGTTCAACAGTAAAAATGTTTTTTTGACCCTATAACCTAGTAACCTTGGGTGAGTAAAGCAATACAAATTACTAAATTCGAATCAATGAATTACTTAATAAATGACTAAACGAGATAGTAGAGATGTTGTTTACAAAAGTACAAATAGTTAGCATGTGTACTGAAACAATAAGTAAAAATTAAAATAAATTATATTTAATTTAATATAATTTATAACTATTAAAATTAGATTTTTTTGTGAGGTAAACTATTTGATAGTCCAGCACAAACAATGAAAAAGTCAGAAGAGTCAAATATCCGATCAAAAGGCCCTTTCCCATATTCCACAGAACGGCGTGTCTTTTGTACCCTAATAAATGGTGATCTTCCGAGATATAACACTTTGGTATCTTTGTAAAATTCCCATATCAAATGTAAATGCACATATATTGATTAAGTCTTAAAATACTGAATTCAAAGCCAATGTAAAACCAGTTTTAGAAACGGGCTTGACTTCTCAAAAAAATACTACAAAAGTCACTTTTTTACTGACCGCTAAATAGTTCTTGGTCGAATGGTGTAGCTGTATCTTAAATGAAAAGTGTATTTTAATGTCAATAACAGCCTTGTGGGAAGCCATTATTTATTCTGACAACCCATATACGTGCTGCATAAAGAACACAAACAAACGAGTAAACATGTAGCTATTGCACGATCTTCTCAATACTTCTGCAAAAGTCCTGATGGCTGCAATAAATCACAATCAGATGAGTAGAAAACACCTACCTATAAAAATGGAAGTCCATCCAGACAGAAAATATTTTTAGAATAAGAGTTGACTATTGATTTATGCAAAATGGGGAAATTCGCCCGTGATCTGGATTCAAATCTTTGATAAAGAAAAAGCCGTCTGAAGTGTCCTTTCCTCGTGCAGAGCTTTTTAACAAATCTTTGGAAAAACAAATGGAGTCTTTTTAATTTATCATGACTACTTAATCATAGTCTAGTCCGGTGAAAACTCTTTAAAGCCTAAATGGTATATAAAAGACACTTGAATGGTTTCTGCTTGTTGAAGATCTATCTGAAGGTACGGAGCAAATCCGTCCGAATAGAGCCAACTGCCTCCTCGAGCCTCTATAATCACAAATTTATGGCTGGATGACGCGTCCTCTTCTCCCACAATGGAGCTCAGTGACATTAAACAGAAAATTGATGGAGAGGCGAACGAAATTTAATCTGCTGTCATATCCAGACCATTGCATTTTTGCCTCATTTAATTAGGGGAGAGGGCACGTGTCTCTTGAGCATACCCCAACTCCTTAACACACCTTGAACTATTCTACTTTTTTGCATGTTTGCACCGAACGGGACCTTGGAAAAGATTAGGGGGAAAGCGACCCCTTTCCTTTGCGTCGTATAGACCTTGGATACACTTAATCAGATTTTCTCCACCATATTGGACTTTTCACATGATCTGCAAAAAGAACCTACCTTAATCGAAATAAAGTAGCCGGTTTCATGTGGTAACTTCAGGAAATTAAAAGACATTGCAGACAAACCACGAGTCGATCGTGACCGTGCGAAATTAGAAGACATCGAAACAACTGTACAGAATATTGATATTTAAAACAGATTTTAACTCTTAATGCACATACGCGTTTTTGATACAATGTATTCGATAAATCCAATGTGTCTGCGAACACATGATAGCATATAGAGGTGATAAGATCAGTACCAGAAACACCACAAACACACGTTCGCTTCAATATGTTGTTTACTTAAAGAACTACAGATTTACCTTGAGGAAACACAGGCAATCCATTACAAAATACATTTGTTGTCCTGAAAGAAAAGCAATGCCCGTCTCTTACAAACAAGTTATGTTTTACATCCAAAACAGGCTATTTGCCTTGAAAGCGAGGAGCATTTCCCACTCATCCCCGGAGCAAAAATCTGCCCCCACCCCTACCTTTAAGGTCACCGCCCCGGGAATGATGACGTCAGAAAATTAACGCTTTCAGTCCCGTGAGCACTGATCGAGTGAGACCTTTTAAGCGATGCAGACAAGACTTACACAAATATATTGATAGTGCTACTTTCCATACCTTTACAAGTTAAAAGACCAACTTGAAAAGGGTTACAGCTGTGCTGCTAAACAGGCGCGCAGTTTTAAAGGTGAATTCGACTCTAGGCAAAAAAAAAAAAAAAAGTTTTACACAAAGAAACAACACTTTTGAGAATATCATTAAGTGATCAATATCATTAAAGTGATGTACAGGCAGGCTGAGCCTACTAAAAATGTGTTCAAAATGAACCTAACAGCAAAAGTGAGAAAGTGCATTACAAGCAGTTAACTGCTACACTGTAAAAAAAAAAAAAAAAATCAGTGTGTTTAAGATAACATAATATTTTGAGTTTCTGTTTATTAAATCAATTTCCTTCATTGTATTAATTCAAATTTTTAATTTCAATGAACTCAAAATTTAAAGGCAACCAGGTAACGTACTACTTTTTTTAAGTTAAACAACAATTATTTATTACAGTGTTGTAAATTTCACAAATAATTACAAAGAAACGGCAACTGGCATTGAATTAAATGTAAAAATTTGAAGCAGAAAGACTAACTATAGCCTATGTTTTTTGTAAAATGTACTCCAATAATGTTTGTTTAAAAAAAACACTTTTTACAGTGTATATATATGAGCATAACTGTCAGCAAATATTAAATATACATATACATATATATAACAAACCAGATACAATCTTTGATTGTAACTGATTTACATATTAGCCTCCCCAAAAACTTCCCTCACAGACTGCCAATGCTTAGCTATAAATACCCAAAGATGCTTTACAACTTGCTCATGAAATTATTACGAAGTGCAGAAAGGTGCTGAATGCAACAGTTTTACTCATTACAGTTGTCATATTATATTTATCAGACGTGGACATTCCGCGAGCAGGCCTACTCCAAATGACAAACAAATCAGAGACAGATCTGCTAGCATGCTTTCGTCTGCACACTCATAATTAGCAGTCAAAGGTGTCTAAGTGTATTTAAAAAGTTATGCATCTAAGCTGGGGACAACAGGAACCTGACCGAACAGAGCACATCTACATATATTGCAAATACAGTGTTTATGAATACAATTTCAAAAGGGATCAATCAAGGGAGGACAAGAAAAGTCAGTTGCCTATAGTTGTTTTTCATGGACACAAACGTATTAACCCCAAATGACCCTACTGTGCCGTTAAAAACAATGTCATTGGCATGATTGCAATGGCAGAAATTATAACCATCATTTGCTTGTGTGGTGAATATTCTTAATGACTGTGTGTTTTGGGCACTTCCTTGTTTGTTGCATAAACATATGTGAATGGTAAGTGTTTGAAGGAGAGAAGCATGGAATAATTAACACTATTGTCTGCACTAAGCAAGCTTCAGGGCAGCTAACGGAAGATTAAAGTGATGGAGCTAAACCTCTCCATATTCATGAAAGCATGAATGATGGTATCCTGCTACAAACTCTTAACCTTTATCTTCTGTGGATGCGTTAATTAAAATTACAGTGTGACAGAACTTAAGATCCATGCTTCTTATTTGTTCCAATGCAAGGACAGAGTCCTACCAGAATATAAGTGTCAGAAGATGCAAATATGTGACTGATTCTGGAATGCTTTAATGCATGTTCCATTTATTTCAATTGAAATGTAATCTAATCAGTCCCTCTGTACAAAGATTTTTCTTGCCCTGCCCTCGTATATTGCATATTTGAAACAAAATGTATAAATCTATTTTTAAAATGTCATTTAATACAGTAATTTTCATAGGAGCACAAATCCTCATTGGCCTTTCAATCATCATTCAGCCCCTCCAGACCAGCACTGAGATGATGAGATTAACAGATTAATCAGAATGGTGGATTAAATAAAACACAGGCAAATACCATGAGATGACAATATATTTCAAAAAACAGGACATGGACTTATGACAAATTAAATTTAAAGTAGATATGTTCACTAGCCTTAACAAAAAAAAGTCACTACAGCTAAAGAATTGTAGGAAAACCATTAAAATATGTCCTAAGAGGTAAAAAAGTGCAAAAAAGAAAAGAAAGAAAATCTACTATTTAAAAGTATATCTACAGATATAGTACTTTTCTTCCTTGTGCCTGCAATTTTGCCTTTGGACAGACCTATCACATGTTAAGGGCGTATCTCTATCCCCACTGGAGAAATCACAGTAAACCTGTCTGTGCTTAGTCCGCTGTGATCACAGCTGTAATATGTTAGCAAAATAAGACTCTAAATTCCTCCCTGTTTTCGATCTGAAGCTGTCGACAATCCAATAAACGGAAAACTTTCTAAAAGATCCATGATTTCCAAAACATTTTAGATTTTTTGATAGTAGGCTAAAGGCTATGCTTCAGTGGACAAAGGAGCAGGAACTGACAAGAAATTTACCATTGAAAGCAACTCAAAGGCCACATATAGAAGTGACAGTAGCGTTTAAATAGGCTACATACTAAGTGAATCACTTAAATTATCGTCCCGTGTGTGTACGGAATACAGGAGTCACTTCCGAAACAGGCTATTGATGATTGACACAGGCCTAGTGATATAGTGATAACCATAGCGACAATTCGATTTTTCACAGACAATGAATTAAAAAAATACAATAAAAAACATGTGGCGGAGATGTTTACGGGGATAGTTATATTAACGATAGAAATATTGCCACGCATGTTTTAGAAAACCGTCGATAGAGGCCGCGTCTTTTGTTTATGCTCGTTGGTCGTAAATCTGTCGCTCTCTCGCAAAGTTTAAAAGGCATACGGACCTCCCTCAGACAGGGTTGGTGTGAGGAACTGTAGTGGGAAGAAACAGAATCAAAATGTGTGAATGAGTAAAGACACCTACCATGGGTTTTGTGCTTTCCTTGCATCGTAACCCAGACAAGCTGTCAGTGTCCAAAATAGAGTGACGTCACTGCTATGGTTGCCCGCTTCAATTTGGTAAAATATGCGACTTCTTGGAAGCACGGAATGATTCGCGATGCGTATTTAGCTATAGCTAAATGCAGCTGTCAATACCTTAAGTTTTCTATAGTAAAATCACTTGTAGAACAGAGAAGAAATATATAGTTATGCAGTGTGTCTGTGGCCTAGGTAAGAGTGCTCTTATTTCACTCTGTTGTGTCCAAGAGAAAAACATGGCAATTGGCAAATTCGAATGTAAAACTTTTTTGTAATATAAAAACGAACAAACTACAGTGCAAAACACTGCACTAAGGGTATTTAGAAAACAAGGAATTGCATCAGGTGTGTTAATTCCCTGATCCTTATCACATGTTTATGAATAAGAAAATAAAGAGAAGTACTCAGTGCTCACACCACCAAACCAGTTCCAAATCCACAGCAGCATGACTTGGTCAAAGGTTGATAGATGTGAACAGGATTGAGCAGTGCTCATTCTTTTATCTTCAGATCAGAGCTAGAGGTCTGATTTAAACACTTGCATACATATGCATGAGGCATTAGATGTAGTACAGAGAGAACGACAAACAGAGACATCCCTTAAAAAGTCTGAGGCATTCAATTTCTTCTTTTTTTCAGGTTTTTCAAATAAGCTCTTTATTGCAGCTGTTAAATACAGCAGCTGGGAGAAAGATACAAGGACAGTATTGTGACCCTCCCTTTGTATCTGACGCATTTGCTTTTTGCCCTGGCTGTTAAAGAAGTTCCCTCACCACATCTGTAGCGCCATCACGTGGCAGGGCAGACATCTTCTGTGACCCCCGAAGCCATGGTTGTTGTTGGGAAGAAGAAAGACAGTTTGTAAGGGCATCAGAACCCAGCTGCAGGGTTGAGGAGTACCACAGTCATCAAGTGATGGGACGGCCCACCCAACAATGAACCATCTCTTTTCCTCCCTCTCCCCACTGTCCCTCGTTCCTTTCTTTCTCGCATTCTGCTGCCTTTTATCAGTCTCTATCTCCAGGCCTTGGGCATCGCTTTCTTTTTAAAGATGAGCAGAGAGAACGAGACGACCCTGCGTTCACCCTCTCATACACACCAAGGTCCCAAGACCACTGCTGATTTGATTTTATGAGAAGAATGAACAACCGAATCCATCAGCCACAAAATGGACGGGAACAGATTTAAGGGAGAGAATGTGAGAAGCAGAAAGAGAGGAAAAAATAAGTGAAGAGAAGGATGGAATTAGTTTGTGGGCCTAGACCTCTTGATCTGTTTGTTGACTTTTACATCACATTCATGCATTTATCTAGTAACTATTTAATTATCTCGCAAACAGCACTTTCCCAAAAGATTATGAAAAGATAGGTAAAAGAAAGAAAATCTTTGATTTTCCTATGAAAGTCACTTAAAGGGATAGTTCACCCAAAAATGAAGATTTTGTCATCATTTACTCACCCTCAAGTTGTTCTAAACCAGACAGTTGACGGTAGCTGTTGACTTCCATAGTAGGAAAAAAAAAAATACTACAGAAGTCAATGATACCGTCAACTGTCTGGTTACCAACATTTTTCAAAATATCTTCTTTTGTGTTCAACAGAAGAAAGAAACTCATACAGGTTTGGAACAACTTAAGGCTGAGTAAATTATGACAGAATTTTCATTTTTTGGTGAACTATCTCTTTAAAAGGAACTGTTCACCAAAAAAAGATAAAGAAGAAAATTCTGTCATAATTTACTCAATGATGTGTCGTTCCAAAAAGGTCACACAGGTTTGGAATGACATGAGGGTGAAAAAATAATTATACAAAATTTACATTTTTTGGTGAACTTCCCCTTTAAGTGTGCATATTTGCTTATATGTATCCTTTTAACACCAAAATTACTTTCACATGCATTAAAGAATATGGCTTATTAACAAAATGAGGTCTTACGTGATGCATAATATTGCGTACTGATAATGGTTCATGTTGTATCTCTCTTGTCCTCTGCAACAGGTGGCCTCTTCTGTATAGATCAGTTCCAAATCCTGTTGGCTCTTTTATCACTGGACAGCAAGAACACGAGTGATATTTCATAGGGAAGGCTTAAAGGGTGCCCAGACATTGAGTTTTACAAGCTACATGAGCAAACGCCCCCCTTGGCAAAAGGCAATAGTGCTGTTATACACATATTCTCGTGCGCACACACACACACTCAATCACACACACACTCTGTATCCTGACAATGTTAGCTGGAAATAAAATTTTAGTACCCCTGGTAATAATGTGCAAGTCGTGCTGAAGACCAGGACACAACTGAACACACACACACACACACACACGTATTGCACGCACATTTTCAGACCTTTCTATTTGTTACATTATTATAAATGCTCAACCCTGGTGCTACAAGTTTCAGCATGTATGAAACATTGCAATCAAAAACATTACACAAACAGAGGAAAAGGGATTAGTAAATTAACAATGCGAACTGATCTACTTGGTAAATTGCAGCAATAAAAGTCAAACAATAATTTACAAATAAGGTTTCTGCATTTTTAGAGCAAGTCTCTAAAAACCCACTGCATTCATGAACAGATCTACTGTCTGATCCTAAAACTTCAAATCAAATCCAAAATGCCTTCCCATTCCCCTCTCTGCACGCGCTGCTGTGTTCTTTATAGCTTTTAAATGGGGCTCCTTACAGACCACCACAGGAGGTCTGCAGCTCAGGGGTAAATGACAGCCATGTTATGTTTATCAGAGTTAACGTTGGAGATTGCATCCAAAATTCCAAACATTATTGGCTACTTATTGCAATGCTCACATGCAGAACTCTCTTAACAGCAACAAAATGAATATGTGACTTTGGAAAAAGAAAGAACTGTATTAGTATCTTAATTAATTTACTTTATGTGAAACATTAATTAATTAATTTATCCACCCATCCATTCACACTGTAAAAAAAAATGTTGGTTTAACTTAAAAAAGTAAGTTACCTGGTTGCCTTAAAATTTTGAGTTCATTGAAATTAAAAATTTGAGTTAATACAATGAAGGCAATTAGTTTAATCAACAGAAACTCAAAATATTATGTTATCTGAACCCAACTCTATCTCAAGACCAATTCCTATGTATTTTACAAGGTGGCTAATTCATACAAATACATATGACTTGTCTAAACCCCAGTGACCGGTAGGTTTAGGGGCGGGTTTAGTGGTAGGTCATTCATACGAATTCATACGAATTTGGCAACTCGTAAAATACGTACGATTTAGCAAAAAACTTAGGAATTCGTACGAATTAGCCACCTCATAAAATACGTAGGAATTGCTGTGAGACCGGGTTGTCTGTTCCACATTAATTAAGTTGATCTGACAAAAGAAAAAAAAAATGTTGTGATAACAAAATGAAAATACGTTTAACAGTGCACCCATGTTTTGTTTACACCAAAAATTTAATGAAATGTGCTGATAGATAGATAGATAGATAGATAGATAGATAGATAGATAGATAGATAGATAGATAGATAGATAGATAGATAGATAGATAGATAGATAGAACTGCTCCAGCTGATTAATAAACCCGTGTAGAAGGAACACCGTCAGTTGAACTCGATTGTCTAGACTAGAGTGGTAGTAATTCGCACATTCAGGGGGTGCACCAAATGTGCGTCAAATGATCAATTGTCATGTAGCTGGTGACAGACGGACTACGAGAAAGGCAGATCAACCCGAAAGTCGAGTAATCACCCCTCTACGGAGTTATCCATTAATTCAGGGTTAAAGTCTATTTGCATTTAGACAAAGAGAGATCGTCCATCCATCACCGAGTCGAGGGTAAAAAGGAGGGGTAAAATAGTTCTCTTGCAAATAAATCTGTTGCCCTCCGGGGTGCGTTTACATAGGTGTGAACTGCGACTGTTGGAAAGCCGAGAGTAATTCATTTGAAATGCGAAACCCCAACTCACAATACTTTCCAAATTTCCATGCCTCAACTTTTTTTTGGTAACACTGCAATTCTCCAGGCCTTTAGATTATGCAATATATACTTATATTATACAATGTTTAACAGATAATTACACATAACAATAGCTAGAAACATTATTTATTAAAAAAAAAAAATCACACACAAACGCACACACCAGACTGCATACACTGATCTATTGATTACTTCACCATCACTTAATTTATTCTAAGACATTTTCTGATATTATTATTAGTACCCTTTTGTTTTTGCAAATCAATAGTCTTAGCTTTCCAAAAAAGTAGCCAAGCAGAACATCTGACCAGGGCATTAACCACCATCATGAGCTCTCTCCATTTGAAAGAGCTCAGCTCGTGTTTTAAGGTGGACACGATTAGCTCCAACAGAGTCCGTTTCCTTTTTAAACAAAAATTGTCTCGTGTTGAATTTAAATTATATTTCATGATGTTCTCATTGGGAACAAGCTATGAAACGTATGATTGCCCTAATCTATTTGTGGAAAGAACTGGGTCACATTCATTTCCAAATTATCTTATCTATAAACCACACACCTTTCCTTGTATTTCAGAGCAGCTTCTCCAACATTGCGTTTTATGAGGTCTAAATAAAATTGTGGCTCGACCGGAATGCACATGTAACGTGGCAGTTGTTTGTCTATCGAGTGTACGGATCCCCCTTAAATATAGACTACGTTTGGTGGGAATTCCTTTTTGCGCGGCTGGCCAAGGGCTCCCTCCCGTAGATCCAGCGGGTTTCCCCTCCCCCTATCCACCTCAGCGGCTGGGTTGGGGAGGGGAGATCCCCTTGCACGACTCCTCTCCAATACTGCTACCTAAAGACGCCTGTGATTTTGCGTTAAGAAGAATGGCGCGCCTCCGGTGCTTCAAACGCTGTTGTGGAAATGGACCTACAACGGAAGATTTGCAACACGCCAAACGTCTTGCGTTTTTTGATACGTCTAGATCGTTGTTGTGGAGTACAACAGTGAGGAAGATTGCAGAGCGGACTGTATCGTCTGGAGCAGAGGGAGGGCTAGATAGCTTATTTCGCAGTCTTCTCCGAGAGCTGTTATTACATGTAGTCTTTAAAAAGGCAATGAATGGCACCACAAGCATGAACGTTCTTCTCCGCGTAACGCTCTAATGTTGTCATGCAACATGGTCACGGATGTCGACTATTTGTAAATGTTTCCAAATAGCTCTACGAGATCAGCACGCGTTGCAGCATTGGCGCGTCATAATGACCAACAAGAGACTTGGGAATTTGGCGCGAGTTTCGAATGTCGCGCTTGCTTGTTTTCTTCTACTTGCATTTAGGATTCGTACGATAATGTGTGTAATTGTAAAGATAATCAGCAAGATTTGGAAAAAAAAGAAAAAGAAATTTTGTGTGGTTAAACAAATTCGTCGTTTTCACATCAAGGATGTTTTATATGCAGGGGATGTCTCGGAGGTCACATTGCTGTTAAGGTGGGATACAGCGATTTATTCATTTAGCCTATTTATAAATAATATTACAGGCTGTTTTCAAAGGGACATATATTAATAATTAATTGGGTATCCACAGATTTCTTAGAAGACAATTGTTTGGGTCATTGGTAGTAATACACATGCTGTAAGTTAGGATTTATTAATTTATACGCAATTTTCATAGTCATCCTTAGGCTACTGTCTATAGGCATATTAGCTTATGTAAGAATTTAAACATGTTAAATTGTATTTGAATGTTAAAGCCGAATTATTCTAAAAATAACGAATACACACCTTTTAAATTCATTTTATTTTAAATCCACGCATATAGCCTTCTACAATTGCGATTCTGATTTAGTAATTGAAAGAGACTTAAATTGTTATTTATTAAGTTCGCATTTTTATTGTTATATTATGCATTTATTTTACATTTGCACATCATGTTTTCAGGACCAAAATACTGTAAGCTGATGTATTGTTTCTTAGTGTGAAAAATAAAAGCTATTTTCCTGGTCATGTAACGTATTTTTATTACATTATTTCGACCTATTATTAATTATGAGTCATATTTTGTTGCGTGTCTATTAAAAAATATATACACAGACAAACGATTTCTTTCTTTCTTTCTTTTCTTTATTTTTTTCAATCGTCTTTAAGCAAATCTCGTCTTTAAGATCTGTCGTCTGATTTTTATAACGCTATGGGTCAGAAATAAAGGGTTTATTAAGATTTTGTTGGTGAAATTTTTAGAAGCCTATAAAGAGTTCAAAGAATTATATTTGTGGTGGTGAAATACATTTGGTGGGTGACACAATTGCCTAAAACTAAAAACCTTTTTGTGTGTTTTGTACCGCTATAATTGAACACATTTTATGTGTGTTTTTATCAATATGCACAAAAGCAAATTCAATTCAACATTGCCGTATAGGCTCCATATAGCCTAATTATCTTGCCCCAAATCTAAAGCAAACTACAAGCCTTTTTTTATTTTCTCACCTTATCTACTATTATTCTATTATTCTCTCTCTCTCTCTCTCTCTCTCTCTCTCTCTCTCTCTCTATATATATATATATATATATATATATATATACACATATATATATATATATATATACACACATATACATAGCCTATACACACACACACACGTATATAAACCATATACTTTTTATACCTACATTGTTTTTAAATTTATGCAGGCATATAAGACTGTGTGGACTTTTGCATGTGTGGGAGTTTGATAATAATTTTACATTAAGCCTATATGTTTGTATTTATGTTTTGTATTTTGAGATTAACCGTTAGATTATTGATAAACTGGGTATATGAAGGATATAGATAGACAACATAACCGGTTTACCTCGTGCACTGACTTAACAAAAACAAGAATTCAAGAACACAGAAAATAAATAAATAAATAATTTTCCTCGGGTTTTTTTTCTGTATATATAACAATAGACGGAGCCCTTCAGCGAATAGTGCTGAGTTTCTGAAGTTAATTCAGACTGACTTGAGCAGAAGGGGTTTTTATGAATACGATGACGGAGTTAGGCTAGTAGCAGTATATTCTTAGAGGAAAAGGCTAAATTTATAATAAATCAAGACAGTCAATTTACGCATTTTTGTGGTAAGGCCCTATTATGGTTAATGGAACATTGTGATTTACAATTACTCAATCTTTCTAAAAAAAAATTTCACGCCAGACCAACAGCCTGCATATGACCCAAAGCCTTACTCCGACGACGGCCAGTAGAGGATGAAGGCCAAATAACCAGTTTTTCCTCGATTCTTTTTTACAAGACCAAAGACACATCTGTGTTTTGTAGATTTTCCAGATTGACGTGGGTACTTGACGTATAAAACATTCATTAATTTATGCAGGCTGCTGGCCAGTAGGGCCTCTCATATAGTTCGTGTTATCAGTCTTTTCACTTCATTGACAATACATCTCGCTGCCAACTGTATTTGGTATATTTACAGTGTAAACCCTTTAGAAACCCCCCAAAAGCTCTTGTTTATTTCATATTCGAATCGAGTAATGTTTAAAATAAATTCAAATTAAGTGGTTTTATACGAAAACCTGAAAGATATGCTATGCATAGGCAATTTTACAATTAGGCCTACCAATAAGTCAATTTTTATTTATTTGTTTGGTTGTTTGTGTGTTTGTAGACTGTTAACACGCGTTGAAGATAGCAGAGGAGTTAATGTGTGACATTTTATATGGTCATATAATAGCTTTATGTGTTATTATGTAAGCGTAGAGTAATGTACCAACGTTTAAATGCTTGATGCAAAGCTATAAGTACGTATATACTAAATAATGATTATTTATGCATTTATTTGTTTACATTTAATTTTATTTCTTTCGATTAAGTCCGTTTTCAAAAAAAAAAAAAAAAAAATTGAGAAGACAGAAAAAAACACGGCCAGAAATTAGTTCACGAACTTCTCAGGCCTATGCAGAAAGGCCTATATGAAGTTTCTAACATTATGATCAGCTGAAGCATTCAAGACAGATAGTTTAAACAACTTGCACTGGTAACGATTTATAATAACCTTTACTTTTAATATCATTAAATATTATTGTTTACATTATGTAAAGCTCATACAATTTGTTAATGTATACATTAACTGATTATATGAGCTTAATGTATACAATAACGTCTAGTGATAGACAATGTCATACACACTTGATTTATATACTTTTATAAATATTGTAAATTTAATGTAGATTAATTACTGATCTGTGTTTGTTGATTTACTATTATTAAGTTATTTTATCGTGTTAGCAATTGTATCAAGACAGAAGGTGCATCATCGTAAGTGTTCAATGGAAAACTCTGAACTCTCTCAGGCAGGAGACTCTCTCGCCCCCCTGAGGCAGCCTCATACCTCTCCCTTTGTGTCTGAGGTGCCCAGCTGAGAACTAAAATATCACTTCATGCCTTCTAAAATGTATCATGGATTTATAAGAAATATTGGAGGCCAACTGAAGACAAAGAGCTTGCAACTATTTAAAGAAAAGTCATAACTGAAAATCGTCAAACTCAAAATTTAAATAAGCAAATGCTTACTTGAAAAGTTCAAAAATAGCGATGAGTTGATGGAACATACAAAGTTGTTAAAAATAATTCCTTTAATCATTTTTAGTTATATTCAGCAAGTTTTCAAGATATTCCACCCATGTAAATCTAGCTAAGTATTATTATTTGTAACTAAAAATAACGATTAATATATTAATAATGTTACATATTCATATAATTATATATTTTAATAATAATAATAATTAATAACATCCACAGTAACCGCACAGATAATACCAAATTTTTGCAGAAGGCCTATTTTTTATCATATATGTTTTACACGATAAACTTGTTTTTAAAGTTACAACTTAAACTCTATGCTTTAAGTATGCTAGCTGAACATTATTAAACGTTTAGAACACTATACACAACGGCCAAGTCGACAGAATCCTGCGCTGTAAAACACAGGAGAGCCCGTTAAACACAAGTCCAAAGCCGCCGTGCTCATTTAACCGGCTATTTAAAGTAAATCCAAATACCTTTCTGATCCTTTCTGGAAACGTGCATCTTTCCTTTAGTTATTTTGGCTATGGATTTTATAAATTTTTGAAGCAACGTGACTTAATATTTAAAAAAAAAAATGCAAAGGAAAAAAATAAACGTGATTTAAAGGCGTTTTTTGACAAATAGGGCGTGATTTCAGATTAAATTGCCAATAGAGACAATGGCAAACAGATGTCAAAAACATTATAGAATTAACCAGGGCATATTTTTTAGGTAATGAAATAAGTCAAACCAGAAGCATGTCTGTTTTTATCCATGTTTTTCTCACAACTATGTAATATGTGGTTTTGAATGACCCTGGATGTTTCCTGCAAGTTCTTGTTTTATTTATTTATTTTTTGAAGTTACACTGTATCGAAGCAGTTTTATAACATTGCCATGAACGTGTTTAGTCTCGTGTGTGCGTGTTTTCTCTCTTTAGTATTCAGTTTCCTGTGGTTCTCTGAGCTCTGCATGTAATGACCAACGAGGATGTGAAAAGACTAACTGCAGATTCTGATGCAGTGGCCATGATGAATGTCCATTCACTAGCATTTAAGACTTTTATTCTTTCACTGTATTGATACAAACTATTGAGTGATGATCAGAGATTGATTTGGGGAGTATTTCATGCAATGTTCTTTCTTTCTTTTCTGTTTCTCATTCCCTTGTGTGTCTTTTTATGACCCCCACTTTTAATCCCTTTACAAATGTTTTGACAGCAATAATAATATTCGCAAAAGACAGATTTGCAAGTTACATTCTTTCTTTTTGTTGGAGAGTGTTGCTGATTGAAGGATATATTGTAGAATACTGTATTTAGAAGTACCAGATTTTGTTTTATATAAGATCAGACATATTCTGGCTATCCATGAAAACTTTGATTTGGACTGAGGGGACGCAGAGCAAAAATCCGAAACTATCGTCTGCTCCTGTCATGCTTAACATATCATATAAAAGTGCTTGGGTCAATCATTTTCTCCATCCTTACAGGTGTCCTGGCCATTGACTGGGCTTCTGGGGTTTTTCTTTTTTCTTTTTTTAGCTGAATTCTGCCCTGTGCTGAATCCCCACCGAAAACACCCAGACTTGTAAGGTACCCAACATATCCAAAGACTCAATGGCCTCTCTCTGCTCTTTGGTCTATCTGCTTTACCTCCAAGGCCCATGGCTATGACTGACAGACAGTGATGACAATAGAGATCTCTCTTTCTTTCTGTCTCTCACTCCCTTAGTCTCTCGCTCTCGCTTTTTCTCTGTCTGCCTCTCTGAGTGAGGAATGAGTGTTGAATAGGAGGTGCAGGGGGTCTTGGAGCGAAGGGTGGGTGGGGGTAGGGTGGAGCTGGATTGGTGCTTATTTAATTGGCTGTCAGACCTCCTGGAGTTTCAGCATTTCCACAAAATGGGATGAGCCTCCCTCTCCACCCACACCCCCCCCAACACACACATGCACACCCCTGACATCTTTTCAAACTAATGTAATTATGATTCCTGGGGATGTATTACGATACATTGACTCAACATGCATGCACAGAACAGAGAGCAGCACAGCAGAGAATAAAAGCAAACCAGAGTTTGAACCTCTCCCCTTAAACTGATATGACTTTTATGGTAAATGACAATACAATTTTTTTTATCCAAAGAATCCCCATGAAATCTCAGTGGATGATTCCTGTGGGAAGACAACCATCATCTGTGCGTCACAGAATCTTAACATGAAATCATCTTCTTTCCGACTCCCTAAAATTCTTAATATATGGTTAGGTCTGTGTGTGTTACTGAAAGTGAGAGAAACAATGTTCTTCTGTCTCATAATAAAAAAATAAATAAATATGTTTTTTTGACTTCTCATTTATTAATACCTTTTGTAATGTTTTTATATATTTTGCATCTAATTTCCCAAATTTTGAGATCAAATTTTAATTATAAATAAAATTCATATAATTTTTATCATTAAATAATCAATTGTAGTCTATGAAAACAGCCTGCTGAAACAAAAACACCCTAAACAGGCCAAAAAAAGAGCAGTAATTGAAATAGCAACAAATAACTTGTTCTTGACTCTTTGACGTCAAAAACACAAATTCATTAACAGAAACACTGCCCACTTTTACACATCAATTATGCTTGTTTTGTGTTCAGAAACTTGGCCTGACAAGTCTGTTTGGCCACGTTCACTCAGCAGCAGAATATGGTTGTCAGTCCTGTATTAGGGTGATTAATGCTTAATGTGGCTACCTTCACACACTGGTTATTTACAAGAGTGACAGCGGCATTCTATAACTGAATTCACAGGCCTCGTAACAGCATTTTTGGTATATATGCATGTGAACAAAACTGTACTGGGCTGTGTTTCTCAAAAGTATCGTGAGCTCAGCGAAGTTGATCGTAGAGACCATTGGTGCCAATTACTTATCTGTCATGTCATATAGTATGCTGCATAAATGTGTAATTTCATGTGTTTCAGAGTAACTTACAAAGATGGAGATGTCAGACCAGATGTGAGACAGGCCTATGTCATCTGTGTCTGTTTCTTCTACCATCAGTTTCTTCTCGGTCAGTTTTGTGGTTTGCACACAAGTCTCCACTAAGATAAAAAAATATATATATATTGTTGGTTAATTAAAATTTGATGAATGCGTGCTTCTTTTGGACTGGTGTGAGGTAAGCTGTGATATAACCTTGCTTTGTATAAGCCTATCGCCATTTTTGATATTTAGTTACTGTCTAAGACAAAATGAAGTGGCCGTTTACTGTAATTCTATAAAAATTACATTTTGTAGTGAAAAAAAATGTATGTATGCATGTATGTGTGTGTATATATATTTTTTTTATATATTTATATATATGCATACATACACTGTAAAAACTTATTTTCATGATTTATGATTTTTTTTCTTTTGTCAAATCAACTTAAATAATTAATGTGGTTCAGATAACATAATATTTTGAGTTTCTGTTGATTAAACCAATCGCCTTTATTGTATTAACTTAAATTTTTAATTTCAATGAACTAAAAATTTTAAGGCAACCAGGTAACTTACTTTCTTTTTTACAGTGTATATATATACACTAAAATTTCAAGTCATTTTTATAGAATTACAATAAACGGCTACTTCATTTTGTTTTGCGTTTATATATATTTATATAGTCAACCCCAAATTTATTCAGACACCTTGAACATTTCAATCATTAATACAGTTTATTCACTATAGTTTAAAAAACAATGGTAATAAAATATGACAAGATCTCAGAGTTAAACTGTGTCAGGGAAAAAAAAAAAAATCTTAATTATGTCAGATAACACTTAAGCAAAACATGTTCAGGTCAAAGTGTCAGAATAATTTTTGGTTCCAAATTTTTGGGTATAATATGTCACAGTTTACTTTATTTTGCTATCCTCACTTACATAAATGAACTATAGTGTCCTGCACCCACTAGTAAAAAAGTGGGTTGACTGTATATATACATGTATATATATATATATATATATATATATATATATATATATATGTATACACACACACACACAGAGGCACACATTTAACATGCATTACTGTGGTGCATCCGCTACATTTATGGAAAGAAAAAAATGCTTTTATTCAGTGATAGTGTACTGCTCTTAATTATTACAGCCTCTCTGTGAGGTTCAAGGGACAGAATTATGGTTCAGTGAGATGATCATTGTTCTACAGCGAAAGCTGTGGCAGCGTGTGGTGTGTTTAGGCTGAGAAATAGCAGTGTGATTGCTGACGACAAGATGGCTGAAAATGAACCCCACATTGTCTTTCGAGACAACAGTTAGTTGATGTTTTTATTATTCACAACGACAGCACAATGCTCTCATTCCACAGAATCATTACAATCCACTGCACTACTGAAAAAAATCTAATGACAAAATGCATCATCTCAAGACTTTTTTCTACCGTGCAACAAAAGCTTGTGCAGCGTTTATCATAATGGGCCTTAAATGTTCAAAAATTAACTGCATTTACAGTAAGATGCTGTTTTGGAAGCACATACGCCAGCAACTGCCTTCTGCAGCTCCTCTTTCTAACAAGCCTTTGGCTCAGATGCTTCCAATAAAGGGCTGAAAAACTCCTGCCTGTAAACCGTTGTGACATATAAGGAGGACAGGTGTGTCTTGCCTATTGGGAGAAAAGGATTTCTGGGAGAAGAGTGGGGTCTTTCGAAGGGGGAGAGAGCGGCACAGCGGGGTCCGGCTGAGGTTGAGGTTCTGCTCGATTGTCGTTTCCGTAGCAGAGCAGCTCATACATCATTTTCACGTCTTGGGTTTACTTTACCAATCACGGCGAAAGCAGAGGGCATGATGTGGCTGATACGATTAATGGACGGAGGGCAAGAGGTGGCGTACATGTGTGTGCATGTGTGTTCTGTTGAGGTACTGTGTGTGTGTGATTGGGATCACCTGCAGGGATAGGGATAACCAAACCAGATGTTGAGGCAGAGGAAAAGAGGGGTTGAGGAAGGTCATGTGCGCTGTCTTCCTCGTGTCCTTTGAGCCTTAAGTCCCATCTCAGCTTCTCAGAACTGCACAGACCTGGCGTGTGGAGGACCCCAAAGGACACCGCTGTATGTGTGTGGTGTGTCCAGGTTTGCATGACTGCGAATGCCTTACAGGGGAGAGAGAAAAGAAGGAGTAAGGCAGTGTATGTGTGTTTAAAGATGTGTGCGTCAATCTCAAGGCAGACCCGTCAGCGGGTGTAACCTATGACTGATGAGATCTGAAAGGGTAAGTTTCAGTAAGAGAGATGTTCTAGGAGAGGCCACGAGGGAATTGTATAATGAGTCGAATGGTGAGGCCTGCAACATCAGTCCCTCTTCTTAAAATTCACAGTCACATTACTATAAAGCCCACTTCTATGAAGCAAGAGACAAATAATAATTGCACTTCCTGTTTAAATTATGCTAATAACATAACATTATGTGTTCATGTTATGCAAGGAAACGTGCAAACGCCTCATAAAATACATGATGTTTGTGTTCACAATTCCCATATTTTAAATATTTCAGAGTTAAACCAGATATTCAAAGAGAAAAATGTAAAGAGGGAATTGATTTTATCCATCAGGAACTGATTGGATATGGTATTTATTACATTTTGATGATATATCTAGATGAGCAATATTTTGTTTGCTTTAGTGTCATTTGCACAGATGAGTCATGCACAACAAGACCAGAAACATTAGATAATATACACATATTTAAATATTATGTAATTCATTTTGACATTATGATTTAATGTTGACTTTTATATATATATATATATATATATATATATATATATATATATATATATATATGAACAGCAGCACTCATTTATATATATTATATACCTTCAAAAAATTATTATATATATTTATTTATTTATTTATTTTTTTTTTTTGAAGGTACATCACCACATAGGAAAAAGTATGGAATACATGACAGATACTTTGACAACTCCACCTACTGGTGTAAAAGCACAGCACATGCTAAAAAGACATTGAAGATGGATTGGTTTGTGTCCTATTTACCGGTTTAAATATGCAAGTGAATGAATAAGGAACAAAACAAAAAAAAAAACAGAAATATGAGCGATAATATAACATGCAGCCTGTAAAATCATGAAATAAAGTAAAATACAATGCTGATTTATTAGTTGGAATTGTCATTAAACTACCATTTTCTGTTACTTTGCTAAATAATAAACTTTAGCAGTTCTTGTTGTTGTTCGTTTTTTTTATTATTTCTTTTTTTGGGGTGGGGGGTGGGGTCAGATTGTAAATGTATTTTCGTCCGTGCCTGAACTGAGATGATATTGCCACGCCTGTGATGTATAACCCAGGCTCAAGGCTTAGTGGTAAACAGTAACACCTGCTGTATGTATAATTCATACAAGACCCTCTCTCTCTAACACACACACGTACGCATATACAAGCCTATGTATGTGGAAGAGGCTTGCAGTGACAAAAACATCTGCAAGGGATTTGTAGAGTGAATTGATACCTAATCATAAATAACATGAACATTTGAAACTCATTTGGTAGGCTGGCTGTGACCTCAGAAGAGCTGAAGGGAGCAGGAGGGTTTGCGTATGGCACAGAGAAGTTTTAAGCATGGAGTTAAATGACTCTAAATGAGATCGGAGATGAGTGCTGCTGATTGGTATGGGATGCCCCACCTCACACTGATGAGACAATCAAAGAGATACGCAACCGGACCTGGATACAACGCAAGATCCCCTTGTGCCCCCTAATTAAGTTGAGTTGAAGATTACACAAATTGTAGGCAGGAAATAATGAAGAAACTACTTCAATTTTAATATAGTTAAATGAGACAATTTGTGATTGCTCAAATCGATTGCGTAGATTAGATTTTTCACTTCTTGGTTTTGTCTGTTTCTACACAGTAAACTATAAATATAAAGTTGAAGTTATGAAATAGTGAAATATAGTCCAAATTTTGCAAATGTGAAACTTGAGACATTGCAGTTGCATGCAGTTACGAAAAATGTATTTACAATTTTGAAGTATAAAGTTGGAATTTTAAGACAAAATCACTGTGAATTATAGTTATTAATTATAAGAAATAAAGTTGCAACTGTGCACTGTAAAAAAAAAAAATCATGATTTGTTATCACAACATTTTTCCTTTTGTCAAATCAAATTCAATAATTAATGTGGTTCATATAACTTAATATTTTGAGTTTCTGTTGATTAAACCAATCGCCTTCATTGTATTAACTCAAATTTTTAAAGGCAACCAGGTAACTTACTTTTTTTTTTTAATTAAACCAACAATTCTTGTTTACAGTGTGTGATATGTAAAATCACATTTTAAAATATAGCCACAATACAATAAAGTTGCAGTTATGAGAAATAAAGTTACAACTGTGGGATACAAAATCATAACTGTGAAAAATTAAAGTGCAATTGTGAGAAATAAAGTCACAATTACTGTACTCTGTCACAGTAATAATAGATTACTGATGCGAAAATGGGTTTCCATGGCAAACGCTGTTTACAAGCCTGTCTTGCAAAGATAAATTAAAAATTGAAGTATTCGTAGCCCTTAAGCATGTTGTATGTCAGTGTGCAGAATACACTTTATGTGGCAGACTTGGAAAAAGTATGTGCATTCCAATTTCCAACAAGCTTCCAAGAACTTTTCAAATCTGTGGCTTGTAAAAGGTTGCTTGTTCATACAGTTAGTCAAAACCAGCATGAATGAAACTTGTCAGCAAACACACATTTTTCCCACAGACACTATTTTTAGTAGTAAAAACACTTTAACCTCACACATGTGATAGCTGTCTGCCTCTATAAGCGGTAACACAACACAGGATGTTCCTTGCATGAAAATGACTGTTTGCATTATGGACAGTAGAAATACCAGTGACCTTTAAACAGTGAAGGTTCAAAGTATTAAATGCAGGAATCGGTCTGTATAGCTGTCTATATATAATGCAGTACGTGGTTTGAACTGCACAAGGTCAGTCAAACACATTTCTGATAACAACACAGAGCTGATGGAAATATTTTTTCTTACTCTTTGTAATCACTTTAATGCTTTATCTCTCCATAAAACAGTTTTCATCACTTGCTTCTGTTGCCGGATCAAAAAGTCTTTTTTTGTCAAGCAACTAGGCCGGTATCTCAGAGGGCAGCAGTCTTGTTTCTGTTGAAATCGGTTCAGCCCAGGTTGGGTGGGTTTAAATATTTTGACACTGGCTTCTTTAATTTGAATCGGCTTGTTTATGTTCTCGCCTCAGCAGAGGGAATCATACAAGAGGAGTCTCTTTGTCCGAATTGCATGTGTTTCTTATCAAGGCAGCCAGGCACAGGCATATTTCCAAACTGCACACAAGGATCCTGTGTGGCCAACGAAAAACCCAGACCCTACAGCGCCCCCTACCTGCACCTACTTTTCTGCTTGTGTTTCATTAGTCTTGAAGTCTTAATTGTTAATCGTTACCTTTTAAAGATTATTTTCCTTTCGGATCCATCATTAATTATTCACTGCACGGCCTCTATCAACTCGCTATCGTTTTTTTTCTCTCTCTCTCTCTTTCAGTGCTTCCCTTCCTCTTGTCAGTGATTTGCTGTGTTTCTGTCAGTAGCTGACTCAAGGCAGGTGGAGGGGTTTCCATGTGCTTTCCATTTGCCCTGGACTGAAACGGCCGCAATTAAAACCAAATGTGCAACCTGTGGCTCGCGCATGCAGCGCCGCTCTGACACACAGACGTGCACTCGCTTGCAAATAGTAGGGCGAACAATAACAATTCAAATTTATTGCCTTGAAACAAAACGATTGGCTGAACTCTGGAAGTCTGAGTTGTACTGGAGTGTCTGAGCAGGAGAAAACGTAAAGTTGTTTTGGTCGGGTGCTAGACGTGCGGAGGCCGGGGTGAGCGAGAGGCCAGGCCGGGGTCACCGACGAGATTCAGTTAAAAAAAGGAGAAAATTATGCGGGCAGCTGAAGTTTCTCCACTGCAGCCAGAATGTCTGCTGACCACACCATGTAGCTTGAGGACATGGAGACTATGATTAGAGCCCTGGTAGGCAGGGCTGGGGTGACTCTGGTAAGGTCGTATATAAGTACACCCACATGTTGTAGAAGTGCAGGTCCTTATACCTTGTGGGCATATGCGCCCACCTCTGACACCCCGAGGCCCCTCTTCTCTCTGTAGCATGACCTCGGTGAGCTGATAATCATAGTTATTGACAGAACAGACTCCAACTGCACTAAACAGTCCCTGTGGACAAACCGAGGTCTGATTTTCCTTTTGTCCAGATATAGGCTATGGTAGTGGTTATGTATAACATTGCTTTAGGGTGCGGTTGAATCAATTTTAGGATGTTCAGGGCACAAATGTTCACTTCATATTGCTGGTTTTCATAAAACTTATTTGATCGATGTGCAGCTTACACTGATTAGTAATGTTAGCCATAGCACCACTATTACTATTGCTCATAATAAGCCTCTAACCTTTAAGTAATAAACTTTGATGTAACTAATTACTTGCGCATGCGTTTCAAATTGCGAAGCTTCTCAATATAGATATTTAAATAACTTAAAGGGATAGTTCACCCAAAAAATGAAATTCTGTCACCATTCACTCATCCTGAAGTTGTTCCAAACCTGTATGAATTTATTTCTTCTACTAAACACAAAAGAAGATATTTTGAAGAATGGTGAAAACCAAACAGTTGATGGGCCCTATTCTGCCCTACAAAGGCAAAAGGCAGTTGCTTTATTTTTGGTCGAAAATTAGTTACTGACATTTTTGGGACATTCAAGACCTCCTTTATCATATGGATAAGTATCTTGAGTCAATTCCGTTGTTTTTTTCGAGAGAATAATGGTTTGTCTTAACGGTAACTTCCAAAAGCCCAGGAGAAACCAAGGCAGAACAAAGCAACACCCGTTACCGCTCTTTGCCTTTGTTATGGAACGCTCAAATTGAGTTAGGGTACTCTGATGTTTAGCCATTGTTTATTAGTTACTGTGCCAGTCTGGAGTTATGGTATTCTGCCATTGTTTTATTGTGAGTTTGCTGTGTTTAAATCACAGTGTAGCCTGTGTCATACATCTGTCACTGAATCACATCTGATGCACGATAAAACAAATAGTTGAGTGGTTGTTTTGATTAATAGAGTTTAAGGATGGCCCATTGCTCTCGAAGGAAAATGATGGTTGAGATGGCTTTGAAAGGCATGACTTTTGTGTAACACAAAAGATGCATTAGACAAACAAATTAGATAGATCGCAATCTACATCATTTAGCAGGCTAGCAGTCTATAGCACAAATACGCTAGTCAGCTATCCAATGAATAGACTACCAAACTGCTCCATTTAACAAAGCAATTGTAAATCATCCAAAATAAATGCCACGATCACTAGATTTTATACAGGTGTTACTATAATGATTTTGTAAATTGTGATCAGCAACAAAATATTGATAATGTGGAAGTTACTGCCATTTGCCTTGGCGTGACTTCTCACTTTTTGCAGACAATACAAAGGCAGAGTACAGTAACTTTCAGTAACAAAAGTCAAGTTTGAGCTCAAGATTTTTTATGTAGATAATTTTCATTAAAAACATCTAATTGCCAGATTTCCAGTGTCCTACCTATAATTAATTTGGCTAGACAACTAAAAATCTTTAAACAAATTTTTCTCAGTTCCACACTCTAGCGAGTTAAAGAGGTGGTTGATTAGTGTTGATGTTGCTGTTAGAGCATAAAAAAACGTCTGCAAAGTTACGACGCTCAAAGTTCAATGCAAAGGGAATTATTACCTTTTAATTCTTTGTTTAAGGACTACAACAAATGGATGGTAGGGACAACAAGCTTCTTCCTGGGTTAGTGACGTCACTAATCCTAAAATTTACATAAACCCTGCCCCAGAGGTCATGTTGGGCTGCTTTAGAAGAGGAAGAGTTGTTGTAGTAGAGTGTTGTTGCCATGTCGTCGTTTTACGCCGGACTGCTTCACAAACGAGGGTCAATTCGACACTGGATTTGCACAAAAGATTAACATGACGCCACATGCTAGTCGATGTGTTGAATCAACTCCACAGCAAATACATACATTTATTCACTAACTGTTCAGAAACGTCCAGATACATTCTATAAGTTGTAACTTCTTCCTGAGTCTCTCCATCAGTGTCCGACTCCGGTTTGAACAATGTAAGGCTGAACACCGTTACTGACAATCATCATTTTGGCTGCGTGAGATTCTCCAGCTTTGTTGTTGTTGAGCAACCGAAGCGCGAGCTGTTAAAGCTCCGCCCTTTCTGGAAAGTGGGCCGGGAGCAGCAGCTCATTTGTATTTAAGGGGACACACACAAAAATGGCCTGTTTTTGCTCACACCCAAATGAGGGCAAATTTGACAAGCTATAATAAATGATCTGTGGGGTATTTAGAGCTGAAACTTCACAGACACATTCTGAGGACACCAGAGTTTTATATTACATCTTGTAAAAGGGGCATTATAGGTCCCCTTTAAGGTCTTTTAGGCCAGAACTGACTTCCATAGTATTTTTTCCCCATACTATGGAAGTCAATGGGGCTCATCAACTGTTTGGTTAAGCATATTCTTCAAAATATTTTCTTTTGTGTTAAGCATAAGAAAGAAATTCATACAGATTTGGGACAACCTGAGGGTGAGTAAATGGCAAAATTTGCATTTTTGGGTGAACTATTCTTTTAAAATCACCCCGCAGTTTGTAGTGCAAACAAGTGCAAAACACCCCGTTTGTAGTGCAAACACCCCGCACCCCCGCAGTTTGTAGTGCAAACAAGAGTGATACCTCAAATTGTGCGGCTTGTTGAGGAGGGTGTGCTATTACTTTTCTAAACAATTATGATTTCCATTTGAAAGATGATAAAATGGATGGAAAATTCCCATAGACTCTAGAAATACCCTAGCAACCACCCAGAACACTCTAGCATTATGGTGAGATATGTAGGGGCAAGCATGACTTTTTCTTCAGAAAATGTAAAAATCTAGTTTCATTCCTGCCTGACCAGACCACCTGTTTCCTCGAATACAGACAATAGACCTGATCAGAATATTGAGTCACAGCTATGAGACCCAGAACGCAAGTAATTCCCCTTGCAGTCTATCTGTGGGCTTCATCTAATTTCATAAGAGCTAATTAAGCAGTGAAGGAGAGGTGGGTAAAGGGTTAGTTCCTGCGCTTGTGCACAGAGGGGAACAGTTTTATCTCTGTGTGTCCAAGGGCAATGCCACTCCTCTCTCGTGAACACAAAGTGCCACCCACTATGTGTTCTGTGCCCAAATATTTACACTCACTGCAGGAATGACCCCCCACCCCACCCCTCCTTTTGATGCGGTTTACAGCTCAAAACTCACTGGAAAATGTGGCTTTGGCACAAAGTCAATGACTCACAGCAAATAAGCAGCACCATTACAGAAAATAAAGAGCAGCACTGTTGTTTCAGGACACTTGGCGAAAAAAAAACAAATGGGGAGGAGGATGTAATGACAAAGGGAAGACATGGCTTTATTCCTCAACCACTTTCCTCTGTCCACACCACTGCATCCCCTACAGCCGCCAAACACATCAATCACGTTGCCCTCTTTTTTCATTTACCTGGAAAAAGGCAAGAATTATGGAGCTAAATTTCAGAGAGAGAAGAAAGCAAAGGAGTAGACGAAGAGAAATATCCCCTTGAAAGTGCACGCAGGCAGGGCACAAGGAGCTCACAAAGACTGCCCTTGATCAGACCAGTGTAAGAACAAAGGCAAGATTGTGGGGACAGTGAAGGCTTTCATGTGGATAGCCACTGTCTGTGTGCAGGCCTCACTCATGTGCAGGCGAACACAAAACCAGGGCCATTCACAACACACAAACGGCAACAAAAAATACACAAGTACAGCAGCAGCCCCAAAAAGTATTTGGACACTTAAGCTACTCTTGCATGAAAATGCATGACAAATGTCATTGCATTACATCACAAAATATCAAACCAAGTGGCATTTATTTAAAGTCGGCCTGAAATCAAAATTCATTTTCTAAATGAACGTTATAGATATTATTGTGAATGATTCATCCATATAAATGTTTCTCTCTTTTATTAATCTCGTAATGTTTAATCCAAATGTCATTTTTTAGAGTGCATCACCCACATCTCAAAATGCAATCAACAATAACCAAGTCCCTAACTTCTTTTTTGAATAATCTATCCAATCCTTATTTAAATAATTGTGTAAATATTATACAATTATTTAAATAAGTTATACTTATATATTTTGATAAAATAATATATTCTACTGTGATATATTTCAAAAATACTTCTATAATTATATAGCTTATTTTATATATATATATATATATATATATATATATATATATATATATATATGTGTGTGTGTGTGTGTGTGTGTGTGTGTGTTCCATATAAGTGGAACACATTTGGTTATACCAAATGACGTTATTTTGAAACAATGCTAACAGGCTGATATCTAGCTAGCTAGCTAGTTAGCTTGCTAGCTAGCTGGCAAAAGGAGAATAAAAAATATATATATTTATTTCATTTTAAGATATTTTAATCACAAATGAAATGGCTGTATTGGCCATTAGACGGTTAAACCGAATGACCTTTTGACACTTCGAAATATTTAAAATACATTTATATGTATCAAAATATAATTAAAACCTTTTGGATTCAATAAAAGAGATCTAGTTGTACTACCTTACATAGTCTGGATGTCATATCTTTGTTTTTATTATTATTAAGGCCTTTGGTCAAAAAATGACCTGTCACGTCATTATTATTCATCCCAAAGGTGTTCTATCAGGTTGAGGTCAGGACTCTGTGCAGGCCAGTCAAGTTCCACCACACCAAATTCTCTCATCCATGTTTTTTATGGACCTCGCTTTGTGCACTGGTGTGCAGTCATGTTGCATCAGGAAGGATTCATCTCCAAACTGTTCCCACAATGTTGGGAGCATGAAATTGTCTAAAATGTCTTGGTATGCTGAAGCATTAAGAGTTCCTTTCACTGGAACTAAGGGGCCAAGCCCAACCCCTGAAAAGCAACCCCACACCATAACCCCCCCTCCACCAAACTTTACACTTGGCACAATGCAGTCAGGAAAGTATCGTTCTCCTGGCAACCGCCAAACCCAGACTCGTCCATCGGATTGCCAGACAGAGAAGTGTGATTTGTCACTCCAGAGAACACGTCTCCACTGCTCTAGTGTCCAGTGGCGGTGTGCTTTACACCACTGCATCCAACACTTTGCATTGCACTTGGTGATGTAAGACTTGGATGCAGCTGCTCGGCCATGGAAACCCATTCCATGAAGCTCTCTACGCACTATTCTTGAGCTAATCTGAAGGCCACACAAAGTTTGGAGGTCTGTAGCTATTGACTACAAAGTTGGCGACTATATAATATGAATCTTATATATAAGAATATATATTATAAAATATTTTCTTTAACATTTATAAATAAAAATTAGGAATATACTTTTATACTTTTTACTCATACAATTTTAGTGTTCAAAAGTGTTTAAATACTTACACAATATTTACACAAATAATGTACCAACATAGATAAGCTAATAAGCAACCACATGCTAAACAGCTTCACAGCATTTCCAGCTCACAAATGTTCTCTGTGCTATGAGGATATATAAAAGGCAGACTGTGAAATAATAACTGTTTAGATTTATGTGCGATTATGTTTACATATGCCGGCTTTCGACATGAAATAAAAAATAGTGTGTTTCTAGGGTCCAACTGTGCAGTGAAGCCTTTACTTATGGCTATTTAAGAAGACATTTCCTGTTTATAACAGGATAATGTGTTTCTCTTTGGCCCGAACCTGCAGCTCTTGCCAGCAGCTGCTCTGTGGCGATCCTCACGCATTTCTGCGCCACAGAACGAGGGAGGAGGAAATGGGGTAATAAAAAGTGAGAGGGTCTGAGATTCCAGAGGACCCAGAGCAAGTGTGACACACTTTCTCTGGGTGAGTGTGTACCTGTCTGTATTGGCCTGTGTTTGAGTGCAAGTATGTGTGTGTGTGGTGATTGTGTGTGTGTGTGTGTGTTCTAGAGCATGTGTTCGTGAAGGCTAGGTTAGAAGCAGATGCAGAGATAATGGATGGATGTTGATTCTACACTGTCACCACTGTATGGCCATTTGGAGCCATTAAAAATCCCCAATGTCTCTTTGATTCCTGTTCACTTCAGCTGCTGTGCTCCTTCTGAATTGTATGTGTGCGTTTGTGCATGTGCGTGTATGTGCCTATTAGATCTGACAAAATGATCAAAAAGGAAAGCGGAGAGACACTGAATATAAGAAATCCATTTAGTTTCTGGGTAAGAAGAGGGAGTTGAAGAGGATGTGATGTAAGCAGAAATGGACTGGCCATATAGGACTTTTTCCAGTGGGCTAGTGGGATTATTTTACAAAGCGATTTTAATCATATAAAAAAATATATAAAGGAGAAAAGGTTCATCCTCAAGCTGCCCCAAGGTGCAATATGTAATAATTTTGCAGTAAAATATCCAAAAACCACTAGGCCAGTGTTATGTATTTTGTTCACTTGAGTTCTTACAATATCCCAAATGTTTCCAACTATTTGTAAATCGCGAGAAAATTGCAATTTTAACCAAGGTGCCGGGACGTGTGAGGAGTCGCCCGTCAATTGCGTCATACCCGCGCTACCCTCGGTTTCCGGTTTTATTTTGTAGAAACCATGGAAACACCAAAGACGCTTTAATATATTACATGTTTTAATAGAGAAGGGAACAACTATTTTGATATATTCATAGACAGAAAACTAATTGTTGTTATATAGCTCAACACGTTTAGTCTTATTGTTTAAATCTAATTCTCTTGATTTTTTGCGAGTACCATGCTTTACCATGCCTCTGAGAAAAACACTATTTTGTGAAGTAGCTAACATAGCATAATCAGATGCAACTTTATTTTTAGTAACAGTAAGAATTTTCTCCATCATACAATACGTTTTAAAATGAATTGCATGCCATTTATCAACACAAGCCATTCAGAATTTAATATGATATTCTAAAATCGATCTATCTTACTGCAGTGTGCAACAAGTGTCTCACAGCAGCCGCCGAGCGAACGCACAGAGTAACATTATAACTTCATTTTAAACACACTCAAATGTATCTAATATAATAAACAGAGCTGTGTAACCTCATACTCATGACCGGAAAAGCGGAAGCGGCGCCGGCGACTGTGGCATAATAAAAGTTCTGCTGCTCGTGAAGCGTGTGTTGCGCAATCGCTCCAGCGGCCTCGTTCAGCTCCCACAACACTCGCCCCTGCTCTGCTTCATACTACAGTAACGTTAATAATCGCATCCATGAACATGATTTCTTCCTGAGTCCTATCCCAATTCTTTTGCACTGTCTGTTGATGTGGAGACCACATGTCCCAAGATTCTGCGCTCAAACGTGGCGTCATCAAGCTACGCCTTTGTTTTGAATAGGCCTCTAGCGACCTCTAGCGGACAGAAATCTTACATACTGCACCTTTAACCCCCAGTAGCTTGTAATAATCCTGGAGTATGCATGCAAGTGTGTATACACACACACACACACACACACACACACACATATGAAAATAGATTTGCGAATGCTGAGCATGTAAGATATCAAAAAAAAAAAAAAAACAGTATCTTTATTGCAGTAAAAAGCAATATCACGTGTAAAATGTATGTGTTATGGCCGTTTATAAACAAGCAGGGTACTTATTTTTCATAAATATAATACAAAAGAACAATATAACATATATAGAACAATTCTGTAAGAACAAGTCTCCGTTGCTAGTTCAAAAACGTCACGTTAGCAACGACGTTTTCCGCCATTTTGAGGTGCAGCTAGCCTAATTGGCCGATTGTGTGATATTGCTTTTATACAACAGTTCAATAAACAGGTAGTTAATATTGAGTAACTTACGTTTCAAACACGTCTTTAAGTACATCTTCAATACGTCTTTAAAAACCACAGAAGAATAATGCAGTAGTGGTGTTTCCTTCCTTGAATGATTCCGTCTTTTCGAATGAATCGGTTCAATGAATGATTCAATGAATCACTTGTAGACCTTTTCTGAATTCAGAACCGTGTTCTACCATACTACTTACTTTTTATGCAATAGAAAGATATAGTAAGAAAAAAAAGAAAGAGTAGTATGCTAGTATTCGTTTGCAGCACATTATTTGTGTCATTTTTGAATGAATCAGAGTTTTTTTTTTTTAAACAAATCTGAATGAATGGTTCCAAAAACTGGAACAGGCACCTGCCGCCACCTAAAGGCGTATCGATGTTATCTGCAGAAAGAGTTAAGATATTACAATTTTTATATTATTATTATAGCATTGTTAGGTATTGTTAAAAAAAGTCAAAATAAAATGACATAATATTACAAAATAAAGAAGTAAGAAATGCCCCATAACTCGAATGTATTTTGCTGTCTAAACATATTTGACACTGACAGCATAGTGAATAATAAGATATAATGGCTGAAATGTGGCAACAGGAACATCTCCTCCATAGTGAACGACAACATGAAGCAAAACTCTCCTGTACCAGGTATGTTAATTTTGTTTTGACCTCATCAAAGACATTTCTTCGATTTGCAAAAAGATTCTCTATTATATGCAGCACACATTCACTTCCCTAGAAGAAAGGAGCCTTATAAAGCTACACTGTTGATGGAGAAGAGAGAGAGAGAGATTATGGGGTCATGGTCCATAAAAAGGGGGGTGGGGGTTATATGGTTATTCGAAAGAGTGAAAAACGGGTGAGGAAAGGGGGGTATTCCTGTACCCCATCTGTTCCCCTCAGTCACTATGAAGAAGATTCGTGGCCAAGGATGGGGTCAATCAGAGGGCAGGGGCTGGGTAGCTCACTTGCTGCATGTGAAGCCATGAAAGTCATCTAAAAGAGATTCATTAGTAATGTTAGGGGAGCACTGGCTGTACCCCACTAATTCCTCAGCAGCTGCGAGCCATGCATCTGGTCTGAGCACTGTGCCTGTGATTGGCCGTGTTTCAGTGGGAGGGGCAGAAGAGGGAGGGGCCACTAAAATCATCTGTGATCTATGCTTTTCTCTTTTAAGGCACTGAGCTGCCACTGTCTCCTCTCTTTTTACCATGAGGGTTATAATTAGTGAAAAAAAAAAACGGCCGACACAGATTTCTCAAAGAATTATTGAGAGGCCCAAAAGCGGCATAGAAAGATTTCCAGAAGCATACGGTGGCCGTTGCTTGTGTAAACTGAGGCCGAATCAAAGCATTTATGGCGTAATATATTATATTTAGAATTCACTTTCATCAAGCGAGTCCTAAATGATCCGTTAGTTTTACAGAAACCTAAAACCACCCCAATCACTCCCCACCGCCACACAGGAATGAGGTGCCTTCTTTCTCCTCACGGACCCACCTACCAAGTCTGTATATCAAAAAATCAGTCAAGTGTCGGCATTCGCACATAACCATGTCTCAAAAAAGGATTTTAATTGGAGAAACTCGACGGGAGCCGACACAGGGGCCCTTTCTGTGCCCGTTGCATGTAACAGGCCAGGCCATTGACCGGACCCTTCATCCCCCGTGGCTGATATATGGCGGGTTTGTATGAGGATGGCTGTGCATAACTTTGAGAGGAGAGGCTACATAGATCAGCCCATCAGCGCAACTCTTGTCACCCTCCTATTTTACGAGTCTGAGGGTTCCCCCCCCATGTAAAGATTTATGACAAGTTTTTTCTCTGCTATTTCATGGGTGTTTGAGAGGGGTTAGTTAAGCCCAATTCAACATGAAAACCTGATTGAGATGTACTAACAGACGCTACTGTAGTTGGCAGTCACGGGGGGAGGGATGGGTCGGGTACAGCAAAAGACGGAAGGAAAGAGGCAGAGGAATGTTTTAGGCCTGTAAAATAGCCACCTCTCAAGCCAAGACGCTTGCCATGTTTGGGTGGAGAGCAGCTTTTAATGGGCAAAGACAATTTGGCGCTCTTTCTGAAAGACTGACTTTCAGTGAGTGCTTCACAGGCAACCAACGTCTGTACACATGTGGTCAGACAACTGATAAATGGACAGGACAACTAATCTGAAAGGAAAACATTCTCACTTTAATTACCCCCTATCTTTAAGCTGTGTGAAAACCGAAATTATAGCTGTCAGGCCAAGTAAATACTGAATGCACAGTTTTTCCCTTCACAATTGCCATCTTGTGTGTTTGAGTGTGTGTGAGAGAGCTTCGCCCAAAGCCGTAATAGCAGTATCTGTAACGTAGAGAGATTTAGTCGTTCTAATGGTGTAAATGTCATTCTGACACTTTTACTGTCCATATGCACATGCCAAAGAGCTGCCTGTGCATGTGTTATGCGGGAAAAATTCCCAGCAACGTTACTGACCCCCACACAGTGACGCATCGATGTGTCTGTGGCCGTGTTCTGCTTATTTAACAAGAAATATCCATGAAACAATGAACACTGTTTTCAAGCACCAGCTAATATTCTGTGTCATCTCCCAAATGTTCTCCCTAAATCAGAGTAACTGCCATAGACATCGAAGGGGACATATCTCCCCTGATATTTTAAAAAGTATATTCAATGATGAAGTTTTAAACTTTCACCCTCAATCTTGAATTTGGCATTTGATAGAAAAAAATACACTATATATATATATATATATATATATATATATATATACACACAAACACACACAGTATATAATAGTATATGTATATAACAGTATATATACTTATAAATAATTATATGCATATATATGTGTGTGTGTGTATATATATATATATATATATATATATATATATATATATATATATATATGTATATATAATGTATACAGTACATACACTACTGCTCAAAAGTTTGGGATCGGTAAGATTTTTAATGTTATTAGAAGAAGTTTCGTCTGCTCACCAAGGGTGCATTAACTTAATTAAAAATAGTAAAAACAGTAATATTGTGAAATATTATTACAATTTAAAATGACCGGTTTATATTTGAAAATATTTTAAAATGTAATTTATTCTTGTGTTGGCAAAGCTGAATTTTCAGCATCAGTACTCCAGTCTTCAGTGTCACATGATCCTTCAGAAATCATTCTAATATGTCAATTTGCTGCTCAAGAAACATTTATTGTTTACAACTGTACAAAATATTTGTGTACAATATTTTTTTTTTTCAGGATTCTTTGAATAGAAAGTTCAAAAGAACAGTGTTTATTTGAAATCTAATCTAATCTAACATTATAAATGTCTTTACTGTCACTTTTGATTGATCTAATGCATAAAAGTATTAATTTCTTTAATTTATAAAAAAAAAAAAAAAAAAAAAAAATTCTTACTGACCCCAAACTTTTGAACGGTAGTGTATATATATTTGTTGAACTGTGGTTATGTTTATATACTGTATGTATACATACATACATATATATATATATATATATATATATATATATATATATATATATATATATATAAAAATAACATGCATTTTGTATTATCTCCTTTATTTTCTCCTTTATTTTGTTAAAATTATTCACATTTTCACAGATTCTGCAAGTGGTTCACATACTTTTTATATATATATGTTCGACAAAAAGAAAAGCATGTTAACATAATGAATGGTAATAACTCTTTAATTAGTCAATTAATTCTGTGTTGGTGCTTTTTGTTATTTTATTTATTTTATCATTAAGGTTATGACAGTTCAGTACTGAAAAATTTGGTTCCCTTACCATCACCACGACCTAGAGTAGAAATGACAGGAAGTGGAATTTACTGAATTGCAATTCAACACAGGCATTCTGGGAAATTAAGTGGTTGTCCCACCCTAAAATTAATTTATTAAATATCTATCTACATCTATATGCCTATTAACAAACTTCAATAATTTTAAAACCATTTTAAAAATGTAGCAATTTTAAAACAATTACAATTTACAGTCATTTCAATTTCAATTCATTTTAATTGTACTTACATTCAAATTCAAATTGCAAATCTGCATCCTGTTTGCTACCTCATTCCAAACTCAGGAAACGAATTTGAAAAAAATCATAATTCGATTCTGAATCACACACAAACGTACGCAGAACAAGACATTCTAGAGGATTTCCTTCTAAACAGATTTTCTTATCTTCATCACTGAGTTTATTGTATTTAAAACACACCACCATGAATTTCAAATAGATTTGAAACTCATGATTTGATTTAGAGAATCATATTAAAACAGGTAACACTGGAATGAACAAACACAGACAGGGCTGTTTAGAATACTTAAACCATTGATTACTGACTACAGGCGATGACAGATTATTGGCACAGGAACAGGTATTCGTTTCTTTATTTGAATCAGCCCTTAAATTCAGCCAGGCTCCCATTATAAATAGGTCCGACCTTTGGTTGAACGGTTGATTGAGGCATACCATTCTCATTGCACAAAAAACATCTTTTGTTCCTTTTATTCACAATTATCAACATAATGGCCGTTATCTGCAGCCTTTAGCAATGCTGATGGTTAATAGAGAGGGCTTTAATAGATTTTAGGAGGACAAAGGTAGGCAATGTTTAGCTGCACATGTCAGTCTTTTTGTGTGCAGGGAGAGTCTGCATTAAAAACCTCATTCACAAGGCTGGTTGATGTGTAATTAAATGTGATTACAGCCGCAGTCTGTGTGTGTCCTTTCTGAGGTCACTTGCACACACACACACACACACACACACACACACACACACACACACACACACACACACACACATATCAAGCGCTGCAACTCTCCGTCGCCAGGTTTCATCCCCCTTCCTTGGCTTCCTGAGGAGCCTGTGACTTTGGTGGCTGATGGGAAATTTTGTGCATGCCTGAGCTCACAAAGGCTCTCTTTCAGCCGCATGCATGCTTGACCTCTCGCAGTTCATCGCCCCGCTTTGTGCTCCCGTGACCTCGTGCTGACCAGGGGTTTCCCCTGGAGGTCAGCGGTTCAATCGGGTGCCTGTGTCTAATTTCTTGCTGGCTACAGAATCTCTCTCCCCCCGCTGCCAAATCTGCCCAGCAATCTGCCCACGGTCTCTCCTTCTGCTGCTTGGGCCTAATTCCAATCTTCAGGGATTAGGTGTGGAGTGACAAGACCCTCCGGCCAATGGGCTGACTTGTCAGTTAGGTTCGAAGGCCAGTGGTACACAATAGCCAGACTTTTCCTGTCTCCTACCCAAAACCAGCCCCCCTAAAACAACACACTAAAATCCCCTCCCAGGAGAGCATATGCCTGACTGGGGCACGCTGGTCCCAACCTCTCTCCTCCATACAAACTATCAACAGAACAGAAGCCTCTGTTGCCCGGATTCCGCAGGGCTCCTGTTGCAGATCAACATCCCTTGTTCCTGTTTCCCTTTCCTGCTCAAATCTCTGTCCAAATGAAACAACACCGTGTTTCGTCTGTGTAGGTGCTGTTGACAGACAGAGCCATTGATGTGATCTCTGCATGCATAAAACCTACACCGTGTGTCAAAGTAAAGCATTGCGGGACTCTAAGATATTGCAGGTGTTGGTTACTTTGAAAACAAAACGAACAAACCGTCAATTTCCAATTTCAGCAATATTCGTCAAATGAAAGTGAACGTGACTAAACGTGACATGCTGTGACGATGTAGGCAGCATGTAATTCCACTCCTGGCCACTGGAGGCAGCAGGGCGCACTAGTGTCTTTGGTGGTAACGCCACACTGGCAGCACTGTGCGTACTTCCTGGTTACAGATTAGGGGAAACAAGGATTTTTTTGCCTCTTTCGTGAAATATCTTTTTAAATATTTGTTGAATCTCCTGTAACTTTATACAGACGGCATAAACATCACCGGACGTTTATTAATAATCGTTTTAAAAAAAGTCATGAACCGATGGTGACTTAGAAGAAATGAATGACTGATGGGAAAAGTGTGGACGTGGTATGTAAACAAACTTTTTTAAAACCTCTTTAGTCCCGAGATGGGAAACTTTATAAACTGTCAGTGTGGTTAGTTATGAGAAATGCTATTTTTTGCATACAAAAAGCAGATTAAATTAGCAAATTAGATATGTAGTATACAATAACTAGTTGATGTGTAAAAGTGTATAGTTACACATAGTCGCATGAACTCTAATATTAATTTGATAGATTAAAAATGTTTATTTTCGCCAGTGATTCAAGATAAAAGCAAACACTGCATATTTTCTGTCTAACATTCTGCCATTTGTGATTTTATTGTAAACTGACATGTCTGTAAACCAACAATAGTGGTCTACAATAGTGGTGTCATACTGTAATGATCTGTTTTCATTTAGCATGTAAAGAAATCTTCTATATCAATCCAAATATAGCATCTTTTTTATATTTCAGAGTTTATTTGAAGTTGGTGTAGTTTAATAGTATACATTTGTATTGATTATATCTTTGATTTGCATTAATTACTGTTTTTCAGAAGCTGTTTGCATATTATTCTTGTCATACAGCATAAAATTTAATTATGAATTAATAAATAAATAAGAATTTTAATTGTTGAAAATGATTATATGTTGCTGTTTTGTATTAACCTGTATATTCTCTTCATTTACAAGGCATATAAAACAAGAAAATCAAAAACAAAAGTCTCAGTAAGGTTGAATGTGATAATGCTAATGTTTTTTTTTTTTCTTCTGTCTCCACAGAGCATTATAGCGAACATTTAAAGGACATCTGTGTCCACCCACTTCTCTCAAATAAACCTTAAGCACCACACACACACCTGTCTGGACATTAGAGATCTCAGGTGTCCGAGAGCCAAAATGACTGCGTCAAATTGGGGTCTGATCATGAACGTTGTAAACAGCATTGTGGGTGTGAGTGTCTTGACGATGCCCTTCTGCTTCAAACAGGTAAACACATGGTTAAAGGCATTATGGGAAAGTGTGCTGATAGGAGGATTCCATATATTGAAGTCTGCCAAATGCGCTCACAGTTGTTTACACACAACTTTCCTGGTTAATAATCTGTGAATGGAGGGAATCAGAAATTGATAAGCTGCAATTTTAGTTTGTCCACACTATTTTGTGTCAGTAAAAGAATCAGTCTAAGCATGTGACTTCGATTTTAGACATGTAGGACATCTGTTTTCATCTATTACTTTTTATAGCAGTTTTTCTTTTTCATTCTCTCTGCAGTGTGGAATTGTGCTGGGCACATTGTTGTTGTTCTTCTGTTCATGGATGACCCACCAGTCCTGCATGTTTCTAGTCCACTCAGCCAGTAACACCAAACGCAGGACTTATGCTGGACTAGGTGAGAGTGGCCAAAAGCAACAAACACCCAGAGGCTGCATTAATTTTCCATCATTTACCATGTGTGGATTACTGTGGAATAATTCATTCAATTCAGTTCACATATATTTGTATTGCACTTGCAAAGCAACTTACAGGAAAATGCATTTTTCTACATTACAGTTTAGATTAATCTGTTATCAGAGGTGACTGTGTCAAAGTAATGTCCATATGTCAAAAATGTACAGTTCTAAGATAATACAAATCATGTATTCATTTAGGCAGAAACAATGATCTCATTAAAGCAATTATTACAAGTTGTAATTATAAGGATTATAATAAATAGAAATGCATTCATTATATTGTTCATTAAATCAGGTGACCAGATTGCAAGATTGCAACAGCTGTTGAATTATTTTCATTACGATTAAGCAAAATTAAAAGAAAAAGCAAGGAACCAACAACTAACCGTTAACACAGACTGAAAGAGCTCCTGCCACAGAAATGTTTTTGATAGTAGTGTTACATACTACTACATATAAAAATACTATTCAAGAGAAAATGTACAACCTTTATTGTCAAATGGGTGAAAAATAATTTAAGAAAAAAACTGAACTTTTACAAGACACTTTTGCAAGAAGCTTTCTTTTTTGGTTTTGGGTTTGAAATTTGTCTACCTTTTTTCTCTGTATCTCTCACTTCCCAGCTTTTCATGCTTATGGAAAACCAGGCAAAGCACTTGTGGAATTGAGGTAAGATGCCTTTGTAGGGAAGAAATTCGATCTCATGAATGAAATAAAGTTTGCTTGTATTTGCTGCTGACATTCTCTCTCTTTTCAGCATGATTGGCCTCATGCTGGGGACATGCATTGCTTTCTACGTCGTCATCGCAGATCTGGGGTCCAACTTCTTTGCTCAGCTGCTTGGGCTGCAGGTAAGAAATAACCTTCCTAGTTTTAGGTTGTCACGTGGCTAAAATTAGGTAAACTCCTGTTGTTACTCCAACACATTTCTTCCAAATCTATTAATTGTTTATATGCAGTTCCCAGAACCGATCATTGCCCTTGTTCATAAACCTCTTGTACTGATAAAATCAAAGGCCCCTATCTTTAAAGAGTGCTGAGCTACAAAAGAAAAAAACACTTCATAGACGTTTTATAACTCTAGAGTAGATTAGATCACAGTTTCTGTGTGAAAATGAACTTTTTATCACACCTGCCAATGTCGGGTGAATTGAGAAATGTTACTGGCCATAAATATTTCTTACTAGTGGTTGAATGTTATATCGCCAAGGCTATATATATATATATATATATATATATATATATATATATATATATATATATATATATATATTGACTTTATATAAGCCATCGGCCACTCTACTCTCTAAGATATCAGCATTGGCCATCAGAAAACCAATATCATTCGACCGACCACTAGTAATAACATATATATATATATATATATATATATATATATATATATATATATACAGTATATATATATATATATATATATATATATATATATATACAGTATATATATATATATATATATATATATATATATATATATATATATATACAGTATATATATATATACAGTATATATATATATATATATATATATATTTTTTTTTTCCCTTTTTTCCTTTTTCAGTTTTGATGCCCTGAATTTGCCAGTAACTGCTTTTCCTTTTGCTCTTTCAGGTGACACGTAGCTTTCGTATCGTGTTACTGATCTCAGTCTCGCTGTTAGTCGTACTGCCCCTCAGCTTGCAGAGAAACATGATGTCATCCATCCAGTCGTTCTCAGCCATGGCACTGATCTTCTACACACTCTTCATGTTCACGGTGAGTCGTTCCCCTTTCCACTGTTCCAAACTCCAACCCTGTAAAACCCATCAGCACACCCTCATCCAGGTGTAGACAGTTTACTTTATATATATATATATATATATATAATAATTATAATAATAATATAGTATATTGCATTGGTATGAGGAAGTAAAGGGGTAATTTGATCTTTTAGCTATTTGAATATTTAATTAAATGATATAAAAATGTGTTTTATAAAGCGTAAGAGGGCGCTTCAACATGACTTTCAAACACTTCAAATTACAGCTGCTCATTATGGTTGCTTTAAGGACATGTTTTTGAAAGTCACTTCAATGATGTAGTGTATTAAGTATGTGTGGAATTCATTTATAGCTTTTATAAATGAAATTGGCCAATTTCTGTCTCTTTTGAGAAGTTTAATGTGGCGATTGGCTGATTTTTGTGAATACAATGTGAATATGCATCACCATGGCAGCAGGACTTCAATGTCTGTGGATTTTTCAGAGGCTTAAAAGTGAAGCGTAAGCTCTTAACTAAAGAGAACCATCACAGAACAGAGAACATTATAAAACTCTGTATTAGGGAAAGATGTTGAATGTGGTAGAGAGCAGTTTTTAAATCAAATTCAATGAATATTCCATTTACATATTTTTCAAGTTATATACAGTGGGGGAAAAATAGCTGAGATCATATTGAAATTTTCTAATTTAACCTGTAAGGTTTAGAATTTTGAGAAATGTAAAACAAAGAAGTGTAAAATGAATAAGACATAGATATTTAAGATACTGTGAACCTCTTTATAAAGACGGTCAGGTGTTCGTTCTTCCATTGAAGCAAAAAATGCTTGAAATTCAGGTTTTACACAAGTTTTCACTTGGATTATGTTAATAAAATAATTTATAATAATAAAATGACAAAAAAAGCATTTTCCCCACAACATAGAAGCATTTTTACTAATGGTCCTGATTTTTTGATCTAACTTTATGTAATCTGAATATTTATAACATTGACATTGCAAACATGGATGTTCCTGGAGTTTTTTATTCAATTGCATCACAGTGTAATTACCTTTACAGGTTATTTACCTTTTTATCCAGCTCCACAGGGCGTTCTTTTCCCCAACCCAATTTATTAGTCTAGCATTTAACCATCTATGTGTCTTCCTCTGCCCCCATCTGAACCACTGCCCCGCCCCCATTCCTGATGCTGACTTCTGACTGACCATCTGACGCTCTGACTCGCCGGCCTATAGATAGTGTTGTCGTCTCTGCGTTACGGAATAATCAGTGGCTCCTGGGTGGAGCAAGTACATCTGTGGCGCTTCAAGGGTGTCATACAGTGTCTGCCAATTATCGCCACCACCTTCTGCTGCCACCCGTAAGTAATCCGCCCCGGAGAACGGACCGCACCACTGCCATGGATTCAGCTACATTACCCAAAATCCCCTTCCTCCTCTGTCCACCTTCATCCAATCTAAAGCTCTGTTTGTCGGTGCTGTCTGGTTCAGGGTATTTTTGTGTGTGTGAATGTGTGAGGTCAGTGCATTCGTGGCAGAATTCATATGTATTGTGGGTCGTCAGAGTTGTCTCGACTCTTTGGTGATACCCAGCGTCCCTTGATATATTCCCGCTAGAATTATTTTCTTACGACTGGGTAAGCAGGTCTGATAGGTTTGGTGATACAGATGGTTACACGGGCTGGTGCTTTTGATTTTGAAAGTGGTGAGTTGCTGCAAATGTTTTCTGCAAATGTGTGTAGCAATCAGATTTTATCTTTCAAGATTGTTTTGCATGCAACTAGAAAGTTTTGCTGTCCTTCAGAGATGAACTGGCATTGAAAATCATGTGTGGAAGTTGATCAGTACGATTTGTTCAATATGACTTTCCCCCATTAGTTGGCAAATCAGTTCCTTTGTTTCTCCCCTTAAAGAAGTTCACTCAAAAATGAAAATTCTGTTATGATTTACTCACCATAATGTTGTTTTAAATATGATGACTTTCTTTCTACCATGAAACACAACAGAAAAAGTAAGTGCTGTTTTGATGATTTCAAGCTTCTAAAGGCCAGAACACACCAAGCCGACGCCAACGAACTAGTGGCGACGAAAGCAAACTGCGGGGTTGGCTCACGTCGGCAGCGTCTGTGTCCAAAGTTGCCCTGACACACCAAACCGACGCTAAACAGCGACGGCCAAGTAGCACGTCAGTTCTGCGCCTGCGTGAGATGAAATGCCTTTCCGAACAGCAGACGGCAGTAGCTGAACAGCCAATCAGAATGATCAGATGGCCCGACGAGCTCCAACGCCGATTCAACATGTCGAATCTGCCGAAAAAAAGCAGACGAGGACCCCGCAGTCTGCTTTCATTGCCACTAGTTCGTCGGCGTCGGCTTGGTGTGTTCTGGTCTTAAGGCCCTGTTTCGACATGGTATTAAGATGTGTTTTGGTCGATTGGATCACAAATGGACGACGCTAAATACAGGTGTAAACGGGGTTTAAAACGTTTTGATCTTGTCCACTTTCGACTACTTCCAGAGGTAGTCGAAAACGCACCGGATTGCTTTCGCAGTGTAAACGCTCATGTGGTAGAATGTGTTTGAACAGCCACAAAAGTCTGCCTACTCTCCACCTACTGGCCTAATGTGTAAACATTATCGAAAGTGCTCTAGCCAAACTGGAATTAAACTGTGTCGGCTGAAGACCCAAGTTTGATTGACCCAAGACCCAAGAAAAATGTACCAATCACAATGTTCTCTCACCATTCCTGATTTCTAACATACACTCACCGCATTCGGCCGGTCTTGCGGCTGTCAGATATGAAGTGGTACAACCTTGATAATAATATGAAATGTTACCTGAGAGCCAAATCAGCATATTAGAGTGATTTCTTAAGGATCACGTGACGCTGAAGACTGGAGTAATGGCTGCTAAAAATTTAGCTTTGCATCACAGGAATAAATTGCATTTTAAAATATATTAAAATAGAAAACAAATTGTAATAATATTTCACAATATTGCTGCTTTTACTGTATTTTTGATCAGTTAAATGTAGCCTTGTTGAGCATAAAAGACTTTTGAGACATAAGGGTGAGTAAAAGATGACAGAATTTTAATTTTGGGGGTGAAGTCTTTAAATCTCTTTCAAACAGATTACAGGGTTTCCATGCTCTCTTCATAGTCAGTGAGTTTTATCACAGCATCATCACTGCGCTCCTCGTCCTTTTCTCTCCCTTCTTTATGGGAATGTTCTGTAACCCTCCTGCTCTCCCCTCCATCACAGATGGTGCTCTCCTCCTTCAAACATGGCCTCATCACTGGCCAGTGGCTGAACAAGGTCATTTACGTTCGGTGGGACGGCGTCTTTCGCTGCATCCCTATCTGTGGCATGGCATTTGCCTGTCAGTCGTAAGTACTCCCCAATCCTCGCACTGCCTCTCCCCTCCTTTCTGTTGCCTAAATCAGGCCAGTTAGGCTTAATGTAAGGCTCCATTTTAATGGTGCAAAAGGACATTCAAGAGCTGATGTACCTAGTGTTTGCTCTGAGAAAATGGACCTTTGAAGCTGCTTAGCTTGTCATAATCTTTATCAAATATCTTAGAAATTGTGTGGCACTAATCTGCGTGGAATGCTTAACTTTTTGCCCTCTGCATACTGTTTTTACCCTATTCTTAATACTAACTCTGTTCCTTAAAGGCATAGTTGACCCAAAAATGAAACATCTGTCATCATTTACTTACCATCATGTCATTCCAAACCTGTATGACATTCTTTCTTTCATGGAGGAAAAGACCAACATTTGAGTTTTATTCACTGTTTGTCTTGCTTCAGCTGTAGCTTTTAAATCTCTTTCGCACATGTGCATGAAGAGAACTTGCCATTTAAAAACGTTGGAAGAAAGGAAGAAGGTCGTACAGGTTTGGAACGATGGGTGAGTGAGTAATGACAGAATGCATTTCAGTTATGAGCGAACTATTCCTAACCATGAAAGGCCTCTTTCCCTTTATAACGTGTTTGAATAGCTTCAGTTTTCTTAGCAATAAAAGACTGACCCACAAGGCTGTCTTGATCTATTTTGTCAGTTGGCAACTTGTCAGTTGAACTATCAGTGCATTTTGATACAAGCATAAATGATTCATAAATATGGAATGAGTTTTTGAAGCTTATCATAGTTCATCCAAAAAGAGCTCACCGTGACCGGATCTTCCCCTGAAGAATTCAACCACTGTGCATTGACACAGTCTTTGTTGAAACTATGATATGTTGTGGGAGTACCATAGACTAATGTTGAGATCATAGTTAACATTGTTACAGCTCTTTGATACTACTGGGAGACATTTGTCCATAAGATTTTGATAAGAATTCACATTCTTTTTCTCCATCTTGAACTAATTTTATGTCTCTATTCTTTCCTTTTCACTAGCTCAAATATACTAACCATGCAGGGGGTTGGTAATCTCAGTGTTTACCTGGTCAGGTATTCTCAAGTTTGGGCAGGGAGCGTAATTTACTCACTTCTTTCTGTTTCTTATGTTTCACAACATTAACGCCATTCACCAATATCCATTCACTTCCACTCCCAGTTCCTTCAGCTCTTCTTTTTTTTCTCTTTTCTTTTCTTTTCTTTTCTTTTCTTTTCTAATTTATTGTGCAGATCATTCTTACTGTAGTTTTACTATATCTACATCATATTAAATAAAATCTCTACAATACACATATGGTTATCATAGTTTTGACCTGTCTAAACAATTTAAACAATTTTTGACCTGTTTAAACAATTAATCTATAAACATCCAGGGATGTGTTCAAAAAATATGTATCGCGAATGCATCTCAATTCTCTCTCGATTCTTTCTCAAAATGATTCTCAGCAGATGGCACTATATGCTTTAGAAACACCTGTACTCTGCTTCCTTCCAATTACTTACACACACTACTTGAAACTTACATAAAATAATCATTCATAAAGTTCAAAAAGTTTTAAGTGAATTACAAGGGTGTTTGCAGTGGGCTGTTTACATTAATCTCACGTCATAAAAGCATTCTGAGGTGCAAGTACATTTTCAGACTCTTCAGCGCTCTTCTTTTTGAGCATTTAAATGTGCGGTTAAAAACTAGCCTAGAGCATCATCTGCTATTAAAAACTAAGCTCAGAATCGATTCGAGAGAGAATTGCAATGCATTTGTAAAATATCAGAATCGATCCACAAATTGCGATGCATCGATATATTGTCCCAGCCCTAATTTGAGCATGCAGCCGTTCGTCTTTGCGTCATTACGTCTGTTTACATAAAGGAGTCCCAGCTAGTAAGCTATAATGGCATGTAGAGGAAGCTGCCGGCGGCAGATCATTTATAGCCTTTTTTTCACAGCAGCTGCAATAATTAAACGGTTCATTTTGATGGAGGATTGTAATCCAGAAAGGTCCAAATGTCAATCGTTAGTGACAACTGGAGATTAACCCATAGTCAAAAGCAAAAAACTTCGGACTGCGGAGAAATTCTCATTTTGGTCTGAAGAACTGTATCCACACTGGTGTAGTGGTGACTGACAGCAAACATTAGATTCAGCCGCGCTGAGGAACACAACCCACGTAAAGATGAGAATTCCACAAATAACTGCAATTGCAGGTTTCAAACAGAGATGGCGACAAATAGGCAAAATTTACGGACTGCAGCTTTAAACATATATATATATATATATATATATATATATATATATATATATATATATATATATATATATATATATATATATATATACACTACTGTTTAAAAATTTGGGGTCGGCAAGATTTTTTTAATGTTTTTGAGAAAGAAATCGGACAAAAGCATCAATTTGTGAAAAAAGAGTAACTTTTTATTACATATATCGTGCACATATAGGCCTATGCATATAAGGTTCCTTCTGTTATCTTTAACATGGTGCATGTTTGTGTGTGTCTAGGTATTTATGTGTTTGGGAGTGAATAGAATTGAGGTGTCTAAGTGTGCGGATGCCAGCACAAATGTGTGTATGTGTGTGTTTGAAAGTGAGGGTGTTGGGGTGGAGGAGGTGTCAGTGTTGGATTCTGGTGTGGATGAGGTAATGCGGTTCTTGAGGCTGACTGTGACACCCCCTTTACACACACACACACACACACACACACACACACACACACACACACACACACACACACACACACACACACACACACACACACACACACACTCTTTGGTGATGATTGATATTTGGCTGTGACTTCTTGGCCAGCATTGACATACAATGCCATTTACACCCGATCATTAGAAGAGCGAGACGGCGCTACATGACCTCTGATCCGACCACAAACAGTTCCTGTCGTCGCCTACGTTTACCCATCCATTTACATTTATTACTTTAGTACATTTAGTACGAGCTCTGTTTGATGCCAAATTGAATCTTTAGAGAAAAGTTGACCTGGTTGCTCTTTTGACTAATAGAACAGATACTGTTCATTGACGAGCAGCATTCTGGGTCCACTGGTGCCCTTATACGGCTCCTGCTTAATGTGTAAATACCGCTGTAATGTGTAAACACTATAATGGTGTTATTCCTATCGTAAAATTGTCATGTCAGCTTACACAGCATCAAGTCACAGATTCACAGCTTTAGGTGTTATGATGGGATCATTTTAGCAGTATTACAAAATAATTACTGTGTCAACACTTGGTAGAGGTGCAGAGAAATTGCAGTGGGACTGTAGCATCACGATCTCCCCCCTTCACACTCACTGTAATTCATCAGGAATGGCTTTTCTGGGGTATTTTCTCTCCATCTTATGACACTGAATTCTAATATATCTATATAATTCTGTAGTCATACGTCTGAATTCTATTTTGCATCCATATCATGGCTGTAAAAGCATTTAATTGGCCATGCCACTAACATATGCCCCCATTTTATTTCTATCTCTCTCAATTGGTAACGTGAAAGATATTGTTAAAAAACCATTTTGAAGGACTTAAAAGATCAAAATTTACGTTGAAAGAATTTATAAAAGTATATTTGCGTTTCCTGAAGGAGAAAAACGCAAGTATTTCTTAGGAGAAACAAAGGGAGCATTTACCAGCCTTAAAAGACAAATCCTCGATTATGCCACATTCATATCATAGAGGTTTTGTCTTCCTGGAGACATTTGTAGACATTTATACAATACATTATGCAAATTTTACAATCGCAACATCTATTCATTTTTAAAAGTTTGGGGTCGTTTTTTTTCGAAAAATTATTTTGAAAGAATTCTCTTATGCTCACCAAACCTGCATTTATTTGATCAGTAAATAAGTAAAAACTGTTTTGTATTTTAAAATGTAATTATTATTGTGATGCAAAGCTGAATTTTCTGCATCATTACTCCAGTATTCAGTGTCTTATGATCCTTCAGAAATCATTCAAATATTTGGTGCTCAAGAAACAATTCTAAATATTATCAGTGATGAAAACAGTTGTGCTGCTTAATATTTCAGTTAAAACCAAGACACTTTTTTTTTCAGGATTCTTTGATGAATAGAAAGTAACAGCATTTATTTTCAATAGAAATCTTTTGTAACATTATAAATGTCTTTACGGTCACTTTTGATCAATTTAATGCAGTCAATGGGAGATTTTCAAATTTCAAATGGAGTGTGAATGGAAAATGAATGTTTGAGCAATATCAAAACAGTGCTGTGTTGCAAATACTGTAATGAATAGCTGAAAATGAAGAAAAAAAAAATACACATAAAATGTGTAAGTCTGCATAGATGTCTCTCTCTCTTCCTACTCTGGTTTTTATTGCGAGTGGGTTCCAGCTATGAGACAGACTGGCCTTTGGTGTGAGATCAGGCGTTGGCTTAAAAAGCCCAGAACGTGGTACTGTATATCCCAATAAAAGCTGGAATGGGCTCTGACTGTGTCTACGAGAGCTGTGAGTGGGCTGAGAGCAAGAGAGCCCGAATAAAAGCCCATACTGCCAGGAAATTTTATAACATGCTAAAGTCTGACTAGCACTTGTCGATAATATATAGCCGTTGTAAATTCCCCATTTAATGTTTTGCTGGCGTCTGGTTTTATTGGTTGTCCTGATGACAGACATAGATTTTTTTTCCTGCTCTTTTTGTAGCTGTTTTTTGTTTCTCTGTGATACTGAACCCTTTATCAGTGCTTGTTTCATCCAATTCGGCTCTCCCTCCTTCCTTCCCACCCTCCCTCCATTTTGTCTTTTGTACGTCTGAAATGAGTGATGGCCTTTCTATATTAAATTCCTGCTTCTCTTGCTCTCTTGCATGTTTATGTCTCTAGAGCTCAAATGCACAGTTCAGTATGTCCTTATGCTAAATAATGATTAAACTGTGACTGGTCAGTTTGAGTTAACCCATAAATAAGCATTTATGTGATTTCACATAATGTTATATTTGTTATATTTTCTCATAACATTACTATAAATCTGACATTGCACAAATTGTGCATCTGTTATAATAATATGTCCTGTAGTATTGTGATATTTTGAAGGAATGCTTTGGGTTTGATGCAAGAATTTATCTGTGACATGCTGTCGATTACCACATGGTGTTCTTAAGTTTGTATAAACATCATGTTTACTTTAAGCTTATGGGATCAGTCCATCAGGACCCTGTAACATTCACATGATATGTGCAAAGAAACAAGAAATCACCCACAATAATTACATCAGTTATGCACAACCAAATGTTCTTCCACCTAGAACACTGTTAAATAATGATTTAGACTTCTTTACAGTTCAAATAATAACAGACATTTGTGAAAGAAATAATATAAACCTTTTTATCAAAAATATAAGCTGCAACTGAATTTTTGTCTGTGGTAATCAACAGTATGTCATAGTCTTAACTTGTGTTGACCCACTTCAAGGTATGCATCTTGAGCCTGATGTATATAAAAAGCTTTTTCTTCCATAGGCAAGTATTACCCACTTATGACAGCCTGGATGAGCCCTCGGTGAAGAGAATGAGCACAATATTCACCTCCTCCCTCAACGTGGTCACCACCTTCTACATCACAGTAAGTGTGTGAGACAGTTCATCTGCTGTTAACTGATAAACGATAACTATTTACTTTTTGTGTTTTAACTTTTCTTCTGTTTTAACCTTTTCTGGAATGACTAAATAAGTAGCTAATTAGTCATGGGTGCCACTTAAAAGCTTAAAATGCATATATTATATAGAAATCTGACCATTTTCATTTTTTATTTTTGCTTTTTATTTTCTGACAAATGAGAAGTGCTCTTTTTCTTACTTTATTATAATCTTATTTCATAAATAATATTAGGAAATGGTAAAAACATACAGATCGGATAGCAGTAAGTTGTTCAGTCATGGGAAGGGTATCAACTAGTAACTGAACTTTTATTTAGCAAGGATGCATTAAATTTATTAAAAGTGACAGTAGAGACATGTATAATTTTACAAAAGAGTTCTGGAAAATGAACAAAAATCATTCTCAAAAATGAACCCTATTCGTCAAATCCTGAAAGAAAAAAAAAATGTATCATGGTTTCCACAAAAATATTCAGCTGTTTTCTACATTGATAATAATATGAAATATTACTTAAGCAGCAAATCAGCATATTAGAATGTTTTCTGAAAGATCATGTGACTCTTAAAATATATTAAAATATAAAAGTTATTTTCAAATGTAATATTTCACAATATTACTGTTTTACTGTATTTTTGATCAAATAAATGCGGCCTTGGTGAGTATATCAGATTTCTTTCAAAAACATAAAATCTTAAATCGTCCCCAAAGTATGATAACAATTTTTTTTGTTTATACAAACTATAGCATGTATATAAAACTTGCACATAAACACTTGCTCTGTAGCTGCTCTGTCCTCATTGGCTCCTGAGAGCATGTGCCCTCAGACACTGGAAAGAAATGAGGATTCAAGAATGGTAGAGTTGCCGTCGGCTCACGCTTCTTGCTCTTAGATCCATATCCGTCCCCTACAGGTGATTGCCCCCCTCCCCTTTTCGTGGGTTTTGGGTTCACAATGATACCCTGGAATGTCCTCCCAATTCCCATTCGGGGCTTAGAGGAACAGAAAGAACTCAGACGATGAGGTCAGACCAACTGGCACGTTCCTCTATAACCCGTATACACTGACGCGCTCCATCAACATCAAATCCCGTGTCTCTTTTATTCCTTCATAAATATTTTCAGGGCCACTTTGTGTGGAATGTGTTTTAAGACATCGTCAGAATGTTTCTGGTCCCCATTCTCTTCTCTGAAAGCTGAAGTATAAACATTACCTTGAGAGATAATATTGCTCGTGATTTTTTTTTACAGTGTTCTTTGTATTCTACTTTTATATTTCATCATCTTTTTGCTTTTTCTCTTTGAACAAAAGCTGAATTGATTCAGGGGAGGGTTTGTAGAATAGAATAGAGAGGGAGTTTTGTGGCAGGCTCAAGGACTTCTCCCTGGTGTTGCTACTGAAGGGAACCTTTTCCTCTGCGGCTAGATCAAGGCCAGCTAGGTCGGGAAAGGAGGGAAAGCACTGCTTTGTTTCTCTGTAGAGAGGGCCTTTAGGGGGCCGATAGGCTTTAAAGACCTTTGAAAATCAGCTTGCTATTTTTCATCACATAAAAACAATATCATTGCACAGTCAGGAGGGGTTGTGAGGTCATCAAAGAGACAAGGAAGGAGACATGGATCTCTGTTGGGCCGCTTCTGTATAATGCCATAAGAAGTATTAGTCCTGATCATTTCAAGCAGGATCAAGTGACCCTGTAAGAAATTATATGTTTGCTCAGATGAGCCACATACTGAAGTGGAAAGTCAATGTAACAGAATTCTTCTTCATGCTTGCCCTACAAACAAACATTACTTCAGTATTGAGTATCCATCTTTTTAAATTGAAAAACTGCAGTTTAATACGTTTAATATATAGCAAAATAATTTACTGCACAAGATGCACAAAAGTGCATTGGCAAAAAATGTTTAGGTGATTTTAATGTAATGTAATATAATAACTTTCTCAGCCTCTCCGATCAAATCCTGATGGGCAAAACAGAGTCCTGCAATAAATCAATTTTTGCCTATTTTTTAGTTTTAATTGAAAATGGATCACATTACAGAATGCTTTGTACTGTGTTCCTCCAGGTAGGGTTCTTCGGTTATGTGAGCTTCACAGATAACATTGCTGGGAACGTACTGATGAACTTTCCATCTAACCTGGTAACGGAGATGATCCGTGTGGGCTTTATGATGTCTGTGGCTGTGGGCTTCCCCATGATGATCCTGCCCTGCAGACAGGCCATCAACACCATGCTATTCGAGCAGCAGGTAAGACAGGGGTTTTCAAACTTTTTAATGTCGTGGACCCCCTGAATATGTTGTTTCCTTTGTGACCGACCACCATCCTAAAACATAAAGACATCAATTTATGTTCATGTATAAAACGTTATTTTTATATTTATACTGTAATATATAATGTGTGATATAATGTAATATTATAAATATGTGTAAAATATTATATGGAAAATATGTATTTTCTATTTTGTCAAATTTATTATATTTATAAATCATTTTTACACAACTTTTCTCACTAAACTAGTACTAAACCCCCCCGTTTTTTTTTTGTTTTTTTGTTTTGTTTTTTTTATTCATATTTTTAATGAACTAAAAATATAAAAATAAAAGCTTTCATGTTAATTTTAGTTCAATTTTTTTGTAATTTCATTATGTGCTTTTGTCATTTTATAATTTTTTTTTTTTATATTTCTATTTAGGTTGAATTTTTGATTTATTTATCATTTTAGTGCTTCAACTTAAATTTGTTTATTGCCAAATCAACATTTCTAATTTTTGTTTAGCTTAAATTTTGAACTAATAATTTCTATTAACAGAAATGTTTTTGTTAGTTTTAGTTAACGATAATAATCCTGCCCAGACCCCAGTTTGATAACCCCTGTTCTATCCCCAGCACTTGGTTGATTGCTTGCTTTCTGTTTTGATTTCTGTTTTATTGCATTTCTCATTTACTTTTGTGAAACCAAACAGTGCAGATTTGTATTGACCTATTTTGAAGTAGATTTGAGAAAGAACTGTCGAAAGTGATTTGTATTGTGACTGGTTGGACATATCAACAATGACATCCCATTTTGTCCACACCAAATTAACCCACAATATGTATCCCCTTTTTTAAAATGCTCAAATTCTTGGCCCACATTTAAAATCCTTTACCTTGCACCGTCTGGACAAACTCAGGTGTCTCCTCCTTACTGGTGCACATAAACTGCGCCAGCTGCAGAAGTATTTTGCTAAATTTAATGGACTCAATAAAGACTTCATTGAGTCTAACAGATTTACACAGGGCTGATGTCAGACCCCAAGTCTGGTCTCAGTCAGCATGCATTTGCCTGCTCTGTCCCTCGGTATGGATCCCTTGAGATCCCCTGAGTCTCCTTCCACTACTCAGACACCAGTGATCCAGCCTCCACGGACAGCAGACTGCTGGGGCGCTGAGAGATTCAAGAGGAAATAAAAGAGGCTGGATTGATGAGAAGAGGTCCAGATCTCCTCCATAAAGCAGCCAAGACTTCAGCTCGCTGTCTCACCACTACTGCCACGCTGAATCAGCTCAAATCGCGGTTGGATTCGCGGTTGGGCGAAGGGTTTTATGCTGTCGTTAAATCTGGCATTTTGACAACAGAGCGGAGGGGGGTTTATGAAGCTTGCCTGCCAAACCCAATATCCTTACATGCATTTCACTTGTTCAACCATAACAGAGGCTTGGAGAACTACATGCATGTCTGGAATCTAGTAACAGGTTTGAAGGTGCTCTGTTTGTCTCTGTTTTTCAGCAAAAGGATGGCACCTTTGCTGCAGGAGGGTATATGCCACCCCTTCGTTTCAAGAGCATCACTCTTTGCATTGTTTTTGGCACCATGTTGGGCGGCATCCTCATTCCTAATGGTAAGTCTGTTTGTGTGTGCTCACGTTTTGCAAGTTTCACTCTCCCTAATACCGTCATGACATCACACCCCACTTCATCTTCCCTTTTAAAATATCTCTCCGTCAATCACTCCTTATCCTTCCTCTCTGTACCGTCCATTCATTATCAGCAGAACGGGATGATAAAGATGTGTTTTAGGCGATGGTGGGGTGGGCCATGTTTTATTCATTCTTCATGGAGATTGGCTGTCGCTGGCGCGGGCTCCATTTGGCTCACTGGGCCCAATTAGACTAATAGAGAGGGGAAGGTGAGACTCTCAGAGACGATTGAATGGGGGAAAGGCATAGCTCTGTCCTCCATGACGGCTCCGCTGGCCACTGGCGTGTCCTCGCGGCCACAAATCCAACCATAGGGAAGCAGACTTTGCAGGGCATAAATTTGAGTAAAACAATATGGCTGCTCTCAGGATGAAAAACACCCCCTGGGCCCACTGCCCAGCCTTGCAACACAAGGGCAGCATGGAGGAAAGATGGTAGGAGGCAGATAGAGGGACGAGGGGGGAGTGTGTGATGGAGCGGTCTGGGGAGAAAGACTGATGGAGGATGGATGTGGTGATTCAGGAGATGAGATGGTGTAGATTGCCTGTGCCATTTTTTTCTGCTTTAAACTGCCTTCTCATGTTGGGTCTGAATATAATGCAGGTTGGAATGGATTTGTACACTTCTAGATCAGCTTGCTGTTGTATTTTGGTTTAAATATTAAAGCAATTAGAAGGCTGTGCATTACAGTGATTTTTTTTTTTTTTTTTTTTTTTTTTTAAACAACTGTTAAAGGGTGGTTATATCACTTACAGTGTGTGTCAAGGTCAGTAAGTTTAAATATCATAAAAAAATCTGATAATATTACCTTTATATATTAAGTTCTTGAACAACTAATCAACATATTAGAATGATTTCTGAAGGATCATGTGACACTGACGACTACAGTAATGATGCTGAAAATTCAGCTTTGGCATTACAAGAATAAATTACTAGGACACTAGGATTACTAGGAAATTACAAAGGATATTACAATAAAAAACATATACTTTAAATTGTAATAATATTTCACAGTATTACTGTTTTACTGTATTTTTTGATCAAATAAATGCAACATTGGTGAGCATAAGAGACTTCTTTCAAAAACAGACCTAAAACTTTTGAATGGTAGTGTATATATTGTCGTTTTTAAAAATACTTGAAATACTTGTTATCGTAAAGTATTCTTGAAAATTTGTTTGAATAATTTTAATTTGTTTTAGTTACACCACCAGACATTTTAGAAGTCATTTGTAACAATTAGAAGTTTATAGAAAGTGTTATGAGCAATGCAAAGAAGAGTGCAAGTAGAAAAGTGATAAAATACACAAATGTCCAATGAATAATTACAGTTATTAATTGCAGAATACACAAATCAGTTCTTCCAAGAATTGTCATTATCCTTATCTTTGGTTTGGTTTTGTAATGTAGCAACTTAATACATTAATATAGAATTCAGCTGATATGCGCATGGGCTATTTTACAGCTTCAAATATGACTTGTCCAATCATATTTTAGAGCCAAAACTTTTGGTTATATAGTATGATTTTATGTTTTTAGATTCTTAATTAGTAATGCACCAACATTTTTGTGATTTGTAGAGAATGGTTCTATAAAATGTATGTATGTATGTGTTTGCATGCCATAGTGGAGACCATCCTTGGTCTGACTGGAGCCACCATGGGCAGTCTGATCTGCTTCATCTGCCCAGCTCTCATCTACAAGAAGATCATGAAGAACGCCTGGACTGCACAGGTATGGCACACCTAACATCTGACGTCAATTTTCAATTTTTTTACTCATTTGACATGATATACATATATGGATGTATATACATTTTTGTCTGTGTGATATCTGATGTGAGATGAAATAAGAATGCACTTGGTTTGTGTGTGAGGAAGAAAGGGCAGCTGCTCTTCTCTCTTTGTAATGGAGTTTGTCATTAATTTTGATATCCTGCAAGTGCATTGACAAGCTGTGTGGAGTCATTCCCACAGTGTGTGTGCTGGCACTGTCTGGCTCTGTGCCTCGAGCTGTGCCCCCTCCGTCTCCTGCCCAAATTACAGATGCCTTTGCTCTTTCACAATAGAGTGAAAACAACTGAGGTCTCATCTTAGACGATGTGTAACCACAATGCTGATGTCTCCCTCACCTCTTTTGCATTGTGTGGTTTGCGAGCAAGCAACATACTGATGTTCATTGTTCTTTAGTGCCAACTATGCCATACTTCCATGCCCATGAGTCTTTGCCACCAGGGTCATTTCCCAAACTCTGGAGTCCACCCAAATGGGTGGTGTTTCTGATATTGGAGCGAAGATCATTCCAAAAGAGCTTCTTGTCATAATGAGCTCAGCAGATGTTTGTGTTGGCATGAGTGTATAATGCCACTCTTCCATGTCTCATGCCAAGCAGCCTGACATGTCCAGGTCCACGGATGCACAAAGAATACCCACAGATCAGGGGCAGTGAAACTGGGAAGGGCCTGCTTTAATAGATTTCATCAGCGTTTGGGGCACCATTAATGGCTGTAGGACATTATTGTAGATAGGATGCCAAAGATACCCTTGCCAGCTTTGTGTATTGGCCAGAGCAGTGCAGCACTGGGACAGTTTAGAGAGCACACACCTCACACCATGAGCAGGAAGTGCAGCAGAAGTGGAGTATCCTTGAGCAAAGGAGGGAGGGAAACAAATACATCCTTCCCATTTTCAGTGAGGGCAAGCACTTGGACAAACTTTGGATTTTATCATCTCCAGGGGAAGAATGAGCTTGAAAAGATGTATGCAAAATGCAAGCTGTGTAAAGCGAAAGTGAAGTATGTTAGGTGCACTACAGACATGAGGACATTGAACGTTATATTACAGAGATCAAAGACGTGGAACAAAAACCCCAAGTCGCAAACATTCTGGTCAGCCAACGCGCTCTGCACCAATTTTCTAAACTTCTGGCCAACACTGAATGGGAGAGGAAAATAACTCCATCAATTTGAATTTGCTGAAAAGATATTCGAAAACCATTTATTACCATTTTATTAACTGTACCAGTTTTATCTTTGCAAGTTATTTTTGTAAGTGTTGTAACCATTAAGTAAAAATGAATCCCTAAAACTTTGAATACCTGTGAGTGTTCATATCTTAATTATATTCAAGTTAGTTTTCAAAGTAAAAAGTATTTTTTGAATATCATGTTTTTTTTTTTTTTTTTTTTTTTTTGAGCAATGTGGATTTTGTTCTTCATTATGATCTAAGGAGTGACACCATTTTCCCACAAAAATATAATCAAGGCATGGTGTATTTAAAGGGTTAATTCACCCAAAAATGACATTTCTGTCATTAATTACTCACTCTCATGTCGTTTCACACCCATAAGACCTTCGTTCATCTTTGGAACACAAATTAAGATATTTTTTATTAAATCTGAGAGGTATCTGAACCACACATACTGTAGGCAGCAACGTCATTGCACCTTTCAAGGCCCAGAAAGGTAACAAAGACATTATTAAAATAGTGCGTGTGACTACAGTTGTTCAACCTTAATTTTATGAAGCGATGATTTTTGTGCGCAAAAACTAAACAAAAAGACTTCAGATACCACTCAGATTTCATCAAAAATATCTTAATGTGTTTTTTTTTTTTCGGATTTGGAATGACATGAGGGTGAGTAATTAATTACAGAATTTTAATTTTTGGGTTAACTAACCCTTAAAGTCGTTGCCTGTATAAGTTATATTTTTTTATTAGATTTTTGAGTGCATTTAATAGAGCCTGACAATAAAAAAAGAAAACTAATCTGCATCTCATCATTGATCTTACTGTATTTCAGATGACTGTATACACTAACTCTCTTTTCTCTCTTCATTCCTCTTTTTCTGTTATAGCTGGTTCTGTGGGTTGGTCTCGGTATCCTGCTCATCAGTACCTTCACCACTCTGTCCATTTCCTCCAACGAGCCACAGAAATTAAACCCCCCACTGGATGTCGCCGCAAAAACTGAGGACAAGCTTCCCATCCTCATCCCCCATGAGATGCCCAAAGACCTAGGTACATCTATGCCTAATATTTATGAAGAGAGAGAGTTATCATCAGTTGAATAAATGACACAAAATAGAAAACGAATTTCTGAAAGGATGAGTTATAATGAGAAAGAATTGTGAAGAAGCACAAATGATTTGCTCCAGTAGTAGGCCTCTGTTTGAATCAGTGACCTGAATGACGCCCTTCAAACCTGAGCGCTCGGTGTCCCAGAGCAGCAGTGAAACGGCCGGTGGCGTTTTCCCGTTATGGCTCCGGCCAGGGGAGGAAGATGGGAGGGCGTCCAAATTTGGGAGAGGGCAGAAACGACAGCGTTCCCTCCAACACAGGCCGATACAGGACAGAGGCTCATAAAAAGGCACATACCATGAGCGTCCCAACAACTTCATCCACCATTACCTCTCCTTTTCTGTTCTGCCACTCCTCCTTCCTCTCCCTCTCACTCCCTCCTGCTGACTGACACTGGCATTTATCATTGAGCGGACACCCACTTCCACACCTGTTTCCTGTTTACAGCGTGCTGGTGAGGGCAGCTGTATGAAAACGCAGGGCTCAGTGAGCGAGCGAGTGGAACATGAGGCCCGCGGGCATGTAGAGGTGTGCGTTTGCAGCTGTATGAGTACACGCAGGCACGCTTTGCTTTTTAGGATTGTAGGGAAGTACACCCCACCCCCTATACTATACGCTTTCTTTTCAACTCCCTTTTTCTTGTCTCGCTCCCATAGATAATGTTTATCAAGACTGCTATCCTTTCTCATTTGAAATGTGTAACTCCTTTCTACGTATGCATAAATGCTGTCGTGCAATAGATTATCTGTTATGGTAGTACACTACAGACTCAGGTTAAAGAAAGGTGTGGACATTGTAAATATTCAAAGGCTATTTTGCACAGGACAAGTGGCAAGGTTATATGGAAAGCACTGTGCATCCATCTCGTACCCTTATTAGAAATCTCCTCTACGGTTCGGCTCATGTCCTGTTGGTCTTTCATGCTCTGCTGCCCTCTACTGGTATTTATGTGGCACTTTCAGTGGGATTTTTAGGACTGGGCTGCAGCAGAAAAGCATGCACAGATTTTAGTTTCAGGCTTCTTGCTATGGCTTGGAGTAAAAAGAATATTGCATATGACAGTGGTACTCGGTCTCAGCCAGTTCAAGAGACGAGCCTTCTTAAATGGAAAATTCACCCAAAAATGAACATTTTGTCATCATGTACTCACCCTCATGTTGTTCCTGTATGTGTTTCTTTCTACTGTTGAACACAAAAGAACATATTTTAAAGAATGTTGGTAACCAGACAGTTGACGGTAGCCATTGACTTCCATAGTATTTTTTTTTTTCCTACAATGGAAGTCAATGGCTACCATCCACAACATTCTTTAAAATACCTTCTTTTATGTTTAGGTTATCTGAAACAACTTTTTGACTGATGTCACCAAACCCTCTAAATTGTCAATTCTAAACACCTGTCATATACACGACCATTAAAAAAGTAGGGTCGGTTAGACTTTGTTAAAAAAAAAAAAAAGTCTCTTATGCTCACCAAGTCAGCACTTAAAAATTCAGTAAAAACAGCAATATTATTTTGTTTATTTAATCAGGGACAATACACATTAATAATACATGACAATGTAAAATGTGCAGATTTAGCCAAATTAGCCCATTTTCATCCATAGTCCCTTGTGAAATATTACAACAATTTAAAATACTTTTCTATTTTAATATATTATAAAATGTAATTTATTCCTGTGATGGCAAAGCTGAATTTTCAGCATCATTACTCCAGTCTTCAGTTTCACATGGTCAGAAATCATCATTCTAATATGCTGATTCAGTTCTCAAGAAACATTTATTATTATTAATGTTGAAAACAGTTACAAGAAAAGATACAAGAAAATACAAGATAGTTTTGATTGGTTGACTTTTCTATTTTGAATGTGGGGAAATAGTGTCCAAGTCCAAACTTTCAACTGGTAGTGCAGAAACCCTGCCCAACTAGCTGCGGTGGTCTGTTCTGGTATGGAACGCCCACTTTTTAACAATCCAGTCAAATCTCACCGGATCAAGTTCTGCCTTCAATTTTGGGGATTTTTGTCATAATGAAGGCCTATGCAGTGTTAACATAATTTTGCTTTATTTGGATTGGTACCTAAAATAGGGTCTTCGTCAAAGAGTCACACTGCAAATTTCATCTAATTAAAGAACCAAAAAACAAAACTTTGAGAGCATCAATAAAGAGCCACGTGAAGCCTGAGAGCCATAGGTTGATAACCATGGATATGGGATAAATTTGACATGCCTTTTACCTTGCAGAGAAATTTGAAATTTTTTTTGACACATCTAATTTGTCTGTTTCTAGTGCCAGAGAAGGGAGTGGATCCTGATCCAGGAGAAAAGCCAGATAGACCCCCAATAGAGATTGAAAAGCTAGCAGAGAAGGAAGCAGCAGAGCCCCTTCAAATTAAAGTACCTGTGGAAGTGGCTGAGGGAAAGAATAAGGAGGAGGAGGTTCAGCTGGATCGCCCTGAAGCTGGTAATGCATTCATTTAGCCATGTAATTTTGAAGGCTTTGTGGCATATGAACACCTCTGAGCAGTTGCAGAGATCTGGCTTATCTTTTACAGGTGTAGCAGTTCCAGAAGGGGAAGCCCACCGCCATGAGCCGCCCATCCCTCATGACAGAGTTCAGATAGATGAGATCAAAAACCAGGAGGAGCTAGAGGAGGAAAAGAAACAACCTGTAGCTGTGGAGGAAGAAAATAAACTGCCTGCCAGAGAGGAGGAGGAGCTTCTTGCTGAGCAGGGGGCGGGGCAAGCACAAGAGGTAGGAGAGGAATCTATAAAAGAGGAGTCAAAAGAAAAAGAAGATATGGTGAAAAGGGCTGTAAATCAGGACCAGCATGCAGCTAATGAAGTGTTGGACAAGGCAGAAAATCCAGAAGATCTGAAGAAAGTTGAGCCCTTGGTGGTACATAAAGAACCAGAAAACCTGCCTGAAGTTAAAGAAAAGCGTGATGAGAATGAACCGGCCAAAGAGAAGATCCCAGAGGAGATGGACAAGGCCCCTGAACCCCAGGATGAGAAACGTGAGTGAACACAATGTTAGATTGAACATGGCAACCTCCCAGATCTTCATAAAAGTAAACTCTAGTTTCTGTTTAGCGTACATGACTGATAAACTCTAAGTAGCTTGTAAACAGCCTCTGTGACCTTTTGGTTTTATTCATATTCTGGTTATATGGCACATCATAAGGTCCAAGCATATGACCTTTTCCACTCTGTAATGATTTGTTCATTCATTAACTGTGCTTCTTCCTGCAGCAAAGGAGAAGCTTCTTGGGCAGGAGCACAAGGAAGAGAAGGTTCCAGATGTTAAGGATGGAGGAGCAGACAAGGATGGAGATGGGGACAAGATGGAAGGTAAGTGCTTTATCCATCACAGAACATTGTCCAGAATCTAAAGGAAGTGTGGATTGAAATATAGGTTGTATATAGGCTGGTGGTTTGAAAAATAGTGTTTTCTGTTGTGTTACTCAGTCAGATGTGTGAGCTCACAGTTCTTCTCTTTGCCTGGTTCTGTTATCCTTCATAAATCCTGGTCAGACTGTTTCTACTTTGTTTCTTGGTGGAATTTTTTTCTCTCTTTCTCCCTTCATCATATGTTTATAGTTACATAATATTCATATATATATATATATATATATATATATATATATATATGTATATATATGTATATATATGTATATATATAAATATAAAACAATGATAATGAATAATTAAACACAGCAACTTTACCCGTGACTTAATGTGTAATAATATTAAGGACAAAATACAAGATAATTTTGTTAAGCAAATTAATTTAATTCAATCCATACACTAGAAGGTATTCATTGATATGTAAACCTATCTTGCCTTTTTTCTTTTCTAACTGTTTTATTTTCTCTGTTTTCTGTGGCCAACATCTGAAATGTCACATGCTCTATGCTCAGATATACCTCAAAGAAGCACCAAATCTTTCACGTGGCTTGTTTTTTATTAAGGCACTTTGCACTCTTTCTGCTGTCTTTTTCTCTTTTGTTTCTCGATTTCTTATCTTCCTCCACCATTCTGTTGTGCCATGGACTCCTGCCTCCTACAGTGATTAAAAAGATTGTTGCAGGTACGAGATGATGTGACTTATATCTGCTGTTCTTATTCCACTCAGTCTGTCATCTTTGCTATTAACTCTCACATTTCGACCCTTCAATCATAGCTGTTAATAACCAATAGTCTGTTACCTGTGTTTATACATTGACCGTTATTCATCTAGTTTACTGTATATGTGTGTATATAGTATTATAGCTGTGGAAATAGTATCTCCTTTTAATTGGGATCACTAGTCTGTCTCTTTTTTTATGATGAATGTGATAAAAACAGTTTGTTCTATACAAATTGCATAGAAACACCCTAGTAACTATTTAGCAACTGGCAAGCAGTGCACTAAAAATCACACAGAACAACACAGCAATTGCCTAGCAGCCACCTAACAATGCACTACTAACTGCATAGAAACACTCTAGAAACCACCTATAAAAACTTAACAATACTTTAGAGACTCAGAACACCTTGTTCTGAACATTGCTTAGCAAATAGTGTGAAAATTATCAGGCCAGCTACAACATCAAGGTGGCAGGTTTTGTATAGGCAATCACCACTAACATTTCCTTTAGAAAAACTAAAAATCTATTATATAATTTGATAAACAATCAGACTGACAAGTATTTTGGCCATAGGCAATTGCACTAATTATATTCAACGGATTTTAAATCTGTTTTGAAAGGATTTTAATAATCACATTTTTATGTTTTTTTGTATATTGCAAGGCATGTTGGGTGATTGTTTCTTCTCTTTTTCCTTTCTGCTTGACTGATCCTCAGAGGGTCAGTTGGATCATGCTGTGCTGCTGCAGGTAATTAAGGAGCAGCAAGAACAGCAGAAAAGGCTTTTGGACCAACAGGAAAAACTTCTGGCGGTGATTGAGGAGCAACACAAGGAGATGCACCAAATTAAGGAGGGAGAAGAAGAACCAAAGGCAGCAGAACAGCAGAAGAGACATGTGGACCAGGAGGAAAAACATGAGGAGGTCCATCAAGTAAAGGAAGCAGAAGCTGAACCAAAGGCAGCAGCAGGTGAGTCTCTAAAAGTCAGATACATACTGGTGGTACCAATACAGGCACCGATCTTCTCAAATTTATTTGAGATCTTGACAACTTGAAAACAAATTCTTGTGGCCCTAGTCATGTAGTGAAATATACAAAAAAGAATGATTCAATTAACCTGACCAGGGATGCGTTTCCCGAAAGCATCATTAGCCATGTTCGCAAGTTCCGCTGTTATCAGCATAGTTCAACAAGTCAGTTTTTTCCAAAATCATAGTTCCAACAAACATTCGCAAACAGCATCACAAACTTGTCTGGTTAGAACAACAGCTCTCGACCTCTGGTTCGAAGCATAGTTTCTTGTTTGTATGACGTGGACTTATTAAATCCTCATCTTGAGAAAATATGCAAGCTACATGATCCTCGGCTGGGATCATGTTAGAGCCCTTTGCATATGCGTACATGCTCTAGAACGGAAGAATGAGCCTATGATTGAATCTAGAAATAAAGCGAAAAATGAAAATTAGTCCTCAAATGCCATGTCTGTAATTTATAGTAAAACATCTAGCATTAATTAGATCTCAAACGAAAGAAGTTATTACTCCACTACCTGCGTGACATCGTTAACCAACGTGGTTCAACGACAAATTTCAGGAAAATGCATCGTACAGTGGTAGTTAAAGGATTAGTTCACTTCAGAAGTAAAATGACCTGATAATTTACTCACCACCATGACATCAAAGATGTTTATGTCTTTCTCTCTTCAGTTGAAAAGAAATTCAACATTTCAGGATTTTTCTCCATATACTTAAACTGCTACCTAGCGAAACAATTGGTCATTTTCTAAAAAAAAATTAAAATGTATATACTTTTTAACCACAAATGCTCATCTTGCACTGCTCTGCGATGCACCACGCATTCCGTAATCATGTTGGAAAGGTCTTGCATGACGTAGATGGAAGTACCGCGGTAGGGTGAAAAACTCAATCTCATTTTCTCCTCCAACTTCAAAATCATCCGACATCGTTGTTTCACTTTTTTTTTTTGTAAGGGCCGTTTGACTTAGTCTTTGCACGTTCGCTTTGTAAACACTTGTTGGGTACTTCAGCCTATGTCGCATGTGACCTTTCCAACGTGATTACATAATGCGTGGTGCATCACAGAGCTAGTGTAAGACAAGCATTTGTGGTTAAAAAGAATATAGATTTTTATTTTTTTTTCATAAAATGACTGATCATTTCACTAGATAAGACCCTTATTCCTCGGCTTGGATCATGTAGAGCCCTTTGAAGCTGCATTGAAATTGCAGTTTGGACCTTCAACCTGTTGGTAGCCACTGAAATCCACTATATGGAGAAAAATCCTGGAATGTTATCCTCAAAAACCTTAATTTCTTTTTGACTGCAGAAAGAAAGACATGAACATTTTGGATGACATGGGGGTGAGTACATTTTCAGGAAATTGTAATACTGAAGTGAACTAATCCTTTAAGCAACGGGTTACATCATTGTATGTGAAACGCACCCCAGTATTGGTGCTCCCTTTTGAAGTGATTTTGCATGCAGTGCAGTAATGAAACACATCATGTCTTTTGTAGGAGAGGGTGCAGGTGAGGTGGAGAATGCTGTGCAGAGGCAGCTGGAAGGGATAGAGGGGGCAGTGAAGTCTAAAGTTGCCGCTGTTGCTCCTGACCAATTGCAAAAGCCCCAGGGTGAGCCGGTTCATGTAGCTGCAGATGTCGCGGTGCCTGAAGAGTCAGCAGCAAAAGAGGCTCACGTTGCAGCCGGTCTTCCCCACAATGCCCTTGAATCAGTGGAAGATGGAGGTGCTGAAGTTCTCAAAAAGAAGCTGGAGCTGAAAAACCAAGCAAGGCATGGCGAAGCAATATCTGCAGAGGTCGACGCCCAAGGTGTTCCGCTGCACCAACAAGAGCCAGAACCATCCAAAATCAATCCCAACGCTCTAGCTGAGAAAGAGGAGATATTGAGACAGAAATTGGCCCAACTGGAGGCAGAGAAGGAGCGAATAGAGAAAGAAAAGTTGGACAAGGAAAGGATTGAGAAGGAAGTGCAGGCCCGTGTTGAGAAGGAGAGGAAGGAGCGGGAAAGACGAGAGGAACTGGCACGCGAGCAAGAGCTAGAACGCGTACGGCAGCAAAAGGAACAGCTAGAGAAGGAAAGGCTTGAAGCGGAGAGGTTGAAACGGGAACAAGAGAAGATAGATAAAGAGATCATGGAGCGTGCCGAGAAGGAGAAAAGATTGCTCGAGCACAAGGAGCGGCTAGACCAGCTGCAAGAGGCCATTGATGCACGTCGGGAAAAGGGAATTCTTAAGGATGAGACTTTAAAACAGGAACGAGAGAAGACGGATAAAGAGATCATGGAACGTGCTGAGAAGGAGAAAAGAATACTTGAGCAGAAGGAACGGCTAGACCAACTACAGCAGGTCATTGACGCGAAGAAGGATCGAAAGCAAAAAGGAGGCAGGGACTTGAAGGAGAACATAGTCCCACTAGAAGAGAAGAAGAAAGAGGAAAAGAGGAGCAGAGAGGATGGAGGGGTGGACCTTAAGAGGAGGCGCAGATCTGTGGACCCTGAGGGTGGAGGAGGTGCTGACCTGGATCTTCTGCGGGACGTAGGAGGTTTAGACTTAAACGCTGACCTACAGGGGCAGCTGCTGGCAGGGTCTCTGGTTCACACACGCCAGCTTAAACAGATGTTTCAGAGGCAGGAGAATGAAGATTTAGAGTAGGGTGCTCTGGAACCACATGGTCCTCTCAAATGGACATGCGGAAATGCACGCTTTAAAAACGTACGAAGTGATCTGGCTGTGAGAAGAATCTCTTTCCTCATTTTAAAAGTAGACACAACATTCCTTTTGGGTTCATGATGACAGTGGGCACTTTGATTTGATCCTTTAGTTGTCCACCGGGAGCACTGAATCCACAGTTTCTTATGAGCTTCCATTATTGTTTTGTGTGAGATTTTGCTGAATCTGGTGCAATAAACAGAATGTCTGGTGTAATAAACTGAGCGGGCATCACATTAAAAATGGGCGTTGATGGGCACACGGGGCTTTTCAGAATACTGTTTTGGACCATCGCATAGGAAAACGACACAAGTGTACCCCCTTGTGGCTGCTATGGTAAATTATATGCCAAGTTGTAAAATGTAATGTAGTTATTGCATGAAGTTTTACCTTCTGTGAATGGAAATAGAAGCCAGAAACTTCTGTCGGCTTTACAATTAATATGAGGTGAATTTTAAAAAAATTATTTATCTTCGTAGGACCTGATTTTTTTTTTTTCCTCTCGGGGAACTATTGGACCATTTACTGTGCCTTAGGGTTTTCATTCTGCTATTCTGTATAATGAACATGGAGTGTTAAATGTTACCTTTGCCAACATGTTCAGTGGTAAGTCTCTTATCTGAGACTACAGTCACTGACATCTTTGTTTTCCCAGTGTACCTTGTTAAGTTATATTAAAGTCTTGGGAGTCCAGGCAGAGACTTCCTTAATGGTTTTCAAAAAAATCCTGAAAATTTTGAGAATTTTCTGAGAATTTTCTTTCATATTCATCCAAAGTCCTTTATGAAAGCATCTTTTTTTTCCCTTAATTTCTTTCCTTTTTTTTCCTAATTTCTTTCTTTCTTTTTTTTTTTATGCAATCAAATGTATGCCTTTTTAAAGGAGTGTCTTTCAGTGTGGGTCTGCAGTATCAGATTTTCCTTCCAAAGAGTTAACTTATGATAATTAATAGTTAGTATATTTAAAAGTTGACTTTATAGTTAACTAATAGTTAGTCAAACCAGCTGTAAGTGAATGAAGTATGAGAATCGTTGATGTTCCGACTGATGCAAAATGTCTGATCTGTAGTTGAGTATAATTATTGTGCATATTGTTTTTCTCTTCTAGTTTGTTTCAGTATGTTTAGCTTGTCTGTGACTCTGTTTTATCACTTTATGAAAGTACTCAACTCTCATCTTTTGAGGTTGGTCTGAAATTGGACCATATAGATTCCTAAATTAAGTGTTGAACATAACATGATCATTTCCTACAGTCAATTATTTGTTTTCACTGTGCATTGGATTTCTTTTCAGGGTTGCATTGCTTTGTTGTTCTATACTACATATGTTTTGGCTATGAAGATGTGATTCTGGTCAGTGCCTCATGGGTTTATGTTCTGCAGTGATGTGTATGTGAAGCCTGTTACACCCACACTGTGTGTGGATTGCGTCCCCCCCCCCCAACTGCATTTTTATATACCTTTCTGGTTAAACTTGTCATGGTAATTGACTATTCTTTTGATAAATTTCCTGATCTCACTAATGGGGATCTTACATTTTATATTTCAAAAGAACAAATATATATATATATATATGAGAGAGAGAGAGAGAGAGAGAGATATGGTTTAAAGTCATATAAGATTCATGAAATGCTGCCTTCTCAGTAACATTGCTTACTTATCCATGTACAGGTTTTTAAAAGTTACCACGTGATGTGGAGACCTCTAAAAAAGCTTGTTACATGTTAGAAGTTGATAACTGTTTGGCCTAAACCATTTATTTTGTTCTTTAATTGGGTTAAATTAATAAAATGACTTATGTGTAACAGCATTTTTGTGCAGAATGTTCTTTGTGTTTATATTTCTCCTGTTTATCCTTTAAAGGTGCCATCGAACGTTTTTTTTTTACAAGATGTAATATAAGTCTAAGGTGTCCCCTGAATGTGTCTCTGAAGTTTCAGCTCAAAATACCCCATAGATTTTTTTTAATTAATTTTTTTAACTCCCTATTTTGGGGCATCATTAAATATGAGACGATTCATGCTGCGGCCCCTTTAAATCTCGCGCTCTCCCGCCCACGGAGCTCGCGCTTGCCTTAAACAGCATAAACAAAGTTCACACAGCTAATATAACCCTCAAAATGGATCTTTATCTTTTATGCTGCATGCATACATCGGATTATGTGAGTATTGTATTTATTTGGATGTTTACATTTGATTCTGAATGAGTTTGAGGCTATGCTCCGTGGCTAACGGCTAATGCTACACTGTTGGAGAGATTTATAAAGAATGAAGTTGTACTTATGAATTATACAGACTGCAAGTGTTTAAAAATGAAAATAGTGATGGCTCTTTTCTCCGTGAATACAGTAATCTAAACGATGGTAGCTTTAACCACATTTAACAGTACATTAGCAACATGTTAACGAAACATTTAGAAAGACAGTTTACAAATATCACTAAAAATATCATGTTATCATGGATCATGTCAGTTATTATTGCTCCATCTGCCATTTTTCGCTATTGTCCTTGCTTGCTTACCTAGTCTGATGATTCAGCTGTGCACAGATCCAGACGTTAATACTGGCTGCCCTTGTCTAATGCATTGAACATGAGCTGGCATATGCAAATATTGGGGGCGTACATATTAATGATCCCGACTGTTGCGTAACAGTCAGTGTTATGTTGAGATTCGCCTGTTCTTCGGAGGTCTTTTAAACAAATGAGATTTATATAAGAAGGAGGAAACAATGGAGTTTGAGACTCACTGTATGTCTTTTCCATGTACTGAACTCTTGTTATTCAACTATGCCAAGATAAATTCAATTTTTAATTCTAGGGCACCTTTAAAAAAAGTTGACAAATTATGTCCATTATCTTTTCCCCTCAAGTTTAGCATTTTAGGTTACATTTTATAGTGATGTGTATATATGTTTACAAAGTAATTGTTGAAAGCACAAATATCCTGTTTAGTCTATCAATTAATATGAGGTTGTAAAAATAGCATGTTTGATGACTATACAAGAATTAGAAATGTTTAAAACATTGTTACTGTCCCTGGTTGATATGCCATGTCAAGTATTGGCATGATAAAGGACAAGTATGTGCTACATTAATGCTGCCTTCACGTGCTCTCAGAATTATGTAAATGCGAGTTTCCTAGGTAAAAACTGCACATGAACCCCCTCACAGCACAATTTTTGTGTCCGCGCGGACGGTGCGCGTACAACAGCGTATGTAACGCCATGAAAACAAAGTCACTAGGTAGCGCGCACGGCCAAAGGTTTATAATTTGAAAGGCTCTCGTGCTCGACTATTGGCGAAACTGAGCGGAACGTGGAAAATGAAGTATACCCGGGCTTTAATGCTCAATATGCACAGAACTGATCGTCTGCATAACCTTTTTTAATGTCAAGACAAGTTCCCCAGCCTAAACCATTAGATTTTATAGCCAATTTGGACCAAACACAACCATTTCCACAAGACCATTCTCTTTCAATTAACACCTTGTAGTGCACTGAAAATGTGCAAATGAAGCCCATATGAAGGAAGGCCACAAACATTGATTGTGACTAAGCTAAAGCGTAACCTGTAGCATGTGTTTTCTTATAGATATACAGGTCATTGCTTTGCTGGAAACATATTTTTTTTATACTGGAGCCATTCTTCGTTTGTTGATCCCCAGTCATTAGTGGCTGCCTTTATGGCCCTTCTATCAATTAACATGTGGCTAATGAGGGTGCAGGTTGTGCAGGAAGGGTGTATTTAACAGTGGCACAGCTTTACATTCCATACGAGACGACTAAGAGCCCATAATCTTTTGTGGTGCCAGTGACATACACCCCACGGATACACATTAATCAGCTGGCCTTTCATGTTTCAGCCTGCTTTTGTTTGATTGGAAACAAAACCCTTAAAACCGCCATCCTAGATTTCAGGAGCGAGTCCAAATTTGGAGACCGACTCGAGTGCTGATCTGCAATCGGCAGTCAAGGGCTTGATAATGACCACCCATCACGTAACACCTCATATCTCATTTCTCATTCTGACACTCCCTCATCAATTACACACTCCAAACAACATAGAACGTCTGGTTATCATTAGTCTGTCTCTTTTATCCCAATTCTGATATATTGATACGTGAAAACAGCAAAGTAATGATGCAGATGGTGATATAATTCAGTCCAAACCGCCTCTATATATTATATTGTAACGATATGTTTTTATTTAAAAATATTATTGTAGTTTTATGCACAATACAATTATCCATTTGAAACACATTAATATATATGTGTATTTACAATGAGAAATTACAAAAGCAACTATGAAAGAAGACAAAAGATCACTATAAATGTTTTACTGGCTATTTAAAATGATCTCCAGCGCTGTCATGATGTTGTTCACTTTACTCCCTTTTTTGCCTGCAAATATAAAACAATTCATTAGGAAAGGCCAACAATATATATTGTTTATACAATTTATATATTACTTTATAATCTTAAAGGGTTAGTTCAACCAAAAATGAAAATAATGTCATTAATTACTCACACTCATGCCGTTCCACACCCGTAAGACCTTCGAAACAAAGATATTTTTGTTGAAATCCAATGGCTCAGTGAGACCTGCATAGCCAGCAATGACATTTCCTCTCTCAAGATCCATTAATGTACTAAAAACATATTTAAATCATTTCATGTGAGTACAGTGGTTCAATATTAATATTATAAAGCGACGAGAATATTTTTGGTGAGCCAAAAATCAAAATAACGACTTACATAGCGATGGCCGATTTCAAAACACTGCTTCATGAAGCATTGGAGCACAAATGAATCAGTGTATCGAATCATGATTCAGATCGCGTGTCAAACCGCCAAACTGCTGAAATCACGTGACTTTGGCGCTCCGAACCGCTGATTCGACACGCTGATTCATTTATGCTCTGAAGCTTCCTAAAGCAGTGTTTTGAAATCAGCCATCACTATATAAGTCGTTATTTCGTTTTTTGGTTCACCAAAAATATTCTCGTCGCTTTATAATATTAAAGGTGCTCTAAGCGATCCAGGGTGGAGTAACTTTCTGTTGACGTTCGAAGTGTTGTCAAACAAAACAGAGGCTAGCTAGACCCTCCCTCCTCCTCCCCCTCCCCCTCCCCTCTGTGCTTCCTGAAACAGTCATGAACACGCATTTGAAATCATTCTTGTTGGTTATTGGCTGGAGCATGTTTATTATGATTCGTGGTCCAGGCTGCACCAGTTTGTTTTTATTGCCGTTTTTGGAGCTTGTGGCGACTACAGACCCCGCGTTTTTACACAGTGTGTTCAGGGGACAGGCAGCTAGCGGAGAGTGAGGAGATGTTTGCTGTATGTGACAAAAAATGTTTTGGCCTAAAAACGCGTGACATCGCTTAGAGCACCTTTAATATTGAACCACTGTACTCACATGAACCGATTTAAATATGTTTTTAGTACATTAGTGGATCTTGAGAGAGGAAGTGTCATTGCTGGCTATGCAGGCCTCACGGAGCCATCGGATTTCAACAAAAATATCTCAATTTGTGGTCTGAAGATGAACAAAGGTCTTAATCGGCATAAGGGTAAGTAATTAATAACATTATTTTCATTTTTGGGTGAACTAACCCTTTAAACATTGTTTTCTGATTAACCATGCCTGTAATGTAGGTTTGTGTGAACGGGATACTAGTCTACATGCAGCATAATCACAATAAAACACTCACAGCAGATTGAAAGCAGCTTCTCAGTGCTTCAAATTCTTTGACACACATGTTTTTGGTCAGCTCCTGTTTTCCAGTGGTTGTGGCGGCCACACATTTCCCATAAGCAGCTGCCTAATAATGTAATAATAGAAAAACAGACAGTTTTACAAAGAATAAATGCATCTAATAATATAATATATGCATCTATCGATCTATCTATCTATCTATCTATCTATCATGTTTATTATATATACACACACAAACACATATGACAATACTGAAGAAATACCTCTCCTGAGCACTGAGCCATCAGCTCTGGGAAGAGTCTCATTCTCGCTCTGCTGCGAGTCCAAGCATTTGAACCAGACATAGTTCAAGAAATAAAAAATATCCTACAATAATCTAGCAGCAAAATAATAATTTGGTGGGTCGACGTTCATTTAAAATCACTATAACCCATCATAGTTATACACAAAAGTCATACACTCAGAGATTTATGTAGTGTGTGTATTCAGGATGGACAGCGCCATGTTGGTGACCTCTGAGATAACGTGTGTAAACCTCCCATTGACGACCAATCAAAGCGTTAATCTGGACCCAGAAACATCTGCACTGCTTTCTGATTGGTTGATTTTTCTGTTGTAGATTCCTACGTATGGTGAAGAGTCATTAGTAACACGAGTTGATTTCAAAGACATTTTCAGGATGGTCAAGAAATACACTCCGGAATAACTTCCGTATCCAGTCACGTGTTCTTTAGGACCGCGTTCTATTGGCTACAACCACCATTTCCGCGAATCGATTCCTTTGAACAGATGACTCTCAAAGGAGTCATTCGTGAACAAATATATCTGAACCGGTTCACTGAAAAGATCCGCGTCGAATCAGAGTGGGTGAGCTAAACAGAGGTCCGTGTGGATTGTGAAGAAGATATTCTCGGGCAGGCAGGACCTGCACGGTCACCCGCCCTGTGAGCAATGGTACACAGACAGGCGAAAAAACACAGATTTCTCCATCATGGCTACATTACTGGAACGGTTGGTTTTCCTACAGAAAGTACGTATCCGTGACACCAGGGATGTAATGTCATTTCAGCTATCTATTTTTACGCCAAACCTAGTTTCCAACGTTGTTTACTGGATATCTGACGTTAGCAGTTGTTAAATAGTCTGTTTATCTCAGTATATAATTGATATTTCTGTTTACAGACACTTAAAAATACATGACCATAATATCATGGTACTTCCATGGTGTTTTGGACATGATGTACCGTGGTCCTACCATGTTGTTTTGACCATAGAGTGCTTTATAGTATAAATACCATGTTACATTCATAGTATATAGTAGCCAACCATGGTACATGGTAATACCTCAGTACTTCTGCTCAGCTCTTTTTTGTGTCTCAGGTGCCAACGCTTATGAGAGCAACATCAGATGACGAATCGCCTTGTCCCGGCTATCTTTTTGAAGAAATTGGAAGTATCCTTTTTGTGGCATTACAGAAGAGAGTAGAAGTATAGGAGAAAAAAGAATGAATGCTGTGGACCTTGACAGTCATGATATCTAAGAAATTTCCCATGAGTCAGTGGGCTGCTGCCAGTGTCTTCTCGAGTACCTCTTGGAGAGACTACAGGTGGAGTCCTGCCACGTCAAACTTAAGGTGAGATAGGGTGGTCTGGCTCAGTCTTCTTTGGGTTGGTAACCAGAAGGTTGTAGGTTCAAACCCTGCCAAGGGTAATTCATGAACTCTTGTTATTGAGCTCAATTTAAAGGTGCAATATGTAAGAATTTTGCAGTAAAATATCCAAAAACCACTAGGCCAGTGTTATATATTTTGTTCACTTGAGTACTTACAATATCCCAAATGTTTGCAACTATTTGTAAATCGTGAGAAAATTGCAGTTTTAACCAAGGATCCGGGACGTGTGAAGAGTCGCCTGTCATTTGCGTCATACCCGCGTTACCCTCGGTTTCCGGTTTTATTTTGTAGAAACCATGGAAACACCAAAGATGCTTTAATATTTACGTGTTTTAATAGACAAGGGAACAACTGTTTTGATATATTTATAGACAGAAAACTAATTATTGTTATATAGCTCAACACGTTTAGTCTTATTGTTTAAATCTAATCTTCTTGATTTTTTTTTTTTTTTTTGCGAGTACCATGCTTTACCATGCCTCAGAGAAAAACACTATTTTGTCAAGTAGCTAACATAGCATAATCAGATGCAACTTTATTTTTAGTAACAGTAATAGAGAATTTTCTCCATCATACAATACGTTTTAAAATGAATTGCATGCCATTTATCAACACAAGCCATCATTTATTGTGATATTCTAAAATCGATCTAGCTTACTAAAGTGTGTCTCAAACAAGTGTCTCGCAGCAGCCACCGAGCGAACGTACAGAGTAATGTTATAACATCATTTTCAACACACTCAAATGTCTAATATGATAAACAGAGCTGCGTTACCTCATACTCATGGCCGGAAAAGCGGAAGCGGCGCCGGCGACTGTGGCATAATAAAAGTTCTGCTGCTCATGAGGCATGTGTTGCGCAATCGCTCCAGCTCTGCTTCATACTACAGTAACGTTAATAATCACATCCATAAACATGATTTCTTCCTGAGTCCTATGACTATTCTTTTGCCCTGTCCGTTGATGTGGAGACCACACGTCCCAAGATTCCGCTCTCAAACTTGGCGTCATCAAGCTACGCCTTTGTTTTGAATAGGCCTCTAGTGACCTCTAGCGGACAGAAAATCTTACATACTGCACCTTTAAGTGTTTTTGAAATCTTGGCTTTAGCTGTGCTGTGGTGTTTATTGTGCTTTTAACCCTGTCCAAGGTCCTGAAGATTCTCCTGCATTTATGTGGCCATGGACCACCTCATTTCCTCACAGAGCTACGGAGGAATGCTACATTTATACAGGAAGTAATAGGTAAGCAGGTCTAAACATTTCTAGGTAAACACTAGCACTTTTTTTAAAGGAAGTCATATTGACTAATTCTTAGGAGTCGGTGTACACACATAAAAACATAATGTTTCAATCAAAACCAGAGCATCAGAAACTTCTGAAATCTTATAATCAAGATGCAGTTATTTTTCCAACCTGTTTTACATGGATATTCAGTGAGATAAAAAATGTAAGGCGGGACCTGATTTTAGCCACTGGGAATTGATTGGATTGTTAAAAGTGGTGCATGACATGAAAAATGGGACAGATTGGTGATGTCAGCAAAATTTGAAAGTAGTTTAAAGGCAAAGCAATAATTTATATTTTGATGAAACACATTTTTTTTTCCCTTTGGAATAACATTCACTGATAAATCAATCACAATATCAGCAGGAACATACAGTTTGAAAGTTTGTGGTCAGTAAAAATTTTTCTTAAAGAAATTAATACTTTCATACAGTAAAGACATTAAATTGAGAATCGGCATCAGTAAAGAAATTCATAATGTTACAAAATATTTGTATTTGAAATAAAAGCTGTCTTTATATTCATCAAAGAATTCTGGAAAAAATAGATGTATCACGGTTTCCACAAAAGTAATAAGCAGCACTACTGTTTTTAACATTAATATTAATAAAAAAAATGTTTCTTGAGCAGCAAATCAGCATATTAGAATGATTTCTGGAGGATCATGTGACACTGAAAACTGGAGTAATGATGCTGAAAATTCAGCTTTGTCATCACAGGAATAAATTACATTTTAAAATATATTAAAATAAAAACAATTTTAAAATGAAATAATATTTCACAGTATTTACTGTATTTTTCATATATAAATACAGCGTTGGTGAGCATGAGAGACTTATTTAAAAAAAAAAAAAATTAAATTTACACTGACCCCAAACTTTTGAACAGTAGAGTATTTTAAAGAAGTAAATAAAATGAGTTACGTTTTGAGTTGATTTCAAGTCAATAAAAAGGGTGATTGTATTATGTGTTTCTTAGTCTACAGTGGCCCCCCGGACCCCATCCATGGAAGTGCTCTTTTTCAGAAAGTCAGAAGCTCTGCTCAGGTAAAGCTTTCTCTCTGTTCTCTCTGTTCCCCACTCACCTCAGGAAGGTGCAATAAAAGCAAGGGACATTACCATCTAGTCCTAAATGTAACTGTTTAGTCATTCCTGTGATCATTATTTTTTGTAGTCTTGCATGTTGACCTTGTGTTTATTACTTTAATATATGTTTTACAGTTTATTATGGTAAATATATAGTAAACAAACACAGATGTATTTCTATTCATAAAGAATATGCAGTATATAATTAATACAGGAGGCAGTCACTCTTCTGTCTATTTGTTGTTTGTTTCTTGTTATAAATGTCTGAATTGAGCCAGCATTTGTTTCTATACAGGAGTTGGCTAGCCTACTATTTAATGATACCATGTCCTCAGATTCTGGACTGTCTCCACACAAAACAGTGACACAATCTTGGGTGAGTGCTAGTTTGGTATTTTTTACCAAATTATGCTATTTTAAAGGTTTCTAATTTGTTTTTGAGGTCTCCTACAATAGGTTTACATTTAAATTTTATTTTCTCATAATATACATTTCAACATCACCTCTTTTCTCACTCATTGTCCGAAACCAATGTCTGGTTCAATTAGTAATCCGATCTCTCTAAACCCCTCCTTTCCAAAAGTCTACTCTGCTCTTTTTGGTTAGATGGCCCAGTCTGTTTAGATTGGTCTACTGCTTACAGTGCATGTCGGAAACCAAACAGCCATTACCATATCTGAATTTCAGCTCCAGAGGATTCCTCAATGATACAAACAGAAACACTGTCATCAGTTTCTCCATATCAATTTGAGCGCGAGTCCTCATCCTTTGGAAGTGCCTTCAAAGTGGATTTGCTTTTGCAGCACAGAAAACAACATCTTCTCGACATGTCGACAACATGAAACTAAACTCTTCCAGGCCAACAACCACAGTGTGTGAGGGCAGGTCAAAGAAGACCATAGGCTGGCATTATGCAAATTTGTTACAAACCTAAGTAGGTTCATGCAGGAAGTAAGACTGGAATTATTTGCGACTCGTTTCAGACAGTTCACAATCGGTTCTTTCTTTTGGGAGACAGTAATTGTATTTATTGTGCACTTTGAAACTTTATAACACTACATGAAGGGCAATATCCGAAAATTAAAGGTGCCCAAGAATGCTTTTTCACAAGATGTAATATAAGTCTAAGGTGTCTCCTGAATGTGTCTGTGAAGTTTCAGCTCAAAATACCCCATAGATTTTTTTTAATTAATTTTTTTAACTGCCTATTTTGGGGCATCATTAACTATACACTGATTTTGGCAGTGCTGCCCCTTTAAATCGCATGCTCCCTGCCACATGAGCTCTCGACTATATTACAGCGCATTTACAAAGTTCACACAGCTAATATAACCCTCAAATGGATCTTTACAAGATGTTCGTCATGCATGCTGTATGCATGCTTCGAATTATGTGAGTAAAGTATTTATTTTGATGTTTACGTTTGATTCTGTATGAGTTTGAGGCTATGCTCCGTGGCTAACGGCTAATGCTACACTGTTGGAGAGATTTATAAAGAATGAAGTTGTGTTTATGAATTATATAGACTGCACATGTTTAAAAATGAAAATAGCGACGGCTCTTGTCTCCGTGAATACAGTAAGAAACGATGGTAACTTTAACCACATTTAACAGTACATTAGCAACATGCTAATGAAACATTTAGAAAGACAATTTACAAATATCATTAAAAAGATTATGATATCATGGATCATGTCAGTTATTATTGCTCCATCTGCCATTTTTTGCTACTGTTCTTGCTTGCTTACCTAGTCTGTGCACAGATCCAGACGTTAATACTGCCTTTCCTTGTCTAATGCTTGAACATGGGCTGGCATATATGCAAATATTGGGGTCATACATATTAATGATCCCGACTGTTACGTAACAGTCGGTGTTATGTTGAGATCTGCGTGTTTTCCGGAAGTCTTTTAAACAAATGAGATTTATATAAGAAGGAAGAAGCAATGGGGTTTGAACCTCAATGTATGTCTTTTCCATGTACTGAACTCTTGTTATTTAACTATGCCAATATAAATTCAATATTTAATTCTAGGGCACCTTTAATAAAAGGAATACTTAAAAATAAGTTAAAAATGTTAAATAGTTATAGTATGTGAATAACATATACCAAGATTTTTTTTTGCAGGAATGGGCTCAGAGTCGCACAGGTCTGGCATGCAGGGGTTTGGATACAGCCCAGGAAGGAAAGAGTCCAGTAAGACACAGACATTTAATGTTATTCATCCAAGTCCTGAGCTCAACACTAATATTTACAGCTGGGAAAGCATACTGGTGTGTGTCCTGTCTTGTTTCACGCAATGTTTCCCTCTCTCGTTCAGGTGGAGGGACTCTATTGGACAAGATTCAGAAAGCTGCCGAGGTGGTTGCCAGCGCTGTCCTTCCTCCAACAGAGCATCCTGGCATCCGTCTCCATGACAATCACTACCACGCTGTGGTGGCGCCCTCTGCTACTGTGGAGATGGCAGTACCAGCATGTGCCTATAACATCCCATCCCACGGCCACAGAGGTGAGCCATGCACCAGATTTTAAAAGCGATGAATAAAAGCAAAGAAATGACCATTTCTCCTCTTCTTAGCATCTCACAGGTGCCCAGGGCAGGCTGGTGGAGGCTGGGAGGAAACGGACAGTGGGCACAGCTCCTCCCACAACTCATCCCAGGAGACTGCAGAAGTCAGCCAGGCCTCACTGGGAAGAAGCAGTAAATCGGGCGGCTCGGGCAGCCACTCCGGCGCGAGTCGGGAGAGTGGTGACCTATCAGAACGGTAAGGGACAGACTGCTACAGGGCTTCTGTTCTTGATGGAGGTCAACACACATTGCTTTCTCAAGTGTTTGAGGTCATTAATGCCAGGTCATTGCATCACCAAGGGGGATTTTAATCCTGGCATCTCATTTCCAGAACTAAAATAGCATACAGAGCCCATTGTCATTTGTCATATTTCACATCAAAATCACAGGAAAGAAATATATAAATATAAGAATATTTATAAGAAATATATAACTAATATTATATTTATATTTTATATTTATTATTTTTTTTAAAGGAGGCAATGTTTAGGACCACTGAATCATGACGGTTAAATTAAGCATAAATTCTCATTATAATAATGAATCAGTATGTTTGACTTGTTTTTTTATTATGACCATTTCTCATTGTTCTCAGTGGAAAGCAATTATTTTTATTACTGTTAAACAATTTATACAATATTTTTTCAATTAAATCTGCATACATTAAAGGCAGTATAACAAATATTATTATATGTATATGTAAAAATAGTTTTTGAAAGATGTCCCTTATGTTCACCGAAGCTGCATTTATTTGATAGTTTCTATTTGAATATATTTTAAAATGTAATTTATTCCTGTGATGCAAAGCTGAATTTTCAGCATCATTACTGCAGTCTTCAGTGTCACATGATCCTACAGAAATCATTCTAATATGCTGATTTGCTGCTCAAGAAACATTTATTATTATTAATGTTGAAAACAGTAGTGCTGCTTAATATTTTTGTGGAAGTCGTGATCATTTTTTTTCAAGATTCTTTGATGTTTAGAAAGTTAAAAAAGAACAGCGTTTATTTGAAAAATATTTTGATCAATTACTGATTACTGATCAATCTTACTGACATCAAACCCTTTGGACAGTACTGAACTATTTTCACATTAAAGAATGAATAAATAAGCATCATGTTCACAAAGCAAAATACAGTATATTGATTATTTTTTCTTTTGATTTGATTCTTTTGAGGTTTCGTGAGATTCACATAGTTATTCTGAGATATTTCTGTTCATTTGAATCAGTGTGGAGGCCATTCAGTTGGGGGACTGTGGTCAGGAGACGGCACTTATCAACCGACTGACCAATGGTTCCAAAGTCTTCCTGTCCAGAGAAGAGAACCAGTACTTCATCAAAGAGTAAAAAATTCCATTCGAGACATGTTCTTGATTTTTGGTATCAGTGTTGATCAATACTGATCCTTGGATTGTAATGTCAGCGCATGCAGTTTTCTTTTCACAGTTGTGTATTCCAGTGGTCAGTATAGTCATGTATGTCTTGCTCCTGTTTTCTTTCAGATGCTCAACTCTCAACTGTGAGGTGGTTGTTGAACTTCTCTCTCGCAAACTTCAGGACCACACACAAATCGTCCAGATGGTAATGTTTCCCATTCTGCTACTTTTAGGCTCAGTATATTTTTTTTCAAATAAACATCCTAAATTGTTGTTCTTTAACCTATCTGAAAAATTTGCACATCATAACCAATTTCTATTTCCTTTCTGCAGAGGGCGTTGTGTGCTCTGGCCTGCCTGATGTCTTCAGACTTCCTCTCTCTAGATCATATTTTCAATATCACACACAAACGCCTCGAGCAACTTAGTGAAGGAACCACCGGCTCTGTCGCCAACAAGGCAACCAAGGTATCGTCAGGAAAACCACGTGTAAATGGTTATTCGGTAATAAAAAGGCTAATATTAAAGAGGATCTATTATGTTTTTTTACAATTTCAACTTTCTTTAATGTGTAATGTTGCTGTTTGAATATAAAAAATGACTGCAAAGTTACAAACGGTCCACTCTAAAGGGAGTTATTCCTTATTACTTAAGAGTGGATGTGGCCATGTTTAAGTTGATTGTGTGAGGCTTCCATTGTCATTCACTTCCAGTTATTTTAGCTGTACAAAAACAGTCCATTATGCTGTTTTTTTTTTTTATTGCAAAATGGTATTTGTTATCATGGAATTTTTATATTATTATCATAATCATAAACACACTGGTTTGTAGCACAAATAATTTTACTGTTTACTGCACTTTGTAATTCTTCTAGTTATTTAAAGGTACAGGTTGTAGGACCTGCCACTAGAGGGCGCACTACCAAAACAATAACAATCGCGTGGTTTGATGATGTCATGCTATATTGCAATACAATACAGCAAATATAGTTTGACAGTAAATTATCAAATTAATTGATTACTGTTTAGTCAGATGATATGAAAACGATTACCACTTGTTCAACAAATATATACACTCGTGTACATTCAAACACAATAATTGGGCATACATAGCAAACGCGAGTTCAACGATTTGCGCGAGTAGATTACATACAAAGTCAATGCAAAGACGCGATCAGACTATGGATCAGACGCGTCCTCGCGCGGGTCTAGAGACGCGATGCCCCGCGTTTGGCGTGTATGCCCCATAATACTAATCGTGTTGATCGTTATAATGGCATACGTTTTCTGTAAAGATACGAATCAAAACAACTCACCTGTCGAGTAAAACACAAGCGAGATCAGCATCTCTTTCTAGGTGAAGTTTGTCACGAAGCTCTCTCCATCTAGAAAATGCAACACCGATATTGATCCTTGCTCTTTCTCTCCTCTTGTCCCAAACTCTTCTTGGGTCGTTTGGTTGGCCCGTACGCTTACGTTTACGGGAGCTGTCCTTGTCGACAGAACCAGCGGCAGATGGTAAACAGTAATTATGTTCCATAAATAAGTAACACAATCCACCATAAAACGTGCAAGAAGTAAATAAGGAACTGCTTGAAGCAAGCTAGTGGTTTGCTGGACGCTAGACACTACTTCCGCATTTGTCCACAACATGTGGTTTCTACGTCAGTAAAGGCGGTAACAAAGGGTAACTGACGTCATTGACAGGCGACTGCACTGCCCCGTGTCACTGTTTAGAATGGGAATTTTCTCATGATTTACAAGTAGTTGAAAACATTAGAGATATTGTTTGTAATCAGCTGGACAAAATATACAACACTAGCCTAGTTGTTTTTGGATATTTTACTGCGAATATCTTACAAATTGTACCTTTAACTGTAGCAGCTAATGAGATAGAAGTCTCGCACCTTCAAAGAAAATAGTTTGCTTCTGCTTTGCAAAATAAGGTGGATATCAGTAATCAGTGTTTCTGAACTCCCTGAAACGTGTCGATTGTAGTCTTGAGTTTTCTTCCTGGAACGAAAAAATAAACTTTTCCTGATAATTTACTCACCCCCATGTCATCCAAGATGTTCATGTCTTTCTTTCGTCAGTCGAAAAGAAATTAAGATTTTTGATGAAAACATTCTAGGATTATTCTCCTTATAGTGGACTTCAATGGCCTCCAAATGGTTGAAGGTCAAAATTACAGTTTCAGTGCATCTTCAAAGGGCGTCAAACGATACCAGACGAGGAATAAGGGTCTTATCTAGCGAAATGATCAGTCATTTTTGGAAAAAATACAACTGTATATGCTTTATGAACACAAAATATCACCTTGAACGTACATCCGGTTTCCACATTCTTCAAAACGCTTACGCTGTATGTCCTACACCTTCCCTATTCTACTTACAGAAAAAAAAAAAATTAAACTGGCACCACGTTCATTCCGTAAGTAGAATAGGCTAATACAGCTAATATTTACTAACTAGCAAAGTTGCCCTTGTACTATCCTCTTTGTAATTATGTGGCACTAACAGATTCTTTTTTTATCTAACTAGCTCCTAAGGCAGTTTGAGGCCTTGCTTGGTAGTGTCACAAATCCCAGGTGTGACCGTGCTGGGCGTCCAACCTCCGCCATCTCTTCACTTTCAGACCAGCCCTCTGAAACTATGACCATCCCCTTTGTTCCAGGACAACTTGGAGAAATCGCAACCTCTGTTATACCATCAGAGGAGACCCCATCTACACAAAACCCACAGGGTAACAGCACTGCACCTGGGTCTCATATGAAAAGAGAGCAAGAAGAGGGGGGAAAAAGAAACACGGACACGTCCAAGATCGTAGAACCACCCAGACTGTCGCTCTTCAGTGGAATGGAGCTAGTGAACAGAAGCAAACCTGTATGTTTGGTTGAGCCTGTTCCTGTCGAGTCAGACGCCCAGATAAGTGTAGAAGCCACTACAGGCACAGACTGTGTGATTGAGAAAAGCTGTGAGAGAACTGCAGGCTCACCCACATCAAGCGAGCAAGTGTCTGCCTTCTCCTTCCTTAATCTCTGATGCCAACATGCATTTACGGTTGTGTGCTGACATGGGGGGAAAATAACCCCTCCGTTTATGTTCACATGATTCAGCCTATGAGTGGTTTCTTCTTGCACAGAATCAGAAAGAATTTTTTAAATGGTTAACAACCTTGTGATATTAATTTAAAAAAATGGTATGATTATGATTGCTGCAAGTGACTACATTTACATGCACATGAAAATTTTAGTCTGCAGTAACATGATTGCCATGACCCCATTAAACCATTTCTGGTTTTCAGAAATCTGAATAGAGACAGCTGGCAGATGCTTGTATTTTTAGTCATGTAACCACCTTATTAGGAAGATCAAATGTTCATTAATCACTACCTTTCGAAAGCTTGGGGTCAGTAAGATTTTTTTGTTTGCTTGTTTTTGAGAGAAGGGACTTTTATTCATTAGGATGCATTAAATTTATTATTTATAATGATACAAAAGATTCTGCTGCTGTTCGTTTGAAATTTCTTAATATCAAAGAATCCTGAAAAAAATATTTCCACAAAAATATTAAAGGGATAGTTCACCCAAAAATGAAAATGTGATGTTTATCTGCTTACCCCCAGCGCATCCAAGATGTAGGTGACTTTGTTTCTTCAGTAGAACACAAATGATGATTTTTAACTCCAACCGTTGCCGTCTGTCAGTCAAATAATGCTAGTGGATGGGAACTTCTACTATAAGAGTAAATAAAACTTGCATAGACAAGTCCATATTAAACCCTGCGGCTCGTGACGACACACTGATGTCCTAAGACACGAAACGATCGGTTTGTGTGAGAAACCGAACAGTATTTATATCATTTTTTACCTCTAATACACCACTATGTCCAACGGCATTCTTCACTCGATTCGTTTGGTCTGATCGAGCTCTGACAACGGCAGAGATGTCTCGCTCTCATTGAAGTATATGCGCGAGACATCACTGCCGCTGTCAGAGCGCGATCAGACCAAACGAATCAAGTGATGAATGCAGTTGGACATAGTGGTGTATTAGAGGTAAAAAATTATATAAAAACTGTTTGGTTTCTCGCACAAACCGATCGTTTCGTGTCTTAGGACATCAATGTGTCGTCACGAGCCGCAGGGTTTAAATTGGACTTGTCTATGCACGTTTTATTTACTCTTATAGTAGAAGTTCCCATCCACTAGCATTATTTGACTGACAGACGGCAACGGTTGGAGTTAAAAATCATCATTTGTGTTCTACTGAAGAAACAAAGTCACCTACATCTTGGATGCGCTGGGGGTAAGCAGATAAACATCAAATTTTCATTTTTGGGTGAACTATCCCTTTAAGCAGCATAACTGTTTTCAACATTGATCATATTAAGAAAGATGTTTCTTGAACAGCAAATCAGCATATTAGAATGATTTCTGAAGGATCATGTGACACTGAAGACTGGAGTAACGATGCTGAAAATACTGCTTTGCATTAAAGGAATTATATTAAAATAGAAAACTGTTATTTTAAATTGTATTAATATTTCACAATACTACTGTTTTTTGCATTTCTGATCAAATAAGTGCCGCCTCAGTGAGCATAAGAGACTTCTTTTAAAAACATGAAAAAAAATATATTACCAACCTAAAACTTTGAAAGGTAGTGTACATTTTGCATGTCAATGTGCTCTTGATGAGTTTAAGTCACTATGCAGAATTACTAAGAAAAAACTCCAGTATTTCCATCAGAGAAGAGCAGAAAAAGAACATGCATGTCTTAGTTTATATGCTGACTACTTGATTACAGGAAAATTCCAGTTGCTGTCTTGGATTTTTGTGCATGTGAATGTGGTCACTGTCTTAACCAGTACTTATGGAGATAACATCTACCTACAATTGCAACTGCAACATACTCTTTACGCACTGTCTAAATGCTGCTAGTGGTTCACATTAAAGGGATACTTCACCCAAACACAAAGGAAGATATTTTGAAGAATGTTTGTAACCAAACTTCCATAGTATTTTTTCCATATTATGGAAGCCACAACTGTTTGCTTACAATATATCAACCTTTGTGCTCAGCAGAACAAAGAAATTCATACATGTTTGGAACAATTTGAGGGTGTGTAAATGATGACAGATTTTTTCATTTTTGGGTGAACTATCCCTTTAAGTCACATTAAGGCTGGAAATAGTCTTGATGATCAGTATGGTACATCCCTTCAAATCATTCTGAATTCTTTGCGATACTATTGAGAAACAACTCAGGATGCTTTTCTGTTGTGGTGTTAAACACAAGTGTTACAGAAATGGTTGCTGCTACTTGCACTACATTCTTTCCTCTAACTGAAAGCACTTATGTCTTCCTGTATGCATTATAAAATAAGAACAAACATTAACACCCAGATAGTCAAGTTTGATCAGAATACATCCTGCCAAACCACTGTCTAACTTGTGTGTATATATAAAGAATTGTCTTGTGTGAAAATGTTGCAGTAACTTATAAAACTAAAGCCATGAGTTATGAAAGGCAGCTCTGAATACAAATGTCCATTTGGAGCCTGAAACAGGAATTTTAAAAAACTATACATATATTTAAGAAAAAAAAAAAAATCTTTATTTCATTTACATCAGAGGAACATTTCATAAAATAACAATGATTTCAAATAGTATATATGCTAGCTATGTATTATATACAGTCCTACATACAAAACAATGGTGACTGCAGGGACGATTTTCATCATCAAAAGCTAATCTTTCACACAAAACACAGTGCCTGGGTTGTACAGTATTGTGCACCGAGTAGTTGAAAGTGTATCAGTATCTTGTACACAATTGGATCACCTGCTTGAAATGATGTAACTGTCCTCATACAATCTGTTTGGACTAAGCTGAAGTTTAGTTGATGTGTATCTAAAAAGGACTGAACTATACTTGTGCATACTAAATTCAGGAGCACTACCATTCCTGTGTTTTACCATTCTGAAATGAATTAAGCCATTATATATATTGGTTAGACACCGGCATTAGTTTGTTGTATGGACATGGTAAAATATTTAAGATTTTGTGGTGACGTGACACTGCAGAGTGCTTAGTTAGGTGCAAGCTAATTTTAGGTCATTCCTGGTCTGCCCGTAGAAGACGAGTCCTCGTATTACATCGAGCGCAGTGAATGATCTAAACTAGCATATTACAAGCTCTGATTGTTTTAAAATTCATTTGTGAATATCGGACATGGCTTTCAATTTGCAGTCACTTGATTTACACCCTAATTCACCTGTCAATTGGCTTACACCTTCTCTAAATTCATAGATAAAGAGTGCCTTATTATGTACATTAACAGACCTGAGTCCAGCATGCATTTTCAGAATAGCCTCTCTACAGTGTGATGTGCTAGTACGCGTTTTCTCTAAGGTAAAGAGACTATGCTATATAAAATTTCGAAGGATCTGGCATCAAGTTCCTCAATTGAAGTCTCAACCTTCATGGCACGCAGAGAGAAATCCTCTAAACCTGAGTTTTGGATATGTAAGCAATCGTCAAGCCCCAAAAAACCCTTCCTGAAAGAGTCTAAATTCCAGTGAGAATCAAACCGGCATCTTCTGTAAACAACAGCATTATTGATCATCCTGGAAAGACTCCAAAGCAGGGCTGCAAATTTCACATGGTTTCTAGACCTCAGCTCTTAAATAAGACATTATTTTATTTCTTTTCCTTATCTAGACCGACCGAAGAGTGTCAAAAGTGGCCAAATGCATATGTCTGAGTAAAATGTGACCCAGAACCGCAGTAGCACCATGTGTGACTGTCTCGTAAAGGGGAAAAGCTTACAAGAACTTGATGTTATTTTCTCAAGATTTTCTTTTATATAGCACCTATGTGAAGTTCATGGTCAACACATCAAGTAGAGCCCCACATAATCACTATGAACATGAAAAAGTGCTATAAGAAAGAACATAAATGCATTTAGAGGGCCTATATTTGTGCCAGGCCTTAAAGCGACCCATAAAGTCCCTCTAAAAGGTCCCCTGTACATTGTTCCTTAATGCCAATGGGTGCTGGAAGAGTCACTGTCCATCACGTTTGACCTTGCTGCCCACGAGTTTGCAGGCTACTGAAGTGGGCCTCCCTCAAGATACGGTTGATGTGATCATATGAGATGTTGTGGCTCAAGGAAATGGCCGGCTCTTCTGCTGCGTTGGTGGGAGCAATAGGGCTGCAGGGAGCCTGGGAAACATGGACTCCTCTTTGGTCAGTCTTCTGGATGCTGGAACTGGCACCTGCCATGCGCTCCGGACTGCTAATCCCACTGCTGTCACTGCTGGAAGACTGTTGGGGGAAAAAAAAGATTTGAGAATAAGGGTTTCTGTGCTGTACTGCTTCTGATTAAAGTTTACTTTGGGTTTACAAGTTAATATACTACTGTTCAAAAGAAGTATTTAATTGAAGAGGAAATCAATATGTATAACATAGGCGCAGTACAAGCATGGTGAGAACTGGCGGATGCGGAAGCGCAGAGGATGGAGCAAAACAAAACGGCGGTCATGAATTAGAAGTCTGAAACGAGACGATTTAAAGGTGCCCAAGAATGCTTTTTCACAAGATGTAATATAAGTCTAAGGTGTCCCCTGAATGTGTCTGTGAAGTTTCAGCTCAAATTAATTCGCGTGCTCCCTGCCACACGAGCTCTCGATTATATTACAGCACATTTACAAAGTTCACACAGCTAATATAACCCTCAAATGGATCTTTACAAGATGTTCGTCATGCATGCTGTATGCATGCTTCGAATTATCTGAGTAAAGTATTTATTTTGATGTTTATATTTGATTCTCTATGAGTTTGAAGCTGTGCTCTGTGGCTAACGGCTAATGCTACACTGTTGGAGAGATTTATAAAGAATGAAGTTGTGTTTATGAATTATACAGACTGCGAGTATTTAAAAATGAAAATAGCGATGGCTCTTGAGAAACGATGGTAACTTTAACCTCATTTAACAGTACATTAGCAACATGCTAACGAAACATTTAGATAGACAATTTACAAATATCACTAAAAATATCATGCTATCATGGATCATGTCAGTTATTATCGCTCCATCTGCCATTTTCGCTGTTGTTCTTGCTTACCTAGTCTGTTGATTCACCTGTGCAGATCCAGACGTTACTGGCTGCCCTTGTCTAATGCCTTTAATAATGTTGGGAACATGGGCTGGTATATGCAAATATTGGGGGCGTACACCCCAACTGTTACGTAACAGTCGGTGTTATGTTGAGATCCATGTGTTTTCCGGAAGTCTTTTAAACAAATGAGATTTACATAAGAAAGAGAAAGCAATGGAGTTTGAAACTCAATGTATGTCTTTTCCATGTACTGAACTCTTGTTATTCAACTATGCCAAGGTAAATTCAAATTTTGAATCTAGGGCACCTTTAAAGAAAAATGTCAGGAGGATTTCGATATAAGGTAAGAGAAGGATTTCACCCTTCCGTTGGAAATCAACTCACTCGTGATCATGCGTACGGCCGCTGCCGGAAACCAGTGATTATAGTTTATAAAAGTTTTAAATATGGATATTTTTCTTATAAAAACCCGTCGCTTTGCTTCAGAAGGCATTTATTAACCATAATTAAGTATTATGGATTACTTTTATGATGTATGGATGTGATTTTTGGAGCTTCAAAAACTCAGGCACTAATCAATGCCATTACAAAGCTGGGAAGAGCCAGGATATTTTAAAATAAATCTCTGATTATCTTTGTGTTCGGCTGAAAGAAGAAAGTCATATACTAAAGTCATATATAGTCATAGGATGGCTTGAGGGTGAGTAAATTATGGGATGATTTTTATTTTTGGGTGATCTATTCCTTTAAATTGGTTATTATGCAATGTAAATTATTTTAATATTTTGGCTAAAAATGTCTTACGATTGGGCTGTCAAGTAATAAAATAATAAAAAAAGAGATTAAAATTTGGTTTATCACATTGGAAATGGAAGGTCGGGTCAGATACCATCCATTTGATACAGCTTTGCAATCAGCCTTAACTCCATACTTTTGTAAGAGCCGAGTGTGGACCTTTACGAAATACATTCTATAACGAACGTCACGCCAGTCTCAGTTGGCATTTCTTGAATGAAAGATTGGTTCTGGCCAGCTGTTGCATCTTCTTACCTCAGAGTCCCAGACATCACGGCCAACCTCAGGGAGAAAGGAGTAACCTCCAGACCTCTTTGCCTGGGGCAAGACCTGGAGCTGATCAGCATCACAGCTGCGTCTGCGTTTTCTGTGAACAGAGACCATCACCTTTGACTACTCTGTTCAGCATACACAGAATTATTCATAACAGCCAGGCCTGTATGAGCTGGTTCAGAATATTTTAGATGCAAATCTTTTCTAGTAGTAAGAGTACCACCGAGCATCACCATTTCTTTAAGGGTTAGTTCACCCAAAAATGAATTATTACATTCAAACCCATGTTTTAAAGGGTTAGTTCACCCAAAAATTCTGTCATTAATTTCTCAATCTCATGTCACTCCAAACCCGTAAGACCTTCGTTCATCTTCAGTACACAAATTAAGATATTTTTGATGAAATCCATGAGCTATCTGGCCTCCGATAGACTGCAACACAATTAGCACTTTTAAGGCCCAGAAAGGTAGTAAAGACATCATTAAAATAGTCCATGTGACTACAGTGGTTCAACCAAACAAAAATAATGACTTTATTTGTTCTTATGTTGAAATTTTTGATATAAGTCATTATTTTTGTTTGTTTTTTGCACACAAAAAGTATTCTTGTCGCTTCATAACATTAAGGTTGAACCACTGTAGTCACATGGACTATTTTAACAATGTCTTTACTACCTTTCTGGGCCTTGAAATTGGTAATTGTGTTGCAGTCTATCAGAGGCCAGATAGCTCATTGATTTCATCAAAAATATCTTAATTTGTGTCCCAATGGGTTTGGAACTACATGAGGGTGAGAAATTAATGACAGAATTTTCATTTTTGGGTGAACTAACCCTTTAAAAAAGGGGTTTGAATGTAATAACGTAATAATTAACCTTATAGAAACTAAATGTGTTCCAAATAATATTTATAATATTAATTTTTCACTATATAAATTGAGCTTTTATACAAGAAACTAAATAGATGCCTATAAAATTTTAGGTTGGGGGTCCCTCACTATTCCATTCTCCCATATATATTTATCCATGGATTGAAAAGAAAGAAGATTGAAAACCCCTGTCTTAAGAAATGGAGCACTGCAGACTTGATTGCAACCATTAGTCATCAATATGTCCACTGCAGGATTATGACTCAGATATAAGAATAAAAATGTCATCAACACAAAAGCCTGATGCTGCATAACAGCACAGGCTCATTTAACCAATATAGTAGTAGCTAGTCAAGAGGATCAGCCTTCTAAAAGTACATCTAAAAATAACCACCAGACATGAAGTACTACACTAAATCTGCATGTACACTGACAACAGCAGCCACATGGATGTTTACAGGACATGTGTTACATAAAAGCAACATGAAACATGCGTGCAAACACAATTATGAAGAAATTATGTTACCTGTTTTCTGTCAACATGTCGTATCTGTGCATTTGACAGCCAAATATGGGCACACAACAGTCTCAGTCTCAGAGACCACCGGCTTCTTTTCAGCAAAATGAAGGGATCTGCCAAGATTTCCCCTAATGATGAGCGAAATGACAAATATAATTCATTATGAGAAGCTGCAGACGCGTTTACATTGCAGTGCAGGTGTGCAGAAAGCATTAATATATATATTCAGAGCTAATATTATCAGCTAATACGCATTCGTGAGATACACTGAGCTATTATAGTCATACTAGAAAAATGATCTGCATAGGAGTGACGAAGAACGGAAGGGAACCACCTTATCTATATATAATTTTAATATAAACGTCTAGTACTAATTGACATTATTGAGACAAAATGGCTCGTGTGCACAAGTCACGCTGATACAAAACGATACTAATGTTGCCATGCAAAAATAGTGCGTTGAGAATGTCAAGCAGAGAGACAGATAGCACAATGCTATGTGTAGTTCACTTTACTTCCTCCTAGCGATGAACTGTTCCTACTACAGAAGCAACGAAGTGAATTAGACGGAATAAACAGAGTTTGTGAAGCGACGACAGGGGTGTGATGTACTCTACCTCTCTCTGTTCACAGATGGATATTGAGTTCAGTCATTTTCTGAAGTTACAACGTATCCATCTCGCCGGATCTCATTCTTTCTCTCTCTCTCTCACTCGCTCGCTCTTCCATCTGTTGCTGTCATAATGACGTAACTTGCGTGCCTTTGAGCGAGGGGTGACGTACGATTCGCACGTAACGTTTTATTTTTAATTAAATTATTTTTTTCAGGGTTTTTTTTCTACATTAAATAATCGGGGATTTGGATTAGACAATTTATCCGTTGATTTGTAATGTTATCTCATTCAACATTTTATTCAGTCATGACGTCAATTCGTAGTCCAATCCGCAAAGCTAATTCGCCATTTACCCCTAAACTTCTGTATTAGCCAAACATTTGACTCTTTGAAAATAGACCCTTGCTACGTTTATTTTAAAATATTTTAATACTATTCTTTGAAAAATATCTATATTAAAAATGTACATTTATAAAGAAAGTACCTTATTTTTATTTTCAGGAAATCTTTAAGAACTCTAAAATGACTTGTAATTGCTTGTAAGACACTTTGATGGTGTAATACTTAGATAATATAATACATATTATATATACATATATTTATACATATTATATTTATACATATTAATTATTATTATTATTATATTTACAAAATATAAATAGGCATATATATAGGCGTCCTATTTATAATATTTTGTTTATTGCCTTTCTGCTTATAAATGTTGTGTTCTTTGTCGCTAGATAGATAGATAGATAGATAGATAGATAGATAGATAGATAGATAGATTTATGACTACAAACTAAATACAAACTTTTTTTTTTTTGCGAGAATGTGAATTACCTCGGAGAAATATCTGGAAAGACTAGATATTCTGTTTAAAATATTTTAATACTATTCTTTGAAAAATATCTATATTAAAAATGTACATTTATAAAGAAAGTACCTTATTTTTATTTTCAGGAAATCTTTAAAGAACTCTAAAATGACTTGTAATTGCTTGTAAGACACTTTGATGGTGTAATACTTAGATAATATAATACATATTATATATACATATATTTATACATATTATATTTATACATATTAAATATTATTATTATTATTATATTTACAAAATATAAATAGGCATATATATAGGCGTCCTATTTATAATATTTTGTTTATTGCCTTTCTGCTTATAAATGTTGTGTTCTTTGTCGCTAGATAGATAGATAGATAGATAGATAGATAGATAGATAGATAGATAGATAGATAGATAGATAGATAGATAGATAGATAGATAGATAGATAGATAGATAGATAGATTTATGACTACAAACTAAATACAAACTTTTTTTTTTTTTTTGCGAGAATGTGAATTACCTCGGAGAAATATCTGGAAAGACTAGATATTCTGTTTTAAATATAATAAAACATTTCTTCTGAATAAATAAATAAATACATACATACATATATAAAAAACTTCCGTCCAGAAATGAATGCGGAGGAACGACGTGACCAACGGTGTTATGTACGTGCAGTTCTTACACACAGGCATTGATAGAGACGGCTAACGGGGTCTTTCGTAACTCAAAATAATCTAGCATGTCCTCTAGCGGGTCCATTGCTTATCGCAGTGTCCGTTATTTTACTGCATTTCTCCCATGGTAACAAACGGCAAGTTTCATATATACGCAAACGAACTAGTTAAAGATGCCACTGACTTGGTTAAAAGTGGCAGCATAAGGAAGGTTCCCAACTCAAGAGTTTATAATTGACTTAAAGACACCAGAGAGAAGATCTTTCCCTCTTCCATTGAAAGATGGCAGTGAAATTATAAAATATGAGTTTAGGTGAGTGGCAAATCTACATATTTGATAGATTATTTGTCCATTTTAGTATCCCATGCCTTGTGTGTAGTTTTTAAGACCCCATGAAATCAAAATTGGTGTTTTGTGGATATTAGTAGTAGCCCATATCTGTTTTGAGATGTTGGTGTTCAACTGAAAGTTGACAAAAATAAGTTGTAGCAGTTATACATATATTTAAAATATAAAGCTATGTAATAGATAGGTTAGGTTAAAGGAATTACATCAACACAACACAGAAAACTGCTCATAAAGTGATTTCATGTTTCCTTCTGAGAGATATAGGGGAAAATATTAAGGTTCTTAGTTTCTACAAGAATTACAGGGATTTCAACCCTACCGATCCAGTCCTGTAATATCTGGCAAATTCTTTTCTCTTTCAGAAAAATGTCCATATTGTGGAAAGCCATTCAAGAGGCTGAAAACCCACCTACCACACTGCAAAATGGCACCAGTTGCACAACCCATGAAAAGCATTAAAGCACCCAAAGAACTTGGTGCAGCCACTTCCAGACAGAAGATCCATAGAAAAACAACAACTGATGTCATCTTTGATGAGAGACTAACCTCCAAAAGCAGGAGGAAAGAAGAGATTCACAATGCCAACAGCCTTCTCACAAATACTGAGGTCAAAGTCTCATCATCTGAAACTCTGGACATGGAGAGACCTAAAAGCAAATGGCTTGCTAAAAGACAAAGGGAGCTCGAGAGATTACAGCTGTTAGTGCCAGTCTCAAAGAAGCCAAGCGGCCCTACCTCATTATCCAAGCATGAAGGAGATAAAAGCTTTTCTGAGATCTCCAAAGGACCAAATCAAGGAACATCTCAAAGTAATGGAAAAAGTACTAAAGGCAATAAGAAGATGGCACCATTATCAGAGCAGTTGTCCATCACCACAAGTAAAATCAATCCCCTTGGATTTGTGCCAGCCACTCTGAAAAACGCATCTGAGTGCAGTGTACAACATGAAAATCCAAAACTCAAAACAAAAGTTCACTTCTTGGAGGAGCTTGAAAGACTTACAAACAGCCAGAACAATAATTTCGATCTAGTATCGAGAGCAAAAGAACATAAAGCTCATGCTTTCTTTACATCCAAGACTTCAGTGTGGGACCACATCAATTACAGTTTGTATTACAAGAGGTCTTATAATCCGTTTGTGCCTTATCCTATTATTGAAACATCCAAAGATTCTGCTCTGGAGACTATGCAACAATCAAACAAGCCTGAAACGGCAGTTACCAAGGTTGCCTTTCCCTCACTGACTGTATCTGAAACCATTCATCAACCTGCAGATGACATCCTTAATTCAAGATTGCAAGGTGTAAGAAGTCTATCATGTAGTTCAGAGACTGCTTACAGAACCTCCACTGCACCTTTAGGCAGCTATGCTAATGAAAATATTTGGAAGAAGGATCGATTTCCTGGGGCATCCTCCCAAAGTGAAGGTAATGCATGATTTATGTGATGTTTGGTTGTTTATATCATTATTTTTATGTGAAGAGAAATCCTTTTAAAAAGAGAAATCACTTCAAAGGCCTGTCCACACCAAGGATGAAGAGAATAGCACACCACAACAATAGTGATAATGATCACAAAGTTTTTTTTAGGTGATAACAACATTGACAGCCAATCAGAATCCATCCTGCTTTAAAGAGCACAAGCATTCAAAGCAGCAGTCGGCTGCACATACCCACACTTGCGGTCTTGGCCACTTGAGAGCGCGTGTATGCGACAGGAAGTAAGTGCACAAGACTGTCCCATGTCTTAAAAATGCCCAAGTGCAGTGCCCTTAATGCACACTAAACCCACACTATCTAAGCGTATCCCATCATGCATTATGTTCGGGAAATTGCGAGATGTCAAGGAAAACATACGACTTTAAGATAAATTAATTATATATTACATTAATTTGGTAGAAAAATATAAAATGTTTCACATTTTATTGATGCAAAGATGAGTGGGCTATGTGTATTTTGTACATGATTTGCAACTGCTGTTTATCACTTAAAGAAGCACCACAATTGTGACTTCTGTTAGTTACACAGCGACCACTGAACAGACACTTAGAAGTGTATTTTAAAATGCAAAGTACTGAAAATAATATTTTTTTTTAAAAGTTATGTAAACACTTGCATTTTTTACAACACTATAAGTGTGTTCCATCAGGTAATCAAAAGTTCTACACACACTTGCGGTCTTCACGCCGACTTGAACACTTGGGCCAAATACAGGAAATACATCATGTAAGTAGACAAGTGGTCAAGTGCAAAGACTGCAAGTGTGGGTATTTGGACAAGGCTAACAACTGTGTGTATGCTTAAGATAAACAGAACGTTATTGTGTGTTGGTGTGAATGCTACGCTAATATAGTTATCTTTATAGTTATCTTTCTTGCTGTGAACAGGGCTTGATAGTTGTGTTTCTTTACAACTTTCACTTAATTAGATTACAGTTTAGTTAAAGGGTTAGTTCACCCAAAAATGAAAATTATGTCATTAATGACTCACCCTCATGTCGTTCCAAACCCGTAAGACCTCCGTTCATCTTCGGAACACAGTTTAAGATATTTTAGATTTAGTCCGAGAGCTTTCTGTCCCTCCATTGAAAATGGATGTACGGTATACTGTCCATGTCCAGAAAGGTAATAAAAACATCATCAAAGTAGTCCATGTGACATCAGTGGGTTAGTTAGAAGTTTTTGAAGCATCAAAAATACATTTTGGTCCAAAAATAACAAAAAAACGACTTTATTCAGCATTGTATTCTCTTCCGGAATCCTTTCCATTGAATTGATTCCATTGAATTGATTCCACTGAATCCTTTCATCTGTCGGCGTTGGTAATGCACTTTTACGTAGTTGTTTTTGGCGATTAGGACATCTGCGACATGCACACTTACGCACCATTTTAAAAAATATAGCAATACCAAAATACAAACAATGTAGAATAGCTTGAATACAGCGTGCGTCTCCCTCAGACTGTAAACGAAGCTCGGGCGCACCGGATAACACGTCAGCAGCGTCTTACATCAGCAGCGTCAATGCGGAGTCGTGAACCCGGATTGACAACAGACCCAGAAGAGAAGACAATGCTGAATAAAGTCGTAGTTTTTGTTATTTTTGGACCAAAATGTATTTTCAATGCTTCAAAAACTTTTAACTAACCCACTGATGTCACATGGACTACTTTGATGATGTTTTTATTACCTTTCTGGACATGGACAGTATACCGTACATACATTTTCAACGGAGGGACAGAAAGCTCTCGGACTAAATCTAAAATATCTTAAACTGTGTTCCGAAGATGAACGGAGGTCTTACGGGTTTGGAACGACATGAGGGTGAGTCATTAATGACAGAATTTTCATTTTTGGGTGAACTAACCCTTTAAAGCTTGAACTGCCCTAAAAGGAGTCAAAACTAAAAGTTGGTCTCTGTTGGGGCCCTCTAATTTCCACGATGCACAAAATGCGGACGTGAGTCGTGGAATCAAGTAATAAAAATAGAATTTGCTGTATAATGCCGAATGTCACGGAATTTGGCATGAATAAATCAAAAGTAGGCATGTTCACTTAATGAAATGCAATATGTGAAAGTTAAACCGCAAAAGCCTGCTATTGAAATATGAAGTCTACATGTTCTGTGTCTCTGTGTGAATGAGCGGCACTCAAGCACGTGTGACACATCTGCAGTCTCATTATATGATGACATTTCAGAGCTGCTCTGAGAGTTCACTTCATGAGCAATTTACAATTTTATTTGATAGTATACAATTTCTAACATTTAATTATCACGAAAGGTTACATGTTAAGGTGCAGTCACAAACCAATAAGCTTTAAAGGATTAGTTCACTTTCAAATAAAATTTTCCTTTTAATTTACTCACCCGCATGTCATGATGTTTATGTCTTTCTTTCATCAGTCGAAAATAAATTAAGGTTTTATTATTATATAAACAGATGATCGCATTGCACATACTTCCGCTTTCCGTATTCTTCAAAAAGCTTACGCTGTATGTCCTACGACTTTCCTATTCAACTTATGGAACGAACGCAGCACCAGTTTTGTTTTTTTCCGTAAGTAGAATAGGGAAGGCGTATGACATACAGCGTAAGCTTTTTGAAGAATACTGAAAGGGGAAGCACATGTAAGACAATCATTTGTTTATATAAAGCATATACAGTTGTATTTTTGTAGAAAATGACCGATCATTTCGCTAGACCCTTATTCCTCATCTGGTATCGTTTAAAGCCCTTTGAAGCTGCACTGAAACTGTAATTTTGACCTTCAACCATTTGGAGGTCATTGAAGTCCACTATAAGGAGAAAAATCCTGGAATGTTTTCATCAATTCCCTAATTTCTTTTCAACTGAAGAAAGAAAGACATGAACATCTTGGAGGACATGGGGGTGAGTAAATTAAAAGGAAAATTTTATTTGAAAGTGGACTAATCCTTTAAGGGTTAGGGCACATGGTAAATCCGTGTGACCTAACTGAAACCATCGTGAAATCTGTGGAAAAACTTTCACCCTCACACAAAATTCCCAAACTCTTGGATTCCTATTGAAATGACTGCATTTCACTCACTAAAATTCATTTTTTTTTTAGCATTTTTTGTAGAGCACACTAAATTCAACAGTTGGTTCCAGAAGTACAAACTCAGAAGTACATTCATTTTCTCCATAGGGAAATACATTTTTAATGATAACTTTTAATGATAACCTTTTTAGACATTCTTGCTTTGAGCTACAAGGTTGTTAATTGGTGGTATATGCTTCACTTGAAGCTGTGAACCCGCATTATTTCAATTTATTTCTAAAATTACTGTATTTAACAGTGGAATTTGTCAAGAAAACTACATTACCCATGACAACAAGTAATGATCTCTTTAGCTCCGCCTACTCCCATGAAGCACTGTGAATGTAATCGAGTTGGTCTCTCTACGCTTTCAAAATACTTTACAATAAACTTAATACATTGTTGTTTTCATAGATACAATCAACATTTCAGCAAATTAGTAGTTTTATATTTCTACATTGTTTTTAGTTTGATAATGCTTCATGGGATTGTAGTTCTTTCCCTCACTAAAGCCTTTAAGGACACAGTCTTGTACCTTTTATGTTTTTGTCTGATTTTCAAATACTTTTTTGCTTCAAATCAAACTCAATGTTTGTAATGCTATGATTAACCTTGTAGCTGGTTGGCTTGGTTCATGGCTTATAACTCTATGGGAGAAATGAATGTAAAAAATAATTCGGGAACCAACGCCACTGAAAAAGTGGGCTGGCACTATTGCACTCTATAGACACTTGCATACAGAAGTCGTGTTCGGTATCCATAGCAACAGTACGCTGCCCACGAGCATTTCCTTTTAATATCAGTATTGAATGGTACTACAAAACACAAGTACTGTACTGTCTTTATCTATCACTTTATAATACATATCTCAAGTATATCTCAAAAAAGTGTTTTTTAAATATAGCTGACATTTTGCTAATTGTGCTATGGGCACCAAAGTTGAGCAACTCAATCCTGAAAAGAACGTTAAATCCCAAAAATGTAGGTTGAGGTTTACATTTAGGTACCTTCGAATTGTTTTGCAGATTCTTCAGCGCCATTCTGATTGCGGGACGTTGGATGTTGGTCCATGAAACCGTTTCTCATCTCATTCTTCCATTACATTTTCATTCATTCTTTCATGTGAATCTTTCATTTTATCTTCAAGTTCCACATCCTTCTTGTGCTTTCACACCAGTTTTCATGACATGTACATTAAAAATAATGAATTTCTCTTGCCAATTACCAAAACATGCCTTTGTTCATGTAGTGCCTCTAGTGCAGCGGAAACTTGGAGATGTCAGATTGAATGAACTTGGTGTCTGGCTTGCTGCCCGAACTCCGGTGTCACCCGGAGAGATTGTGACCATGTTGAAGCAAGGTTTGTTCCTTATCCAACATAATATTACATAACATTTGGGTTAGTGGTTTTTCTAGTGTTTTCTGGTTATGTGATGAGGTTGGCAGTGGTACTACAGGAAGTATATTGATGCTCGTAGAGGAGGAATCGGTGGGATATCCATGCTGTTGACTGGATACTGTGTTCTGTGTTACATATGGAGCTACCCACATCTCAGTGAGTCTGAATCAACGTCTGTCATCAACAAACATCTCATAATCATAAGCATGTGTGATTGAAATGTCTGTTTTATTCTGTTTTACAGAGAAAGAACGATGGAGGAAGTACCATTAGGGATGTTTGATGGTCTTCGTAGTTGTGTTCAGGGCCATGAGGGCACAATAAGATTATTAATAGGGTAAGATTATAATACCAGGAACTATTAGTTTACTACAGTTGAGGTTTGCTGTGTTTTTGTTGAAAAGTTGGTATCAAGACTGACTGATAAAGTACTTATGAATTAAAAATTTTGATAGGAACCTATCTGGAAGTGCAGATAATGGAATTATTTGTATCAAATATTTCTAAATGTTCATTTATTTGCAAAAAAAAGAATGCTTTTAACCTATACAGTTTTACTTTTTGTTATTCTGTAACCAAAAAGAGGACTTACCTGAGATCTAATAAATTATTCAGTATTGTTCTGCACTACTTTTTTGTCATGTGGTTCTTTTGTTTGTTGTTTGCATGATCATACTTGAATTTCCTAATTTTTATGCAATATTGTTACATGTAAATATCCACAATTTGTTAAAAATGAAGACATTACAACAGATTGGCTGTATTCAAAATGAATTTAATATTTATCTCTGCTGTTGTAATGAACACTCACAAAAACATCAAATCATGAACTGACCACATACAGTATGACGTGTACACCTAACATAATAAAAATAACTTTTTTGTTTTACATTCTTTTTCTTTACAAAAAGTATAAATATTTTGTGTTTCATGTTTTTATTTTTTGTAATACAAACATTACAAATCAAGTTTTAGGTGATGCAGAAAATAAAACGATAAAAGCAACTTTTACCATGGGGTATTACGATAACTGAAGGCCACACTCGCACAACAAAAACCAGTAAAAACAAATGATAGACTATTTAAACTTGTTTTCACTCGCTCTGTCCTAAGGCAAAGAAGCCCTTCGAAGTGAAGGTCTTTCATAATGCTCCCTTACACCGACCACTAGAGCTCAGATCAGAGAGAAGAATTTTTTTTTTTTTTTTTTTTTTTTTCTGTCTGTCTGTCATTTTTGGTTGAACTGCTGGGAAAGACAGTGGTGTTTAGTGTTAATGATGTAAAAACAATGGGATGACATGTATAGATGAAAACAAGCAACCTTCCCTTCGGCTCTGGAATGGATGCTAATGGAAACGCAGACTTGTGAAAATGTCCGCACACTGCAGTTTCTCTGCTTTGGGGTGCGTTTCACCAAAAGCGTCGCTAGCCAGCTATGGTCGCAATTTCCTCTGAACTCTGTCGATAACAACGGAACTTGCGACCATAGCTGGCTTTGGGAAACGCTCCCCTGGTCAGTTTTTGAAATAGCCTTGGTCAAACTCCCATCGTTGAAGCTGACAAAGCCCTGTAATGGCACAGTTAATACAGGTTCTAGTCTATAAAACAAAACTGAATTTCTTTAGAAATGATTTCTCAAAATGGGTTGTTGAAATGTGGGCCTGTCCTCCAACCAAACTACATTATCTCAGTAAACAGCCATTTCCTATATACCAATAATGAATGAAAATCCTGATGTGCTGTGACATCGCTACTTCAGCTTCACCAATTTAAAACTGCAAATGAGAGAAGTGATCTGCAGAGGGGCTGTGAAAGCGGTTATCATGGCTATCTATAAAGTAGGAGGTCACGTCCACATGTGCAAATATAAGCTGCCACTAGAGGCAGAAACTGCAAACTGACTGCCAAGACTACAGCCTGACCAGCAGGGGACTCAACGCACAAGGGAAAATGTGGGTAAATCTCAGAAAAATCCCAAAATCAAAAGGAAAGAAATAAGGAATCATATTTTGCTCAGAGAAATTAAGCCTGTTGTAGTCTAATTTGTGATAATGTGACAAAAAACAATTATCTCAACTGTACTGTAAATATTGGTAGTGATTGTTGCACTGGCTTAAATTCACATATTTAAATGTAAAAAATATATAACATACTTTACTAAAGAAAGAAGAAATCTTTTTAAAATGTAATAAGAATTTAGAATTAATTTAAAAATATGTAATTGTGATGAAACTGTGCTTAACGGGTTTCCTTTTCTTTTTGCAAAATATTATTTCTTTTTTATTTCCATTGATTTTGGGTTAAAATGCGATGTTTTCATGAGATTCACCTATGTGGGTTCTTTGAAATATTAACTTAAAGTGCAAAACAGCACATATTTTCTCCAGACAGGGAGCAGCACAGACTTCAAAAAAAAATATATATATAATGCATCATTTCAAAAAATGAATTAAACAAAAAAGATAAACATCATGTAACATTGTAACCTCAATCTGAGGACTTAACTTTCCACTGCACAAAACCACACAGTTTTGTCTCTGTGGAGAGGTAACATACCTGTAAGGTACAAAACTAATCGCAAAAACAAAAGTAAACAAACAAAAAAAGAGCACAACCCATGTTTAAAAACAATTAAATGCGCAGGTGTGTTTGTGTGCCTCACTTGGTCAAAGTCTACTGCAATGATACAACATAAGTGTTGAGACAACCATAAAACCTTAAGTGCGGACAGACTATTAGACTAAGTGTCTGATATTGATCGATACGCTACAAATATTAATGTCTACTCTTGACATTCCAAACATCACACTTACTTACTGCTTGATATTGTGTGTGTGTGTGTGTGTGTGTGTGTGTGTGTGTGTGTGTGTGTGCGTGCATATGTGTGTGTGTGATTGCAAGTGTATCCTGTAAAGCATTGTCAAAAAGGCTTTTCGTATGTAAACTTCTCTAGAACAGGCACAGTATTAGAGTATCACTATCTTTAGATTCGACTTCCTGTTCCTCAACATAGTCAGAGCTGCTGTGTGCATTTCAAACCGTGATAATGCCAACGTACGTCCGTTCACACATGCCGTGGAGTTCAGCTCGCACACACATGGCATGAAATGAAATGAGATTAACATGGAACAACTAACAAACATAAATATGGCACTGTCTAACATTCTAAGATGCTATTCACGGCAGCCTCGAGCACAGAGTCTGTGTCAGCCAATGACGTGTGACTATGATCTGAGGGAAGTTGTTCTTCGTGGCTCCGCCCCAGGCTCGAAGGGTAGCCTTGGGCAGAGCTATGCTGTGATTGGCTGGGAGATGTAGGGTAGTGAGCATGTTGACTGTTGCTGCTGATTAGGTTGATGGATTTCTTTTTTTTTAGGTCCAGGATGCACTTGATGGGAGATCTTCTGTGTTCTTCCATTCCTTGTTGTTGAGATTCTGTCCTATAAGCAGGTTCTGTGTGGCTGTTCATAACCTGCCCATCTTTTATGGTGAGACTTATGGAATGCCTTGGGGATGTTTCCATTATGCTGGGACTGCCCTCATTGGTGGCTGGGGTCAAGACTTTAGGACTTGGGATCCTTAGTTTAGGGCCACAGCAGAACTCTTCCAGGAAGCTATCTGAGAGAGCATTTAAATATTAAAAATTATTTAAATACTAAATAATTTGATCACAAAAAAAAAAAACCTTTTAGTTGCAAATACTACTTCATTGTATTCAACCAAAATAAAACCACTTGGAAATGCTGTAAAATTACTTTACGTCAACTCATAACATGGTTTTATGCACAACGTTTGTGGAATATTTTAATATAACAGTGAAAATAGCTAAATACAACCAGGCTCCCATCTCTCACCTGGATCCACTAACACCATTCGTTTGTCTTGGGTCAAGTTGCCCCTTTCCTCTTGGTTAAAAGTCCTGTCAATCATCACCATTTCTGATGAAGGGCTAGACCTCTGAAAGAGCATTAAGCAGTGAATGGTTTTGCATTAACGCAAGTGACATTAGAGTAATTAAAGGATTAGTTCACTTTCAAATGAAAATTAACCCAAGTTTTACTCACCCTCAAGCCATCCTTCTTTCTGATGAACACAATCGGAGATGTAGTAATAAATATCCTGACGCATCCTAGATTTATAATGGCAGTGAGCGATACCAACGAGTATGAGCTGAAGAAAGTGCTTCCATCTACATCCATCCATCATAAACATGTACTCCACATGGCTCCAGGGGTTAATAAAGGCCTTCTGAAGCGAAGCGATGCGTTTGTGTAAAAAAATATCCATATTTAACAAGTTAGAGAGTAAAATATCTAGCTTCAGCCAGAGTGCCTTCCATATTTAACGTACAAAGAAAGTCTAAAATGGCGTCGCGTCAGTTACACTTTTTCCATAAGTTGAATACGGAAGGCGTAGGCGTAGCGTAAGCTTTGTGAACTGCAAGAGTTTTACACTTTCTCCGTACTTTGAATATGGAAGGCGGTCTTGCGGAAGCTAGATATTTTACTTCATAACTTGTTAAATATGGATTTTTTATTTTTTTACACAAACGCATCACTTCAGAAGGCCTTTATTAACCCCCCTGGAGCCGTGAGGAGTACACGTTTATGATGGATGGAACCACTTTCTTCAGCTCATACTCGTTGATCCCGCTCACTGCCATTATAAAGCTCGGATGCGTCAGGATATTTATTACTATATCTCAGATTGTGTTCATCAGAAAGAAAAAAGTCATATACACCTAGGATGGCTTGAGGATGAATAAAGCTTGGGCTAATTTTCATTTGAAAGTGAACTAATCCGTTAAAGGTGCTAAAGAGGATGTTTTGTTTTATACATTTTTGCAATATTACTTGAAACTGTCTTTACTAACTGATAAAAGACTATTTATTAGGTGCACTGAAAGGAATAATATTAATATACATCATCTGTGCACGAGGTAGGGCCTTAAAAACATCAGCCAATCGCATAAACGATTGGCCCTCTGGCTTGTCAATCACTGCCATTACATTCCTTGTGAAAGACGTGCGCGGATTGGCTCTCTGGGTTGTCAATCACTGCCATGACGTTCCTTGTGAGAGACGTGCGCGGCTGCGCGCTCCAGTAACTTTCCACACTACAGGCGCCGCATGCAATGCTTTTGTCAGGAGACAGGAGTAACAACTGCAGATTATGAGTTACCTGCGGTGAGTCCGACATAATGAATCCACTAACACGACACAGTGAATGCCGGTGGTAAACACTCATGTTCCAATACTCGTGCACGAGTTTTGGGAGGTGTTCCCTCAAAATGAGCTGTGAAGGAGGGGGGTTGTTCTTACGTATGCGCTCATTTCAAAAACTCACTAACAGTCTTTGGTTTCTCAGTCGACGAAAAGATCCTCTTTAGCACCTTTAATTACCTACAAATAACTATATGTGGTCTTTTGTGCATTAAAGTTAAAAGCATGTTCTGAACCTACCTCTGCTTCCACCATGAGTAGGCGCCTGTATTTGTTCACCATGGCCTGCGTTCTGGTTAGCACTTGTGTGGCAACTGCTTCAAACTCCTCATCAACTGTAAAGTCAAAAACGATCATCAGAACCTATGGCATTTTTATCTACGGATAAATATGAATTATGTAGAGGAAAAGTTGAAAACGCACCTTTGGCGAAATCTTCATCTCGTGGTGGTGAGCCTTGGAAAACATGATAGGGCAGTAATCTTTCAATGCCATCATTTAATGAAGTGAAGGGTGTCCGCTCTGAAGACAAGACTCTATTGTGATCCTGTCTTAACTGCTGGAGGACCCTGTAAAATAAGGCCCAGTGTTACAATCATTATTTCTGCAATTATATTCGTTGACGCATAAATTACACACTTCATATGTAACAGGTGTAGAGTACAATCTGAGCACTCACATTCCTCCTCTAGTAAGTTGCTGAGTTGCAGGTCGCTTCGGTGTGAGAGGCAATTCCTGACTGGCAGGAGTGAGCGTTTTCACAGCTAATTTTTAATAGAATAAAGAAAAAATTATTTTAAAGATCCAAGAGAGGAAATTCAGCTGCAAAAAAACACACAATAATATATACACTACCGTTCAAATTTTTTAGGTAAGTATATTTGTTTGTTTTTTAAAGAAATGAATACTCTGATCAAAAGTGACAATTAAGACATTTATAATATTACAAAAGATTTTTATTTCAAATAAATGCTATTCTTTTGAACTTTCTATTCATCAAGGGATCCTGAAAAAAATGTATCACAATTTCCACAAAAATATTAAAGGGTTAGTTCACCCAAAAATGAAAATTATGTCATTAATGACTCACCCTCATGTCGTTCCAAACCCGTAAGACCTCGGTTCATCTTCGGAACACAGTTTAAGATATTTTAGATTTAGTCCGAGAGCTTTCTGTCCCTCCATTGAAAATGTATGTACGGTATACTGTCCATGTCCAGAAAGGTAATAAAAACATCATCAAAGTAGTCCATGTGACATCAGTGGGTTAGTTAGAAGTTTTTGAAGAATCGAAAATACATTTTGGTCCAAAAATAACAAAAACTACGACTTTATTCAGCATTGTCTTCTCTTCCGGGTCTGTTGTATATCCGCTTTCACTCCACAGTGACGCTGCTTCTTCTTCTTCTTTCCTGTTTTACGGCGGTTGGCATCCAGCTTATTGGTGCATTACCGCCCCCTTCTGCTCTGGACAGTGACTCTGCTAACGTGTTATCTAGTGCGCCTGAGTGTCGTTTACAGTCTGAGGGAGACGCACGCTGTATTCAAGCTATTCTACATTGTTTTTATTTTGGTATTGCTATATTTTTTAAAATGGTGCGTAGATGTGCATGTCGTGGATGTCCTAATCGCGTCACTGTCCTGAGCAGAAGGGGGCGGTAATGCACCAATAAACTGGATGCCAACCGCCGTAAAACAGGAAAGAAGAAGAAGCAGCATCACTGTGGAACAAAATGTATTTTCGATGCTTCAAAAACTTCTAACTAACCCACTGATGTCACATGGACTACTTTGATGATGTTTTTATTACCTTTCTGGACATGGACAGTATACCGTACATACATTTTCAATGGAGGGACAGAAAGCTCTTGGACTAAATCTAAAATATCTTAAACTGTGTTCCGAAGATGAACGGAGGTCTTACGGGTTTGGAACGACATGAGGGTGAGTCATTAATGACATAATTTTCATTTTTGGGTGAACTAACCCTTTAAGCAACTATTAAACTGTTTTCAACACTGATAATAATACAAAATGTTTATTGAGCACCAAATCAGCATATTAGAATGATGCTATGACAAAAATAAATTAAATTTTAAATATATTAAAATAGAAAACATTTATTTTAAATTGTAAATGTAAAAATACAGAGTAGTCAATTTCAAAGTAGTCTTACCTTTGGTACCAAGGAGATTAATTAATTGTGTTTGCCCTCTTTGTGCTGCTGTGTCCTATGAAATAGAAGAAACAATCAAATGTAATGAAAAAATACCACTTTGAAGAGCCAAAAAAGTAAAAAAAAAAAAAAAAAAAAAAAAAAAAAAACATTAGATTAATCCAAATATGTTTTACCTGGTTTAGAGAGACTTGAAACTCCGAAACGCCAGAAGCAGCTGGAGCATTCTGGCCCATGGGCATAAGGAGATGCTGTCCTGGGCTCACAGATAACTGCTGACAAACCTGTGGGCCCTGAACACCAGAACTGACCATGGTGAGGTGGCTTGAAGTCTGGGACGTCTGTACAGGGGTTGGGCTAGGCGACGCGCTGGCATTCCAAACTTTGGCCATGGCACCAGGCCTTTGAGACACCTGCACAACAGGTGTGGGTGAAGCTTGGCCTATTTGACCTCCACTGACCAAACCTTGATTGACTATTAGCTGCCCTCCAGCTGAAAGGTTCTGCCCAGCGATAAGCTGTACTGTTGTGTTCTGATTGGTGAGGATGGAGTAGGTGGTAGTGCACATTGACGCTGGGTCACCCATTTGAGTGTTTGTTTGTAACACCTGCCCATTCACAGCCTGGAAGCTGTGAACAGTCGTACCAGGGGTTAGGGAAATAGAACTGGGTAGCAAAAACTGCCCCTGAGGCAGATTGGACTGGGACTGTGGTTGCACTTGTTGCCCCAGCGGTGAATGCATTACAATGCTGCTGGCTGGATTGACCACTTTCACCTGTTGAGTAGACTGAGGAGAGCCGGAGGCTGTGTAGGGGCTACTGACTAAATTCGCAGCTGTGGTGCTAGGTTGAAGCCCGATGTTGCTGATGTTGTATACAGTTTGTCCCCCTGTCTGTAAGGGTTTAGGTTGAATCGGTCTAATCAATGCCTGTTGCGTAGGGCCTCTCTGGATGATAATATTCTGAAGTGGTATTGCTCCTTTATTGAAAGACATTGACACCTGACCAGCTGCGGAGGGGGTGAACATGGTACCCTGCCCGCTGTTGTTTGTCACAACATTTCCGCTCTGCCTCAACAGGATCTGAGGCTGTTCCAAACTGTTGATAGTCATCATAGAGGAGGCACTGCCATTGAAGGATCCCACTACCTGGATGTGTCCAGCTGGGCCATTTGGCAAGGGTAGTTGGGGAACCTGCTGGATAAAAGCCTGAGGTTGTGCCAATGGTGCCACCACACCAGGACCCGCGACACCTCCAAACCCTCCAGAGACCAGCTGCTGAGGGAAGGAGGTAGCTGAGGGAATGAGAGATGGCTGGGAGTCCAAAAGAGCTTCTTGAGCCAATGTCTGCTCTGTGATATCTGCTTCCAGCAATGACTTCTGGAGGATGTCAAATGGTTGGTCCTCGCCACTGAGATCGACCCCACCTGGTGAGGATCCACCGTCGAGCTCATCCTCGATGAACGGAAGACTGCTTGAGAGCTGAAGCTCAGCTCCACCAGCCTCCCCAAACTCTCCCAAATGATTGTGACCATCTTTGAGTTCTTCATTGGAGCCACTCTGAGTAGAAAACCAAAGAAGTTGTTGTTCAGATTCTCTTACTAAATTCCATTCTAGGTATCCCCATTGATTGCAAACTTTGCCAGAATGTATGTATACCAAGACGGTTCTCTCATATTACTATGAATGGGAATAAGTGCAACATGCGATATGGCAAAAAAACAATCCAGCCTTCTAAATAAAAGAGCCAATCGCAAATTGGTAAAGTCATCAGAATTAGAAAGAGATTTATTGCCAGGTATGTTTACACATACTAGGAATTTGTTTTAGTGACAGAAGCTCCACAGTGCAACAGAGTGACAGCGACAAGACAAGACACAGATAATAAAAAGAATAAAAGAATAATATACAAATTTACAAGATAGACAAAGTGCAAAAAAAGCAAAAAACAATATATAATATAGACAATTTTTATGTACAGTTATAATGTGTGCAAATTGAAATATAAATAAGTGTTTTAAGTAAATAAAGTATAATAGTGTTGTGTGTTCCGTGTTTGTCACGTCACTGCAGCTTTCATTATAAGCTCACAACCTGAAATATGCACTTTTTAAAGTTATTTGGGCAAGAAACAACATTTATGGGACCGCTCATGTCAGATTTAGTTGCTGATATGAAATATGTTATTTAAAGGTGCCCTAGAACCAGTTTTTACAAGGTGTCCCCTGAATGTGTCTGTGAAGTTTCAGCTCAAAATACCCCATAGATTTTTTTTTATTAATTTTTTTAACTGCCTATTTTGGGGCATCATTAACTATGCACCGATTCACACAGCTAATATAACCCTCAAATGGATCTTTACAAGATGTTCGTCATGCATACTGCATGCATGCGTCGGATCATGTGAGTATAGTATTTATTTGGATGTTTACATTTGATTCTGAATGAGTTTGATAGTGCTCCGTGGCTAACGGGCTAACATTACACACTGTTGGAGAGATTTATAAAGAATGAAGTTGTGTTTGTGCATTATACAGACTGCAAGTGTTTAAAAATGAATACATACGTGAATACAGTAAGAAATGATGGTAACTTTAACCACAATTTACAAATATCACTAAAAATATCATGTAATCATGGATCATGTCAGTTATTATCACTCCATCTGCCATTTTTCGCTATTGTTCTTGCTTGCTTACCTAGTCTGATGATTCAGCTGTGCACAGATCCAGACATTAATACTGGCTTGTGTAATGCCTTGAACATGGACTGGCATATGCAAATATTGGGGGCGTACATATTAATGATCCCGACTGTTACGTAACAGTCGGTGTTATGTTGAGATTCGCCTGTTTTTCAGAGGTCTTTTAAACAAATGAGATTTACATAAGAAGGAGGAAGCAATGGAGTTTGAAACTCAATGTATGTCTTTTCCATGTACTGAACTCTTGTTATTCAACTATGCCAAGGTAAATTAAATTTTTGATTCTAGGGCACCTTTAAATGTGAGTTTGGCAAGCAGTTTTTGAGATTTCAGTATTTCCCAATTCAAGTAGATAGGAGCTAGTCTTAATGCCAAAAATAGCTGCCTGGTAGTGTTGCAAATATGTCCGCCATGTTAACTGATAGGGACTTTAACTGTACTCACGGTGTCACTGGTGAAGAATGAGCTGGCCGACCCAAATGCTGCATTTGTCACATCGTCTTCTCCAATCTATTTGAATGTCAAAAAAAAGTTGTCAATAACCTTTCAATATGAAAAACAAATGTCATAGTTTAAGCATACTTACAGATTTACTGTTTGAACCATGAAGATACTCATTCAATGCTTGCACATCTCTGTTAAAATAAAACAGTTCATTAAAGCTTGTTTGTTCTGTTTAAAGGGGAAACTATTTAAACTATGTTTGTAGCTCTTTAAACCATAACCATCAAATTATAAAGTTGATTACCCTAAAAAATCCAGAAGACGGCGGTCGTCTTCATCATCCATGACACCTGCGACACAGTAATTACAGATTTTGAGATTTTACAATGGACACAAATTCCCTGCCGTTTGGATACACTGAGACATACTTTGTATATAAATTTGTTAGGGATCTAATAAATATAGTGTTCTACAAAAAAACAAACCATTGTAATATGTCAGGGTCCACAGTTTGTTAAAAGTTTGGTGCTTTTTGGTCATTTTTGACAGAAAAAATTTGTTTTAGTTTTTTAGAATTTTGAACTTCATCAGAATGGTACAAAACTCAGTAAAGGTTTTGGCACTTGCTATGTGAACACAAAAAAACTATTACAGACATGTTTCGAAAAGATTAACTTTGTCCTGAAAAAAAAAAGTCAATTTTTATAAAAAACGACAGCATTTTTTGAAAAGAATGACAGCATTGGAAACAATTTTTATCAAAAATGACAGCACTGGATACGAATGGGGAAACAAATTTAGTGGAAGCGTTTGGCACTGCACCCAAACAAAATCTTACTGAAAGCTCATTTTTTCAGATATCGATCTCAAATTTGGAACACAACATGTTTAGATTTATGGCTTTGATTTTCTCACAGTTTTAAAGTAAAAAATGTTTTGGAAAATATATATTTCATATAGAATTTAAAAATAGTATTTTTGTACATTTTCTTTTATAACAATAAACTTAAACTGATAACTTTTTTTCACTTCAGCAATAATCATATGTTGTCTTTAAAAAGAGACCAAACCATGCTCCAAAGCATTAAAGATTTATGACATTTCATTTTCAGGTCTATGGTCAAAAAGTGGTTCACAGGTAATAAATGGATAATAACTACTGCATATAATTTAGTACCATAGAATCCCCTAAAAATACAAAATATTAAACAAAAAAACATTATCAAGCTAAAACATAGTACATTAATTTCATTGAAATAAAAGAAGAAAAAATATTGACCGCCATGCGAGGCGCACCAGATGATAAAGAACGTTCTCGGGACAGGTGTAATATGAGACTTCAGGTATACTATTAAATAACTACAAATATTTGACATTAATAGGCCAAAGAACTGTTCTCTGTAGTTACAGGCCTCTATGCCATATTTTTGACATATCTCTAGGTTAGCAATGCGAAAAATTGTGACAAACAGAAATTAATTAAGAATCTGAAATTTAGATCTAGTGTTTATGGTGTGACCACCTCTGGTATATTCTCTTTCTTTCCCAATGGAGAGTAAATACATAAAAATAAGTATATAGCTGATATTCTTGTGTAGTAAGAAATAGTTTGATTTAGCACCAAATACAATTTAATCCTAATCAGCTAGGAAACTGTTTTTAGTGTTTAAGAACACATTTGAAAAGTAAAACTTTTTGATAAGTCTAATATTCATTTCAGTTTTTAAACACGAATATGATATTTATGTTTAAAAATGCATAAGTCATTTGTGTGATAAAGAATGGCTGTACTCTTTGCTGCAGCCTAGAGACTTCAAAATGGCGGCTGCTGACTGAAACTGCGCCACTGCTCGCTACAGTCGACAGACAAAAGGGCGTTATGACTTGTGGAGTGTTAAAATGCTACTCGACTGTAATTTCATATCATATTTTTGTAAAGCTGCCATAGAAATGTGAACAACTTGAAAATTCATGTGTGAAAATGTGACAAAGGAAGAGCCGTGGGGGATGGGTGAAACATGTTTGGCCAGTTTGATTGTTCACTCGCTTCTGTTACAAACACATATTAGTTGAGGGAACGAAATGCGTTGTCTGTTTTTCCCAAAGTGATTAAATGTTTGAACAGCATTCGATGGATATGTATTTCTGCCTTTGTTTTAAAACAAACGGGTTGTTAAAAAACAGCTTGAACTTGCAGAAAATGGCTAATTCATAATTAAACAGCATAAACACAAGAACAGAAAAAGAAAAACACTGATAGGACAGTCTAAATGTTAGGCTATGGATGCGAATGAATTATAAGATTAGTCAATAATATTAGGATTTATATATGCTAGTTATGTTTAAAACGTAACGTTTTTAACTAGCAAGTCTAAGCATAAAGCAGTGTAGTGAAGAAAAAAAGTATGACAGGTTAATCCGGCCTTTTTACATGTCCTTGATAAACAACTTCAAAATATATTTATAAAAACCTGAATTTGCATGTAAAAAACGTTTTTTATTAACTAAACTATGTACTAGAGATGTGATATATAAACACTTATATTCGTTAAGGCTGTAGTCAACTTAGCAAGCCAAATGAGGGAGGAGATGATTTATTATTTCTTCCTCTCTACCAGAAAAAAAAAACTATCTATCCTCTTTGCCTGATAAGTCAAAGGGGCGGAAAAGAGACACGTAGAAAAACAGCAACCCCTCAAAATACAGAGTAAAACCCTGTTGAAGCAAGGCGACGCATTTTACTGATTCACTTGTCAAACAAGGGTGGCTGGGTGGACTAAAAAGGCTCTCCATGGCGCAAGGGCAGGACGCACAAAACCCGCCTTAATCTCGCTGAAAGTAACAGCTAGAAACACACAGGGACTTTGTCCATAAATAGACCGAGGCTGGAGAGGCTCGTTTTATCGCACGTCTCGAAAATGCCTTTCTAAAAGGCGTATTTGCGCATCTTTGACAGCCGAGCAGCGCAGCAGGACGGGCGGCGAAAGGAAACGCGTATTCGGTATCGGACGGCTCGTTTAATACTGCGACGGATGTCTTAGGTTTGGTGAAGCGAGTCTTTCGTGATCCGAGTTGTTGATGGCCTTCTTGACGTCGTGGACCTTCCCAACACCTATTAAGAAACGGCTGAATTCGTCGAGGAAAAACCGAACGGAGAACAAATCGTTGGCGAAGCATAAATATTTATTTGAATTTGCATCACATAAAGACGACTTGAAAAAGAGGCAAACCCTTACTCCTGTCTCACTCCTCTTGAAACCCAATATCTCCATTTGGCAACTTTTAATTTGCTCCCCCTCCTCCTCCTCCTCCTCCTCCTTCTTCTTCTTTCTCCCTCTCCCACTCATATATTTTTCCCTCACTGTCCTTGCTGCTCAGTCTCAGATAGATTTTTCTCTCTCCACGCTTGCTCTTCCCTCCCCGAAGGAAGGGGAGGAAGGAGGTTGTGTGTGTTTTTTCCTTGAAATTTTTATCACAAAATTATAATACACTCAAAGGGGAAACTCACCGTCATGAAAAAGCAGTGCCGTGTCCACGGGGTTTCCTCGCCATCTCTGCACGGGCCGGTGGAGCAGTGCGGCTCCAGCAGAAGGCAGCATCACTACATAGTGCACTAGACACCAAGGGCTCTTTACTTTGAACTCTTATTCTGTTTGTTTACTACTGTAAAGCCTTCTTCTGAGGCTTCTGCAGAAATATAAGTTAAAGCTGCTGTTTTGATTAATCACTTCAAATGCCTGGCATGAATAACTGAATAATAATTGTGTTTGTGACAGGGGGCGGGGCCCTCATCGACCACACCTTTGTGTCCTGGGATCGCACATCACCCACAAGTGTGAACCTGAAGCGAAATGTAATACAAATAAACAATAGTATAATTGGATCTTTTTGATTGGTTTATTTTTATAAGCTGCGTATGATTGTGAGATTGTTGCCACTAAAAACTGACAGAAAAAAATAAAGTAACATTTATTGACATTTTCATCACTTTAAGGGGAGACACTACAGGCAAAAGCACTGTTTTTTCAGGCACCTGTCAATTTTGAGATTTTTGGCTTTTCATAAAGTGTTTTTTTTTTTTCAGACTGGTGGAATTTTTTTTCCAAAATACACTTTTAAGTGTATATTTTATAGCACTTTATCTATTTGCGTCTATAGATTTCAATTACAGTAAATATCTTTAAAAGCTGTTTTCTCAAAATAAGTTTTTTCTCCTGCTCTGAGTCAGAAATCTCCATTTCAGCAGAACTTACACACACCAAACTTTACAGTTTTATTCCTATGTATATTCTAAAGGTTTTTACAGAGGGATTTGTTGATATATAATTTACCTAATTTTATACAACATTTTATTCCTAAAAAAATGGTGAATATTATTTGTTTTCCGGCTGTTGATAGTATTTTCTGAATTATGGAGTGATAAAAAGAGATAGCCAAAATTCCCTCTGTAAAAACCTTTGAATTTAATATGTCCAAAAAACTTAAACGATAATTTTGAACCTGACGTCATCCAATATTCAGATTTTTGTTCTAGAAACGCATGCAAATTAGCGCATATTTAATTAGATAATGCCTCATTTGCATATTTAAACATAAGATTTTAGAAAACTTGTAACACAAAAAATGTTTGCAATTTTTAATGTAATGTAAATTTTTACAAATTCATTTGTAAAAAATATATATTTTTTATACCCATACAATACACACATCATGTACAAAATTAAATCAATATAAATTGTAAGGTATATAAAAAGAGAAATAACAAACAGTAGGCAAATTGTGCAACTAAAAAAACTAACCATTGTTTGTTTTCTCTACAGTCATGTGTTCATTTTGCAATTCTAAAAAAAAAAAAAAAAAAAAAAAATCAACGCTTGTTTTATTTTTTTAAAACATTTCATGTGGTGAAAAATAAATCTCACATAAATAATTTGAATTATAAAATATGAATCAAATACAAATACGAGAGAAGAAAAGGGTCTAAATATCTATGGGGTCTAAACAAAGTAATAATAATTTTCTTCCAGTATCTAAATTATTCTTTTTTTATTATTTTTTATTAAATGCTTGAAAGAAGAAGAAAATAAAGTAACAACAATTGTCATAATTGTCATATAACAATAAAACAATATACCAGAGTCCAACAGTATTTCATTCCAGTATCTAAATGATGTTGTGGGAAAACAGTTTATCATGAACGTGAACATCTAATGCGCCAATAGAAAGCCGCGTTACTAAATGTACTGGTTCTTTATCCAATCATTGACCAGCACGCTTAGACGTATTGTCACATGATCAACGTGTGTTTACCACACCTTTTTTGAGAAGCAACATGGCGGCACTAGGAGTGGAAGTTAATGTGGCGAATGATGACGGAGAAATAAACACAGCGGTCAATGTTCCCGAAAGCGTGTTACGAAGAGATCAAGCGAGGCTGGAAGAGGCAGAGCGCCGGAGAAATGTCAAGGAGAAGCAGGCCGTGAAGGAAGAAAAGAGCGATTTCTTCACGTCCACCTTTAATGCTGAGAAGACTGCAGTCGAGGAGATGCTCTCCAGCTCTAACTACAGTGACCGCGACAAAGCCGCTAAAACACTGGAGGAGGTCACTGTGAGAATTCAACAACTCCAGAAGTTTCTCAATGACAGCATTATGTTTCTAACCCAGTATGAAATAAGACAGGCACAGGCATCCATGCAGAAACTCCAGAGCTCTCTTGCTGAGAAGAGGGAGGCGGTGTTGCCTAAAAAGAAATTCGCTTTCAGATCTAGGAATGCCGGACCAAGTAAGCAGCCTGAACCGAGTCAACAAACAACAGATAAGTCTCCATCTGACGTTGGTGTTACTGTGGTAGTGGATGCTGCAGTGGATGTATATCAGTGTGGATTCTCTAATGCTGAAAATCAAGTCCTGATCAAGCAAGCTGAGGAGATCCAGCAACGAGATGTTCTGTTATCTCATCTGACAAACTGTAAAGTGAGACTTTATGGCTGTCCGAGCACCTTGCATATCAAGAATGTCCGTAACTGCGAGATCCTCTGTGGGCCAGTGTCCAGCTCTGTTTTTGTAGACCAGTGCGCTAACAGCACTTTAGTGTTGTCCTGTCAGCAGCTGCGCACCCATAACACCACTGCCACTCAGATATATGTCCATGTGACCAGCCGGGCAATAATAGAGGATTGTCATGGGGTCAGGTTTGCCCCATTCACTTGGACTTATCCAGGTATTCAAGATCATTACAAAGTAGCCGGGCTTGATCCAGACAGGAATAATTGGACAGATGTGGATGATTTCAATTGGCTTGCTGCTGGAACACCTTCGCCCAACTGGACTGTCATTCCTGAGACTGAGAGAATATGTAGTTGGGATTCTGTGGGATCAGCCTCTTAAAACAATGATGTGATTACATTATTGTGTGCTCAGTAAACATGATGCTAATAATATAGAGATGCCATAAACATTGAATGTTCCCGAATTCTGCACTTACAAAGCTTAATAATTAATTGAATGCTGCTGTATTAGAAAAATGCTGCAAGAAAATAATAAAGTTCAACACCGTGATCACCTCTGTTTATTTGTAGTTACTTACTCACCAAGACTTGGTATGCATTTAACTATACTATAGTTATCATTTAATAAAATTGTTGTTAAAGGTACAGTTCACACAAAAGTGAAATTTCTGTCATTGTTTAATCAAACTTTAGATCTGCTTTCTTCTGTGGAACATTGGAACACAGATATTTTGATAAATGTCTCTGTGTTTTTTTTTCTCTCTCTCTCTCTCCATACAATGGAAGTCACCAAAACTGTTTGATTACCAACATTCTTTGAAATATCCCCTTTGGTATTCTGCAGAAGAAAGAAAGTTATACATGTTTTGGAATGACATGAGGCTTGACAGAATTTTCGTTTTTTTGGTGAACTATCCCATTTAATTCTGTTACTCTCAGACATTTATTCATAGATGATGTCATTTATTTGAAAAAAAAAATATTTGTCTTTTAACAGGGAAAAAAGTGTATTATGTGCAAAACAATATACATATGGAGGATTTCATTTGATACAGTAGTCAACATTTGAAGTGCATCAAAACCTTTCATCAAAGTTGTCCTAAAACCTTCTTCTTAGGACAACTTGATTAACTTTTTAATCCACTTCAAATGTTGACTACTACATTTTAAAATTATACTACTTAAACATAATTGTAGTTATGCAAGTGGCCTGTTATATTCAGATATATAGGCTATAGTCTTTGATACAAATAGAGTTATCTAAATATGCATTAGTTGTAGGTTAGTAATTTTTTGACTTGTTTAAAACTTTACAATAAGGTTTCATTTGTAAGCATTACCTAAAGGATTAGTTCACCCAAAAATGAAAATTATGTCATTAATGACTGACCATCCAGTTTATTGGTGCATTACCGCCCCCTTCTGCTCTGGACAGTGACGCGATTAGGACATCCGTGACATGCACATCTACGCACCATTTAAAAAAATATAGCAATACCAAATACCAATGTAGAATAGCTTGAATACAGTGTGCGTCTCACTCAGACTGTAAACGACGCTCAGGCGCACTAGATAACACGTCAGCAGCGTCACTGTCTGGAGCAGAAGGGGGCGGTAATGCACCAATAAGCTGGATGCCAACCGCCGTAAAACAGGAAAGAAGAAGAAGCAGCGTCACTGTGGAGTGAAAGCGGATATACAACAGACCCGGAAGAGAAGACAATGCTGAATAAAGTCGTAGTTTTTGTTATTTTTGGACCAAAATGTATTTTCGATGCTTCAAAAACTTCTAACTAACCCACTGATGTCACATGGACTACTTTGATGATGTTTTTATTACCTTTCTGGACATGGACAGTCTACCGTACATACATTTTCAATGGAGGGACAGAAAGCTCTCGGACTAAATCTAAAATATCTTAAACTGTGTTCCGAAGATGAACGGAGGTCTTACGGGTTTGGAACGACATGAGGGTGAGTCATTAATGACAGAATTTTCATTTTTGGGTGAACTAACCCTTTAAAGGAGTAGTTCACCTCAAAATTAAAATTATTCCATGATTTACTCACCCTCAAGCCATCCTAGGTGTATATGACTTTCTTCTTTTCAGCCGAACACAACTGGAGTTAAATTAAATAATATCCTGGCTCTTCCCAGCTTTGTAACGGCATTGAATAGTGCCCGAGTTTTTGAAGCTCCAAAAAGGGCATCCATTTATCATAAAAGTAATCCATACGACTCTAGTGGCCTTCTGAAGCAAAGCGATGGGTTTTTGTAAGAAAATATACATATTTAAAACTTTATAAACTGTAATCACGACAATAGCCATGTGCACGTTCACCAAAGAGTTGTGTTCCAGCGGAAGTGCGACCCATTGTATGACGTTCATGTGGTTTGGAATTTTTCTTTAAAACTTCTCATTTTAGACTTCTAATTCATGACCGGCGTTTTGTTTTGCTCTATCCTCTGCGCTTCCGCATTTGTCAATTCTCACCTAAGTGTATGTTATGCCTACGTCATACGTCGGGTCAGAGGTCACCCCTCCACCAGAACTCAACTCTCATGAACTCGTGTAAGGCCATTGCTTGAAGCCAGTGAATATAGTTTAAAAAGTTTTAAATATGGATATTTTTCTTTAAAAAACCCATCGCTTTGCTTCAGAAGGCATTTATTAACCATAATTAAGTATTATGGATTACTGTCATGATGGATGGATGTGCTTTTTGGAGCTTCAAAAACTCGGGCACTATTCAATGCCATTACAAAGCTGGGAAGAGCCAGGATATTATTTAACATAATCACAATTGGGTTTGGCTGAAAGAAGAAAGTCACATACACCTGGCTTGAGGGTGAGTAAATTATGGGACAATTTCGCTTTTGAGTGAACTATTCCTTCAACTACATTAGTTAACATGAACTAACAATGAACTATGCTTCTTTTTAAAATCGAAAGTTGTATCTGTTAACGTTAGTTTATGAACTAACATGAACAATTGCTTTTATTAAAGGTGCAATATTTAAGATTTCTGTCCGCTAGAGGTCGCTAGAGGCCTATTCAAAACAAAGGCGTAGCTTGATGACGCCAAGTTTGAGCGCAGAATCTTGGGACATGTGGTCTCCACATCAACGGACAGTGCAAAAGAATTGGGATAGGACTCAGGAAGAAATCATGTTCATGGATGCGATTATTAACGTTACTGTAGTATGAAGCAGAGCAGGGCCGAGTGTTGTGGGAGCTGAACGAGGCCGCTGGAGCGATTGCGCAACACACGCTTCACGAGCAGCAGAACTTTTATTATGCCACAGTCGCCGGCGCCGCTTCCGCTTTTCCGGTCATGGGTATGAGGTAACGCAGCTCTGTTTATCATATTAGATACATTTGAGTGTGTTGAAAATGATGTTATAACGTTACTCTGTGCGTTCGCTTGGCGGCTGCTGTGAGACACTGTTACACACTGCAGTAAGATAGATCAAATTTATTAAATACTTAATGGCTTGTGTTGATAAATGGCATGCAATTAATTTTAAAACATATTGTATGATGGAGAAAATTCTGTATTACTGTTACTAAAAATAAAGCTGCATCTGATTATGCTATGTTAGCTACTTGACAAAATAGTGTTTCTCAAAAAAATCAAGAAAATTAGATTTAAATAATAAGACTAAACATGTTGAGCTATAACAACAATTAGTTTTCTGTTTATAAATAATGAAAACAGTTGTTTCCTTCTCTATTAAAACCATAACATAATATAGTAAAGCATCTGGTGTTTCCATAGTTTCTACAAAGTAAAACCGGAAACCGAGGGTATGATGCAATTGACAGGCGACTCCTCACACGTCCCGGATCCTTGGTTAAAATTGCAATTTTCTTAAGATTTACAAATAGTTGGAAACATTTGGGATATTCTAAGTACTCAAGTGAACAAAATATATAACACTGGCCTAGTTGTTTTTGGATATTTTACTGCAAAAATCGTACATATTGCACATTAGTAAATGCTGTGCAATTCTATTGCTCATTGCAGTTTAAAATAATGTTAACAAATGAGAACTTATTGTAAAGTGTCAGTGTTTTCATTATCATTAGTTCCATGAATATTTTAACTTTGAGAAATTTAGAGATCCTCTCAAACTGTGGCATGATTGTCATGAACTCAAAGACCTGAAGTGGAAGTGTAGTGGTCTTAAGTCTTTGCCTTCAATGGTTTTTGGTGTCTATTTAGTTATGTCAGTCATACCATGTGACCAATCAAGCCAATCAAAGGCCACGGCAGCAGCTTATAGATAGGTTCATCTGCTGGCCAGGGATTTCTGTAAATGGGATGAGGGTGATTAGCTGGGTTTAGGATGACGTACGGTAACTTTGTGTTTAATCATTTGGATCCTTGGCTTTTGTCCTCCCTTTGCAGATAGAGGGACACCACTATTTGTGTCAGTACCTGGGCACACTGTTGTTTTTAAGTATTGTAGATGAAAATCCATTTTTAAGATTGTAAAGATAATGTATTACACTGGCGTTTACCTTTAAAAGAACCTGAGTTGGATTTTTTTCTATTATGGGTGCGAAGATCATCATGAAAATAGCCATCAAGTTCTCACTCTACTGGAATGGATTACACATTGCGCCTTGAACGTACTTCCAACTTTCAGCTTCTCTAAGCTACACTGCACAGCTAAAAGACTGTTTTTTCTTTCTTTCTCTGGACTTTAACTAGTTTTTCAACATGGCTCTCATGAAGGTAAAGTTTGACCTTAAGAAGCGGGTGAAGCTGGCCCAGATGCTATGGCTCATGTACTGGTTTTCTGTTATGGCCGGTGTTCTGGTCTTCAGCATGGGCCTTTTCTTTAAAATCGAACTTCGCAAGAGAAGTGAACTTATGGACAACAATGAGAGTCATTTTGTACCCAACATTCTAATTGGTGTGGGTCTTTTAGCATGTTGTCTCAATGCCTTTGGAGGCAAAATCTGCTATGACTCGCTCGACTCCACCAAGTTTGCAAAATGGAAGTCCATTTTGAAGCCCTTTCTCATTTGTTGTTTGTTCTTCAACTTCCTCCTCATCGTCACGGCGGCTCTGTGTTTTGCCATGCGCATTCCTCTAGAGTATACGCTTGCTGAGGGCCTGAAAAATGGAATGAAGTTTTACAAGGACACCGATACACCTGGTCGCTGCTACATGAAGAGAACTCTGGATCTCATGCAGATGGAGTTCCGTTGCTGTGGCAACAACAACTACAAAGATTGGTTCGAGATCCAGTGGGTGAGCAACCGTTACCTGGACTTCAGCGCCAAGGAAGTCAAAGAGTGAGTGTCTCTTTGCAGTTTAATGGTTAAATGTAAACATTCTTTCCTTTTAGTTCTTTTTAATTCATTTTGTTCAGATGTAGTTTAGAAAATTTCATTTGACCAAAATTTCATTTGACCAAAAACAGTGATTTTACGCCGTTTATGGAATAATTTAGCAAGTTTAAAGTGAGGCTACGTACTGCGTGATTTCCAGGGGTCAATTTGCAGTGTAAGTGGTATCAGGTATGTTAACCAGTTTAGATTTAGTCACTAATCTTCTTGGATCACATTTTCTTGCCCTCACAGCTTACTGTCCCTTTCAATCAGTTCAATGCCTGGTAGATTGGCTTGGAATAGACATTGAAATTACTAGCCTTAATATCAGAGGGTTTAATATTTTCATCTCGGAGGTTTTTGGTGTTTAACATCTAACCTATAAAGTCAATCAAAAGTTTTCCAAAGTGATTTAAATGATTTACATACATTTATAAATGAATTCATTTAAATAAATTAGCAATAATAATAAGTTATGATTTATAATTTTTTGGACTTTGATTATTTTTGTAAGCATTCACAGTTTTCAATCATAGAAAAAAGAATGTCAGCAAGACATTCTAAGACACGAATGTGTAATGAATTTTGTGTTGAAATTGTAAATGAAGACAAGTGAAAGTTTCACAATGGTATACTGATTTTGCCAATTTTAAGAGTCCTACTATGCATTCTGAAATCTAATATAAATCATACCAAAATTATTAACTGAAGTGCATTTGCAAAACTTTTTTTGTGTCTTTAGCCGAATCAGCAGCAATGTGGATGGAAAATACCTAATGGATGGCGTTCCCTTCAGCTGTTGCAACCCTAGCTCGCCACGGCCCTGCATCCAACAGCAAATAACCAACAACTCGGCTCACTACAGCTACGACCACTACACCGAAGAGCTAAACATCTGGAAACGTGGCTGCCGAGACGCTCTTATAGCCTACTATGGTGGAATGATGAACACTATTGGGATACTTGTGTTGGTGGTCACCCTCTTGCAAGTAAGAGTTTAGCTTTGGAATATCTTAATGTGCTGATCCAGGATCAGACCTTAATCACTTACATTACATACCTCTTATCTTAATGGATTGTGCTGTAAAGGTCAAACTGATCTTTGATCAGTACTTAAGGAACGTTTTGTCCAGTAGAGATACTTAATCTTGTAAACAACCAATACAAGGTGTTTTTGTTGTCTGCCTCCTAATAAGGTCATTGTTAACTACACATTGTTTTGGCTACAGATTTGAGGACCATGTCATTTTTATGAGACAATTCCAAAAGGTGCAAAAGCGATGGTTAGTTAAGAGGAGTAATAGCTAATCTCTGTAATACGTCATAGCATGTTCACTGACAGGAGCCTCATTCCCGACTCAATCAATCATCTCATGGCACGATCAGGGAAAACATCTAACTGACCTGGGTATTATTAAATGTGATAAATCTTCTGACTACCTTGTAGTAGTACTGAAATATTAATTGACCTGCTGCGATAAATAAAATAAAATACGTGACTCAGGCATCCTCAGCCTTTACCTTAAGGAGCTGTTTTTACCTGATCTAACTTTTAAAAAGATTGTGCGAATAATATTAATAATACTTTACTTGACTTAATATTATATATATATATATATATATATATATATATATAAATTACAAGTAATAGAAAATTCAGAAATAATCTAAAAACATTGATTTAAACAAAATCTGCCAGGCTTACAACAGTCTGTAGGAACAACAAGACCTTGAACTAGGGGTTGGTGGAGATTAGGAGTTTGAGATGGTGTGATGACACTGAAGATTCACAGGGATCAAATGTTCTAATCTGGGGGATGGAGCTAAATCTTGCTTTCTTGGAAAAGGTGATTTCAAATCACCAATTAAAGATGTAGAACATTCCATCCATTGATTTTATGTACACACACACACACTTATATATGTGGTTTACGGGGACTCTCCATAGACATAATGGTTTTTATACTGTACAAACTGTATATTCTATCCCCTACACTACCCTTACCCCTAAACCTACTCATCATAGAAAACTGTCTGCATTTTCGAAAAAACACCATTAGTATGTTTTTTAAGCCATTTGGTTTATGAAGTGTCCTCAGGAACCATGTTCACGCTGTAATACCCATGTCATTATACACATTTGTGTCCTCATAAACCATGTATACAAGAACACACATTGTTTTGAACATCATTGTTTTATTACTGTCATAAACATTAATAATACATATAATAAAATTATTTTATTGCTGTTCAGAATTACAGAATGAGAATCAAAGGAACTGAGATTAATAGAAATATAGGTAACACTTTACAATGAGGTCTCATTTGTAAACAGTAGTTCATGTATTAACTAACATTAAGTAATATGAGCAAAACATCTGTATACAAGTTTTTATTAATCTCTGTTAACATTAGTTCATATTCACAGTGCATTAACTAATGTTAAGAAATACATTACATGTTGACATTAACATGGACTAAGATTAAAGTAAAACAACGAAAGTAAAAGTAAAACAACAAAACAAATGGAATGATAAAATGCAAAAAATTATCTATCTATCTATCTATCTATCTATCTATCTATCTATCTATCTATCTATCTATCTATCTATGTGTGAAATGTAGCTCTGACATATGTTTAATGTGAATAAACACATCTCTCTGTGCCGCTATCTAACTCGTATCTTTCATGCTTTGCTTTAGTCTGCAGTAATGATTGGACTTCAATACATAAACACCTCTCTGTCCACGCTGGTCAACCCAGAAGACCCCGAGAGTGAGAGCGAGGGCTGGATCCTGGAGAAAACTGTCAAAGAGACCTTCACTGATATCATGGCTAAGATGAAGGCCATGGGCAAAGGCAATCAAGTGGACGAGGGGGCAAATGAAGAGGCTGCTGCCGCTGATAGCTGAGCGAACCCCGCCCACCAAACTTTGGCCACACCTACCTGAGGTAGAGAGCTGTGGGACACAGCCTAAAACTGTAACTATAGCACCCACACTACACAAAGTGTAGACAAAGCCAATTAATGAAGAACTGGTGATGAAAATATATAAATACAAACCTTTGTCAGTCAGTTATATTCCTTTAAATAATTTGGTATATTAGAAACCCATATTATGGTGAAATTACCAAAAAACTCACATATGATTGGTTTAAAAAGAGGGGCTTTGAATATAATAAAATCTATTAAATTTGAATTTTACCAGCTTCGCTTTTCTCCTTTGTACTTTGCTACACAAAATCTAAACATTTTTATAGTCATTTTTATAGTCATATTATGTTTTATTTATTTCATATTTGAGTTGATATTCAACCTACGAATGGCTAGTCAGAGATTTGGCATAGTGTGAAAGGTAAAAATATGGAAACTAGCCTCAGTACAGTCAGTACTTTTATTTATTAGGAATAAACAACACAATTTGTCATGGGACAGGTATGGCAAATGCAACAAAAACACTTTCTATTCTATGAGAAGATAGACAGGTGTCTTTTCACCCTTGTGGACTTAGGTATGAAATGTGTACAGGTGAGAATGTACATACTTGACTAATGGATGGAGAGACAAGAATTTAGTTGTTTTTATTTGTTTTATTTTAAAGTAATGCTTTATAAAAATAAAAAAAGTACCAGGGTTTTAATTTGGGAAAGGGGTATAAAATATATTTTTGTGACCTGCCTGATGATGAGTATTCTATGCCTCTGCTTTGTGCATCAGATAACTCACATGATTTCATCAGCACTGAAAGGAGAGGCTGATTTTGCAGGTTTAGGAGACTAATAACATTTGAGGCCCCAATGTGTGTTGTGGTACAGAGGGATAACCAGGTACAGGGTGAGGGGACGCTTGAGGAAGCCCCTGGAGTTAAGGAGACAGCTTAAGACTGGCAGCTAAACCCTGACCTGTGACTTCTGCATTCCCACTGCTGGGAGCTCCTGTGCTTTTACATCCGCACAATTACTCCACGAAACGTCCCAGGCCAGAGACTGAAACTCTATGCTCAAACCTGTAATTTTTTGTAATTATTTTATTTTAATTCAAATTATGTGTCTATGTAAATAGTGTAGAATTATTACAAAATATATTTTTCCTTTTGTAAAAATACAATTTAATTACTTGTAAGAAAAGCTGACTTTACTCTAGGACAGTGTTTGGTGCGTAGTGATTATTATTGTGAATAAAACTTACAATAAAAAATGTAAAAACATGCAGGTTTCTGTTGTCCAGTCATTTGTTAAGATCAAAGAGCAGGGCATTCTGGGAGCTCTGCAGGAGGTTTGCCTCATCCAATAAGATCAGCAGAGAATTATGTGATTATTGCGTTCACATGGTGTTTGTCGTGCATGGCACATGGTAGTGAATCTGAATAGCATGTCTGGTGAGTTTCATTGTATGATCTGTTTTTAAAAAGTGATGTACATTAAGTACCTCACAGTGCTCAATAACATGATATGTAAACATAGATAAGCCACATAAAAGCTAGGTTAACTTGAAAACTGATGTTAACAACACTAACAGTTCTGTTATGCTTTTAGGAAAGAAGCAGCATATTATCCTGGAATACTATGAAAAATGATAAGGACATAAAGGGAAGTGACTTTCTTTGGGTATTTTGGTTTGCCGACAAGCACATAAACACAGATGATCTGATAAAGGCAGTAAGCTGCTTTTGAGTGTGCTCAGCTTAACTTCTTGGCTGGTGACCTGGACTCCTGCTGCATATCCGATGAAGAGTATCAAGCATTGTAGGATACAGAATGTCCTTGAGCAGGTACAGAATGTGTCAAAACAAGCTGTGCACTTCTCTTTCCCCTTTATTTTCCCTCATAGGATATTTGGGAGTGGTGGGAAATCATGCAAGTGCTGATCCCAGATTAGCTTTATATTAAGAGAAAGTGATCCTATAGCTGTAATTAGGACATGTCAAACTGGGGTCACATGACAACATCATGTGACAAATTTCAGGTGAGGTAGAGCACTATTTTGAAAGTTTGTTGAGAATTGAATCTAATTTCAAATTTGTTCATTTGGATTCTGCTCAACACAGCAAGATCAGACCACACAGATGGGGATTTAACAATTTACAGGAGTCATTATATACAGTCAACAAATACAGTGGAACATAGAGACGTGCACAATACAGTGCAGACACAAGAGGGGAAAACATAGCTGTGTGTGTGTGTGTGTGTGTGTGTGTGTGTGTGTGTGTGTGTGTGTTTCACTGGTAGAACAATGTGTCAGTCTGTACATGTCAGATGAACTTATATAACAGATCTTTAGTAGATAATTGGGAATTAACTTGGTTGAGGAGCAATATATAAGCACTTTTTTTTTTGCTTAGTTGATATTGTAGAGCAAATAATATGTTAATGATCATTTGTTAATTCGTATAATTATGTTCCTTTATCAGATCAATAGAAATTGCAATTGGTGTTTTAACTCATTTAATCAGAGATGATTCTTAAAGGTGAAGTATGTAATTTTTTGAATATTAAAATATTTTATCCCATCTTAAACCTTAAAAAGGGCCATAATATAAACATGTGTTTATTTATCTACAACACAATAATGACTCATTTGGCATCATTTATTTATTTATTTGGTCACATTATAGATTAGTGTCCAGTTCTTACTGTTAACTAAGTATAACTAATTTTCCCTCAAACTCTTAATTACTTAATAGTAGTGTAGTTGTTAAGTTTAGGTATTGGGTAGGATTGAGGAATGTAGAATATGCATATTAATATGTGCTTTTAAGTAATAATAAACAGCCAATATCCTAGTAATATGCATGACAATAAGCAAATAGTGAGAATTGGACCCTAAACTAAAGTGTTACCATTTATTTATGCAATTTCATTTAATGACCCTAGTGGCCCAGAAATCCCACACAAACTCAAAGGATTTGTGCATTGACCTGTGTTTAAATCCTCTTTCTCAGGCTTGAACAGTAGGGGTCAGTGACAGAACTAGGCCAACCAGCATAAACACATCATCAAACCTAAACTATCAAGTTAAGTCTGAAACACTGCCATCTGTTGGTTTGCTTTAATGTATTGCAGAGGTTTTCAATATTCTATTGTCAAGGTGATGACGCAGTTCTCTCTAAGTTTCGTTTGTTTCTCAGACTGAATTAAGTCTCTACAAACACTACAAAACCTGCTTCACTATGTTGTGATGGATTGTCTGTTCTCTCGCAGGGGATTTTACCTCCTTTCTCTGTTCCTCTCAGCTGGAAAATTGCCTCATCTCTCGATCCATCTTTTGCCCGCATCTTGAGGCAAAGTTGAGCTCCTCCTACACACTATCATATACACTCTCTCACACTCATTACACTGCCCATGTTCACCCACTTCAACTCCTTCAACTTCTCTACATAGTTTTATTATTTGCTTTCAAAAAAGAGTTTACCCCCCTAAAAATGAAAATTCTGTCATTATAAAGACATTTTTTGTTAAACTGTTAGACTAGTTTGACTATTATGGTGAGGATTTTGATTCATCCCAGTTACTAGGTTTTCGTATCAGTTCAACAAAAAGATTCGTTCAGTGACCGTTTCTTCATGTTACATATTATGCCAGTAGGTGGCAACAAACGAGTGTCTATGTTTTGTGTGTTGTTGTTTTTTATGTGTTATGAATGAGGCATAGAATTGATTCATTAAAAAGCACAAAAGTCTTATGTTTCATTAAAATTTGCTTTTTTACAAATCTACCTTGTCCAAACGAAAACAGGTAGCTTTTTCTATGCGGTTTGGCCATTCGTCCAAACACAAACGCAGTATCACTGAAAGTGAACATTTTAGAAAAACTCCTGCAGGGTTAAGATTTTTAGAAACTCTGGTTACAGTGTTGTCGCGTAGACGGTGAAACCGGAGATTTTGGCTTGTGACGTCAGAACCAGAACCGGCAATAACCTTTTTTCCAGGCATCTGATTGGCCAACATGGCTTTACAGTTAGGGTTATAAGGCGTTTCTCAATGTCAAGGATACTTCCTTGGCAGGACTGGTCCTTCCAAGTCACTTCCTTTAGAGGCTAGGCGAGGCTCCTCTTTAGCATTTGGAGAACATGTAAATGGAACAGACTAGCAAGTGCACGTCATTGCGTCATTACGTCAGTGAAAAGGTCTAAAAAATAGACAAGAAAGCTATGAATAACGCTGTGAATGGTATAATGGTGTAATATTAATGTTAAATTACTTTGGACAACTTAACTAGTTATTTATAAAAGAAATGCCGGTGACGGCAACCAAGCTAACAATTGTTAAATGACGGTCCGGTTCAGTTACCCATCAATAACGTAATTTGTATTTGTATAATTTATAATATCAATACGGTAGTAATTTGTACTGGCATTTAAATGTTAAACTTTATTTATCTGACATATTTACTACAGTTAAAATGTTCGGTAATGTAAATATACTTACATTTGAATGCATATTGCCCGCTAACGTCCGACATTTTTTTTTTTTTTTTGAACAAGATCGCAAAGCTGCGCGCATAGGATTGTGGGTGATTTGAGAGCGAGAAGAGCACGAAGGCTACACATATGCATCCTTTCCTGTATATGGGATATTTTTCGAATGAAGGACTCAGTCCTTGTTTGAAATTCCGAGGATCCTCGACATTGGAAAAGTCCTTCGATGGATGTCGATGACGTAGCATCCTCGAAATTCTGGCTTCCGAGGATCCTTCCTTGACATTGAGAAACGCCTATAGAGTACCTCAGAGATGACGTGTTTTTGTAGGCCAACCCGGAAGTTAGCGGCGCACGGGTTCCCTCGATCGAAAGCCTATTAATTTTTCCCATAGACTTTTGGAAAATTGCAAAAAATAAGCTCTGTGTTTAACAAAGGGTTATGACTCTTACATGTTCTGTCTATCAAGGTAATCTTTACAAGTTAACACAACATTCATTATACATTTTGAAGCATAAATAAAGTCATCAGATATAAAAAGCTAACAGTAGGCTATAAACGGGCTACAGCACACCATGGTCGCGGATCAACGTCACCACCACCAAGCTTCCTCAAACTTTATTTAAAAAACAACTTTATTTAAAAACATGCTTTCTGATTATGATCTGTGTGGTGTATGAATACTTATCCACTTTTTTATGAGAATTGCTGTCCAAATGTCCTGTTTGTCATGATGACGTCTAAAGTCCCCGCCAAAGGAAGTCCCTTTTAGCAACTTGTTAGTAACCGCCGTTTTTAAGACACAATAAAGGTTTTAAAAAATCACAAGTGGGTTATAACTGGAGTGTTTTATGTCATAGATCAAAATGTGAAAATATTTAGAGGCTTCGTTAACCACAGACCTTATTTCAGGCGATTTAGCAAAAACCCATTCAAAAAACCCATAGACTTTAAAGGTGCCCTCGAATGAAAAACTGAATTTATCTTGGCATATATCAAATAACAAGAGTTCAGTACATGGAAATGACATACAGTGAGTCTCAAACTCCATTGTTTCGTCCTTCTTATATAAGTCTCATTTGTTTAAAAGACCTCATCACTGAATCTCAGCATAACACCGACTGTTACGTAATAGGTGTACGCCCCAATATTTGCATATGCCAGCCCATGTTCCCAACATTATGAAAGGCATTAGACAAGGGCAGCCAGTATTAATGTCTGGATCTGCACAGGTGAATCAACAGACTAGGTAAGCAAGCAAGAACAATAGCGAAAAATGGCAGATGGAGCAATAATAACTGACATGATCCATGATATCATGATATTTTTAGTGATATTTGTAAATTGTCTATCTAAATGTTTCGTTACCATGTTGCTAATGTACTGTTAAATGTGGTTAAAGTTACCATCATTTCTTACTGTATTCACGAAGACAAGAGCCGTCGCTATTTTCATTTTTAAACACTTGCAGTCTGTATAATTCATAATCACAACTTCATTCTTTATAAATCTCTCCAACAGTGTAGCATTAGCCGTTAGCCACGGAGCACAGCCTCAAATTCATTCAGAATCAATGTAAACAATATAACAGTATACAATACTCACATAATCCGACGCATTCATGGCGCATGCATGACGAACACTTTGTAAAGATCCATTTGAGGGTTAAATTAGCTGTGTAAACTTTGTTTATGCACTGTCCAAGGCAAGCGCGAGCTTCGTGGGCGTGGAGCACGAGAATTAAAGGGCCAGTAGCCCTGAATTGGCTCATTTATAATGATGCCCCATAATAGGCAGTTAAAAAAATTAATTAAAAAAAATCTATGGGGTATTTTGAGCTGAAACTTCACAGACACATTCAGGGGACACCTTAGACTTATATTACATCTTTTTTTAAAAAGTTCTATGGCACCTTTAAGGCGATGGAACTGGAAGTCCTAAAATGCTAACTCGCTTCCGGGTTTTGCAGACAAAAACACGTCATCTCTGAGGTACTCTATATAGCAACCTGTTGGTTTGGCATGCTCTTGACAGCACTTCATAGCATGTTTTTGCATTTTCATGTGGACACGATTTTTTTTTAAACTAAGGAGGAAAAAACTCCTGTAAAAAGGCCTATGTGTGGACCAGGCCTAAGCGACCACATTCTGACCCTTATGAAACTATACAATAGATTTTATGAACATTATGGGTTTTGGGTTCCTTTTTTGGATCTTGACATGCTTCATGAACTGCAAAAACTTTAAACTGCAATTCTTTAAAGTGTCTACTTTTATATTCCATGAGGGGAAAAACTGCATATGGACTAGGAACAAGAAAGTGAGTAGCTAGCCTAAATAATTACAGAATTAGGCCTATAATTTTGGGCAAACTATTGTTGTAAGACAAATTTCCTGAGTGTTTCTTACTCTCTTTCTCACGCTAATGTTCAAAAAAATGACTCACTCTGACAGTTAATAAGGCAGAGCACTCACATTGATTGCACTTTGTGTCTTTAGCCCTCCACAGCCTCATCATCAGTAATGTGTCTGAGAGACGTCTGATGGCTGAAGACAGCCCACACATTCAACAAAATGGGATCGTGATCTCTGTCTGTTTGAATGATGCATTGATCCGTGTGAGTGAGTGTAAAGTGTGTGTACATCTACTTGTAACTTTTCAGACATGGAGTATTCTTTTTATGCACATGCAAAAGACTATAATCCACCCATCCATTTAGCAAAATATAATAATGAATTAATTATTTATCCAAATTGTTTAGAGTGCACTTATGTCAGTTTATAATTATAGACACAAAGCATTCATTCCAATTTAGACATCACTGTAAACCATTGGTTATCAACCAGGGGGCCTCAAGATTAAAATTATTTAAAATAAAACAAAACAAGCATTACATACACATACACATCTTTCTTGTTGTGCCTAAAATATTCTAAAATATTTGCTCTAAAATATTTGACCTGGACTTCATAAATAGGGGAGTCAGGCTAGGTGTCTCAGGTAAGTTGTAGGATTATGTCTTAAAGGGATAGTTCACCCAAAAATGAAAATTCTGTCATCATTTACTCGCCCTCAAGTAGTCCCAAACCTGTATGAATTTCGTTGTTCTGCTGGACAGTGGACACAAAGAAAGATATTTGGAAGAATGTCAGTAACCAAACAGATCTCTCCCCCAATTTACTACCATTGTTGGAAAAAGAAATACTAGCCCCAGTTTCCCAATATCCAATATTCTTATAAATTCCAATGTGATGTTATATATGAATATAACACTATGTTCACAGTTGCAGATGCAACAGGCTTTGAGTACAGCTGTTTCAAAGAGAAGACTTGCTTTTGAGGGACGTATTGTTCTTTAAAATACCCTGATTTCAGACTCGTCATGTGATCTCAAGATGTTCGTCCCCACGAGGTGACCCGTATGATGTAAAATAATACTAGAGTATTAATCTCATGTGAGTGTATGTGACTTTCTTTTTAAAGCAGAGCACCTTTAAATGCCTTTAAATTATGAGAAAAGCATGAGACATTAATATAATCTTCCTCATGGGGGCAGCATTTACTGACATACTGACAGAGACTCTATTCTGTCAGAACAAGTTACACCCATATGATCTTTGTATGCAACCCCAATCATTTCGCAGCAACATTTCTATCACATACACCAATGAAAAAAGACAAATAATCTCATGATGATCAAATACTTACACAGTCATGACCCCGGACGTTTCTCTCACGCCTCTGCGCTCTGTGCTTGGCCTGAGTCCAGGGTTGGTCTCATTCTACGTGACCCGGAGATAAATGCCTGCAAGGAGACTGCGAATGACAAAAACACGCTGGGGACCGAGAAAGGGAGAGATAGATAGACGCATTGAAGTGAAGAACGAGAGGTTCTTTGTAAGTGTAGTTTCATTGTTGCAGGGCAGGTTAAACTCTATGGCTGGATGATTTGGAGTGTTTTGTCTTTTATTATACTGCTCTGAGATCAGGATTAAACAGTAAAGATGGTGAAAATCTGCAGGGAGAGACTTCATTATGTGATTTACAACATGGCCGCCAGCTTAGCTCTGATGACTGGGGGTCTGTCAGGAGGCCATGGTGGCGTTTATAGTTTACAACACAGGCGATTTTACCCACTTTTTTTTCTCAATTATTTTTAAAAAACGTTCCTGTCTCTGTCTGACCGCCCTTCAGTGAAGGTGAAAGGCTCATATAGGCTTGGGTTGTTTTTATTCAGCCTTAGAGCCATTAGCGTGTCAAGTTATGCTGAAGTAAGGCTTCATTGTGAGTTGATGTTGGGTCTTTTTGTTCTCTGCACAGCTTTGCAGATGCAGTTGGCAGCAGAGCTTAAAGGTATAATTAGGTTTTGATAATGGTAATCTATATTCAAGGTAAGTTGACGGAGCCCTTCACTTTTACTTCCAAAAGCCCATCTCATCATATCTGTCTGTTTCGATTCAAAGTCTTTCCCTTAAAGAATATTTCAGGTTCAAGGGAAGTGTAGCATCTGTGACTACAGACAAAAATTTTGATGCATCCCTTAGTTTGCAAGAGTGTCATGCACACATTTATATATCTATGTATTTCTTTCTTTCTTTCTTTCTTTCTTTATGTATTTACAGTATGTATGTGATTGAATGAATGAATGCATAAATAAATAGGTACTTGCATAAATACAAATTTTTTAGTCATTCATTCACTTATTCATGCATTTATTATAATATATTTTTATATTTTCTGTGGTAATTGTAGCATGTCGCTAATGCTGATTTGCTTTTAATTCAGAATATTCCTTTAAAGGGGTGGTTGATTATGATTTCACTTTTTTAACTTTAGTTAGTGTGTAATGTTGCTGTTAGAACATAAACAATACTCACGTCCCAAATGACGCACAATACACTATGCACTTATACACTATGTACTTATGCACTATGTACTCATCCATGCAGTGCGTGAATTGTATAATTAAATTAATTGTGCAATTAAAGCTGCGACAGTTGAGTGCATGAAGAGTCCAACATTCCACACTTCGTTATTTCTGTTAATTTAGTGCATCATCCGGGTATTTAAAGTGTACTTTTTCATTGTGGAATTTTCAGTGTGAACGCACTACTTGCACTATTTATACTTAAAAACGTCATAGAAGAGTGCATAAGTACGCGAATTGGGACACACTTAATGCCTGCAAAGTTACGACACTCAAAGTTCAATGCAAAGGGAGATATTTTCTTTTAAAGAATTCTTTGTTTAAGGACTACAAGCTTCTTCCTGGGTTGGTGACATCACTAACTCTAAAATTTACATAAACCCTGCCCCCGGGAACACGCAACAAAGGGGGTGAGGCCATGTTGGGCTGCTTTAGAGAAGAGGAAGAGTTGTTGTAGAAGAGCGTTGTTGCCATGCTGTCATTTTACGCCGGACTGCTTTACAAACGAGGGTCAATTGCACATGCTAGACGATGAGTTGTATCAACTCCACAGCAACTCCATAAACGTCTAGTTGCATTCTATAAGTTGTAACTTCTTCCTGATTCTCTCCATCAGTGTCCGACTTCGATTTGAACAATGTAAGGCTGAACACCATTACTGACGATCGTCATTTTGGCTGCGTGAGATTCTCCAGTTTTGTTGTTGTTGAGCAACCGAAGCGCAAGCTGTTAAAGTTTTGCCCTCTTCTGGAAAGCAGGTCGGGAGCAGCAGCTCATTTGCATTTAAAGGCACACACACAGAAACGGCATGTTTTTGCTGACACCCAAATAGGGGCAAATTTGACAAGCTATAATAAATGATTTGTGGGGTATTTTGAGCTGAAACTTCACAGACCCATTCTGGGGATATAGAGACTTCTTGTAGAAGGGGCATTTTAGGTCCCCTTTAAAACCCCTATTTAACACTTTCATGCCAGTCTTTATATTTCACCAGGGCATGAGAGAAAGGACTGACATGTAGAGAAAAACAAATATTGTTCAGTCTGTCATCAATCTATCCAGACAGAGCAAGTGATAAAGAAACATTAGAAGGGAATTCGCCTTCAACCCCAAATCTGATGTTAGTGCCAGAACCACATTATACTGAATGAAAGCTTGACAAGACACTCATTTCTGTTTGCATGCTTTTGGGATTTGTAAACTGTTTCTCCATCACAATAGAAAGAAGAGTTTAGTGTAGGCTATTCACCCTAAACATCTGTGATTGACTCTTTCTCATAGCACCGTTAATCAATCATTCACAATGACAAGCTATATGTCCAACTCCTCCACACATATCACATATTAGATTGCCAAGAAAACTATTTCTATTGGTGTTAAATGGATTAAGGTGAGGAGGAGTGGGAGACAAAGGGTAATAGATGAGATTTCATGGGAATGACTTAGAAGGAAGACTCCTCAATTCAAAATGGTTTAGTGATCCACAATGGTGCCTGCATGACTTTAGAGTCTTTAGAATGGCTAAATATCTTTAAGTTATTTATTTAGTTAGATGGGAGGCAGGGCCTTCTACATATAATGTAGCCAATCTCATTTGCGTAAGAAGTTGTCACGTGACGAATTTGTATTTTGGTGGATAACAGCGCAACAGATGTCTGTTTTAAAGCGAAGGGTGAGTCATTTTTCACTCATTTGTTTGCTTAAAAACCTACTATAAAATATTGTGTTTATAGTGCATTTTCAACATGTTTATTGCTAAGTTTAACGTGGCAAAATAGACTTACAAATAAGCGATCGATGTATCTGGTTGCCATGAAAACTTCGGAGGGAGTTTTGTGCGTACTCGGCCCAACCCAGATACTGGTTCCAGGAGTCCTGGTGGCCGTGGCAGAAGGTACATAGGAATCGCCCAACTTCTTGTATCTTGCGTTCCGTCTGCCGTTCGACTGCGGATGGTATCCCGAGGAGAGGCTCGCGGTCACACCTAGGAGTGAGAAGAAGGCTTTCCAGACCCGTGAGATGATTTGAGGTCCTCTGTCGGATACGATGTCTTCGGGGATTCCGTAGTATCTGAAGATAGTGTTGAACATAATTTCAGCAGTTTCCATGGCTGTGGGCAGGCCTCTTAGGGGGAGGAGTCAGCAGGATTTGGAAAACCTGTCTACAACCATGAAGATGCAGGTAAATCCGTTGGAGGCTGGGAGATCTGTCACAAAGTCCACTCCTAGGTGTGACCAGGGTCGGTTGGGAACGGGCAGAGGAAGAAGTTTGCCGGATGGTAAATGGCGTGGGCTCTTGGACATGGCGCATTCCTTGCATCCCTGCACGTACCTCCTGACGTCGTTGGCCATGTTGGGCCACCAGAAGCGCTCTTTCAGCAGCGAGAGGGTTTCATTGACCCCCGGGTGGCCAGTGCCTAGTGAAGAGTGTGCAGAGTGGATCAGTGGAGTGCGCCGTGCTCGTGTGATGAATTGCAAGCCTTGGGGACAACCCGGCGGAGTGTTGGTGGAGGCATTTTCTTGAGACCAGGTGATGGGACTGACGATCATTTGTTCAGGTAGAATAGACTCAGGTTCTTCGGTAACCTCATCTGGAGCATGGATACGTGACAGAGCGTCAGCTTTGATATTTCTGGAGCCAGGACGGTAGGAAATGGTGAAATTAATTCGTGTGAAGCGAGCCTACCGGGCTTGTCTGGGGTTGAGCCTCTTGGTGGCTCGGAGGTACTCCAGGTTATGATGATCCGTTAGGACTAGGAATGGGTGCCGAGCTCCCTCTAACCAATGCCTCCACTCCTCGAGAGCCAGCTTGACGGCTAGGAGTTCCCGGTTGCCGATGTCGTAGTTTACCTCCGCCGGGTTGAGCTTGAGGGAGAAGAAGGCACATGGATGGGGTCGGCTCGGGTTCCCCTGCTGCTGCGACAAAACCGCTCCAACTCCGATGGTGGAGGCGTCGACTTTCATGACAAAAGGCTTGTCAGGGTGCACCAGGAGTGGAGCGGTCGTGAAGGCTTGTTTGAAGGTGTTGAAAGCTTCTGTGGCAGATGGAGTCCAGGACAGAGACTTGGGCTTATTGCGAAGGAGGCTTGTGAGTGGACTGGTAATGGAACTGTAGTTATGGATGAATCTTCTGTAAAAGTTGGCAAATCCGAGGAAACGTTGGAGCTCTTTGACTGTAGTGGGTGTTGGCCAGTTCCTGATAGCTGCCACCTTCCCCTCATCCATCCGGATGCCACTGTGGTCGATGTTGTACCCAAGGAACTGCACTGAGGGCTGGTGGAATGAGCATTTCTCTGCCTTGAGGAAGAGCTGGAAGTCCCTCAGGCATTGCAGGACCTCCGCAACATGGCGTTGGTGGTCGGCCATACTCCGGGAGTATATCAGGATGTCGTCAATGTACACCAGCACGAACTTATGGAGGAACTCCCGGAGCACCTCGTGGATGAAGTCCTGGAATACGAAGGGGGCGTTGACCAGGCCATACGGCATGACCAAGTATTCATAATGGCCGGTGGGCGTGACGAAGGCGGTCTTCCACTCGTCCCCCTCACATATCCGGATCAGGTTGTAGGCGCTGTGGAGGTCCAACTTGGTGAACACAGTGGCTCCGCGTAGGTGTTCCAGGGCTGCTGGGACGAGAGGAAGGGGGTACTGTGATGGCGTTAAGTGCTCGATAATCGATGCATGGCCACAAGCCTCCGTCCTTTTTCGCCACGAAGAAGAAGCTGGATGCAGCAGGGGAAGTAGATGGTCGGATATATCCCTGAGCCAATGCCTCCTCAATGTAATCCACCATGGCCTTCTCCTCCGGGATGGATAAGGGGTAAATTTTACCCCTTGGCACTGACTCACCCGGAAGCAGGTCGATGGCGCAGTCCCATGGCCGGTGTGGAGGCAGCTTGGAGGCTCTCTTGGGGCAGAATACGTCACTGAAGGGGGCGTAACAGGACGGGATGTCCACAGATTGTTTCTCAAGGGGACTCTCAACGGATGTGGCACAGACTGGAAGAACGTTGGAGCGAGGAGACTTGGAAACAGGCAGGTCGGAGAAACACTCGGGAAAGCAGGTTTCGCCCCACTTCAGGACTTCTCCAGTGTTCCAAGAGAGGATGTTTCCCGCTGACCCAGAATCGATGAGGGCGGATACTGGAAGAGAAACATCGGCAGCAGTAAGAGTTATAGTCGTGGTGAGTGGCTTTTGCGTCTGGAGAGTAGAGATAATGGCACTCACCATGGGGCGTGGAGGACATGTAGGGCATGAGGAGAGTACATGCCCTGGTAATCCGCAATAAAGACACAAATTCTGGGTCTGTCTTCTCTGTCTTTCAGTTGGAGTCAGCCGTGATGATTCCACTTGCATGGGTTCTTGGGCTGGTTCTGGAGTGCTGATGGATTCTGGCCGGCAGAGGAAGGTGTTGTGGAGGCTCTGACCCTGGTGCTCTTCGAGACACGACTGCATACGAGTGGCGAAGCGTATTGACACCTGGATGAAGCGTTCGAGCCCGATGGTATCTCGTATGCAGCGAGATGCAACCGCACTCGAGGATCCAGTCTTTGACGATATGACGTCAGCAGCGCTTGTTCGTTCCATCCACTCCGAGCAGCGAGAGTTCTGAACTGCAGAGCATATTCATTAACAGACAACTTTCCTTGTTTCAAGTTATACAGTTTCTCACCGATAGAAGAATCCCAAGATGGTTTTCCAAACACTTCCCGGAAGTGTTCAACGAAGCCTGAATATGTCTGCGTCACGGGGTTGTTTTGCGACCAGATGGAATCGGCCCACTGTAATGCTTTGCCAGAAAGTTGTGAAATGATGAACGCTACCTTAGAGTAGTCAGTGGGGAACAGGTGCGGTTGCATCTCCAGGGTCAGAGAGACTTGCAGGAGGAATCCATTGCAGTCCTCCGCCGAACCAGAGTAGGGCACCGGTTTGGCCATGGGACTGGTGAACGTGGGCAGTGAGGAAGAGGTGACGGTGGATGCGGAAGTGATGGCGGGAGCTGGAGCCGGCGGTGGCGTTTGTGATGGTGGCTGCACATGGAAAGTGCGACGAAACGCGTCCACCAAATCCTGGAAAGGATCCGATTGACTCATGCTTGTGTTCCGCTGTTTTGGGTCCAGGTCTTCTGTTACAATAGGACCAGCCAGGAGACAGAAGATAGGTTAACAGGTAGTTTATTGAACACAAGCAGAGTATTAGGATGACAACAGGTGAGTAAATAGATGCAAGTTTGTGACTGATGAATGAGATGAAGAATGACACAGTCCTTATGTGGTAGCAGAGTGACAATGGAGAATGATACTTGCTGAATGGAGTAGATGACTTCAGACAACACTTCACACCAGATAGAAGATGAGGAGAGGAGCTTGGGTACATGGAGTACAGGTAAGTAGCAAGAGTCCTTGAGGTAAGCATTCAGGTAAGTCCTTTGATGCAAACGAGACCGGACAATGTGACTGTGTGTGAGTGTGTCTTAAGTAGTGCTGGTGATGAGTGAGCTGGTGAGGTGCAGGTGACGGTGATTAGTATTCCGGGGATGGTGTGCGCTGTGATTGGAGAGTGCTGGAGCCTGGTGTGTCTGTGACAAACATGGAGTGTGAATATTCAAGCAAAACACAGACTGGGAGCTCGAGAATCTGCTAGGTTTTCAATAAATTCTAAAATGTGATTAAAATGGTGACCGACCAAAGTGACTGGCTTGGTCTTGCCCCCCCAAGCTCAGATGTCAAGCTACGCCCATGGGTAAGGCCCAAAATTACTTATTAATTTAGCGAGGTACAGTTTTTGATAGCTGTTGGTAAAATAGTGGTAGCCTTTATTCATTTTATTTGCTTTATTGAACAGAAATTGAATGGTAAATGGGCAAGGACAAATAACTTTAGTATTTAGAGTTTCAATCTAATTCACAATTCTGACATTTTTATATGAAGTGGTAATTCAATGCGTTATAAAAATGCTCAAACCATTCCATGAGATAAAATATTTTTAAAAATTCTACTTAGAACAAACAAGGAGCAAAAAAGGAAAGAAACCTGGAAACTTTATAGCAAGGTACCGCTGTTTTAAGACATTGTGTGGAGTGATGTGAAATTCAATAAGAGGCGAATGTAACTGTCAATAAAATATAGAGGAACATATTCTCCATTATTGTAAAATATCTCTTTGGTAAAGGCTGATTTAACTAAGTGAGTGAGTGTGTGTGTGTGTATGTGTGTGTGTTACTGTACAGAGCTCAATGACAGGCTCCATCGCACTCATCTATGAAGGACAATCTCAAGCAGAAACAACACAACATTATCTAAAAAATCAATTTTCTCAAGTTTCCTTTTGATCATTTGAGAGATTTGAGAGCTGATGCGGAAGGGGAATAAAAGTGTGTGTATTTTGAAGACAATAAAAATAAAAGGCCTTGAGCAGGAGAGTATATAGCATTAATAGGAAATATTGATTCTTTTCAGTATGATGCCCATGCTGTTGGGAAAGGACTGTGACATGTAATGCTTTATAAAGTGGAATACTTTTAAAACTCTTCCTATTTTCTTGTATTTAAAATGGTATATGTTTTCTTTCACTCAAACCTCTTTAAATATTTATTTAGGTGATCAAAAATGAAGTACAAAATAGTAATATTGTGAAATATTATTGCAATTGAAAAAAATTTATTATTATTTTTTTTTAATTTTATAAATATTTTAAAATATTTTAAAATGTAAATTATTCCTTTGATGCCAAAGCTGAATGTTCAGCAGCCATTATTACAGCCTTCAGTGTCGCATGATCCTTCAGAAATCATTCTGATATGCTGTTTTGGTTCTCAAGAAACATTTCTTATTATTATCAATGTTGAAAACACTTGTGCTGCTTAATATTCTTGCAGAAACTGATACATTTGTTCAGGATTCTTTGATTAGAACAAAAGAACAGCATTCATTTGAAATAGAAAACATCATAAATGTCTTTATTGTCACTTTTGATCAATTTAATACATCCTTGCTGAATAAAATTACAAAGTTTAAAGTTTAAAGTAACACCAAATACAAATAAATTGATTGATTTATTAAAGACATTAAGTATAAATATTTAATGGATATAATATATACACTATAAATATATAGTTAGATACAAATGCCAAAAAAATAACCAACATAAAGCAAAACGCATTGTGGTCAGTACTCCTGGTATCGCATGCAATCGGCCCCTCATTGCAATCAGGGGGTGCGTTGTCCCTCAAAGACAGTGTGGCCCTCTGAAACGTGCAATTGTTCTAGTTGTGCGAGAACAATGGGTCGTCTTCGCCCTCACATGCCCACCATACCAGCTGGCGATGACAAACCATGTCACCACACTAACCCTCCTTGTACGTCCAAACGCCCATCGAGCACATAAGTCCACTGTTGTCCTTGGCTGGTCAATGGACACTTGATTGTTTGTGAACCAGAGCTATGTGTTGGTTTGCCTGGACTGGGGGTGGAGGGCAGCCTGGACGAGCATTCATGATGCTACATATTTGTCTTAGAGGCCACAATAGAAGTACACATTTGGACTCAATGAGACACATTGAGTTAGACTGGACAAAGGCAGGAAAGTTCACAAACACACTCATGTAAAAACATGGGCACATATATGTAGCACAGCATTAGCATGTCAATACCGAAGAATCCTAAACTGCTTCGGCATGCATTGGATTACCATAAAATGAAAGCTGGAATTAAAAATGAACCGGCTTATTAAATCATGCCCCATTTAACCTTTTTCCAGTGTCTTTTTATGTTCTAGCACAGAGGTTGCTTACAAAATTGGGCATGTTCCAGCTGAACACAGTGTGCTCGAAAGGAATCTCTTTGAAAATGACAAAAATACTAACCATGCAACAGTTGTTGGTGTTTAACAGTTCATTTTCAAGGCAGATCACAATTTTATGGTCACATTTTTTTTAGATTTTCAATAAACAGGAACTTCATAATGAAGGAAGTATGCTTGCATGACCTGTGTGTGTATTTGCAGTATCCAGTAACAAGCTCAGGAACGAGAGGTTCTCGGTATAACAGACTGACGGAACACTGTGTAGCATAAATGAGCCAAGTCTGAATTACAGTGGGCTGTGACATTTGCTCTTTGGAAGATTCTGAGTTCTATGACTCATGTCTTTCTAAAGTTGGGCATTACATCTGATGAAATGAAAATGCAATCCTTTGTTTAACCTTGCTGCGGTGGTTTGGATGTTTTTGACTACTTGAACTTTTTTTTTAACCCCCATTATAAACTGTGTCCTTCACCTGAATGGTAAAAGGCTTTTTTTTTTTTCTTCTTCTTATACCTAAGCTTGTCAAACACATATTTGAATTTCTTAGTAGTGTTTCAGAGTAAAACCGGTAGTGTCTCTGGTCAGATCAGCCATAACTCATTCAAAATAGTATGTGGCACAACTGTGAAATTTAAAGTTTTTGTCAGATTTTTATTGTATTGTCAATGTAACAGATTATCCATTATTTAAAACACTTCCAAGTATTGTAGAAGACTTTGGAAAAGGCTTGTTACAGGTAACTAATCTGATAAATAGCAATTATTGTATATTATATTATAATGGTTACCCATTAAGTATTAGTGCTCAATTTTCACTATTTTAATTTTTTTTATGTCTCTTATGTTCAAAAAAGGCTGCATTTATTTTATTTTTTTATCAAAAATACAGTAAAACTGTAATATTAAATGTTATTATAATTTAAAATATTAGTTTTCTATTTTTATATATTTAAAAAGTTAATTTATTCCTGTGATGGCAAAGCTGAATTTTCATCATCATTACTCCAGTCTTCAGCGTCACATGATCCTTCAAAAATCATTCTTATAAGTTAATTTGCTGCATTTTTTATTATCAATGTTGAATACTGTTGTTTTGCTTTATATTTGTGTGGAAACTGTGACACATTTATTTTCAGCATTCTTTGATGGTTCAAAAGAGCAGAATTCATTTGAAATGAAATTTCTGTAACAATTACAGTAAGCCTTGTCATTATTGACCATTTTAAAGTATTAAACAGAAGTATCTTACTGACCGCAAGTTTTTCAATGGTAGTGTACAACAATCAAAATCTGTTTTTTGTTTCTTCTTCTATTTGTTGCATTTCTGTTTAAGGAGCTGTGCACATCATGGACTCCAGACCAGTGTATCTTCAAAACAAATGCTGGCAACTCTGTGGATAATAACGTACGGCTCTTCAAGAACTCTTTTAGTCAAAGCGAATCGGACATTAATGACCTCAGGGATGAGTGTCACAGAGGCGGGGAGCAGTCTTAAATCTTTCAATAAAACTTGCTCTCAGAAGTAAAGCAAATTCAGATGGACTACAGTCTTTTCAATTCCCATGAGTTCCATCATGTCTTATTCATTATCTACACACAGTTCCCAGTCCTTCCATTTCCTCCCACTTCTGTGAGCACTTCCTCTTTTAGTGTCTGGTTCAAATGTAATATCAGTAGATCAGATGTCTGCGCTTAAATATCCCGAGACACTATTTACGAGTCACTATTTATGTTTCGCTATTTATAATTTACTATTTATGATTGATTTGATTACTGAACTTCTTTTCACTGTCTGTCTACTCTTGATTTTGCAGTGATATAGTTTAGAAGCCGTATCATGTGTTTTTCATTACAAAGTATGGTTGAATCAATCATAAACATATATAGTACTTCCCCACCCAGCATTTTATGATGTGGTGAAACTGCCTTGGGCTGGTCTTCATACTCTGTTGTTGTGTGCGCTGACAGTAAATGTAAACTGAGTGAGATCAGAGAGGAGAGAATCTGATTTCGGCAGATGGCCATGACGTAGTGGAACCTAGAGATATTTCCTTCAACATGTGTGTGTAATGTGCAACACCCCATTCCTGAGAGAGAGAACAGACCATTTGCCAAGAATACTTTGAACACAGGCTCTTAATCCAGTTTCTTTTGTTCCTAAACTGGACAACTTTGAAGACAATTCCAGGTGCGTAAAGATAAACAGAGCACGCTTCCTTCTATAGAATGAAAGCTATGTGATCCTTAGATGACACATTTACTTTTTTGGGGCTATAGAGAATACATTTTACCACACACTGTACTAATACTGAATTAGAGAGTATGAGTTCAGTAATTGCTGAAACAATACAATAAAATAATTTATGATCTTAAAGAAGCTGGATGTGTTGTTTTTACATTTTGATCATGTCCCACATGATTCCCCAATGTGTTGTGGCAAAAGCAAACCAGTTCATTTTTGTGGTAAATCCGGTTTTGAACTTACTATGCAGGCCAACATAGATGACAACTGTGAAAATAAAGCTATAAAATGTGGCTTTTATTTTCTTTCTTGCTTTTAATGTAGGTCGCTGGAGGAAAACGTCTAAACTGAATCCGTTTATATGACTCTTCAGAGTAAGTTGCTTCACACTGAGAAATTTCACTCTAGCACACTTGTCGCTCAAAGTCCCTCTGAGCTCAAAAGACACACAACCAAATAACGTGCATCTCTTTTAGCACATCAGAGTGCAGAATTTTAGCTCAGGATGGTGCTAAAATTTTGACACGATCTTATCATTCTTTGTGGGTAAACATCACATTCAATTAATCCACCTCACTGCAACTGTTAGTGTGGTTTTAGATAGAGCAAGCTTTTATTTATCGAAATCACAGACTTCTAGAGTAGAATATCTGGATATATAGAGTGTATACCTTCATTAGAGAGAGTAAATGATGACAGTTTTCATTTTTGGGTGAACTATCCCTTTAAGACCCCTTGTATTCTAAATCATAAGTCTTTCAAAATATTTCATCAGTGTTTTCTGAGGCAGTCATACGATTTTCAGATGTTGCTCATCTGGTATAACGTGATGGATGATTGGAACTGACAGATCAATCCGTAGGCAGCTGTGGTGATGTCATCACTGCAAGCTCAATTAATGAAGTCACTTCTCTAAAAACAACAGATCACAGAATTTCTATCCTTCAAACCCTCACTTATTGGCATTTTGGAACTAAACCAAACTCAGGAATAGATATCTATCTAATCACATCCATTGATCATGGAGTGGACGTGTGATCCTTAATGTATCTGTCAACAGTGTGAAAGACAGAGACGCGATTATCTTGATACCACAGATGTGCTTTCTGGACCTTCTCTGTCCAAAGAGAGATTATGGATGACTCTATATCTCCCTGAATCAGTGTTATATCTACTTGGATCAACCAGTGGAAAAACAAGGCATAGATTCCTGTAATCATGCCTGTCTGTGACACACATCTTGGTCGGCCATGGCTGTCATACCCCCCCATTAACAGCCATCTGTCTCTCATTTGGATTTGTGACAAGGGCACCAGGACCTTGGGGCATGTGCGACATGCAGCGGAGGTAAGGTGGTGATGTGAAGGGCTTTACAAAGACCTATCTATAGCACTCAACCGGCCCAGTGCCCAAGGTGTCAACTAGCACATATTGATCTCCCTCTGTTGCCCATAAATCAGCCGTAATTGTTATGATGCTGGCAACACTTTAGTGGATGTCCCCTCTTGTAAAGTTCATATAAATGAACCACTGCAGTCAATGTGATATGAGTCATTGAGGTTCATTTGTCTAAAAGCATCTAAATGGCATTTTCGTTATGTTTACCATTTCCCTTCATACTGACTAAAACCTAAGCAGAAAAAAAACTTCACACCAAGGGTGATAACTATAACCACAATGATAAAGAATTGTTCTAAATGTGAGTCCACACCACAACTATAACGATAATTGCACAGATGATCGTTGGAATCACTTTCAAAATGATTTTTTTTTCCATCTGATGACTGGTAAAAACATTGACAGCCAATAAGAATCCATCATGCTTTAAAGAGCTTGAGCATTTAAAGCAGCAGAATACAGAACATTATTGTTGGTGTGGATGCTAATGTCATTATAGATATATTTATAGTTATTGTTGTTGGTGTAAATGGGCCTTTAGCCAGTGACTATTGCAAAATAACCCCAGTAGGGTCATCAGGATCCCAACGCAGACAAATGACAAAACAAGTAACAAGAACGCCAAGTTACAAGACAACATGGGCAATAATACAGTAAGTGTTCCTTGGTCATTTTCACTACACTTGATAACTCAGATGCATGATAGCACTAGTTGCATTTGTAAGAGTGATGTGATACGCAAGACATGAAAGTAGCACTAGTTTCGGTTCCCAGTTAAACAGACCGATATACAGCGTTGCTATGTACGGCAGTGAATGTTAGGAAATATCTGACTGCTGAATGGTGCAATTGACCAACCAAAATAGAGTTTCCAGAGAGTCTGGAAATATCCATTGAAGAACATCTTATCATGTTTTCTTGAGTGTTTGAGGCTTTTTTATATCCATGTAAAGCTTAAGTTGTGCTCAGAATCATATGATTTTATTATCTTAAGCGTATTGTATATGTGCTACTTAATTGTATTTAACTAGGCTGTATATGCTTTTTATCTCTATTGTATTTTTTAAGGGCTGTTTCCTTTCATTTCGCAAAGGGACTCTTGATGAAAATGAGCCTTTCGGCTAACTTGAGTACATTTGCATGTATTTGAATTTTGATTAATGTACATTGTACATTTTTAAATAAATAAAAAAAGAAAAAATAAAGACACAAATGTGAAATGATGTGAGCATTTTTTGAAGTGAATCGCATCATCCCCACAGCCTCACGCCAGTACGTCTATTTCCATACTGTCTGGCATCATTCCGTGCCTATTAGAATTTAGTGGCTACATGTGGGTTTGAGAGTCACCTCAGGGCATCTCTTTGCCTTGAGCGAACTTTCCTTTTTATTGCGAGGGAAAGAAGAAGAAATGAAGTGGCAGCAATATAAGTGTGGTTGGAGGCCAGACTGCCCATCTACTTGCAGGGTGGCATGTTGTGATGCCTGTGGGTTTCTCTGCTCTCCAGTTTTCCAGTCTAATGTTCAATGCACTTAAACCCTTTTTTTCCTCCCGCTGTGCGCCTGTGCATCAGATATGTTACATTACCCACTATGCATAATGGATTAGCAATAAATCTATTTCTGTAACGGGGCTATGTCTCCTGCATTATGTCTCCGAGGTCTTTATTAGTGAATACCAATGATTTTGTGCAGAAAGAAGCAGAGGGAGACTGAAAAGGGGTGATGAGGGGGAGGAATGGAGCTAAAATAGCTGTTGTGGATAAACCAGGGAGAGAAATGAGTACGGTGGCACGGCATTATTCAGTGTCGATAAAACACTGATGCATTCTTGGCATCTGAAGATAATAGACTTGTAATTTGTGCCTCAGGAAAATAAACAGGTTACATGATGTATCATAAAATGAACACATCTGTGTCACAGAAAGCACAGAAAATTTTCATAGAATTCCCAATAATTAGAAAATTCTTTCCCTCAGCCCTTGCAATTTAATGATAAAACTAAATATTATGAAAAGTAATCATATAAAATAATTTATAACCATTTCTATTATGATTTCAGCTGCAATAAAAGTCATACACTGTTAGGCCCTGTTTACACTAGTGCGTTTTTGTTTTAAAAAGGTGTTTTAAAATGAAAACGATCGTCGTCTACACTGGCGTTTCCACAGCGTTTCAGAAACCATCTCCGTCTACACCACACGGCTGAAAACGCATGTCACATGACCATTCATGCACACTGGGCATGCACGTATAAGTGTAAAGAGTTGCCTCTTGTGCTTGTAGGTGTAGCTATTATCACTGCACAATGGCTGCTAAAAATTACAACAAAGCCAGCAAAGATTGCAGTTCAGTCTCCATGTTATTGTTAACACTGTCGACAAGGATACGCAGAGCGAACATGGGCAGCCATGCCATGTTTTCAAAAGTCTCCGTTTTGGTCCTTTTATACTGAAATGCAACCCCTTTGTTTTCAAACTAAAATGGGGTCGTCAGAGTTTTCCAAAGTCTAAAAAGCTGGCGTAGTGTAAACGTATTTTATTCTTTCAAGCATGATACTTTTTGAAAAGATAGTTCAAAAGGGAGTGCAAATTTTTTTTTGAATGTTCCAGCAGATGTGGTTGAGAAAATTTAATGGAGCCACAGGTGTGAACCCCAGTTTAGAGGTCTTATTTATTTTGGAAAAAAATGGTTTTCTTCTCAAGCGGACCGAATTATTCTTCAAACAGAGCAACAAATTGACTCACTTTGGTCTCCTAACAGTTAGGACCACCAGCTGACAAGTGTGTGACAGGTGATGGGCAGCTGAATCTACAGCTAGGTGGGCTGCCTCACTGGAGGTGGTCTTAAGAATATCTGCTGAAATGCCTGGCCACATATGAATTGCAGTGATGCAGAAATGATTTTGATGATATGAAAAGAAAAGAAATCATGAAACGAGGAATCGATTGACTCAAATACACATTTAAGAGACACTGCATCCTCATTGCATGTGCTTGAGTCCTGAAATGAGACTGATGGTCTAAATAAGGATAAAAAGATAAAAATTCAGTGTTATTTATGTGGGCAGTATCACAGAATTCTTGTCACATACAGTGTAAATTTACACACATTTTTGGCAATCACCTTCTTGCCAATGCAACTTAATTACCTAAATAGGAGCTTATAGTCACTGTTTTCTTTAATGAGTTTTTTTATATAATTATGTACAATTTATGTAAATACACTACTGTTCATTTTTTTTTAAGTTAATACTTTTATTCAGCATGGATGCATTAAATTGATCAAAAGTGATAGTAAATACTTTTACGTTATTACCAAATATATATATTTCAAATAAATGTTGTTCTTTTTAAGTTTCTATTCATCAAAGAATCCTAAAAAAAATGCATCACTTTGTCGACATTATTAAACAGCAAAACTGTTTTCAACATTGATAATAATAAGAAATGTTTTTGAGCACCAAATCAGCATATTAGAATGATTTCTGAGGCATCATGTGACACTGAAGACTGGAGTAATTATTTTAAATGATAATAATATTTTACAATATTACTGGTTTTAGTGTATCAAAGAAATGTAAAAATGTACGACCCCAAACTTGTGTGTTTGTGTATACAGTACAGTCCAAAAGTTTGGAACCACTACGATTTTTAATGTTTTTAAAAGAAGTTTCGTCTGCTCACCAAGGCTACATTTATTTAATTAAAAATACAGTAAAAAACAGTAATATTGTGAAATATTATTACAATTTAAAATAACTGTGTACTATTTAAATATATTTGACAAAGTAATTTATTCCTGTGATGCAAAGCTGAATTTTCAGCATCGTTACTCCAGTCTTCAGTGTCACTTCAGGATCCTTCAGAAATCATTCTAATATGCTGATTTGCTGCTCAATAAACATTTATGATTATTTTCAATGTTGAAAACAGTTGTGTACTTTTTTTTTCAGGATTCCTTGATGAATAGAAAGTTCAAAAGAACAGCATTTATCTGAAATACAAAGCTTCTGTAGCATTATACACTACCGTTCAAAAGTTTGGGGTCAGTAAGAATTTTTATTTTTATATTTTTGAAAAGAAATTAAATTAATACTTTTATTCAGCAAGGATGCATTAAATCAATCAAAAGTGGCAGTAAAGACATTTATAATGTTACAAAAGATTAGATTTCAGATAAACACTGTTCTTTTGAACTTTCTATTCATCAAATAATCCTGAAAAAAAATATTGTACACAAATATTTTGTACAATTGTACACATTAAATGTTTCTTGAGCAGCAGATCAGCATATTAGAATGATTTCTGAAGGACACTGAAGACTGGAGTAATGATGCTGAAAATTCAGCTTTGCATCACAGGAATAAATTACTTTGTGAAATATATTCAAATAGAAAACAGTTATTTTAAATTGTAATAATATTTCACAATATTACTGTTTTTTACTGTATTTTAATTAAATAAATGTAGCCTTGGTGAGCAGACGAAACTTCTTTTAAAAACATAAAAAATCTTAGTGGTTCCAAACTTTTGGACTGTACTATATATATATATATATATATATATATATATATATATATATATATATATATATATATATATATACATAATTTACAAAATGTTTTAAAAAATATATCTATAATATATCTTAATCCCTTGAACCATATGTCCGTGTATCATATTCCTTATTTTACATGGACACTTTTCACCACTTGTGTCAATAGACTATAATGGAATGTCAGAGGCCTAAGCATGAGGTGAACTTTGACCTTTAAACTGACCCAGGCCCCATGCTGAATGTAAAGCTTGTTTGGCTTGTTGACAGAACAGTATGCATGCACAGGGCAAAGGCAGATGCACTTGCCTGTTTAACTCCTTCTTGACTTTGGTATGTGTGCTATGACGTGGGAGAGACACTTAGTAGTCTTCCGGCATTCATCATAACATCATAAACAAAGCATGTTCATTCTCTGTTTTCCACTAATATATACACACACTGGATTGCAGAGTACAGACAGGCTACAAACCAACTTTGTTAGTACACAAAGGCACAGTGGCAAAACATTCATGCATCATTCACCATGTCATACCCAACGTACATTCCCAGACATACAGCATTCTTAAAGTGGGTACACACACACACACACACACACTGGATGCTCATGTACATAGACATGATTGTTAGATAAGCATACATTCATACCCAAACACACATGCAAACATGCAAATATATACAGTCATTCACAAACAAACTGTGAACAAACATTGTTTAACATAATCACACAACTGGGACACACACTCTCATCACCATGTCACAAGTAGTTGCCAGCCTGTCTACACATGAAAGCAAAACAGGTGCAGAAGTTCCCTGTGTCTACAATAATGCCATTTGTCTTATGACCAAAATAAAGTTTTCAAATGGTTTTCCTGTCAGCTTACAGTCCTCTTTGTGGAGCCCCTAAAGGGAAATGATGGTGGAACAAATATGAAATGGAAAGAAAACCAAAGAAAGCAAAAGTTTTGCAAGTGAACGCAAAGTTTCTTGAGAGAACGCAAAACATTTGAGAGAGAAAGCAAAAACATTGACATATAATTTTTCCTCCCATCTCATACAACCCGAATTCTGGAAATGTTGGGACATTTTTTGAAAATTTGAATAAAATGAAAACTAAAAGTCTTTCAAATCACAGGAGCCAATATTTTATTCACAATAGAACATAGATAACATAACAAATGTTTAAACAGAGAAATTTTACACTTTTATCCACTAAATGAGCTCATTTCAAATTTGATGCCTGCTACAGGTCTCCAAAAAGTTGGCATGGGGGCAACAAATGCTGAAAAAGCAAGAAATTTTGAAAGGATTCAGCTGGGAGAACATCTAGCAACTAATTAAGTTAATTGATATCAGTGGCCGGATGCATAAACTGCTAAGACTAGTCTTACAAGTTAGTCATCACATTATTTTCTTTAAGACTGTTCATAACTGTTTTAAGTCAAGTACATAAAAACATCGATTGGTATAATTTGAAACCAAAAAGTAACACTGTTTGCCCTTGACTAATCACTAGTTGGTCATACTAGTACTTAAGACACAGTCTTAACATATTGGCTATGTTTATGCAACTGGCAGCAGGTCTGAAACATGATTAGCTATAAAAGGGATGTCTTAGAGTCTCTCAGAAGTAAAGATGGGCAGAGGCTCTCCAATCTCTGAAAGAGTGCGTAAAAAGATTGTGGAATACTTTAAAAACAATGTTCCTCAATGTCAAATTGCAAAGGCTTTGCAAATCTCATCATCTACAGTGCTTAACATCATCAAAAGATTCTGTAGAAATCTCAAGGCCAAGGTCTTCGAGCCCTCAGACGACACTGCATCACTCATTGGCATGATTGTGTCAATGACATTACTAAATGGGCCCTGGAATACTTCCAGAAACCACTGTCAGTAAACACAATCCGCCGTGCCATCTGCAGATGCCAACAAAAGCTCTATCATGGAAAAAGGAAGCCATATGTGAACATGGTCCAGAAGCGCCGTCGTGTCCTGTGGGCCAAGGCTCATTTAAAATGGACAGTTTCAATGTGGAAAAGTGTTCTATGGTCAGACGAGTCCAAATTTGACATTCTTGTTGGAAATCACGGACACCGTGTCCATCAGGATGGAGACCATATTATCAGTTGGAAGGTCCATACTGCAGCTGTTACAAAAGCATGGCTTAGTTGTAGAAGAGTCCGGGTGCTGAATTGGCCTGCCTGCAGTCTAGATCTTTCACCTATAGTGAATATATGGCACATCATTAAACGAAAAATACATCAAATATGACCACGAACTCTTCAGCTGCTAGAAACCTATATCTACCGAACCTATATAAACCTATATACCTATGGAACCGAATTCCAACACCAAACCTCCAAAAACTCATAACCTCGATGCCCAGATGTCTTCAAAATGTTTTGAAAAGAAGAGGAGATGTTACACCATGGTAAACATGCCCCTGTCCCAACTATTTTGAGACCTGTAGCAGGCAACAAATTTGAAATGAGCTCATTTTATGCATAAAATTGTAAAATTTCTATTATCTGTGAATAAAATATTGGCTCATGTGATTTGAAAGTCTTTTAGCTTTCATTTTATTCAAATTTAAATAACGTCCCAACATTTCCGGAATTTGGGTTGTATTTTTTTCCATCACCCTGTCCCTTTAGGAGTTCCGTACTTCTTAAAGTCAGTCTGAATAAAAACTGACTTTACTTATTTGAATGTACTTTTTGCCATTTACATTTAATCATTTAGCAGACGCTTTTATCTAAAGCGAATGTTCTTTCACTCTTTCATTTGTCCTGTTGCCAACAGACTCAAGTGCGTGGAGTATGTCAGAAACTGAACTGCCATCTTTATACTGTATTCAGTGTAGACAGCGTCAGTGATTATAATGGGTTCTATTTACTTTTGACACAACACATCAACCGACATTTATCTTTTAAATTTCTTGTTTTAAACTTCTTATTCGTGACCGGTGATTTGTTTTGCTCTATCTTCTGAGCTTCCACCTTCGTCATGTGTCGGGTCAGAGGTTACTCTTCCGCCACAAATCGATTTGTACAGCCGTCTGCTGGAAGCTAGTTATTATAGTTAATAAAGTTTTAAATATGGATATTTTGATTTTTTTTTTACAAAAACCCATCGCTTCGCTTCAGAAGGCCTTTATTAACCCACTGGAGTCGTGTGGAGTACTTTCACGATGAATGGATGCACCTTTTTTGACTTCAAAATGTGGCCCCCCATTCACTGCCATTATAAAGCTTCCAAATGTGTTCATCTGAAAGAAAATAGTCATATAGACCTAGGGTGGCTTGAGGGTGAGTAAATCATGGGATAATTTTAATTTTTGGGTGAACTATCCCTTTAAGTGACTGAACGCCAGTGGGCGGGGCCTATGGTGCAATGATGTATAACTATTCGTCAACGTCTTGCTCTGGAGGCAGTCATATGCCAATGTATTTGCCCGTGCGATCACAGATCCTGCAATATCAATATGAGCCATTTTTGGAGCCTGATTAATACATGCTTTGTTTATTATAATGAATAGGACGTTTCAAGCCATGAAACTTGCAGGTTGTTTTAATGGTACAAAGACCTCTTATATAAAATATCAAGGCAAATTTGATTTCTCATGTCATGACCCCTTTAAGCTGAAAAAACATGAAATCAAACTTGGCAATTCTTAGTTTTTTATGCAATATCGCAGTTAATCATCAATTATTTATCCACGCACATTATTATTTTATTTAAAATTCATGTGCCCTTGTAATCTCGAATCTTTCCCTCCCTCTTGAAATTGACATCTCATCAAATCCCACCCTACATTCTTCTCATTAACTTTCCACAAAAAATGTAATATTTTTCTTTGTTTTGCTCAAAGCCTATAATAATCTTATCGAGGTGTCAATCAAATGACTTTTGTGTGTTTTTCCTCTGAGATTTGCACATAGTCTTTTGTCAATATCTCACTGACTTTGCCTAGTGAACTGTTTTCTCTCTTTCTATTAGAAGAAGGTGCAGTAATGAAATGGTCTGTTCTCTCACTAGTCTGTTAATTACTTCTCTATTTATTTAGCCGTTGTGCTGTAGTGATGGGAGGCCCTGGGGATTGTCTGACTCCCATGCTAAATAGCCTGCATTCCAATCCCTTGATGCCCAGGCTAATACCATCCTCACTTTCATCTCCACGGCCTGGCAAATTATCACCCATCTGACTCCCCATAGTGAAAAATAAAGGTATAAAGGGTCGCATAGCATCCCGGAGGAATGTTCTGACCACTGAAATGTCTGTTATATACTTATATACACTGTGACTTGACAGTGTTTTGCTAGGTAAGTGTTTTAGCACCAAATATTTTATTATATAAAATGATATTTACTGTATATTTTTGTGGTATTTTTACTAGGAAAAAATGTGCTGATTAAGATTTTTTTTTTAATTATTTACAGCGTGTCCATAGTTTAGCATGCTAACCCATGCCGCCCTTCACACTCACTCAGTGTACAATCACAAAGCAGGGACACTAAGGTAAGAACCATATGTGAATGCAAGGAAGTCTTTTTCTCCTGTCTTTGGATCTGTTTCTTTTTGCATTTACCATAGTTGCTTAAAATGTTACATGGCACAAATCTGATCCCAGGTCAGCATTCCCTCATCAAACTGTTCCCTGTAGGAGGGCCTCTCACTCTGGCCTTTTTCTGTTGTGAGAGCAATAGCTAAAGTCTGTGTCCATCTGCATAAGAATGCTGCCCACTTCACAGAGGAAGGAGGAGGGCCGCACAAATTGATGAAAACTTTTCCTGTTCCCCCAAGCCCTTTCATTCCCCTCTCTCCTGTTTCTCAAGACTTGGCTGGGATGTTTCACACACTCAGAAATAAAACCTTCTTAACATGTGGCGTTTGAACATTTAAAATGCATGCTTATAAAACAAGTTTAGTGAAGTAACAGGAAAGTACAGATGCAGGCCTAGTCAAACTGGATTTTAAAGACCATGATATCCACCATGCTTCCTCCAAGATAATCTTATCTATGAGACAGTCCATGCTTAAATATTTTGTAATGCACTGGAATGCAGAAAAATACCCAGTTTTTTCCACATGTCATTGCTTTGGGGTTATTGAGTGTGTGTATTTGTTTTATGAGGGTAGAATGTCTGAAAATGTAAAAATAGTAAGGTTTAGGGTTAGAAAGTACACCGGGGTTAGTTGTCACACAAGGAAGTTGCCTATATCTTAGTAACTACCCAGCTAACAAAAATGTTCTAAGAAGATTTGCTAATGTTCTCCGTGTTATAAAACCTTTTTTTTCTAAATGTTTTCTGAACATTCAAAACATCATCATACATCATTTTGTAAACATTATCAGTTCTCTGAATGTTCTGAAACTAGTAAGTAGTAACATTTAAAGGTGCAATGTGTAAAATTTGTGAGGATCTATTGACAGAAATGCAATATAATATACATAACTATGTTTTTAGTGGTACATAAAGACCTTACATAATGAACCGTTATGTCTTTATTACCTTTGAATGAGCCATTTCTATCTCATACACCACGGTTCCCCCCACCATGTCAAGTTGCCATTATGCGCCGGCATGTTTCTACAGCAGCCCTAAATGGACAAACACACTACAGAGCGCATTTTGTCACTGTGTTTTTAGAGGCAGCTTGCATCATCACTACGTTTAATACGCACAAAGTAGTAGTAGTAGTAGTGTGGTTTATTAGAAGCAGAGACTGTTCTTTGTTAGAAGAAGAAACCTCACTGCTTCACACTTGTCGGCCAGGCGGCCACCGTAGCATCTCCGAAAGGGAGGGGTGAGAGGGGTGTGCACCGTTAGTTGCAGTTTGCAACCTCACCACTAGATGCTTCTAAAATTTACACACTGCATCTTTAAAAAAAGTTAGATGAATATTAGGGCTGCACGATTTATTGCACGATACAAAAAATAACATTGACCTTAAACGCAATTATCGCTTAAACACGATTCTTAGTGCGATTATGAAATCGCAAAGTCTGTGAGTGATATTTGGAGTTTCTACGGAGGAGCGCCCTCTGGCTTTCAGATAGAGAAGTATTTACTGTGGATCACAGAGCCGTACAGCTCTGACAAGCTGTGCATAAAATAATCGCAGACTTTGCCAAATCGTGTGCGGTTTAATTGCGATAAATCGTGCAGCCCTACTATCCAACTATCCAAAAAGTTTCAGAAAAATTTTCCATGAACAATGTAGAAATGTTTTTTTGTGTGTATTCTAACGTTTTGAGAATGTTATTAAAGATCAGATAAATTTGAATTAATGTCCAAACGTTACTAGAAGAACGTTTGTTCATAACTTTGAAAGAACGTTGCCAGAAAGTTAGCCACATTTCTGAGAATGTTCCTTGTTAGCTATAAGGATTGTGGATTAAATGTCCAATTACATATTTGCATATTCTCAATATTGCATTATATTGTCACAAACTGTAGGCTATTTTTAATGGGAATGTTTAATTAAAAAAGTTTAACAACTATAGTTAGGCTATAGCCGCTGGCTGGCTCTCCATACAGCCTGAGTCTGTAGAATTCACAATGACTTTAATTTAAGAAAAACGTGAATGGGAGCTCCTCGTCACGTATGTGTACAAGTTTGTCTGCATCTGCGTGAGAGAGGGAGAAAGGCAGACTGTGCAGGTTTCTCCTCCCATTGGCGACTTCGCACGATGGCAATGTTGAGCAGTGTAGGGTTGATCATGATCATGTGACAGCAGCTTTGGGAGAGAACGGCACTGAGCACAGAAACATCAGGCGCGACTAAAGGAGTTTCCACAGCGCGAGAGATAGAGCCTACAAGTGAACACTGCCCCTGCTTTAAAACCGTTATTCAAGTGCTCTGAAACACATCGACGGTCGGTGAAAAAGTCCTGTGGAGAAGCTATTTCCAACAGCCTGGATAAAGAAAGGTTTGGTGGCGATAAAACATACTCTGTAGAAGAGGAGAGACGCACAAATCTCAGCGGGCATGCGGGAGTTTTTGGAGTTATTTGACTGCAAACATTCTACAAGCAAATAAGAACTTTCGCGCAGATTCGTTTCGTTTATTGCGTCATCAGTTTTTTTAAACTGATGATTGAGGGTGATACAAAGTTGCAACTCTGTGTTTGAAAAGTAGCAACATCGAGTCAGAAGTTTGGAATAAAACGGAAAACATATCAAACCCCTCCGTTTGCGTTTTTGTTGGGGGCTGTCGTGTTTTCCCAAAGCTTGACGCATTTTTTTTGTTTGTTTTTGTTTTTTTTTGGCCAATATTTTAAACATGGTTGGGGAAATGGAAACGAAGGAGAAGCCTAAGCCGACTCCTGATTATCTGATGCAGCTCATGAACGACAAGAAACTGATGAGCAGCCTGCCAAACTTCTGTGGCATTTTCAACCATCTCGAGCGACTGTTAGATGAAGGTGAGAGTTCTAGTAGCCTATATATTTTATCAAAAGAAAGAATTAATGTATTTGGAAGATCTGCGGATACTCCCATATGTATCCTAAATATGTCAGTGTTGTATCTTGATGTAAACAAGCTCTTAAGTTTGTTGTAAAAATATCTTTTGATATATTATTTTTATTCATCCCAGTGATTCGAGTTTTTTTATCCGTTATCCGATTAATTTAGTAAGTAACCTTAGCAAGTAACGCTGGTGGCGACAAGTGGGAGTCGTTTTTTTGCGTATGATTATGAGCAAGTCTTTGAATCATTCACTCACTGATTCGTTGAAAACATCGAGTCTTTCAGGGCCGAAACATGTCTTATGATACTTTATTAAAATTTCTGTGCTTGCTAATCTACTATGAGACTATGGACCTTAGTGTTTATGCTTCATACAAGAACACAAATAACAGATTTATCACCTATGTTGCAAAAAGCTAGTCATGCTATTTCACGCTATATTAGAGAGTCAAAATGGTCATTTCTACACATAATCTTTCTCTTTATTGTGAACAAGATTAACTCGGTGCCTCTTCAAACCAATGACTTGGTCAGTGAAGGAGGCGTGTTCTTTCAATTTATCCAACTAATGAAATGATTCTTCACAGTGCTTACTTTAAAGCTATTGGCTTGTGGTTTAGTCAATATTTGAAGCCAGGGAAAAGGCTTTGATGAACTAAAGATATGTTTGCATGGAAGCAAATGACAACGATTCGTTCACAGACAAGATTTATTAAAAAAACTGATTCGTTCATGAACGAAAGAACACGTTTGCTTATCACTGCAGAAGTTTGTTCATTCTTTCAGCCTGTTACAATGATGATAACAATCATGCTTTGATGTTTAACAGGCTTCAGAAACATTTTAGACAGTATAATTTCTTCCCCAAACTACCATAGCTGGAAAAAGTTGTTTTTTAGTTTGCTTAAATGAATTAATTACATGACCTGGAAATGTCTAATCAAATTCAAACACACTGAGATATTTTGCAGCAAACTTATTAAATCAGCATAGATGCAACCAATCACAAAATATCATTACGGGCCATGGCGCAGTTGGATGATACTCAGATTTGGGGAACTGCTGGCTGTAATCGAGACTAGCCTACTTGTTTGTTTTGTGAATTTAGAGGTAGGGCTATTTTTAACATATATACTACAGTGGCACATCATCTGTCTAGGCTCTCCAGACCTGGATGGTATTGTAAAACAAGTTTTGTACTTAAAGCGAAAAGCTTGAGTTTGCTTAGAGTTGACGCACTTCTAACACACTGCAGAACGCATGTAGCCAGCAGTTTTCCTCTGAGAATGCAGGGGAAGCTGAGGATGTGATAACAGAATCACTTCTCTCTTTCTCCTTCTCATTCTAATCATACAGCCCATGGCCCTGGCTTATTTCATTCTCAGTTTATTGCTGATAATCCAGTGTAATAATATAAAGGTTATCACTGCAATACTTTCATGGGGAGAAGGGTGATCTGTTAGATTTATATCCACAGTATCTTGCAATCCATATTAGAGTGAATTCAGTCTGTCTGCTTTGTTGTTACACAAAATCCCTCTAGATTCATCATAGCTCACCCATGGCTTGTGGCATGTTGAAGTATGTGTCATAAATAAACTCACAAAACTTGAGGGTTTTCAGTTCCTCTGTTTAGAGCTAATTTAGCCTTGTCTGTTTCGTCAAGCAAATTGCAAAATGGTTGTAGCTCTTGAAATGTTGATTGTTAGAAAAATAGGTGCAATTACAAAGCTTAGCTTTCTTTGATCTAGCTTTCTTCTCACTATCGCAGAGGGGTTCCAAATCACAAACTGCATTTTGCATAGCTTTATTGTCTCATATATTTTCCTTGTATGAGGATCCCAGTTCTGCCAGGTTATTTTAAAGAGGTTACTGTATAATAAGCTTGGTATTTTGCTTTTCACACACTCATTGCGTTTTATGATGCCAGAGAACTCAGTTTTTTACCTAAAATTCAAGTCAACGTGACAGTTTCTAGTTTCTCTTATAGGTTTATCTATGCATTATTTAAAGGATTAGTTCAGTTTTAAATTAAAATTTCCTGATAATTTACTCACCAGCATTTGAGTCTCTCTTTCTTCAATCGAAAAGAAGAAAAGGTTTTTGCTGAAAACATTCCAGAATTCTACTCCATATAGTGGACTTCAACATTTACCAATGGGTTTAAGGTCCAAATTGCAGTTTCAATGCAGCTTCAAAGGGCTCTACTCGACCCCAGAAGAGGAATAAGGGTCTTATCTAGCGAAACTATCTCCAAAAATAAAAATGTATATACTTTTTAATCACAAATGCTCATCTTGCACTGCTCTGCGATGCGCCACGCATTACGTTGAAAGGTCATGCCTGATGTAGGCATAGGCAGAAGTACCATGGTACTGCGAAAAACTTAATCAAATTTTTCTCCTCCAATTTAAAATCATCCGATATCATTTTTTGTAAAGGGCCTTTACCTTAGTCTTTGCCCATTCACTTTGTATACACTGGATCAGTACTTCCACCTATGTCATGTAATGCGTGTGGATCGCAGAGCAGTGCAAGACGAGCATTTGTGGTTAAAAAGTATATAGTTTTAATTTTTTTTTAGAAAATGGCCGATCGTTTCGCTAGATAAGACCCTTATTCTTATAAGACCCTTTTAAGTCGAGTAGAGCCCTTTGAAGCTGCATTGAAACTGCAATTTGGACCTTCAACCCGGTGAACCCCACTGAAGTCCACTATATGGAGAAAAATCCTGGAATGTTATCCTAAAAAACCTTAATTTCTTTTTGACTGAAGAAAGAAAGACATGAATATCTTGGATGACATGGGGGTGAGTAAATTAACAGGAAATGTTCATTCAGAAGTGAACTAATCCTTTAAATGTACTGTTTAGCAATTGTTCTTAGCATGTATTGTGTTTGTATTCTAAATTAACACAAGCCATTACACATAATATTTGATATTCTGCACTGTGGTGTGTTATTGGTTCTGGGTATTGTAAATCTCCGATGTTGGTTTTCCAAGTGCTGCTCTTTTTTTCTTCTCACTTCTTTTGTGTTCCCTCTGAGGAACATATATTCTGTTGTTATGCAGCTAATTGAATTATTTGAGTAATTAAGCCATCATAGAAGGAAAAAAATATCTGGGAGAGGATCCAGAAGCAGTCTTGAACCTCTCTTTGAAAACACTGGCTTTTCCTTATCTGATTTAGATATAAAAAGGGACTTCACAGCCCCAGGGGGACCTACTAGTGATTCAAAAATGAAGTTGTAGCAAAATGTGCTTTTTTGTTCTTTTTACCGCAACTGTTCTGTCGCCTCTTGTTACTGCGTAGGATAAATAATATTGGGCTTGCGTCAACAACATTGCTCAAATGTTATTGTTGGAGGCGCTTTCAATAAATACGGTGCAAAATGGGGCCAAAAAAGTGTTTTCACTAGTTCAATAAATGGTCAACAAAACAAAGTTCTTATCCTTCAGAAAATCTCCAACCTCAGGAGATCAAATAAATCTATATTTTTTTTATAAGAGGTTTTATAACAGCCCCCTCCCCCCCCCAAGTTCTCTAAATGCAGTTTAAAACCCCCAATTTCAATTTTTCTTTTTGTTATTTTCTATTAATAAAAGTTAAACAAACCTTGAAATTTAAATAGTCAAAATTTATAAAAACAAACCACATGGATCCCATAAATTAAATTTTTTTTATTGTATCAATGCACGTTAAATAAACTTAAATTAAATAGACATAATATAAAAAATTAAATTAAATAGACAATGTATAAAATAAACTATATGGTTCCCATAAATAAAATAAAAAAGTATTTGTGTTTTCGTATACCACTTTTTGTAAAGTACTTTAAAGTGTCATTGTGATTTTTTTTAGGGCCCAAGCGAAAATTCGCGCAGGGCCCTCTTGTTCTTCTAAGGATTATTATTTTTTTTTTTTTTTTTTTTTTTTTATTTTTTTTCCGTCTTCCGGGGCTTTTTGGGGGCCTTAACATGCTCAAAAACTCTTGAAAATTGGCACACACATTGGAATCCGCGGCCATTAGGACGCCGGAGAGGCTGGTACCCGGGCGTGGCAGGGGGGCTCGACAGCGCCCCCTTGAAAAAAGTCTGAAAATTTGGTCCATATATTAAACACGCTTGCACGTATTAGTATGAAACTCAGTACACATATAGACCTCATCGGGCCGAACAACTTTCGTGCTCTAAGTTAAACACCACGCCAACAGGAAGTCAGCTATTAAGGGTTGTTTGAAAAACGCATGCTCTGGAATTTGATATACTCCTCCTAGACGATTAATCCGATCGCCACCAAACTCGGTCAGCATGAAGTCAAGACACTGATGATTAAAAATTGCCAGGGGATTTTTGATATCTCGAACGGTTTGGCCGTGGCGAGGCAACGAATTTATGGCGAGAAAAAGGAAACAGGAAATGTGTTATAACGTCTGCATACATATATTGATCTTTATGAAACTTCACGAGTGTGTTCGTTATAGGAGTCTGATCACATGGATGTGACTATTGTGAGTCAAAGTTATAGCGCCACCAACTGGCAGCAGGAAGTGTATCACTTTTTGAAATGTTTTGAGATCACCCTCTTATTTTTACCTGATTTGCTTCAAACTTCATCAGTGTAATGTCAATACACAGCAGATGTAGACCTATGACAGGATTTTTGATATTTGAAATATTGTTGCCATGGCAACAGGTCAAACTGTAATAATATTCTTGAGTGTTTTGAGGCTCTTAACATGCTTCAAATTGCATGAAACTCGACACACACATCAATATTGTCAACCAGTAGACATGGACAAAGCCATAGAAATGGGCGTGGTGGAGGGGCTCAGTAGCGCCACCTTTTGACAAAGTGGGGGGTTAGTTTTTCCTACAATCACCAAACTCGGTACACATATTGTTCTCATCAAGCCGGACAATTTTCTAATTTACATTCATTAGCTCCGACCAACAGGAAGTCAGCTATTTTGGTTTGAATGTTAATTTTTTGAAAAAACAGGCTATGAATTTTATACACACACACACACTTGTTGCTAACACATTGAAGTTGTTTAATTGCAAACGGATTTTGGATATCTAAACGGTTTGGCCGTGGCGAGGCAACGAATAAGAAAAGGGAAACAAAGTGTTATAACACATGATTTTGATGAAACTTCATGAATCTGTCATCAAAGTAATAGCTGGAAGCAGAAAATGTGTCATGACTGTTAGAGCTTCAAAATTCATCAGTGTTAAAACTTGGCTGAATGTGGGCAGGGAGGAGGGGCTCTATAGTGGCTCAGAAAGAGATCATGTGTATGTGTGTGTGTGTGAGAGAGTATAAGGTATTAACATGTGTTCCAGGAAACATTTTGTCACATATAATTGTGTCCATGTGTCTATTATTTAACAAGTTCATAACTGTTCCATATACATGCTCCCTTGAAATGTCTTTCAGTATGAATGCGTGGGAGTGAGTGTAGTTATATGACCTTTTCGTCTCAGAATACATGTGACATCCATGGTCTTGGATTTTGACTGCATTAAGCTATTACCTCCTTAGCTAGATCCTGTGACTCAGACAGAGCGAGATGCAGAAAGTCTCGGGGGATCAGGGTATGGTTCGAGGGCACGCCGACTAGACAGCTTCCCCCGAATTCTTGGAAAGTGCATTCAGGACAGATGTTGCAAAATTAACATGCACTAAAGGAATGCTTCTGAAAGACTTATCTGTTGGGAACAGGTGAATGAAATCACTGTTCAGTGAAAAGCTCCATTAGGGAGTCACACCAGTTTGTGCAATTAGAAAATGTTTTATTAATAAATCAATATTTTATTATTACATTTACACAACTGTTTAAAAGTTTGGGGTTGGTTAAATTTAAAAAAATATACTTTTATTCAGCAAGGATGCATTAAATTGATCAAAAGAACTTTTTTTTTTTTTTTTTTACATTGTTACAAAAAATATATTTCACAAATGCAGTCCTTTTTTCCATTCATCAAATAATTCTGTATCATGGTTTCAACAAAAATATTAAGCAGTGCAACTGTTTTCAACATTGATGATAATAAGAAATGTTTCTTAAGCACCAAATCAGCATTTTGAATGATTTCTGAAGGATCATGTGATGATGGATGCTAAATAGGAAAAATTGACATTTTACAATATATTAAAATATAAAACTGTTATATTAAATTGTAATAATAATGGTGCAAATAAGAGAATTCTTTCTTTCTTCTTTTCTTTTTTTTTAACGCCAGGTTTAGTTATTCAAAAATAAAACCAAATAAGATAAGATTCTTTTTTTTTTCCTAAAAACCTTTAGACTAAATTTGGATTTACTTGGTTAAAAACCTTTTCAAAAGTATCAACAGAATAAAACAAGTTCCTCAAAGGGGTAGAGATATTACAGTCCAGTAAAATATTTAATGGACAGTGGTTTCTGATAAGATGAACACTTTGGGGAAGTAATGTGCGAGTCCTGAGTGTCCTATCCGACATCACGTGTAAATGATTGGTTCCCAGCGATTATTAAAAGGGAATATGTTTTGTCCCAATATCAAGATTTATTTTCACATAATTTGTTGTGTAGGCACTGATCCCATTCCGATTGCCATTTATTTGTATGCATTTAATGTTGATCTCAGATCTGTGAAAGGTATAGAGCATTTTACTGGTTTTGTAGATCATGCTTCTTTGGCAGCACTGTCTGGAGACTTTTTTTCAAAAACATAAAAAAAAACTTACCGACCTCAAACTTTTGAAAGGTAATTATATTTTATTATATTTATATTTTCCAGGACATGATTTTATCCATCAGGAATTTATTGGATCATATAAAGTGGTTACCTTGACAGGTGGTTTAAAAATAAGCAGGCTTAGTGATGTCTACTGAAAAGAGAAGTCATTTCAGAGGTCAGCACAAGTTCTTGCATCTTGATTACAAAAACAAATGTTTTTTCAATGAAATATCATTCAGAATTGGCCTCAGTTGACTTCTTTCCCAGAGAAAAGCTAAATAAATACTTGTCCACAAAGGGATGTAACACATCTGGCTTTTGCTGGGGTTTCCCACAATTAAGGGATTTGAGTTTAGGGGTGAATCTCAAACAATATTGGGAAACAATTGTTTTAATGATGTATAAATCTGACTAGGTCTCCCTGACCTTCAGACATTTTTTCGCAATGGCCTTTCTGAATGAAACCTCTTTGTTTGGCAGTGGCAGACCTGCGCGGAGCTAAAAAGTGACAGTCTTAATGTCGTTTTCAGATCAAATCTTAGTTTCTGTGTCAATCCTCATGTCTTTTGTTTTTGTGAAGGTGCTTTTCAGTTGTCTGTGTGTGTCTGTTTTTCTTTGTCTCCCTTTGGCCGTTTTCTTTGATAAGATAAATGTTGATTATCAAGCGTGTCAGTGATCTCATCAGTCTCCTGCTCTTTCCAGGCAGCTTTGCTTGCATCTGTAAATACTCAATACTTATCTCACCCTTAACTGCCAGTTTGCCCTGCAGTCGTCTTGACACCACCAGACAATCCCTCTGTCTCTCTCAGCCTAAACTTAATCAGCAATCATCCAATCACAACAGCACGTTACTGCTGACCATCACAAACCGAGTGATAAGCGCAGGCTGCGCATTCAAATTTCCTGATTGCTAGGAGAATCAAGATGACCTTGATTGGAAATTGTCATGTATGTGTACTCACCCTCATGTCCTTCCAAATCCGTATGCTGTTTTTCTTGTAGTCAAAAGAAGCATTTGAAGAATCGTAATTGTCACCAATCATTAAAATTCAGTCTATATTTATGTTTTGAAGTCAGTTTTGATGAACAAATCAAATGTTTATTCTATATTCTCAGAAAATCCTATAATATGGAAATATGGTGCCTTTCGGTGCTTCACGTTCTTGTGGCACATAACATGACCAAACATCATTGACATCAAACTTTGCGTTATGTTTGATTAAAAAACTATGGCAGAAGGCATGATTTTCAGTGAAAAATGACTTAAATTTGTGTCTGTTTGTCATAGATAGGGTTGGGAATCGAAAATCGATTTCAGAATACTTATGGTCAGGAATCGGATACTTGCAATAAAATTAACATTTAGTTTTCGCTTATCGATTCCTGTGTGCACATTTTGTGATTGTGACGCGAAAGAGAACTCAATTCTGCACACGCATATCATTTTCTTTGCGTGCACATGCACAGACAGCTGCCTCTGATATAGTGCGTGATACTGAATTGAGTTCTCGTACGCGTCTTCTTGCACTTGAACGTACAAATACACACAAAATTGTCAAAATATCCTCAAACAGTCGGTTTTGCCTTAAGGAAACATAAACAGTTGAGAAAGTAAACGCATGTCTAACAGTATGTATTGGATCCGTGCATTAGGTCTTAAAGTGACAGCAGCCTAATAAACCTGCTGCTGTCTGTGTATTTAATAATGTTAATCAAACAACAAAAGAAAAGAGAAATTTTTGATTTAATAACTTTTTAACTTTAATAAGGATTAATCAGTATTTTATTTATAAAAAAAGAAAACTATGCAGTGTTTTTTGATTACAATTTCTGTACCTGAACAATTTGTGCTATTGTTAATTAGTTTATTTGTTCTTATTTTATTACTGTTTACTGAAATTTATATTAGTCAGTCCAGTTGTTTTTGCTGTGGTATTTTTGTTTAAACCATAGGAAAATGAAAGTGTTGTTTAGGCTGCTGATTTTTGCCAAAAGACACAGAATAAATATTTTTGATATAAATGTGTGACTAAGTGTTTTTAACTTACTGGAATCAAAACTGGGAGTTAATAAGAATCTGAATCGATAAGTAAAATCAAAATCTCTAAAATTCAAAGCCTAGTCATACATGGCTGTTATGGCAATTATATTTTTAATGCAAGGAAGAGATTTTAACACGGCAAGCATTCAAGGTGCTGTTATTTAAGATCTTTCATGGACGATGCATTTAAGTCATAAGTTATTGGTTAAAATGACTGTAGTTCCAGTTGAAATATATCTGCTTTCACCACAAGTATTTGGGCTGAAAACAGCTTTCAGTTTGAAGATATATTGTCAGAGCAAAGGGAAATATTGTTCTTTGATGTACACATTTGTTTTTACACTGTCACTAACAGCCTGACAATTGCAGTAACTGTGCTATCTGCTCTCTGTGAAAAAGAAAGAGCCATCGGACAGTTTCCTGGCAGTCAACGATTATCCAGATGGTTTCACGGTTTGCGGTCTACTCTTTCATCCCTCTTGCAACCTTTTCTTGCTTTTATTTATTTATTTTTTACCTTTCTTTATCACGTTTCCTCTGTTCATCTCAGCGTCTCTCATCTCTCCCACACTGCCACAGATGGTCAACTCCACTGTCTGCGTGTTGTAATCTGTTTCTGTTCCAAAATCTTAAAACTCTCTGGTGCCTGACGTGCACTTTACCGTGGAGTGCTACATAAAATATTAATAATTAAATAAAATGATTTTATCCAAGACTCATAAATCAGTGGGAACTTATAATTAGTCATTGCAGAAATACGAAAATATATTTGTTGTGATTAATTAAGAATGGGCATGATGCATAAGTAGCCAATAAAACGTAATAATATTTCACAATATTGCCATTATTATTATTTTTTCTATTTTAATTAGTGCTGCACGATACATTGAAATGATCAAAATATTGCAAATGTACATATATGCATATCGCAATGGCTTACAATAACTGAATGATTTTAATATTATATCATTCTTAGTGTTAGGTCGACACAGACGGTAGAGAATAGACTTGATAATAAGCTAAATACTCAGGCGCACAGAAAGCCACCTCTCAGACAGCGTTTGATCCATATTTCAGTTCTCTTCCACAGCTTATATGGCCAAATAAACTAAATTATATCAAGATCTTGGTGAGTATTTACGTAAACAGTCAGTTATGTCTGAAGTGGAGTAAACAGTTCTTGCTGTCCTTGCAGCTCTTAAAGTGACAGCAACATAATTAACCTCCATCTGTGTACTGAATGTTAATCAAACAAAAAAAGACAAAGAAAAAATCACTCATTGCTCTTGATGGAACAACTTTTGTAGCTTTAATAAGAATCAGTGTATATTTAATTTATACAGTGAAGTTTTTTATTTTTACATTTGATTAATCAGCTTCTTTTGTTAAATAAACCTAATGTATCACTTACTTTCTATGTAATGCTACAGTAAAACACTGCTGTTCACTTTCAGAAGTTGTAAGGATGCTTTCTTCTCACAAAAAGAATGTGAAACATGTCCATTATAATTTTTTATATAACTTAAAATATAATCATATTGCATATCAAATATCACATTATTTAACGAGTTATCGCATATTGTGGTTTTTTTTTTTCAATGTCGTGCAGCCCTAATTTTAATACTATATTTTCATTTATTCCTGTGATTGCAATGCTATCATTATTCCGGTCTTCAGTGTCACATGACCCTTCAGAAATCATTCTAATATGCTGATTTGGTGCTCAAGAAACATTTCTTACTATTATAGATGTTAAAACAGTTGTGGTGTGCTGGAAACTAGACATGTCATTTTCTGTTTTCTGTTGTTTGTATGAATTTGTGTGTATGTGCACACATCTTTTCAAACCTTATGTAATGACACACACTGTGAAGCAGTGTTTGGTTGAGTAACCGCTTTGTCTTTATCCAGCGTCCAGCATGGTCTGGAGACCGCCAGCTCTCACAGGCAACAACACTTTTGTTCACTAAAAGACCAAGGAATGTGTCTGACATCTCACATTAAATCACACTTGTTTTCCTGCCAGCACATATCTCTGATTTCCAATTCCTTGTTTTAAAAAGTCAAAAGTTTCAGAAAGTCTAAAAACTGCATCCAAATTTGCCTGTTTGAAATTGATATAGGTGCAAACTTTCCATGGCTGACACTGAAAGTGTGAAAAATACTAAAGGTGTCAGAAGAAGTAATTTAAACCAGACGCATGACAGTGTGTCATTAGTAAATAACAGCAACTGAATAGGTTATCTGTAGCGCTGTGTGTTTAGAGTGCAGGATCTGCTGGCATTATGGAGGTGATATTTATGTCTCAGTGATGTAGTGGCTGCTCGCTTGCAGCCATACCAGACCAAGTGTATCATACTGTAGTATTGGACAGCTAGAATCAGATGACAGTAAACAAACACAAACTGTAATCAGAGTCGTCTTGCGCTCTCTCTCTCTCTCTCTCTCTCTCTCTCTCTCTCTCTCTTTCTGTCACACACACATGTAAATGATGGTCTGCACCAGCAGTAGGAAGGACTATCTCACTGTCTGTGTATGTAGTGTTTTGCAGTGTTGACCAGTCGCCTGTAATGTTTGTTTTTAGTGCACTTGAAGCTTGTGCTAATAACAGTCAAACTGGGGGTGGAAAATTATATATCTTATGTCACTTCAGCTGTTCTGCAGAGGGAAAAAAAAAAAAAAAAAAAGAAATATATATATATATATATATATATATATATATATATATATATATATATATATATATATATATATATATATATATATATATATATATATATATATATATAGTTAAAACAGATAGTATTTTTTTTTTTTTTTTTTTTTTTAATTGCTTTTCTATTTATGTATTCTGTATTTTTATTTTAAATGAGTAATTACCATTTCAACCAAATAGTGGTTGTTTCCAAAATGTTACAAAATGTTTAGTGTTTTCACATTGATATTTACTGATTGAACACTAGGAAGATTGATTTTAATATTGATCGTTTTCATTTGCACCAATATATATAACCCAATATGTAAAAGTAATTTTTCAAGATAATTTTTTTAAATAATTAATAATAATATATGAAAATAGCATGCAAAGAAATCTGTGAAAATGTGTGTGATGACTCAAACAAATAATTGAATTTTGAATCTATTCTTTGAAATGGACAACAGACAGAACTGATTCCCAGAATTGAATCAGGCTCGCCCCTGTAAACCACTTTTTTGCTCCTGAATTTTAAAACACATAAAGGTATAGTTCTCACAAAAAATGAAAATTCTGTCATCATTTACTCTTCCTCATGTTGTTTCAAACCCATAAGACCTTTTACAAGATGTAGCTCAAAATATCTCACAGATCATTTATTATAGCTCGTCAAATTTTGCCCTATTTGGGTGTGAGCAAAAACACGGCCCCCTTTCCAGAAGAGGGTGGAGCTTTAACGGCTCACGTTTCAGTTGCTCAGCAACAACAAAGCTGGAGAATCTCACACAGACAAATCCAGCGTTGAATTTACCCTCGTTTGTGAAGGAGTCCGCTGTAAAATGACAGCATGGCAACAACACTCTACTACAACAACTCTTTCTCCTCTCTAAAGCGAATTTTGGGGTTTGTGATGTCACCAAAATGTTGGGGTTTGTGATGTCACCAACCCAGGAAGAAGCTCGTTGTAGTCCCTACCAGCCTTTTGTTGTAGTCCTTAAAAAGCGAGAAAAAAAAAAATCTCCCTTTGCATTGAACTTTGAGCTTTGTAACTTTTCAGATGCTGTTTATGCTCAAACAGCAACATTACACATTAACTAAAGTTAAAAAAGTGAAATCATTATCAAGGACCCCTTTAATGCATCAAAAAGTACATCCATATACATATGAATTGAGCTTTTTAATACAAGTCATCTGGAGAGACACAATCACTTTATATGATAAACTGCTTTAATTTAGGCTTTTATTCATATATAAACTTTGATCAACGCTTATACATTGAGCACTGTGAATGCGTCATTTTTGTTCCATCGATGAATGGAAGTCTTGTGAGGGAGAGTAAATGATGGCAGAATTTTCATTTTTGGGTGAACTATCCCTTTAACTTAATGGGCAAATAGAAAACATTAAAATTGCAATATCAACAATGTTGCTTTTTATTATTGTCAGCAGAGTCATTGTGAATATTGTATTTATCGCCCAGCCCTTGTGACTCATGGGATAAGTCATACTTAGTCCAAAATGTCGAGACTGTTGGAATGTTAAGCCACAGAGTCACACAAAACCCAATATAAACTTCTGACAGACTGTTTAATCCCCTTTCAACACTCAATGTAAAGTGACTAATTATACTAATTTCATGTGTAAGTCACAGAATGTGTAAATTAATCGGCTTTGAGCAGTTTGAGCCGATGTTTGGATTTGTGCTTCATTGTGGGTTCTCGTATGGCTGGTTTCACTCAGAGGGTTTATTTCATCAGCTTTATTCTGAATGATAGCATATGAACTGATGAAACCAGTCCTAATGTGACCACGCAGTCTGGATTCATTTAAAACATTGTGTTTCATGGTAGGAATCGAACACATGGTTCGATGGACCCGTGCCAAAAGCATGTGTTGCATGTAATTGAGTGTAAATGTGCTTACATGCTTGCGTTCACTAATGTAAGGCATATGAAGAGAATTCTGTTTGTTCTTCGGGACAGGGTGGTGGTGTCGGTCGGTGGATTTTAACACCTCCACATCCTGCCGAGTACTGTTGAGTTATTGCTTATAAGATCTTGTTGAGGTTCTCTGCTTTACTCTGGGAGGATCCTGTGGGAGCCCAACAAGCTACAGCTAGCTCAGATCAGGGTTATATTTAGGTCATTTTAATCTGCAGGCCTGGGCCATGCTTTGATGTTGTCATTTTAAACCATATTGTACATCGGTGAAAATACATTCTAATATACTGCTACTTATTCCCAATATCCTTCAAAGAGCTTTTGTTAAATAATAATTATTGCTTCAGTCTTTTTAAGCTGGTCTCTTTGGAATTCCTCGGTTTGGACCAGCGAGCATTCAAAAGCCTGGTGTCTGATTCACTCTTTGTGAATGCACATCATGGTGCGCTAGCTCCTCCATGGCTGGCTGGGCTCTCATGCCCTTTAGGAGTTGTTTTTATATTAAATTGTTGCATGAACTCATCAAGACTTCTGCAAGTCATTTTTTAACAGAAAGTACTTTTCTTTGTTTTTTAAAAATCGATGAGGCAACTTTTATGGATTAAACCTCATATAATTGAGTTTTTAATGTGTCTGTTTGACAGAAATTGGACGGGTACGGAAAGACATGTACAATGACACTCTGAATGGCAGCACAGATAAAAGGACTTCCGAGCTCCCGGATGCTGTGGGGCCCATTGCACAACTCCAAGAGAAACTCTATGTGCCTGTCAAAGAATTCCCAGATGTAAGTATTACTTCACTGCTATTGTAACTTAAATCAAGTTTTTAGAAATGTTTGGTTAGTAGCTACACTGTCAGAAAAAAAGCTTGTTAGTGAGGCACTACTCTTAAAAGTACACCTTTTGTATGCCATCTTACCCTAAAGAGTGCATATTAGTACCTTTTTAAAGGTTTAGCTCACACAAAAATAATTTTGTCATCATTTACTCACCCTCATGTCGTTCCAAACCCTTAAGACTTTAGTTCATCTTTGGAACGCAAATGAAGGTCTTTTTGATGAAATCTGAGAGCTTTCTGTCCCTCCGTTGACAGCTACGCAACTACCAATTTGATGCTTCAAACAGTTCATAAAGAGATCGTAAAACGAATCCATATGAATTGAGCGGTTTAGTCCAAATTTTCTGAAGAGTCACGATCTCTTTATATGATGAACAGATTTAATTTAGGCTTTTATTCACAGATAGGCTTAAACATTGATCAGCGAACAAAGGCAGAAGCTCAACCGAACTTGCTTGATGCGTGAAAACAAACCTCATTGGTTCTTGAGGAAGCTCAAACGTGCTGCATAACACACACGTCAAGCGAAGAATGTTTGAGCTTCCGTTTACCACAACTGATATGTGAGTTGATGAATGTTTATATTTGAATAAAAGCCTAAATTAAATCTGTTCATCATATAAAGCGATCGTGTCTCTTCATTTGGACTAAGCCACTCAATTCATATGGATTAGTTTTACAATCTCTTTATGAACTTCTTGAAGCATCAAAGTGGTAGTTGCTTAGCTGTCAACGGAGGGACAGAAAGCTCTCAGATTTCGTCAAAAAGATATTCATTTGTGTTCCAAAATGAATGAAAGTCTTGGAAAGTTTGGAACAACATAAGTAAATGATGACAGAATTTTGATTTTTGGGTGAACTAATCCTTTAATGTCGGGTTCAGACTATATGATATCAGCCCGATTTTGGCACGATCCGTTTGAGGTAGAGTGTCATTGTGATTTGTAAATGTCACACATCAGCTTTCAAACATGGCAAAATGAAAGAGAGATGGTGAGTGCTGATTGGTTGTGAAGCAACGTGTAGTCTGACGTGTTACTTGTCTATGACACAAGACTTTAGGAGTCAAAATTGTATAATCTGACTCAGTGACTATCGTAAAAGACAAAAATATTGTGTAGTTTGAACCTGGCATAAAATACTAATAGGTGTATATATGCACACCTAATATACTAATAGGCAGTATTTAGGGATAGATAAGATACATTAAGGCTACTGCACAGTAACAATCTGTTGTACCCCTAAAGGGTTTTTCTACAGAATCAACACATTTATGCCAAATCGTTTGTAATAAAAGCAGCAAGTAACAAGTAGAAAGCCATTTCTGTGACACTAATGGCTCCCAGAATTGCAAAAATAATGTTTGGCCCTGTCCCAAATACTGCCTAAAGTCTTCGCTGACTTCCTCGAACGTGTAGACTGTCGGGTAGTAGTTTTCTGTTGAATCTCCATCAGTGTGGGCATGTTTATGCGGGCAAAGCAGATGATTTATAGATTAAAATGCGTTCAGTCATGTATGCCCACAACATTAAGGTCAATAAAGCTGCTTTACAAAACATTATTATTTTGATAAGATCATTGCCACTTCATGGTATTACTGGAAAAGTAATGTACAGAAACTGCAATTTGTACCTCCTGAAATATGTTTATTGAGGGCTTAAAATGCACTTTGACAGTGCATGTAAATAAAGAGAGAGACATGTATTAGTGTTAAACACATGTTTTTGTAGATTACTCAAATGACATAAAATTGGTAAATTGTCCATGAAAACACATTTATATCAAGTCTATTATCACAGGTAGATCCTCTGGGATTTTTTTTTTGCACTTTGATTGTCTTACCTTAGACATCGACTCAGGGGAGCATGAGAAGCCTGCAGCAGATTGATCCAATTAACTCGTCTCTACCAGGACAGCAATAATCCAAAGATAATAATTAGCATGGTAAATATTGCTTAATACTGCAAGCCTAGGCATTGTTTTACTCACAGCTTGTGCTTCTTATTTGAATGCATTGTGACTGTCGAATCTTGTATGCAAGGGAAGCTTTCACAGTTTTCGGAAAACATAATTTATGCAGAAACAGTCATCAGGCCTGAGAGTGGATTATATGAGGAGCCCGATCTGAAACATTTGTATGTGAACTGAACAAAGTGTTAGGATGTACGTTTTCAGTAGGCGAATATCTGGCTCGTTTGATCTTGACTGGGTTTAGGGTTGAGACTGACTTTAAGGAGACGTTAAGTAGACGGAGGAGTGTTTCTGGCTGTCAGCTCTCACATTTCTACCCTTTTAAAGAGCTGATAAGAGTGATAGTAGGGTCAGGGTTAATCGAGTTTGAATGAGAGATGCGTAACTGGGGCTTCTCTCTTATCTCTCGTTTAGTTATAATTAACCTCTGTGCATTGTCCTCTATATCAGGATAAAACCCTACCAACTACTGACAGCACTCGAACAAGTGTGCGAAATTGACTTGTTTGAAAAGTACGTGAAATTGGAACTCCTAAAATGCAATACATCTCATTCTGATGCTGTTCTTGCATCAAGTAAACACATTTTGAAGAAAGAAAAGCTTTTGAATAGATTAGCCTGATGGATGACAACACACAGGAACTTCCAATTTGATCTCTGGGGTCTAGTGTATTAAAATGTGATACATTTTGACAACCTGCTCAGAATTTCCCATTGTTGAGTGACTTATTAAGGTCACAAAATTCATAAAGCAACAAAGTCATTTGGAGCAGCACTATGTCAGCAGCAATAGGTCTTGTTAATGTGCAATATTGCCCAATTATTGTGATTATTCAGGCTCAACGGTAGGGATTTTTTGGGCCTATTGAGATGTTTAATTGCCTTGCCAACATTTTCACTGGCCCTACTTCAAAATAAGGAAAATTTTATTCTCTGGCAAAATACTTTTAAATAAATGTACAAAAAATGTGAAGAGTTCATTTGCAAAAACCGATAAACGCCATTTAAAAACAAAAAAATGAACTAAGTGCTGTGCATTATTCTCCATATATAGCACGTTCTGTACCCTAAATCAGTTTTGTCAGAAAAGCCAGTTTTGTCCACTGTCAGCCATCGCAAGTTCACATTTCACAGCAGAAGCCGACAAGCGCCCTTGTTGTTTGTGTACAGAAACCGATAAGTCCGTTTTAGCGAATCAGCGCACAGTATTCAGGTCAGGTGACAAGGCTTCCAGTCACTTCAAAAAGACGCGCTAGCTGAGGGAAGTTCTGTCAAAGCTGACTAAAAGTGATCGAGGATTTATAATTTCGACTCCTGTAAGTCCTTGTACACCATACACGACTTACATGCTTAAACCTTGGTTGTTCTTTTGCATGTGTGTGTGCGCGCGCGCGTGTGTGTGTGTGTGTGTGTGTGTGTGAGAGAGTGTACTTGTGTGCCGATCTGTTAGTGTGTGTGTGTGCGCACAGTGAGTGGATGGATGTGTGTGTGTGTGTGTGGGTGTGTGTGTGTGTGTGTGGGTGTGTGTGTGTGTGTGTGGGTGTGTGTGTGTTAGTGTGTGTCGATCTTTAGTGTGTGTGCGCGCGTTTGTGTGCACACGTGTGTTTGAGTGTGTTTTAAATCCAATAACAAAGCAATTACTTGGGTTTTGTTTAACTCTGAAACATGAAATGTGGAGTTATCTGCTTTTGCCAAAAAAACGACTGTTGGAGTTATCTGCTTTTGCTAAAAAACAAACTTTTAATATATATAAAAAACATACTTTCAATGAACTTTAATTTTAGAGTTATTATTACTTAATCAAAGCAACCCAACTGCAGTTTGATTGATATTACTTGGAATGCACAATAAAAAAAAAACATGATTTGTGAGAATTAATAAAAATGGAGTTAACTGTTTTTGCAAATAAACTCTTCATATGTTGCTGAAATAAAACTAAATAATGCATTTCAACATAATTCAGCTTCAACCAGCTAGAGTTACATTTAATCTACTACATTCAATTAAATTTTCAGTGTTCACAGAAAATCTAATGTTTAAGTTTGCATGGTTAAAAAAACAAATGTTCATGATTAGCAAATGTAAGATACTGTTATTCCCAGTTAGTTTTTATCGCTTTGTTGCTTTGCCTCCACCTTTTATTCCTCTTTACACTTTGTTGGCCGTTGTCTTTTAAAGATCAGTTGGGGGCACAACAAATCTTATCTTATTTGCAGCCATCAATCATCAGGCTTGTTTTGAGAGTGACTTTGCTCCCCTGTAATAGAACCAGAATTCCGATAATCCCGCGGGAACCTGTCAGGGTTACCACCATCCCACAATCGGTGCCAAGTGTGGGTGAGAGACATGCAGGTCACTGGCCTTTCTGTCCTCCGTCGCCTTTTGGAGAGAATGATCTAGAACATTATCCCTGCCTGAATAGTCTGTGTGAAAACAAATGTGGACTTTGATGAGGAAATGGGAGGGGTGGGGAATGATGATTAGTTTTCTATTCTGCATGCTCTCACTGTCTCTATGTAAAGACAGTTCAGAGTAATTCTGAGGCCGTCGCCTCAGTCTGTCATCCTCTTCCCACTCTTTTCACTCTAGCTGTCGACTGGTAATGAGGTTTTTCCAGTGCTTCATTGTTCATTGAGAGCCTCACACTTTAGATGAAGTTATTGAAGTTGTTAAAAATCACAAAAAAGACACTGTTTACTTTTCTTAGCATTTTGTGGCTTTCTTTGTTTTCTTAAATTCATTTAAGTGAACTATTCCTTTTCTTTCGTCAGTTACTCATGTCATCCCAGATGTACAGTCAAACCAAAAATTATTCAGACATGTTTGATATTTTTGATATATTTTTACTAGTGGGTGACTATAGGTCATTTATGTAAGTGAGGATAGCAAAATAAAGTAAACTGTGACATATTATAACCAAAAAAATCTTCATACAGTAGACTACCAGTAAAATTGATGATAATTTGGAACCAAAAATTATTCAGACATTTTGACCTGACCATGTTTTGCTTCAGTGTTATCTGGCATAATTAAGATTATTTTTTTCTGACACAGTTTAACTCTGTGAGATCTTGTCATATTTTATTACCATTTTTTTAAACTACAGTGAATAAACTGTAATAATGAATGAAATGTTCAAAGTGTCTGAATAAATTTTGGTTTGACTGTATTTGACTTTCTTCAGATGAACACCAATGAAATAAAAAAAACTGCGAGCCCATATAATGGGTGTAATTCCTTTTTTTTTTTTTTTTTGTCTAAATCTTATTTTATATTCAATGCTTTCAAATGTTTGGCGTCAGTAAAATTTGATAATGATGTTGAAAATTCAGCCTTGCTATCACAGGAATAAATCATTTTTTTAAATATACTAAAATTGAAATCAGTTATTTTGAATAGTTATACTATTTCACAATATTACTGTTTTACTGTACTTTTGATTGAACAAATACAGCCTTCTTTCAAAAACATTAAAAAAAAACAATCCTTTGTACAGTTGTACTTTTTTCTTTTATTAATTTTTTTCCCTAATATCCACTTTTAAGGTTAGTATTTTTGTGCTGAAAACACAAAAAAAGTATTTCCATCCTCTCTCTGACCCTTAGAAATTATTTTATTTTAATTTTATTTCATTTTTTGTATGCATTTATTTATTTTTTGCTGCTGTCCCTTTAAGAAAAATGAGAAACTGTGTCTGATCCGCTTGCAGTCTGATCTACCCCGGAAAGGTTGGAATCAAATCATTTGTGTGATTTCATATGTGACTGGCAGAAATTGCACCTTACAGCTTTAATCGGCATAACGCGGTAAATTATACAGTAGCAGTCATTTCAGTCATCTCATCTCAGTTACATAGACCAGCGGTGACCCGTGATCTCACTGTTACGCGGCTAACCAATCAGAATGACATGAAGGTAGCTAGAAACATCTCGACTGACAAAAAAAGTTCAGTAAGTCAACAGTTGCACAAACATTGCTTAAAAACACAAAACTGCAGTAGCACAAGGACACAGACAGATAGATAGTGCCATCTACACTCTAGTTAGATGAGCTCATCTCTAAATATACGGCACAGAGAGCCAACGTCCCCAGCAGCTGTGAACGGCCCAAGAAGAGCTTTAAAAGGAAGAGAATGCATTGTGACCCTGAGAGAGATGCAGCTGCCTGGCTTATCACTCAACCCTTGTGACAGATAAGGTTAAATGCTGAAAGAGCGACGCTGCCACTGGCCCACAAATGCCAAAAAGCGCAGTGTTCTGGCCTCGCGACTGTTAAAGGTGCAGCGCAATAAATCATGCCATGGGTCGAATCACAGCTTCACTAATCATTCAGTTTGCTTGACTGGTGGTTTCCCTAAAAGACGCGACAAAATATAATTTATAAAGTTTACAGTATTTGATTGATGGGTGATATTATTACAAAGTAAACACTTGGATATCGTATTTTTGTTACATCTGAATTAAAAGGATTTTAAAAGGTTAGTTCACCCTAAAATTACATTTCTGTCATTAATTACTCACCCTCATGTCGTTCCAAACCCGTAAGACCTTTGTTCATCTTAGGAACATAAATTAAGATATTTTTGATGAAATCTGAGAGCTTTCTGACCTCTCTATACACAGCAACGTCATAACCAATTTCAAGGCCCAGAAAGGTAGTAAAGACATCGTTAAAATAGTCCATGTGACTACAGTGGTTCAACCTTAATGTTATGAAGTGACGAGAATACTTTGCGCGCAAAAAGTATTCTCGTCGCTTCATAACATTAAGGTTGAACCACTGTTCAAAGCTCTCAGATTTCATCAAAAATATCTTAATTTGTGTTCCAAAGATGAACGGTCTTACAGGTTTAGAATGACATGAGGGTAAGTAATTAATGACGGAATTTTATTTTTTAATTTTAAGCAGAAATCATGTAAAAAATCAATCAGAACATGACATTGCTTTGGACTAAAAAACAAGCAAGCACTTTCATGTACATCCTGTACCTATTCCAAATCATATTGGCTGCTAAATATGGTAGGTATTTGTGTTTATATGACTCTTTGACCTCCTTTGTTAGGTTAAATTTGTTCCATGTGACTTGTGTCAGTGCAGGAATAGGGTGGAGCACGGTAAAGGCTTCCCCGTGGCAAATGGTACATTCCAAAACCGCATTTGGTCTCTAGATGTTCCCCTTTCAATAAAAGGGGATTAAACATTCCGCACATTCTGCCAGGGTTTACAGAGTCCCTTTGATTGAATTATACAATTATGTTACCATGCTGCAGTTTACGTCAAGCTCTGCCAAAGCTTCCATATGGGAGATCCATTAGCTGAGGGGAATGATGGTCCGTGTTTTGTAACCTTGAGGATGTGACTGGCTGCCTCTGCCTCTCAACGCTTGCTGTTTTTTACTTTTTTAACTAAGTTAAATAGTTATGTGATGATTAAAATATCTGAACTATGCACAGTGATAGAAACGCACATCATTCAGTCACATCGAGACTGCAAAACAAATGATTTCAGATCCGTCTCAGATTTTCAGCAGATGTGTAAAATGCAGATGTTTTCCACTGAACTCTTTTGTTTTCTCTACCTTTTGATGTCTCTTCACAGTTCAATTTTGTGGGAAGAATCCTGGGGCCACGGGGCCTGACAGCCAAACAACTGGAGGCAGAGACGGGCTGCAAGATCATGGTGCGAGGCAAAGGATCCATGAGAGACAAGAAGAAGGCGAGATATTTTTATTTCCTTTTTTCTTTTGTATTTTTAATTCCTTAATGTTTTATTATTTAAAGGTGCCCTAGATTCAAAAATTGAATTTATGTCGGCATAGTTGAATAACAAGAGTTCAGTACATGGAAATGACATACAATGAGTCTCAAACTCCATTGTTTCCTCCTTCTTATATAAATCTCATTTGTTTAAAAGACCTCCGAAGAACAGGCGAATCTCAACATAACACCGACTGTTACGTAACAGTTGGGGTGTACGCCCCCAATATTTGCATATGCCAGCCCACGTTCCCAACATTATGAAAGGCATTAGACAAGGGCAGCCAGTATTAACGTCTGGATGTACACAGCTGAATCATCAGAGTAGGTAAGCAAGCAAGAACAATAGTGAAAAATGGCAGATGGAGCGATAATAACTGACATGATCCATGATAACATGATATTTTTAGTGATATTAGTAAACTGTCTTTCTAAATGTTTCGTTAGCATTTTGCTAATGTACTGTTAAATGTGTTTAAAGTTACCATCGTTTCTTACTGTATTCACGGAGACAAGACTGTCGTTATTTTCATTATTAAACACTTGCAGTCTGTATAATTCATAAACACAACTTCATTCTTTATAAATCTCTCCAACAGTGTAGCATTAGCCATTAGCCATGGATCACAGCCTCAAATTCATTCAGAATCAAATGTAAACAGCCAAATAAATACAATACTCACATAATCCGACGCATACATGCAGTTGTAAAGATCCATTTTGAGGGTTATATTAGCTGTGTGAACTTTGTTTATGCTGTTAAAGGCAAGCGTGAGCTCCGTGGGTGGAGAGCACGAGCAATTAAAGGGCCAGCAGCCCTGAATCGGTGCATTTCTAATTATGCCCCAAAATAGGCAGTTAAAAACATTTATTTAAAAAAATCTATGGGGTATTTTGAGCTGAAACTTCAGACACATTCAGGGGACACCTTAGACTTATATTACATCTTGTAAAAAAACATTCGATGGCACCTTTAAATGTCTCCCTTCTTTCTTTCTTTCTTTCTTTCTTTCTTTCTTTCTTTCTTTCTTTCTTTCTTTCTTTCTTTCTTTCTTTCTTTCTTTCTTTCTTTCTTTCTTTCTTTCTTTCTTTCTTTCTTTCTTTCTTTGATGATGGAAGAGCTTGTGAGCTGTGTTTTTGCTGCATGTTTTATGGTGAAGACCATATACTATCTTTGTGACGGCGCATAACTAACAGATGCCAAATGGAAAGAGACAAAATCCAGGCAATTCCATTTTAATGGAATTCCTGACGGAGTCTGCATGGCCTTCCCAACTGTAGAACTGAGGCAGACGATCTGCCTGCCTCCAAGGCTGCCTGACACAGAGGAAAAATGACTTGCATTAAAATGAAAATGAGTGCTATTAGAGAAAGGAGAATTCTGTTTTTCAAGCTCAAAGAACAGAATACTGTTTCACTTCCTTGCAGTGTCTCCTCCTACACCATTTAGTCCAAGTTTTTAGCTAAGAGTTTGGGCATGTTGCAGATATTCAGTACTTTAAACCAGCAAAATCAAGAACAGAACAAATAACTACTAAAGGCTGTTATGTTGTAATAGCATTGGTGCTTTTCAAAGGTGTTTGATGTCATCCTGTTTGATTTCAATGTGGTATTCAGACACTAGCAACTACCATTCAGGCCTGTTTTCCACTCCCACACACCAAGTCTGTAGTAGTGATCCACAGACGGATCATCAAATGTCTCCTTTTTACATAATAGAAATCACTTGTTTTATCAGTTTGAGACTGTTGTGGATACACCATCTGGGTTTATTCCTCACAGCGCAACTTCTTGTGCCTACACAGACATGCACATAAAACATTAAGAGCATACACTGTAATATATTGGGTTAGAGGCATTGATGAGATTCAGACTGATGGGGAATTAATGGAACACAATGAGCTGAGATGCCTTAGGCAAAGTGCCATTCTCTCACTGTATTGCACAATTTATGTCTATCACACCAGAGATACTTATACTTATTTGTACGGTAGACGGAAAAACAGACTGGTGGCTCAGCATTCTTAGCCAGACTAGGTCTTGCAAATCTAGGAAGTGCAGAACAAACAATTGAAACTGAAAGTTTAAACCTCAGCTGTTTCTAAAAGTTTGACATAATTGTTTTCTGACCGCAGCCACTAGGGTTGTACAAAAGGCTGCTGTCATAATAGCATGTCAAAATTAAATTTGTAAAAAAGGGGTTTTGAATATTGTGTTAAAATGAATGCTGGATTGTTAAACCATCAAGCCCTGTAGTGTTCTGCAAACTTATTTTCTGTAACACTGAAGCTACTCTGACAGCAGAGCGAAAATTGTGCATAAATCTTGTGAAAAATTATGGCAATCAAGGAAGAGAGAAAAATAAGAAGTTACAGCCGGGGGCAAACAAGTCAGGCGTCAAATGGAGATGCCATCTGCATCTGTTCTCTTTCTCTAAATTAGATTTACCGTCACATTTCCTGGAATAAACTCACAATAGGGTTATTTTTTTTGGCTGTGAAAGGTGTTCATAATTAAAGCGTGAATTTATCCAAACATCAAAATTCTGTTGTTTTATTTACTCACCTTCATGTCTTTCAACATCTGTATGACTGACTTTTTTCTGTGGAACACAAAAGGATAAGCTTAGCAGAATGTACAAGTTGTTCTTTTCTTCTTCAGTGAAAGTGGAAGGGGACAGGACACTGTCAGGCTCCAAAATTAGCAAAAAAGTACAATAAAGTAATTTAAAGGGTTAGTTCACCCCAAAATGAGAATTGTCATTAATTACTCACCCTCATGTCATTCCAAAACCATAGGACATTTGTTCGTCTTCGGGACACAAATTAAGATATTTTTGATGAAATCCGAGAGCTATCTGACTCCTCCATAGATAGCAATTTAATTACCACTATCAATGCCCAGAAAGGTACTAAAGACACTGTTAAAATAGTCCATGTGCCTACAGTGGTTCAGCCTTAAAGGTGCCCAAGAATGCTTTTTCACAAGATGTAATATAAGTCTAAGGTGTCTCCTGAATATGTCTGTGAAGTTTCAGCTCAAAATACCCCATAGATTTTTTTTAATTAATTTTTTTAACTGCCTATTTTGGGGCATCATTAACTATACACTGATTTTTTCAGAGCGTCGCCCCTTTAAATCGCGTGTTCCCTGCCACACGAGCTCTCGACTATATTACAGCACATTTACAAAGTTCACACAGCTAATATAACCCTCAAATGGATCTTTACAAGATGTTCGTCATGCATGCTGTGTGCATGCATTCGAATCATGTGAGTAAAGTATTTATTTTGATGTTTACATTTGATTCTCTATGAGTTTGAGGCTATGCTCTGTGGCTAACGGCTAATGCTACAGTGTTGGAGAGATTTATAAAGAATGAAGTTGTGTTTATGCATTATACAGACTGCAAGTGTTTAAAAATGAAAATAGCAATGGCTCTTGTCTCCGTGAATACAGTAAGAAACGATGGTAACTTTAACCTCATTTAACAGTACATTAGCAACATGCTAACGAAACATTTAGATAGACAATTTACAAACATCACTAAAAATATCATGCTATCATGTCAGTTATTATTGCTCCATCTGCCATTTTTCGCTGTTGTTCTTGCTTGCTTACCTTGTCTGTGCACAGATCCAGACGTTAATACAGCCTTTCCTTGTCTAATGCTCGAACATGGGCTGGCATATATGCAAATATTGGGGGCGTACATATTAATGATCCCGACTGTTACGTAACAGTCGGTGTTATGTTGAGATCCGCGTGTTTTCCGGAAGTCTTTTAAACAAATGAGATTTACATAAGAAAGAGGAAGCAATGGGGTTTGAAACTCAATGTATATGTCTTTTCCATGTACTGAACTCTTGTAATTCAACTATGCCAAGATGAATTCAATTTTTCATTCGAGGGCACCTTTAATGATATGAAGCAATGAGAATACTTTTTGTGCGCAAAAACAAAACAAAAATAATGACTTTATTCAACAATCTCTTCTCTTCCCTGTCAGTCTCCTAAGCAGCTGACGCAGTAAGCACAGTGCAGCCAATAATGAGTCACCGTTCTGACATAGAACACGGAAGCGCTGCACTGTGCTTTAACGATGTCTTTGGTACCTTTCTGGGCATTGATGGTGGTAATTAAATTGCAGTCTATGGAGGAGTCAGATAGCTCTCGGATTTCATCAAAAATATTTAATTTGTGTTCCGAAGTTGAACGAAGGTCTTAAGGGTTTGGAATGACATGAGAGAGTAATAAATGACAGGAGTTTGCATTTTTGGGTGAACTAGCCCTTTAAATAGTGCTATGTTTCAAGCCATTGTGAGGAACATCTTGTGGTTTCATTTTATGGAAAAGGGCAACTTGGATATTCTCAAATTAACATATTCCACAGAAGAAAGAAAGTCATACTGATTTCAAAACCCATGAGGGTGAGTAAATGATGACATTCTTTTATGTGTCAGTTATTCCGATAGCAAACTGTTACATTTGTAATATCGGATGACATGACGGAATAGCCTGTTTAGGCTGTACGCTGTAATTCGGATCATGCAAAAGGAAAATAAAGATTGTGTGAAGTGTGTGTACAAAAGAAATTGAAAATAGACCAAATACACCATTAGGTGCACCATCCTTCAAAGAAAGCTTGCTAAAATCATCTTGATGTGAATTTTTTTGTAATTTATAGCTTGTATTGGATTGGCCTTTTACGTTCACTGTTGATCTATAGCTGTTATTAACTTTTTCACACTTTGCTGTGTTGTGCACAAACCTGCCTACCCACCAAAAGTAGGCCAAAAGAAGACCTCTATGCATTGTGCTGCTGCTTAGACTTTTTCAGAGTCAAAATCACAGTTATTATTAGCACATAACCAGCTGTGAGTAAGACTGCAGCCTTATCGGATGCACATTTTTGATCATCTAATTACTGTATATTTTAAGGAGGTAGCAGCCACTTATTAGCAAATACAACGCCACCAACTGTGATCTGAGACTGGCGTCCCCCGGTCAAGGATGAGGCCGGGCCGTCTATGTCTTTGTTTTTCCTCATTCAAACTTTACCCTTGAGGCCAAGGCAATGTCTGTGATTGCTTGAAGTGGGAACCTCAGAAGGCGGCGAGCGAGTTCACAGTAATTGATTGTTCTGTAGGCCTGAGCTCTGTGTCGTAAACATAAACCCCGCTGTGATGAAAAACCCAGCTGGAGACAATGCATTCAATAAGGCTCAATGCTTGGGACCGAACGCCCCGTTTCTATGGCAACAGGATTGTCACTGCTGTCGGCGGTCTGAACCCTTAGATAAACCGACAGTCCCTTGTCTCCAAGCTAAATGTTGCTAAGTGTCTGTTGATGTTTTAGGTTACGTCCATGTGTAGCTGCACAGTTGAAATAAGAGTCTGGAAAAGTTTCCATGGAAACTGGGGTGCCGCGTAGTCATAGGCAATTGATCCAAAGTCTTACAAATGCCACTGGAAAATACTTTTGAAAAATGTCTTGTTGGAAATGTGGCCTGGCCGGTGGTGCACATGCTTCGACACGTCTTCCAGTGGCGCTTATGCGGGCGACCCAAATCATTTGCCAATCCCACCGCATCCCTTTCTGACTGTCATTTCCTGTCTCTTCTCTGACTGTCCATGTCTTTATTTTTAGCCTTTTTGTTATTTTAAAATCCTCCCTTGCAAGGATCTATCTATCTCTCTGTCTGTCTCTGTCTTGCAGAATTGTCTCCCTTGCAATTCATGAGTGTGAAACATCTGTCTGTCTGTCTGTCTGTCTGACATTCTGTCTGTCTGGAGGAATTGTCTCCCTCTCAATTCACGAGTTTGAAACTTCTGTCTGTCTATCTGTCTGTCTGTCTGTCTGTCTGTCTTAAAGAATCGTCTCCCTCAATTCATGAGTCTGTCTGTCTGTCTGTCTTAAAGAATTGTCTCCCTCAATTCATGAGTTTGAAATGTCTGTCTGTCTGTCTGGAGGAATTGTCTCCCTCTCAATTCACGAGTTTGAAACTTCTATCTGTCTGCCTGTCTATCTATCTGTCTGCCTGTCTATCTATCTGTCTGCCTGTCTATCTATCTATCTATCTATCTATCTATCTATCTATCTATCTATCTATCTATCTATCTATCTATCTGTCTGTCTGTCTGTCTGTCTGTCTGTCTGTCTGTCTGTCTTAAAGAATCGTCTCCCTCAATTCATGAGTCTGTCTGTCTGTCTGTCTTGAAGAATTGTCTCCCTCAATTCATGAGTTTGGTCTGTCTGTCTGTCTGTCTGTCTTAAAGAATCGTCTCCCTCAATTCATGAGTCTGTCTGTCTGTCTGTCTGTCTGTCTGTCTTGAAGAATTGTCTCCCTCAATTCATGAGTTTGGTCGGTCTGTCTGCCTGGCTGCCTGTCTGTCTGTCTTGAAGAATTGTCTCCCTCAATTCATGAGTTTGGTCTGTCTGTCTGCCTTAAAGAATTGTCTCCCTCTCACGTCATGAGTTTGAAACATCTGTATGTCTGTGTCTGTCTGTGTCTGTCTGTCTGTCTGTCTGTCTTGAAGAATTGTCTCCCTCAATTCATGAGTTTGATCTGTCTGTCTGTCTGTCTGTCAGCCTGTCTTAAAGAATTGTCTCCCTCTCACGTCATGAGTTTGAAACATCTGTCTGTCTGTCTCTGTCTGTCTGTCTGTCTTGAAGAATTGTCTCCCTCAATTCATGAGTTTGATCTGTCTGTCTGTCTGTCAGCCTGTCTTAAAGAATTGTCTCCCTCTCACGTCATGAGTTTGAAACATCTGTCTGTCTGTCTGTCTGTGTCTGTCTGTCTGTCTGTCTGCCTGTCTCGAAGAATTGTCTCTCTCAATTCATGAGTTTGATCTGTCTGTCTGTCTGTCAGCCTGTCTTAAAGAATTGTCTCCCTCTCAATTCATGAGTTTGAAATGTCCGTCTGTCTGTCCTGTCAATTCAGGAATTGATTTGGAATTCTTAATTCAGTTTTGAATTGTGTACACAGCCCTGGTTCTCAAACAGTTCTTCTGTTTACTTTTGAACAGGAAGAGCAAAACAGAGGAAAGCCCAACTGGGAACACCTGAACGAAGACCTGCATGTCCTCATCACTGTGGAAGACTCTCAGAACCGTGCTGAGATCAAACTCAAGAGAGCTGTCGAGGAGGTCAAGAAACTGCTTGTCCCTGCGGTGAGTGATTTGCCCCTTTGATCTCCTGACCTTGTGTGTATTTATTGAGAAGAGGTTTAAAAAAATGTGTAGAGTGGCAAAATCACATTGATTCGCCTCAACAAACAAGACTCGTGGAAATGCTGCTTGGGCACTGATAAATGTATTTACTCTAAGGAGTACACGCTTAATCGAAAGAGCTGCGCTCAGCAGGTCTTCGGTTTCCCCGCTAGTTGCTTTGCATCCTTAGACAGGTAGATGTGAGCAGGGAGCAGAAACAGAGTTGCTTTCCTCCCTGAGAATAAGATTGTAGCCAGTGAGCACACATGACTCCAGATGTGCAAAGGTGAGCACCGTGGGCAGTTTTTAATAGGCTTAATTACCTTTGCTTATAAATTAATGAGGAGCTCAGGACTGAAGGGTCAAGACTCAAAAGATCCCCACAGGGGACCAGCGGAAGTCTCAGCATTGCTCTGGGACGCAGAGCTGAATGCCAATTAACCTTTGGGTCTAAAGGAAGTGACAGCAGGTTCGGAGGAAGTGCCATTAGAAGCCTAGTGAGATTTGAGAGAAATGTTCTTTTTCTGTAGTGTTTTTTACAGCATTTTTTTCTTTTTTTTTTAAATTTATAATATAGCTATGAGGCTAGACATAGAAATATAGCAATATTCTTGCATCACTTATATAATCTAAGCTGGATACATTGAAATGTCAAGAAGAACAATTTACTTTTTTAAAAGGTTTTTAGGATTTTAAACTAAAAGGTAATATTAAAGTTAAAAAAGAGGATTGAAATCAAAATTGGATATATTCTAACATCACCATGCCTTGTTAAAGCTGCAGTCCGTAACTTTTTTTGGTTAAAAGTTATCCAAAATCAATTTTTGAGCAAGTACATAACCAGCCAATGTACAAAACTCTCCTTACCATATCCCGATTCACAATGGTAATCTTGTAGTAGTGTTTTTTTTTAAATCTGAATGGTACAAAAAAATTAGAGTATGCAACCGTTCCTCTTTGCGTCATTAAATCACACCTGTTTACATAAAGAAGGAGTCCCAGCTAGTAGGCTAAATCACATGTGAGGATGGTGGATCATTTATAGCCTTTTCTCACAGCAGATGCAGTAATTAAACTTATCATTTTGATGGTGGATTGTAATCCAGAAAGGTCCAAATGTCAATCATCAGTGACAACTGGAGATTCACCCGTAGTCAAAAGCAAAAGACTTTGGACTGCGGAGTGGCTACAGAAATTGAAATCTACAGGTAACGCAAATACACATAGTCACGCAATGATGATGTTGTTAACATTAACAATCTGAGAACAAAGTATAACAATAATAATAATCTGCACGGTCTGATGTGATTTGAGCTAAGCAATCGTTAGATTTAATCATAATTGGCAGCGCTATTTATTGTAGGCTAATGCTTTTTTTCTCAGCTGGTCAGAACAAAAGTTGCAGACATGTTACCTACTTGTTCAGATGACATTTTTCAGTGAAAATTTCTTATTTTGGTCATACTTCCAAGATGTAGAATATGTGATTCTGAAGTACAGTATCCACACCGATGTGGTGATTGACAGCAAACATTAGATTCATCCACGCTGAGGAGCCGTACCGTTGCAAAACCCACGTAAAAGATGATACTTCTGCAAATAACTGCAATTGCAGGTTTCAAACAGAGATGGTGACAAAGAGGCAAAACTTACGGACTGCAGCTTTAACTTTTTCTTGGTTTATTGATCCATCAAATAGAAACATAATCCAGTCAATTACTGATAAAATATTACTCTTGTTTAATATCTGCAAAATAGGTTGCATAGTTTTTTTTTCTCATTTGTTGTTCCATTTCACTCAAATTATTTGTGTGTTGTTGTTGTTAAAAATGAAACTATTAAAAAAAAATGTGTTCATTTAAATAAAGCTTAAATGAAATATAAATATTAGATGCAAGACCAAAACTTAAATGAAAATCAGAAATGCTGCTTTGACAACTAACTTAACTAAATTTACTAAAACTGAAATAAAAACAACTTTATTTACTAAAATTTAAATTAAAATGAAAACCAAAAAAAGCTACTTCAAAATATTAATAAATACTGTAAGAGTATTTAGATAATTATTGTTGCAAATGCCATTTTCTGTTAACTTTCTAAAGTCAAATTCAGAAAAAAAATTCCTTGAGTCTGTAGCATTTCTTGTCGTGAACAGCAGCTATTTAATGTAGAAAGCAGAATAGAATTAGTTAAGAATGGAATTCAGGAATTTTTTGTAATTGTGGAGTGTAATCCCTTCTCTGCTGTCAAAGAGAGAGGGCTTCTGGACTCCCTGTGGTGCTACCATGGTAACCCTCTTGGGGATGCACTGATCCTTGATTGACAGTTGTGCCCTTTCTCTGCAAAGGAATCCTGAATGGGGAATAAGCTCTTTATAAAGTTTAGCACTGTTTACTCCAGGAAGCTCCCGTCTTAAAGGTAAACCCACTGCGTTTGTGTTTGTCTTCATCAAACCATCCGGGGAAGAGTGTTGAGCTTTTTTCTGTTTCGTTTTTTCGTCATTCAAAGCTGTGAGAAATTTGTAAAGTTACTTTTTGTAATAAAATTATGTCCAAAGGTAATGTTTTGATATTTATTTTGAATTCAGTTTGATCTGTTTTAGGCAAGTCATTATGCCAATGACACTTTTTTTCACCATTTTTATATTTTAAAACATTTGTTGAACGTTTCACTGCCAGTGTAAAAAAAAAAAAATTCCTTGTAGCGTTTGTTTTTCAGCTCAAGGCCCAAAACATATGGAAGACATATTTTCCCTCAGAGACTAGAATCTGTAGTCTTTCTGTTTCACTTGGGAGACAAGATATAAAAGAATCCCCATAGCAACAGATCAATCTCTAAGCAAATTCGTCCCATTCATTTCTTTCCTGAATTGAAAGGTGACTAAACGAAAGCTTTTGCATCCAGTAGCCTATATATTTTTTCAATGTATTTTTTTAATCTAAACCATTCATCTTGTAATGCCAGTGTCTGAAAAGACCATCATTTATAGCAGTGTTTCTCAACTCTAAATGTTTTCTGACACAATACTTTTATTTTGAAAGACGTAGGTGAAAGCTGTTGACTCTTCTGTCAGACGAAGTTTAAGTAAAGCGTGCCAGTGTCATTATTCTAACATTATTTACATAACTTGTTGCGAAATAAAAAGTCTTCATCTCAGAAAATCAAACTTTCCTGTTCTGTCAGATGTCATATTGTGCTCACGGCGTGCTCTCTTCAATCGCATGAGCAAATGCGGAGGCACAAGCTGTGTATCACTTCACCATACATTAAAAGCATATGAACATAACAAGCATGCAATGTTGTAGTTACGTTGTCAATAAGTAAGTCATGAAATTACCAAAAAGTACCAATAAATTACGTAACTGGTATGTTGTGTTTTCGTTCTATTCATCAGGAACAGTGTCCATATATTTTTATTAAAGGTGCCCTAGAACTTTTTTTTAAAAGATGTAATATAAGTCTAAGGTGTCCCCTGAATGTGTCTGTGAAGTTTCAGCTCAAAATACCCCATAGATTTTTTTTTATTAATTTTTTTAACTGCCTATTTTGGGGCATAATTAGAAATGAGCCGATTCAGGGTGTGTGGCCCTTTAAATCTCGTGCTCCACGCCCTAAGAGCTTGCGCTTGCCTTAAACAACATAAAAAAAAGTTCAAACAGCTAATATAACCCTCAAAATGGATCTTTACAAAGTGTTCGTCATGCAGCATGTCTAATCGCGCAAGTACAGTGTTTATTTTGATGTTTACATTGATTCTGAATGAGTTTGAGGCTATGCTCCGTGGCTAACGGCTAATGCTACACTGTTGGAGAGATTTATAAAGAATGAAGTTGTGTTTATGAATTATACAGACTGTGTATAATTGATAAGAGTGTTTAATAATGAAACTAGCGACGGCTCTTGTCTCTGTGAATACAGTAAGAAACGATGGTAACTTTAACCACATTTAACAGTACATTAGCAACATGCTAACGAAACATTTAGAAAGACAATTTACAAATATCACTAAAAATATCATGTTATCATGGATCATGCCAGTTATTATTGCTCCATCTGCCATTTTTCGCTATTGTCCTTGCTTGCTTACCTAGTCTGATGATTCAGCTGTACACATCCAGACGTCCTGCCCTTGTGTAATGCCTCGATCATGGGCTGGCATATGTAAATATTGGGGGCGTACACCCCGACTGTTACGTAACAGTCTGTGTTAAGTTGAGATTCGCCTGTTCTTCAGAGGTCTTTTAAACAAATGAGATTTATATAAGGAGGAGGAAACAATGGAGTTTGAGACTCACTGTATGTCATTTCCATTTACTGAACTCTTGTTATTCAACTATGCCAAAGTAAATTCAATTTTTGAATCTAGGGCACCTTTAACAGTTCATGTTAGTATCATGTATTTACCATGGTAACTGTAGTTTCCGTTACCTAACCCAAAATACCACTTTATTTTACTTTGTGCTATTTTTGATATTTTGATGACTGTTGTGGCTCATACCAACTTACTAACTTTATTGTATTATGAAAAACTATTGTATGAATGGGGTATAATGGGGTATTATATAACGATATAAATAGTTTAACTTGTGTTAGTGATATTTCTACAATTAATACTGTATGTATGTATGTATGTTAAGTAAAGTGGGAAGGTAACCAGAAATAAATCTGCTTGGTTCAAATTCCTAAAAATATGTTTTACGGTTTCAGAAAATGTAGGTCCCATGACCAAATCAGTTGAGAGCCACAGATTTGAGCTTGACTTGTGCTCTTCCACCATTTTCTACTAAAATCAAATAGAAAAGAGAAGTGAATTTCACTAGAATAATATAGATTTTTATGCAATTGTTGTTGAATTTAATTATTATAAATGTATTTTCACTAACATGTAGTCTGACTAGTGGCTGATATTCACTAGCTTCGGTCATTTGGCTGGCAGATCTCAGCAAAGCAAGCAGAGAGAAGAGTGGTTGTACACACACACACACACACACACACACATACTCACACTGATCCCACTTTGAAAAGCCCCGCTTTTCTTTCGCTTCTCTGCTTGCTGACATAGTTCATATTATTCTGTGGACTGTCTGCCATGCCCCTCCCTGACCTGCTCTGAACTGAGACTTTACTGTCTGGGAGCTTGACGAAAATCCAAACTTATTTGCTGATCTTTTCTCTTATTTAGGCTTGAATTTTTATACTGTTGCTGTCGATAGATCAGTGCATTTATGGCTGTTTTATGTGTCACATGCACTGATAAATGATTATGTGGAATACATGTGTTGTAGATTAGTGTTTCTCAACCTTTTTGACTCCAAGGCCTCCCGTTGTCCATAATATTCAAAAGCCTCATGACTTCTCCAGGTGTTCATGATATTACTGGATTAAGATTAAGGATTTAAAAAATAAAAATAATAGTTATATAGAGATAATTATAAGAGTTTGTAATTATAAAGAGTTTAGCATATCCTGAAAAATGTACATTCATTATTTGACAAAAGTGTCTACTTCAGGGGAAGTGAACAGTGGAGAAGGGGAAACAGCTTGTAGGATGAGTCGACGGAAAACGGGAATGCAGAGAGGCGTTGATCACAGCATTCCCTGCGAGAGAGTAATGCTATCTGTTTTTTTTAACCTCCTGCTCTTTGGGCCTGCCTTGTTTTAACAGTGGCAGAGTAAATCATCCGCTAGCTGTTAGCAAGTGTGAAACGTTAGCTTCCCCAAGCCACTGCACTGCCTGCTTCTCAAACATTCTAGCAGAGTAGAAGTGTAGTCATGTAGGATCCATCTTTTTAAGGAAGATAAACAATGTTAAATTATTCCTAACAACTTTTTTTCCCATGTATGTGCAGGCTGAAGGTGAAGACAGCTTGAAAAAAATGCAGCTGATGGAGCTGGCCATACTCAACGGCACATACAGAGACGCCAATGTCAAGTCACGTAAGAATGACATCATCAAACATCGACTTGTTTATCTGTCCAGATTCCCTTCCCCTCAAATATCAATTTGTTTCTTTTCAAAGTTTTACTTTTTTACAGTTTAGCTTTATGTTTAGAGTGCTTGCAAGATATTGGAGCACAATATTGATATTCCTCAAACATTCTGGTTAGGGGTTTGTTATAAACCAATCTTTTCTGCAATTAATTAAACCTGAGCCACATATCGTACGTCTTACACTCAGTCTTTTTGTAGATAATTTCAGTTTGAGATAAGCTGTCTATTTTGGGGTTTTGTGAACTTTTTAATTAAGAAAGTTTGAATATTGATTTACAATAATAATGACCTAAACCAGGGATGGGCAGCTCTGGTCCTGGAGGGCCACTGTCCTGCAGAGTTTAGCTCCAACCCTAATCCAACACACCTGAACAACATGCTAGTTGACAGTCGCCTTTTGTCCTTTTGGTGTGTTCAAGCGCAGCTTTTTGGCCGAGATGCAGCCAACAAGAGGCAACAACACAGTCGGCTTTCGTCGACGCTAGTTCTTTGATGTCGGCTTGGTGTGTCCCGGGCTTTAGAAATCAGGCAGGTGAGTTTTTATCAGGGTTGGAGCTAAACTCTGCAGGACAGTGGCCCTCCAGGACCAAAGTTGCCCGTCTCTAATTTTTATGTTGCCATGCAAGCACTATGGATGAATTAATACCCAAACTTCTTATGTGAAAATATTTGCATAGACAGCTGGTTTACTTCTTGAAATGGAAGTCAAGGTAGATTGATTACCACCTCAATTTCTTTTCCCCTCACATCTTTGTGTATTTGCTCTTGTGCATCTTGTTCTGTTTAGCAGCCTTAGCCTTCTCCCTGGCCGCCACAGCACAAGCTCCTCGCATTATCACCGGCCCCTCCCCGGTGATGCCCACTGGGGCACTGCGCACCCCTGCACCTACCGCACCCACCCTCATGCCCCTCATCCGACAGATCCAGACCTCTGCCATCATGCCCACGGGCACGCCCCATCACGCCCTCGTACCACAGACCCCTGAGTCAGGCATCATCTATGCACCCTACGATTACCCCTACACCCTAGCCCCTGCAACCTCCATTCTTGAATATCCTATTGACTCCAGTGGTGTTTTAGGTAAGAGATTTGATTATCTGTTTGTCTTTAAAGGTATTTTGTACAGATTAGGTAATTAAAGGGTTAGTTCACCCAAAAATGAAAATTCTGTCATTAATGGACCCTTCGCTAAGCTCCGCCCTCCTTAGTTACTGTTGCTACGCCTGTCAAGCTTTCGCGTCTGGCAAGTCATTTACAGTATGTATGCACCGGTGTCGGACATTTTCAAGGAGATAATTAGTCATTTTTGGCGAACAGGTGAAATATCTGAAAGAGCAAGACAAAAGGGACTGCAGTATGCATTCGAGGGATATATCCACGACATAATATGCAACCGATTAGAAAATAATTTGATCAAAATTGAAGCTAAAGCTCCCAGCGCGAGCAGCAGCCGCCTCATACGCTGTCCATTCAAATGGGAAACACACAATTTATTGAGGAAAATCTTTGTTCATCCACAGCAGGTTAAGTGAAATTTGTGAAAATAACCTAATAATTATAAATCAAACAGCTTATCCATAAGTCTTGTGGAATAAACACAAGACGTTAGCCTGACCACTTTGCAATGATAACATTCTCCCGCTTATATTTTTAGCACGCCAGGCTAACGTAACCCCGTCTTGACTTTAATCATTTTATTTCACGTTCAAATATATGCATTATGAACAAAGAACCGTCATTATTTCCAAGCAATGATGTGCTGAGTTAGCTAGCTTGCTAACCTACCCGTCAGATTGTCCTACCCGGGCTTACTGCATATGCATACATCAATATTACATCATTGTTGTCATGATAAATAACACAAAATTACGGTATGTGCATTATTATAAGGGTAGGTTCAGGGTTGGGGTAGATGTAGATGTTAATAAAGCCATAGACCACATTAATATCACACTGGAAGCACAATCTGATAGGTAACGTTAGCATTTTTCGGATTTTGTCAGATTTTGCTAGCATTACCTACTGTTTCAATGGGAAGTAGCAAAATCTGACAGGGTAGCACAAATTGTCAGAACGCCGGAATTTCTCTACTTCTCCACTTACACAAGATTACACAACGCTTTGGCATGTTCCCTCGCTCGAAAGCTTGACAGACCTCCCGTGCCTAGTAACGGTTGCTAAACCACGATTGGCCTGTGGCGGTTTTCGGGCGTGGCTTAGCAAAGGTTCAATTACTCACCCTCATGTCGTTCCAAACCCATTTGTTCATCTTCGGAACATTAAGATATTTTTGACGAAATCCAAGAGCTCCTTCATAGACAACCATTTAATTACCACATTCAAGGCCCAGAAAGGTAGTAAAGACGAGAATATGTGTGTGACGCATATGTGTGGTGCTGATGCAGGAGCCGCCCAATAATGAGCCAGCGTTCTGACATAGAACCCCGAAAGAACCCGGAAGCACTGCACTGTGCTTACTACATAAACAGTGAAGGTGAATGACAGGGAAGAGAAAAATTGTTGAATAAAGTCATTATTTTTATTTTCTTTTTGCACACAAGAAGTATTTTCATTGCTTTATAAAATTAAGGTTGAACCACTGTAGTCAAGTGGACTATTTTAACAATGACTTTACTACCTTTCTCGGCCTTGACAGTGGTAATTTAATTGATGTCTATGGAGGGGTCAGAGAGCTCTCAGATTATATCAAAAATATGAACTAAGATGAACTAAGTCTTTCGGGTTTGGAATGACATGAGGGTGAGTAATTAATGACAGAATTTTCGTTTTTGGGTGAACTATCCCTTTAACATGGTTTGGAGTTATGACTGGGCGGTATGATATACCCAAAACGTATAGTATTTGTCAAAAGGTTGAGATTTTGCTATACTGTTCATCTGTCTATAGCAGTTTTTATTCAAAATTTTATATGAATAATAATATCATTTTATTTTATTCAAAAATTATTAAAAATATAAATATTTTACATATATTTTATTATATACATTTTATAATATTTTAAAAAGATTTATTATATATTTTGTTTTATTTCACATTATTTTCTGTCTGATATATATATATACCGCCCAACCCTGTTTGGAGTACACAGTTTGTCCACATTTGCCCAGAGTTCCAGTAGACTAATTCCAGCGTTCTGTCTTGTCCTTGTAGGTATGGCTTTCCCGACAAAAGGCTAGTAATGCTCAGGGGTTTTACAGTCTTCAGCCCATACGAGTGTTAAAAATGCTTTGCTTTACAGCTGCCTTGGAACAAAAGAGCAAACGAAGAAACTGATTTTTATAAGAAACAAAAGACTAAAGATCATTACTACTCATGTTTACACTGGTCTTAACTGTTTTGTTGACTTATTCATAGATTAAAAATGGATATTTTCAGATAAATACTGATAAATAAGCCTTATTACATTCCTCTGTTTGAAAGTAATCTATATTTGTTTAGCTTGTAATATTTGTATCACTTATTTTTCCTGCAACTGTATCTTAGATATTTAGAGAGTGATCAGTATTATTGCTAATATAACATGCTTGTGAAAAACTTTCTCCATGAAATAGCCTGTAGTGAATTCATATTATCTGAAGCATCTTGTGTGTTGAGAGGAGGAATACAAGGGCTCTATAGTCATTGTATAAATTAGTCAGAGCGTTAAAAAAAAGAACCATTTGTGTTTTAATGGAAATACGTCAGATTTACTGGGAAATTGAGAAAGGGCAACAACATATGATGTGATTTCACAATGGAGAAAAGGTCACTTGTGCCTTGTAATTTGGATTTACAAGCTTGTTTGTGAAACAATTTTGTGTGAAATGTCGTTTTAATGTATTTTGATGATTAATCTGTTAATTCTTGTTTTGTTGGCAATGTTGCGCTCTGAGCAGGTGCAGTGACTACTAAAGTACGAAGGCAGGATATGCGCGTCCATCCTTACCAAAGGGTAGTGACCGCAGAACGAGGTTAGTTTAGCTTCAGTGTTCAAACTGTGCTCTGTGTGTGTGTGTGTGTGTGTGTGTACTTTCTCTTCTTCGGTAAGCTGATTACACTGTCTTTTTCATTGCATCTCACTCAATACAAAGAGATGAACTGTTTTTAGCAACTTCTAACCTGCCAAACAAAAAGCATCATTTGAGATTTCAGTGTTGCTGTTATCAGGTATAGTACGTGCCAGTCATACCGTGCAGGGTTTGTTTACTCACTAAACCTGCCAGCCTAGAAATGCATTGAAACTGAAGGTGTTATCATCTTACTTGTATTATATTTTGAGCATGTTCTTGGGGTCACTGAAGCAAAGGTTAAAAAATAGAATACTGTAACAAAAAAAAAAGAAATAATTTTTACAATAGGTCAAAACATCCTTAGCCTATATCCCAAAGTATACTACTTTTTTTTTTTTTAAGCATACGTGATGGTCAGCGTACAGTGCACGTGACGCGAATTTCGGCGTCATGCCTTGTACACACAGGTCGCACATGCGCAGTTCATTTTTTTGCAGTAATTAGTTTATGGCCCTGGGGGCGTCGATTCACAAGGTAGTCAAAGAAAAACAGCATAAACAGAACAGACCGGAACTCATGCAAGCTACAGCGACAATGGAGGCCTACATAGATGACAGATTGTGTGAAGAGGTTAGAAAGTACACTCAATTGTACAACTCTAGCATGAAAGGATACAAACATATTTACATGGTTGTATCTCATGGCGAGCGATTGCTCAAAACTGCGCATGCGTTGGATGCCTGTATACACGTACGAGTCAAGTGAAGTATAGAGGGTATGCACGTGACGTCACCGTTGACCGTTATGATTGCGGTTATGCCCACTGAGTGGCAAAAAGTCTGAGTGGCAGTATTGGTTTTCAGCGTGAATGCCGCAAAAAACTCACAAAACGAGAATGAGCTTTGCGATTGACTGTACAAATAGCTTTGACACAAAATCTGAAGTATATTTTTACAGACTGCCGAAAGCTACAGAAAAAAGAAGCAAATGGATCACTGCAGTTCACAGAAACAACTGGACTCCAGGCAGAGAAACATGGATTTGCGTCAAAAACGTTAGATTTTGGGGTAAAATCATACCGTATATATTGTATTGTTATATATTGTGTTGACAACTCATCAATTAAATATTTACTATCTTATATTCTGCATAATTGGGTGTTTTTAAATAAACACTGACAAAAACTATACAAGTTTTAAGGCTGAACGATATGACGATATATATAACATTGATATAAGTGATCACTCCAATTTAGACCTACCTATATTGTAATTATATAAAGTGTTCACAGGCAGATTTGCTTTATGTATTCGCCCTGCGTCGAAATCAGGCACATATAAATGTCAGGAAACACGAATCCTGGCTGCATGTCAATATCCATGGATTAGGTTTCTTTGACATGTTATAAGCAACACTTTTAAACCCAACCTTTAGTGCAATCGTTTGTTTTACTCGCGTTTTTGCAGTTTCCCCTATTAAATCCAGTCATGCAGCAGGTTCTTTTACCACTCAGTCCAGCTGAGGGAGCGCGTTCCGGCGGGAAAGTGACCTCAGTGCATACCCTCTATACTTTGCAAGGCTGTGCGTTCGACTGTGCACGTACGTTAGTGTATTCATAAAAAAAAAAAATTAAGTATACCCAGGGCTTATGACAACATTCCAAACTCTGAGATTTAAGCTTTGTTCCAGAATCTAGTGAGCTACTTTCCGAGAAAACATCCCAACCACCATGGAACATCGTTAACGTACAATTTGGAACACTCTACTTAGATTTCAGTAAAGTTTGCAGTTAGCATGTTGCTAAGCTAACAGTGTGATACTTTGATGAGGATAAAGATACATAGAACACAAATACTGGATAAAGTATACTGAACTATTTTCAATAAAGTTTGCAGTTAGCATGTTGCTAAGCTAACAGTGTGATACTTTGATAAGGATAGAGATACATAGAACACAAATACTGGATAAAGTATACTGAACTATACATAACAATGCATTCTGGGATTGCTTTTTCCGTGAAGGATTCATACTATTCTGGCTTAGGCTAAAATGAGGTAAAACAGGCTAATGTTAGCCTTCACATTGGGAGTGTGCCTTAAAATACTGCCTCTGTAAGCAGCTCACCAGGTTTTGGAACAGATTATTAGTATGATCTGATAACTTCAGCACTTACATGCATTGTATATTAAGACAAACATGACCTGAAGCTTAATGGTGGACGTATGTAGATGAAAAACAGCTAGTGCGTTAGAACCACTTTGGGTTCACAGAACCTTCATGGAGCAAAACTGACTGTCCACTGCACTCCTTACACTGATGACGTTGTGATGGCCTTCAGGCTCACAGTCAATGAAGGGTAATGGAGCTCACCTGTTTGTTTGCTTCTGTTTATTCTTCATTTGTCATTCCTTTGATATCCTTTATTAGTTTTAGTGTATTTGCAGATAATTTTATGCCGCTTAAGTACATTAGTGTCCATTTAAATCTACTTTCCAATCCTGATCCATTGAAACAGTTTTTGGCAGCTTTTTTTTTTTTTTCTGAATAATGGAACAACTTTACAAGATGTAGTTTTTGGATGAAGATTTAAGATTGAATGAAATAATGAAACATAATCTTATTTGTCATAGTTCAACCTGGCCAGACCAGCATAAATAATGTTTAGGAGATGGGTGCAATTAGAATATAATGCCAGTTTTCTCCAATTTATGATACAGATGTATAATTAATCATATTAAATGAGAAATTTCAATACTGCATATTATTCCATGCTTGTTATAAGCTGTATCTCATTACAGAATTTCTTCTGTAAAGATACTTTGATTTCTGCATATTCTGATTTGCAATGCATTCTTTCATAATGCGTTCTCATTTTACATATTTTATTTATACCTTTTACTGCAGTTTTAATGTATAGATCAGTTGATAATTGTCGTTTAGGTTAAAAGTAATCATTTCTGGCCCGGGTCACTGAGCATATTCATAATAAAAGTCTTTCAAATGCCTTAAATGGAATAAACTGGATCTAAGGGAATTACAGCACCAGCTTTTAAAGATTGCTGTAATGAAACTGAATTAAACTCATATTACAAACACGTGGTTGTGCCAAAACTGTACATATAATAACTATGACTCCTGGAAAAAAAACTGTAAACGTGAGAATCTACTGATCAATATAAGTGAATTTCACTCCCATAAGACTTTAACATGTCATAATTTAATAGACCAATACAACTGACCAGTTTAATGCATAACAATTGTGAAATTGCACAAAAAGTCAAATCTATCTTGTTTGGCTTACTGCCCAAAGCCATAGAAAGATCTCCGAGATTCCTGAGCAGGGAAAATATATATTCCTAGAACCTGGCTTGGACAGTGTCACATGAGATGGGCTAGACCGTTATGAAGGTTAGGACTTGTTTGAGAGTGTAAGTCATCATATGCACTGCCCATTTTTTCCTAATCGGAGCATTGTAAAGGTGTTTGGGAGTGCTTATGATCCCTTAAACTCGCCATTCAAGAAATTTCTCATCATAAAAATATGGCACAAGTATTTTGCACTGAAGATTTTAAATCACCAGCTCCTAGTCTGCACTACTCAGACAGAGCAAAGTGAAACAAGAAAAAAACAAAACGCAAAAAACCTCATGAGATGTTAGGTTGTTTATCAAAGCGGGACGGTCACACACTGTGCCTGCCTGTTAGCACGAGAACAACAGATGAACTGACGAAATATTCCATTTTTGGTTTGTTTGTTTCTTGTTTGTTGTTTTGCAGTAAGCTTCTTTTTGAATTTTGTCAAATGTATGGAAAAAAAAAAACAGTTATCGTGTGTGATCTTTTAAAGATGAGTTTATGAAAGCAATATGTTTAACTATAAAGCAAGAACATTTATGAAATTCTATTGTATTTGTAAATTAATAGGGAATTTATGAGCATGTAAGCTTAGAGAACAATGCCATGTTATTTTTCCACAAGGGGTACATTTTGTTTTTTAGGATGTCGTACCTGTGACAGTCTTGATACACTGTCTTATAAGTTATAGGCTAAGAGTTTATCAGCTTGCGAAACAAGTAGACTTGTCTTTATAATTGTTTTCTTGTGTTTGTAGTGTTGTTTTAGCCCTACATTTCAGCCAATGTGCTTTAGTATCATTCTGTATTTTTTTTTGTTTTTTTTTGTAAATAGTCCGATTTTAAAGGCAATAAAATTTGAGTTAAAAAACCCACCAAACGTTTTGTACTGTCTAGAAATCTTTTGATTAGCCTGTCACTCTCTGATTTTACTTCTCTCGTCACATCTCTGTAACTACTCATGAATCCATATCATTATCACTAGCAGCTTTGTGGCTTTGTACTGAAGCAGCACTCTAATGCTTAATAGCAGTCAGAGGATCCTTCCTCCTAAATGTTTGCATCTCTTAATCCAGGATTGATGCCCTTTTACATCTTGCTGTCAGTTTTTCCAAACACCCAAACTCTGTTGACTGCTACTAACTATTAAGTGCTGTTAGTTTAATTCGTAATGACTCTGTAATTGATTTGCCTTTTTGCTTCTTTAACCATTTTCACCTGGGAGATGGGTTCTGGAGTTAAATCATGAGGCTTTCATGATTTTGCTGTGTTAATGTAGACATTGAGCAGTTTTCTCTTACAGTAGCTGTAATTAGTAATGTCATATTGTCATCCAACCGTCACTAGCTGAAACTAATCTCCTTCTCTATCTTTTTTCTTTTGTGTCCTTTTTATGTCCTTTTATTTTTTTTTTTCGTTTCCCCTCTGTCTGTCCATTTTTATTTTTTTTTTCTCTAACAACCCAGCCGCCACCGGCAACTAACCAATGACCCTCTGAACTCTTCACCCAATGATGACCTGACCATTGCCTGCCTGCTGACCAGTTCTCTGGCTCTCGTCCTTCGCTTCTATGTTTTGGCAGCCTGCTGGTGAGCCCAGAAGCAGCTTTAATTCGCTTAACACAGCCGAGAAGCCGTGATGGCCCCACGCCACCACCCGCAGAACCGAATCGCTCCCCTTCTCAAACTGAGGACCTCCTTGGTCAGGTGACCTGGGCTTCCCAGCCTGCACTGAAGTGTCATAAAGCAATAACGCTGTCTGGGTGACACCTAAAATCCTAATGTTAGCCCTTCACATGCACACACTAAATAATTTTATTTGTTTCTAAAAATGAATAATTGACCATAATGTTTAAAACTCTCAAGTTTGTGCACTGCAGTTCTCATAACATCCCGAAGAGTTAAAAAAAAAAAAAAAAAAAACCCAGCAGTTTACTTTAAAACTGACTTATAGGTCCAAAAAAGGGATGTAAAAGCCATGCTTGCCTTCTTCGGAGAGCTGTCGAAAAGCATTCAGACACACGAGGAAGTGTACAAACACTGAACATCAATTAATATCTTTTTGATACGAGGGTGCTGCACAGGAAATGATGATATATTTTTCACAGGTGATCCTTTTTTTGTATTAAAAAAAGCAGTATTGTCAAAATGTGATGAGCAAACAACGTTTATTTCCTTATGACAAATATTTAGAGACCAAAACGGTGTCTTTTTTTAAATAAAAAAAACAAACAAGTGCCTTATTTTACACAATATCATCAATTACGAACAAGTATGAATGTCCATCAATGTGTTTTATGCCAACATATCAGGTACTTCTGTTCAATTCCTCTTTATCGATGATCATGAAAACAAGAGGTGTACAGAACAATGTTACAGGCGTTACACTCAAAAACTAATGTTTTTATGTGCATTTTATAATTTTTCTTTACAAATAATGATTAATAAGAGTTTTACCCTGTCACACTACATTACAGTAGGTACTTCTTGAGCCCTTTATGCTCGCAATCTGTTTGTTTTTGAAAATGTTTGTGTATGTTTATAGAGCCGTCACTACATCTGTTATACAGCAATGAAGCACATCGATATGAAACTATTACTTAGATTCCATATTTTTCACTCGGCTTATATCTCAAGGAGCAGTTACTCAATTCAGCAGGTTGAAATTTCTAAAGGTTTGGGGTTAATTAGTACAGAACTCATTTTATTCCTTTTGAAGAATTGAAGTGTACTAGAGGAGCATGTTTGTATGCAGACATGTCACATTTCTCCATACCTTTCTATGCAAATGAGTTTCAGTTTTATTAAAATGACTGAATAAATTTCCTTCAGTTGGTCTTCCAGTGCCATTTCAGTGCTTAAGAACAATGAAACTAAAAGCCTATTAACAAATTATGATTACATTTTGTTATTTGGTTATCATAACTGGATTTTGAGAAGATACATCTCCTTTTTTTTTTTTTTTATAATAATATTGGTTGTATTTATGCAGAGCAAATGCAATACTTTTTAGACGTTTGAGGTTGTGATCCAGTTGCATGTCATTTTTTTTTATTTTTTATTATTAACCTGGAAATTGCTAAAGGAAAAATCCTGCAAATATGTTTTTATGAGGATCTCTCACCCTGTCAGCTTGACCAGGAACTGGAGTTGTTTGTTAATTTGTGTTTTTTGGTTTAGTGTTTGCTTTCCATGCAGTATTACTATAGACTATGTCGGTGTGTGAGAGCATGTGTGTTTACTGATGATTGTGTGAGTGAGTGTTTGTGTATTGTATATGCCAATGAACTGCAACTTGCCATTCAAGCTTATTATTATTGTCATTTTTCTTTCTTTTTTTTCCTTTTTTTTTGCAAACCCAAGCAGCTCCCTGCATTGGAAAATATACAGTCCTATTTATAACCATTGTAACATTTTATAATGTATTTTTCTATCATATTTTGTATGTGAGAAATAACATTAAATCACATTTCCAGATATGAACAGTATGCCTTATTACAAAAATTGATATGAGAGAGACATTTTTTTCCATGATGACGATATTCCATAGGTGATGGAAAATGGAAAACCCCATTTGATGAACAATATTATTTGGTTTCAGCCTCACTCTCAGCAAGTTTTAACGTGGTTATTATTTGCTGGGGTGTTTGGTTTGTCATTGTTGCTTTGCCTCTGTGCCTTCTTATGTAAATTGTAAGCTATTAACCATTTCTAGTTATATAATTTGATTAATCTTTTCTTGCCGATTGTTCTAACATTTGATGATTTCTTTACATTAACCCTGTCAATAATTTCTTTTGTCTGCTTTGAATCGTTAGAGCAGGATTTGTGTGAAATTAAGCAAAAGAGTGTTTTACTGACTGATATATGCTGGACTAAACTCTGTAATGAGAAGCAATAGCAGATTATTAAAATCATAGTTTTAAAAATTAAACTAACTTGGTCGCTCTTTCTCTTGTGCTTTTTACATGTGCCAGAACACTTTGCCTACTAATCTGATTCAGGTCTGCCGTAGATAATGGAGAAGATCTGGGTCCAGACTTCTCTGTACTGTTTAAATGATCATGAACAAAGCTGCACTTAACATGAAAGTGACAAGATGATTATGGGGCAGAAAAAAGAAAGCGAGAGAATAAGTAAAATCTATATAAATGGTACGGTTGTTTGAGTTGGAAGAACACCCACCTCTATTTCACAGTTTTATTATTCTCTCTTTCTCAACACTCTCCATTATGTGTTCTTGTTTTTGTATTGTAGCCATCTGTTAAGCTGTTTTGGAAAGTCATAAGAGTCACCAAGAAAAGAGTATCCACGGATAGATTGCACCAGTAATTGTCTTTCAAAGGAGTCCATTGAAACCATACAATGCGAGCAAAACTTTCTAGATTCTCTAAAAAGTGTAAGAGAACAAAAGAAGCAAACATTGTCTTTTGTAAAATAGCTGGAGGTCAGTCCAATAACACCCACTAACTGGAATATTTTTCAGCTATGCTCATCAGCACTGCCTAACTATAGTAACAAACATCAGGCTTATAAAATGTAAGGTTCAAATCACTTCCTCATTCGAACAGTGAATATCCTCAGAGAAATCACAGAGGTCATAACTCTTTCTCTACGCCAATGGTTCAGTGTTGAGAGGAACTGGAGTCACGAAGGAAAAAGATAACTCTGAATAACCTTCTAAAAACTGTTTTTCATTTTTCTAAATGTTCACACATTGTTTTAATGAGCTGCTCTTGTGTGTAATGGTCTGTGTTTAGCTGATAAAGCTAATCAGACTCTTTTAGTTCCCACAAGACCTCATCACTGCACCCAAGAGTTTTAGTTACTAGCTTTTGTTCCCTTTTCAGTTTATAGCAAAGTCGCCAACCATAGCCTACATTAAACAAATCTGGTCATATCCAAAACAACAGCAACAGAGCTGAATCTGTGACTGTCACAGTCTGACAACAAAGATTGTGTTTTAAAAAAAATAGTTTACTGTAAAAAAAAAAAAAAAAAACTGTAATAATAATTATTCGCCCTCATTTTATTCAGAACTCATGTGCTCTAAATTTTCCTTGGAAAAATAATTTGTAAAGAATCTTAATGCCTCTATTTTCTACCCGACTACAGTTCATATCAAGATATTAAACTCTGGCCAAAAACATCACTCATAAAAGAGTTTAATACAACTGGTGGACTATATTCCATGTTTTCTAAAGCATATTTTTGTGAGAAACAGACCGAAGCTTTCTGTTGTTCGTAGCGACGATTTGGAGTAGCCTAACCAACTATAAGGGTACGTTTACACGACAACAATGTAAAAAACAAAACAAAAAACGAAAAGAAAGACTACGTGCAGATAGGCAGAACACTCGCGCCAAACGCGCACGTCTGACTAAACACTTCTTCAGAGATCGTTTTTGTTGTTTACACGGAGATGATAATGGTATCATTTTCAAAAACTGTTTAAACATTTCTAAATATGTTTTAAAAAGTGTGCGTTTTCAGACCCCCAAAGCATTGTTGTCGAAATAAACGGCTAAAACGCATAAAAAGTTTTCCGTTTTTTTGTTGAAAATGGTGTCGTGTAAACAGCCCCTTACAACTCTGGCCTTCGCGCGAAATCCTGATCGTGTGGATTAAAATGACTAGATTTCGCCTGCGAAAATTAGCCAAAAAACAGTAAATGTGACCCTGAAAAAAAGAACAATAGCCTAAATGTTGGTCTGTTCATCAATGTGATTATATGACTTCAGAAGACTTTCAAGCACGAGTCATAGACTAATAGTGTTTTTGTCAAAATGTGGCCATTCTGAGATGTATGAAAAAAAAAAAAAGTTTTATAAAAAGCAGCATATTTGTGATGACATGAAGGTGAGTAAATAAGCATAAAGAATGGATTTTCATTTTAGCTCTTTACTGTTCCTGTTATAGCACAAAAATGGGCATGCACTGAGAGACAGAAAGTGAAATGGATGGAAAAGGAGAGAGTGCGATTAATTCGCTCCCACAGAAGGCAAACTGTTCATTAAACACCACGCTTTTTGTGTTAAATGGTTCCTGCCTGTCCCAAATTACTAGCTGCTATGTTAGGTAATCATTCCCTCTTTCCTTTTTTTTTCTCCCTCATCCTCTCTCCATCTCTAACCTGCAATTAAAACCTCAATTTCCTGTCTTGTTCATTGTCTGATGCCCCCTCCTACCTCCTTAACTTCACAGCGCTGCTTACCTTATCAAAACACATATAGGCACTACCGTAATGCAGCAGAAAGTTTAATGGGTGGAATGGATAACGGTTTTAGCTGAGGGCCAAAGAGGAAAGATGAACTGGGTAAGTTTCTGTATAGAGCCTTGAGAGAGAGGGAGACACAGTATCCTCTGTTGACTCACACTCTGACTTCCCCCTCAGAGGCTGCGATGACCTTTACAACCTTTATGCCCACAAACAAACTCGGAACTCTCTGTCCCAAACTTACCAAATGAAAATAGAACCCTTTACTTCCCTCCTTCCTTCCTTCCTTCCTTCCTTCCTTGTCAATCTACTGATCTTATTGGATGCCAATGGCAAGCCAAACCCAAAGTTTAAGGAAGAGGTGACAGACTCCTTGTAGATAAATGAACGCAATATGGTGGCTGTAGGAAAGAAAGGGTTTCAGTAGAACGCGGTATCATTTCCATTTTGCTAGCTTCAACCACACACCCTATCTAAAACAGTCCACTTCCCTTCCTGGTTTATGAATTCCCCCAAATTTATTTTAGTAATATCTGGCAGATACTGGACTATATTTTATTGGTTGTTTTTCAAAAAAATAAAAAATACTACCTCAGTTGCACATTAGCTAGACCAACATAAAATATACAGTTTTAACCTGATTTCAGCTAAAGAATCTGGTATGGTTGAAAATTTATTAGCAAATTTATTGTTATTGAAACAAAATTAGGCAGCAGATGTCCGCTCATAAAACTGCAGGTATATGAAAAGGCGTAACATTAAATATTAAAATATTTGAAATGCTATTTGGCAATACAACAGAGTAAGATTTATGCAGTGTACCAGCAATTAAAATTTTTTATGTTACAACCTTTCAAACACCTTGACCAGGGATAGGCAACGTCAGTCCTATAGCCACTGTCCTGCAGAGTTTAGCTCCAGCCCTAATCAAACACACCTGAACAAGCTAATCAATGTCTTCAGGATTACTAAAGCAGCAGGCAGGTGAGGATTTTTTTTTATGTTTGGAGCTAATCTCTGCAGGACAGCGGCTCTCCAGGACCGACGTTGCCTATCCCTGGTCTAGACCAGTGCTTCTCAAACTTGTCCTGGGGACCCCTCACCATTGCACATGTTGCATGTCTTCCTTATCAGTCACACCCAATTCAAGTCTTGCAGTCTCTACAAATGAGCTGATGAGTTGAATCAGGTTTGTTAAATGACCACCAGCCTTGCTCCGTCCCCGCGGCTCTCGGCCTCACCCTGCTTGCCACATACCCCCATTGCCTTTCGCAGGCCAGGGGTCATCCACGAGACTGCGCTCTAGTGGGGGGACAATCACAGTGGGTAAAGGCAGACGAGGTGAGAGAATAGTAGATGGAAGGATGAGGAGAGACAGAGATGAGACAGAAAAAAAATTTGTGCAGTTCCCGGGCACAATGCCGCTCAGTCCTCAACCAGCCGAGAGGCCCTCCCTCGCGGTGCCATGCGATGGTACTGGATGCTCCTTGGTTGGACGGACAATGGCTCTTCTAACTACGGTCACCCGGCAGCGAGCTCCCCATTCCCTCACTCTGCCTGCTCCTCCCTATCATGGTGGACGGCAGCAGGTCTGGCCTCCCGCGAATGGCGGACACTCTTCCATCCCCTCACGGACAGCAGCCACCCCTCCTCTACCCAGGAGCACGGCAGCAAGCTCTCCGTCCCACCTGTTGAACAATCACTCCAGCACCACCGCGATCCCCCTCAGCAGTAAAAAGAGGGCTCTCTGACAGCATGTCCCTCTTTCCTCCTGAGTTTAAGCACAAATGTAATAATGTTCAAGGCTCAGGGAAGGAGGAAGCAGGAAACGCCCAACGTTCGACATAATTTTAATGACTAAAATAAACAAACAACAAAACGAAAGTAAAGCGTCAGCCCCTCATGGAAGACTGCTGTATATAAACATAACAAAACACAGCATAAATATCCCAGGCCTGGTCCTTTCTCATCCTCCGTGCTCCTCCGTGGGACTCGAGACAGGTGTGGAGCACAGGTGACGCTCATTAGCACCTGCGCCACCAGCCTCGCTCCGTTCCCATGGCTCTTGGCCCAGCCCTGCTTGCCACAATTATTATTAATATATTAAAGCAACCTAAATTAATTAAAATGCTAAAAAAAAAAACATACAGTCAAGATACAAACAAGGTGTAAAAAATACCTATTGTTTCATTATAAAACGAAGTTCTTTAAACTTCTGGATTCACAATTAATTAATTTACACATGCTGACACTCAGTTTTAATAGTTTAGTTGTAATATATATCGTAGTTAGGTGACATATGAATATTGTATTGGACAGATTAATTTAGTCTCACACCACTCAAAAATTAACTTCTAAATAATGAAACATAAACATTTTGTTCTTCTCTGTTTATCAGCATTCGACTCACATCCCTCCCATTCAGCTTTGAATGATTGTGTTCGCTTGAAAAATCAGGATTTCATCAGCTTCCCTCAGTTTTGTTGAACCAAGGGGGGTGTCAGCATATGTGTGGGTCTTCTAGGAAACAAACCGCACTTGATCTTAAACAATGACGACCACAAAGACATGTCCAGCATGAGGATATGGAGAGGGTGGGGAATGTCCTCCCAACGGGCTCGGACAGAACAAATCTCAAGGAACACTTCCTTCTGCTCTATTAAAGATCCGTTTCCACAGACACTTCCATCAGTGTTTATGTAAGAGAGGAAGTCATCGCTGTTTATCTAGCTTGTGTAATTGTTTCTATTCATAGCTAAAGATCTGAGAAATATCAGAGGTGGTGATGGTGGGGTGGATATAAAGGACGCAGCAAATTAAACAGGATGACACAACAGATGTTACGCCACAGCGGAGTCGCACAGTAGGGTGCTGATACGCTTCGGTTACATCCAATGGGTTTTCCAAGTTAAGATGTACAGGAACTGAGTTTACTTGTACATCAGACACACACATGGTGTGTTTGAACTTGTAGGATGCTTCTCTGTCTTATGTTGGTGTCCCCATTCCTCTTCCTCTCGTTCTGTGGGGTCCCCCCGCCCTTCCTGTCTGCTCTCATGGGATGGGGCTTGGGGTCTGGCTCGGTCCTGGCCCCCCACACTGGCTCCACAAGGTTGGACACTGTCCAGACTGGTGGGAGAGGACAGCAGAACTTGGCAGGCCACAGTGGAGAACATTTGCAGCCAAGCCAAAGTCCTAAAGCACTGCCAGAGAATAACGGGGAGCTTGAAATGACAAGAGCTAAGCCAAGGGACAACTATGGCTCTTGGATCTTACTTTGTATCTGGGATATTATAAGGCTTACGTAAATCTATTGCAAGTGTCAGCTGGGCTTTAACGAAACAAATCCACATTAAGGGGGAACTGTTGAGTTTGGGTGGATTCCAAGTTTCCAGAGACTTTAAAACAGGTGATTCTGTTTAACTTGAGTTGTTTCGTATATGAAAAAGTTTTCCAGGAGTCTGTCAAGTTTTGTTTGACTGTAACATGAAAGCAAATCAAAGTAGAACATTTAAACTCTCTAGTGTTGTTTGTGCCTTAAAGGGTTAAAATGCCATAAATGTCATAAAACACTGATGTACAATAATAGGTGATTTTATTTTTTACATATGTTGGGGCTAACGCATTACAAGTAACGAGTTACGTAATCAGATTACTTTTCAAGTAACTAGTAATTAACGCATTAATTTACAACAAAATATCCAAGTTACTTTTCCAAATAAGTAACTCAAGTTACTTTTTCACATTTATTGACTGACAGCTCTCCTGTCCCCATGTTGAGAGAAATAAAGTGCAGAGGCGTTGTGTGCGCTGTATTCCTCAAAATGAATAAAAACATTGAAATGCAAACAGTGAAATTTTACACAAACCTGTAATAATTAATTATATTAATTTACACAAATATACTTTATGTATTTAATCTCACTTTATTGACCAATGTCTTTGCTGCTTACCTTCAATGATCTAATTCAACCATACAACCATACAAAAAAGAGTGTTGAACTTCCGTTTCCTGTATCCTATTCTTCTTTAATCTAGATTGGCAGCACAGCTGAAAGGTTTGTTTGAGCTGCGCCCTCTACTGTACAGGTGTAAATATGCATTTTCTTCAGCCTGAGGCTTATTCATTTCACTTTTGTTGTGAAAGGGCCTTAAACATTTGTCAAAAATAAAACTTTTTTTTTGTTGTTATTAAAAAACAAACAAGCAAGCCTTACCCCGGTGAGAAAAGTAATGCAAAAGTAATGTAATGCATTACTTTTCATAAAAAGTAACTAACTCAATTAGTTACTTTTTAGGGAGTAATGCAATATTGTAACACTGGTTGTATGACTCTCAAACTGCAACAGTATGTGTGTTGTTGACTCTTGACTCTTTATGACAATTCTAAGGGCCCTGGAAAAGTTACCCAGGGGGCCCAGAAACCCCAGTGACACTCCTGCTCCCAGTTTCTGTTAATATATGTTGTATTTAAAGGGTTATTCATTATTTACTCACCCTCATGTCATTCCAAACCCGTAAGACTTTCGTTCATCTTCGGAACACAAATTAAGATCTCGAATTAAATGAATAAATGAATAAAAGCCCAAATTTAATCTGATCATCATATAAAGCAATCAAGTCTTTTCAGAAAATTTGGATTAAACCGCTCAATTCTTATGGATTAGTTTTATAATCTCTTTATGAACTTTTTGCAGTGTCAAAATGTCAGTTGCGTAACTGTCAATGGGGGGACAGAAATCTCTCAGATTTCATCAAAAAGATCTTCATTTGTGTTCTGAAGATGAACTTTTTTATGGGTTTGGAATGAATAATTAATGACAGAATTTTAATTTTTGGGTGAACTAACCCTTTAACATGTTTATTTTGCAATAAGTTTGGGATAATTAAGATTTGTAATGTTTTTAAAAGAAGTCTCTGCAATTATTTGATCAAAAATACAGTAAAACAGTAATATTGTAAAATATTATTACAATTAAAAAGAATTGTTTTCTATTTGAATACATTTGCATCAAAGCTGAGTTTTCAGCATCATTACTCCAGTCTTCAGAGTCACATGATCCTTCAGAAATCATTCTAACATGGAGCTCAAGAAACATTGCGTATTATTATGAATCTTGAAAACAGTTTTTGCTTCTCAATATTTTTTAAAAAAATATTAAAAATAAGAATCATTCTTAACAACTGAGCAGCAATAATAATTGAACAAATCAGCATATTAGAATGATTTCTGAAGGATCATGTGACACTGAAGACTGGAGTAATGATGATGGAAATTCAAAAATATCTAAATCTGTTGTATGAATCTCAGACAGCAACAGCATGTGTCTTCTTTTTTATGAGTAAAAAAAGAGTGATGGCTTTTAAGTCTTCATCTGAAAGGTTTCAGAGGACCCCTTTGAACCCCCACCCCCTCTTGTCCTCCCCTCTCATCTCCTCAAAACTAGTTTAAGGAACAGAGGCTCTGCACAGCTTTCATATCTCCATGGTAACACCCCCTTTGGGGTCCTTTTTTGTGTGTACTCAACGTTGTTGTGTTTGAGTTTTGGCACAAAAAGTTATAAGAGGCTGACAACAAAGTGTGATGATAAAACACAAGCGTGATAAAAAGATATTCTGTGAGATGCATTCATTATGACATCACAGTCATTTCCCAGTGCGGCCATGTTCCTCGGGGTGCCTGTCTCCATTCGACTGCCTCTGGCTCTCTTCAGCACTGTGGGCTGTCTATAGGAGGCCTTCCACTGACTGTGAATGGTCTTTTTGTTGGGGAACAGTGAGCCATTTCTGCTCCCACAGAAAGCCCTGGGTAATTTAGTGTGGATGCCAGGAAGTCTGAGCTCACAGAATGACAACAATGGCAAACGTTATTGCTCCACCTCAAGGGGTGGAAAAGAAAGAGACAGAAAAAAATTAGCAATGGTGATAGAATTCAGCTTCAGCATCCTCCCACACTGCGAATTCCTCTTAAATCTCATGCGAGCTAGGAGGATCTGAAGACAACCTTTATGGTGCTAAACAACCATTTGTGCTTTCAAGCATGCATTGCGGGACATGCTTTATTGTGACACATGATTTGGTGTGAGGTGGATCTATTACCTCACACAAACTAACAAATAAACTGAAAGGAAGCAGAAAAAAACTATCCAACTGTTGAAGAAAGAAATAGTTCATGAAACGCCATCAGACACATTTTGAAATTTGTCCTTGCCTGCCATCTAGTGGGAAAGCATCATCATTGGTGTCAGAGATTCTTCTTCAACCATATCCAAAACACAGTGTACATGTGTTTTCGTACAATATCAGCATAAATCCTTATCATTTTTTGGTGCAAATACATTACAGTAACTTGACAATATCATTGAAGACCAGCAATAATAATTTTCATTTTGATTACATAATAATGGCAATATATACATGTCAAAGTCAGACATGCCCCTTTGCCAGCTGTGATGCCTGGTTACTGGTTTAAACTTGGCCCAGGTTTGTAAAAGATATATGGGTCAGCACAGCTTAATAGCTTCAACAATTTATTGCCAACTAAGTTTAGAAAACAATGAACCAATTAGAACCCAGTTTAGGTCAGAGCTGCTAATGGTGGATATTTTGATGAATCAAAAATTTAATTTTTTTTTCTATGTATAAACTGTTTATATAATAAAATATGTTTTCGTAGTTTGTGTTGTCCCTTATCAGTGCAAAATTATCACAAATTAAAAAGGATTCATGCAAATATTGTCCAAAACCCCACTTTTCTAGGGCGTTTCCAAACTTTTGGAGGGCAGTGTATATGAAACAAACTATCAATCCAAACAATTATGGCTGTTACCCATAAATCAGCATCAAATACAAAAGTAGCTGAAAATAATGAAGAAGATATCATAGTACTCAACTATAATGCATTTTAAATATTGGATAAAAATGTATTATTGTTAGGCCTATTATTAATTTATTATTAGGCCTATAAGTTATTAAAACAGCCATATAATGTAATGTAATGCCATGGTAGAATTTAATGTAATTACACTTTCAAGTTTCAAGTTGTTCTTTTGTTGTTTTCAAGAAACAAATAACATTAACATTAATGTCTGATAGATAGATATACATTCTAAAAAATGCTGGGTTGTTTCTTTCAACCCATGTTTGGGTCAAATATGGACAAATACAAACCCAACCGTTGGTTTAATGTTTTAAAATTAAACCTTTAAACCCAACGGTATATCTGACAGCTACATGACTTACTTTATTTCCTAAGTATTTTTAATTTTTTTAAATTTATTTTTAAATGTATTTTTAATGCCATTGTCATGAATGTTACTTCTGTTTATATAGCATCTTGCTTGTTCTGAAATTATAATAATAATAATAAAAAAACAGTTGCACAACAAAATACGGGTGGTCGTAAAATGTCGTGCAATCAACTGGCAAATTCTGTCAGGTCTCTTCAAGTCTCTCAAACACAAATAGCCTCATGTCTGTATCGCTTACGTTTCATGTTGATACTGCATACGATACTTCAGCTAATATTTGTTTATTGTTAATGTTATATTTACATATATTACTGAAATCTTCGATATTTTTTACAGTCTATGGAGGAATCACACGAATAATTTTACGGCTGTGTTACGTCAGCAGTGTCCTTTCACTTTACGGCAGGGCAGCATGTGGAGGTCAGAGATGTAGAAACTCACTGTCAGAGACTGAAAACTCTGTAATGATCTAATATTAACTCTTGACAACAATTTAGCACAGTGACATCTATGTGGGATTTTCAACAGATGATAAACAACACAACACTGTCGGTTAAGAAAATCGTTTGGTGTCGCTAGCGTTCATCAGATTTACCGGTTCGGTAAGGAAGAAGTCTGGTCGTCGAGACGGTTTTCTCTGTATCATCTCTAAAGACATGGATAACAACTCGCCTGCATCAGGAGGATTTAAAGGACTCGGGAGCCTTTTCGGTGGAGGAAACCCTGAGTATTCAAATACTGAGCTCGCAGGAGTACCATGTACGTGATAAGTGTCTAAGCTTTACTAATTTTAACAGTCCGATTCAATTTAAGGTCAAATGAGTTGCTATGAGACTATATATTTATTATAATGTATAATGAGCGTTATCTGTCATTCTCAGTGACTGGTATGAGCCCTCTCTCGCCGTACCTCAATGTTGACCCTCGTTACCTTGTACAGGTGAGTTTCTCTTAGACCACAGCTACATTTCAGGTTTTTTTTGAAGGTTTGTGTGGTAGAAATGATTGTGTTATGAATTTACGAAATCTAGCTCATGTTAGAGTCTGAATTAAGGGGTCAAAATGGAAACTTAATGTAGGCTAAAGTCTGCCTTCATTAGTTGACACATGCTGTAATGTATACTAGTGTGGTTGTATTGTGTACAGATTACAAAAAAATATGATGCACAACCTTACAATTAAGACACTTTTATGGTGCTTGTCTTGCTCTCTTAGGACACAGATGAGTTCATTTTGCCAACTGGGGCAAATAAAACCCGTGGTCGCTTTGAGCTGGCCTTCTTCACCATTGGGGGATGCTGTATAACAGGTGAGGCCTGTCTCCTTGCAGACTTTGATCAGTCTTATGTCTTTTATCTTCGCCCTTTTTAACTGTTGCTTATTACTTTAAAGGCGCTGCTTTTGGGACACTTAATGGTCTCCGTATGGGCCTAATGGAAACTAGAGACATGCCATGGTCCAAACCCAGAAACGTACAGTAAGTGTCTGTTCCTTTGTAAATACTTTGATTACTTAATTTACTGTATAGAAAATTCAGTTAGGGTCTTTTTGAATGTCCACGGAGTGGGTAATGGCCGATATAATGCTGATATGCCGTGTAATTATGACAAATAGGACTTACAAATTTGCTGCAATGCAGTGAACATGTATTTTTAGTGGTGCACTACAAATATTTGGCCCAAACAGCAAAAAAATGAATTAAAAAAATTGGAGTTAGGCCAAAATAATTTTGGAGGGCACAAATCATTGACCGAGTGCTTTTTATTAGTTTCTGTTTTGACTCTGTCAGTCTACTTTTTCCACACATGTGGATAAGCTGCAATTTCACCATCACCAAAAAGATCATAGTGTTTTATTTAAATTACTAAATTGTTCTGCCGAAATATTGAGATGCAGGTCATTGCCGAAAAACTTTACTTTCATCTGTGAACACCATATCAAGTTCAATTACCCAAATTGAATGACCAAATTTTTTTGGTTCAATAACTTTAATTTCAGTTTTGGTGTTTCTGTAATACTGATTTATGGAATATCTTTTTTTTAGGATTTTGAACATGGTCACACGGCAAGGTGCATCGTGGGCAAACACACTAGGATCTGTGGGTAAGAAATGCACTGGAATTCAAACAGCTTGTGTAAAAGAGTATCACAACCTGTTTTGCCATTTGTTAAAAGGATTGTTTACACCTGGTCACGTCATGTGTTTTCTCTGATTGGATAGCTATCCGACCGCGAAAAGACCAGGTATAAATGTCCTCTGAAACGCTTTCGAGACTGATTTAAATCCGATCACTCAAACCACTTCAGGAAATGGTTTGAGATGCATTCCAAACGAAACTGGACAAGTGTAAATGCATCTTTTACTCCTCCCAAAATTTAAAGTTAAAGTATGAGAGCCTGATATAGCCAGATATGATGGCACTACTGCAACACGAATCGTCGCAGAGTATCTCTTCAGCAAGTCAACGCTCAAACTGCCGCAAATGAAACTGAAAGTAAGTCGCAGATGGTCAAAACAAATCTTCATTCAAAGTAGTGAGACTAAATTATCTTACAAGTGTTGATCTCCTATTGCGGTCTTTGATCTTGAAATTAGCTAATGATAAATAAAAAGCAGCTCATATATATGTTGCTTTCATTGACATGAACTCTGTTAAATTTGCATATAGTGCAGAAATTGAAGATGGTATTTATATTCATTTTGCGGAGACACATTTATCTGGCCAAGTGTAAATGGAACCATTTCTACAAATCAGATAGCTATCCGATCAGTAAAACATGTGTAAACATGCCCAAAGAGATTACATGCATAAATGTTGGTTTCTCTTTCTCAACAGCTCTTTTGTATAGTGTGTTTGGTGTGGCCATTGAGAAGGCCAGAGGTGCAGAGGATGACCTCAACACAGTGGCAGCTGGAACATTAACAGGGATGCTTTTTAAATCCACAAGTGAGGAAAAGTCACATTGACTTAAGTGTTAAATATTGTGGCAATCACAGATTTAATCTAATGAACATAATATTTGTTATATGAATTCATTACATATATTTACTGTGTTCAGGTGGACTCAAAGGAGCTGCCAGAGGAGGTCTCGTTGGTTTAGCCATGTCAGGGCTGTATGCTCTTTACAACAACTGGGATCACCTGAAGGGGAGATCGCCTTCACATTACTGAGGATGACTGAGAGCTCAAACCATGGACTTATTTTGACTCTGAGCCTATTCTTACTCTTTATCACCCCCTTTTGGAGATGCATCGAATTTCTTTTTTTTTTTTTAAGAAACCCATGGACCACCACATGTGCACAGACTTCTTCAGTTACATTAGGTGTAATATTTAAATGGAAGAACCAGACTGCCTCCAGCTGTGTGGACTATGTAGCTTGACTATGATTATGTACAGTTCTTCAAGCACATGTCTTTTTTGGTGTAAGTTGCAGTTGGAGGAAGTCTGTATCCTTTAATGATGTGGTTTTATCTGTTCTCATTGTGGATTGATGAATTTTATCAGTGGTGACTACACTGTCTGCTTCCTCTCTGCAACCATCTAAAATAAAATGATAGTTTCCACTGTTTGAGGCTCTTTATTTGTATTTTAAGGGTGTTAAAGCAGAACTAAGTAACTTTTTTTGTCTTCATAAATAGTTTTCTAAGTCCTTACTATGGTCAATTGACTTGTAGTGGTGTGTTTGAGGCGTGCACTAACCCCCTCTGGCATGTCTACGCCAGAAAACAGCACTTGCAAGTTGAGCTTCGCCGACCCGACACAATCTCGCCTAATGTTCACGTTCACGCGAGAGTGACAAAATGCTTTACGGTAATTCAAAAACAATGTATATATTATGACTTTATAAGACAATTTCGAAAATTACCCACCTCCATCGAGATTTCTTGTACTGTATTTGCAAAACTTCTGTGCTGGTGAGCGTTAGTCGTTGTAGTCCAGAGCTGCACTTGGAGTATTTACGACAATGTGATTCACTGAAGGAACCTGTAGGGGGAGCTTCGCAAATCTTACTGAGTTCCGCTTTAAAATAGAGTTGTATTTTGTTTGCTGTGCATGAATGGTCAGTCTTTCATACTGGGAGTACTAAACCATCCTGTATTTAATTAGCTCTAAATAAATAAAGAAAACTAAAATATAAAAATAAAATAACTAATAAAATAATTTAACCATTTTCAGATTCCAAGGCTTATGTTCTTTGTAATGTACTAAAATGTTTTAACTGTATTGACTGCAAAGAAATGAATTGATAGGGGTCTTGTTTTACAAATGATTTATTTGTAAGCAGGTCAGCCTTTATTTATACTGTCAATGTGTAGAATACAGAGAAATTATAATCCGGAATGAATGTCCCTCATTATGACCTTATATGTTACAGTATTCACACATCATATTTTTATGAGTGAAAGCATTTCTTTCAGTATTATTTCTCAACCAGAATAATAATTCTGGTTGAAAAATCATCCTGTCCTAGCAGTATTGTACCACTAACTCACTCTCCTTGTTTATAATGAGTGATATATGCATAGATTCAATGCTATAATAATTAAAGCTCCCTCTCAAAATAATGATTATAAAGAAATGTATGTAAATTATCAGGATAAATTCCTTGTAGCGGCTTAAAGTGTAAAGTAAATATCCATCCTGTGTGGAATTTACGTAGCCTGTTCAGTGAAAAGCACTGGAGTAGACTGTATCAAAGGGAGACTGTCTCCTCCAATAGGTGAAATGTTCTATCACTACTTGACTTTGACCGTCAAAGCACCTTACGGATTGAATACCCGCTTGTCCAAGAGAGGGCAAATGTACATGCCATTCCTTACAGAAAAAAACAAGGCCAACTGAACTGATGAGAGTAATGTAGAATAGCCAGGACTTGTTTTACAGAAAATGTTGCTTGGCTTGATGAACACAATGTGAAGATCAATGTGATTTAGCTGAAAGCAGTCAAAACCTTGCAGTTCATGTACTACAGCGAAGCCCAGGAGAATGTCACGTGCATAGCGGTGAAACAACCCACAAACCAGTGCAAACTACCCTAACTTGGTGGCTGGTGTTTGTGATGATGTACAACAGCTCTCAGTGCACGGACCACAAATGGATAAGCAGGTCCATGGGCCAGACCCAGACCGGGACATGGCACTTAATCAGTTGCTATCACGACTCTTCCTGTGCCTACAAATGTGGGCAAGGAATTCTTAGAGGTGGGAATTCAGTGCAAGAAGAAGTCCCTGATGCGTGTAGCCTCTATCCATGGGATGTAGGCTGCGGTGCGAGTGAAGACGCTGGGCTTGTTCTCCACGGTGCATCCTATAGGACCAAAGCTCACAATCCCATGGACCTCCCAGCGGTCACGCCCCACCTGACACAGCAGAGGGCCGCCAGAGTCACCCTGTAGGAAGAAGGGCAACAGAGAAGGTAAGAATAGTTGAAGTTGAAGATGAAGATGGGACAGCATGATAAATTTCCCCATTGAATAGTTTTCTCACCTGGCATGCGGCTGGGGTCCCCTCTGTATCTCGGAACCCAGCGCAAATCATGGAGTCTCGCACGCGGTCACCCCAGAACTTCTTCTGCCGGCAGGTCTTGTAGTCGATGATTGGGAGTCGAGCTTGATTCAGTGCCTCAGCAAGTGACACATTTTCTTTCCCGCCTAAGAAGAGATGCCAAACCCATGTTCTGGATAAGTGGATCACCTCCCTTTGCAAACTCAGTATCAACAAAACAATAAAGTGCTGTTTGTTTTTGCCTCGGGGGCATAAAATAAATCAGTTTCTATGGTAGAAACTGCAGTGAGTAAGGGTGTTACTGTACACTCCTTACACTTTATCTGGGATTTCATAGGTACACCAGCTATCATCTTTCAAGACCCAACTTTGTTAGCACAAAAGGTACTAATTTTAATACATTAAAGTCAAAGGCTTATGATGCAGATTTTACCTCGTGTGTCCCCCCAGCCGGTCACCCAACAGTAGTGCCCCGGTTTAAGGTTGATCTGCTTGCGCGGCAGGCAGGCATAACGGATGAAGTTACTGGTCAGGATGTCCGTGCCAGCTTTAACCAATGCGATGTCATAGTCTAGCTCACTGTGGGCTGGATAACGGAAGTGCTCATGCCTGTAGATCCTCTTCACTGGGAAAATACGCTCAGCGGTCTCTGATCTTTTCAGTTGATGCTTACCCAAAACAATACGCCAGCTACTAGCATCCTCTGCTTTTCCCCTGGGCAACGAGAGGGATACAAAACTGAAATCGGTTGATTATGACATCTAATGAGCATCTAATGACTCTTGGGCAGGGGCACCGTCAGGGGAAATCAACCAGGAAAGTTGCCCTACACAAAATTCAAGCAACGCCCGAAGTTCTGCCCTACAGGTGATGAACTTATAATTTGCCTTACTTCTGGAAGCAGTGGGCAGCAGTAAGAATCCAGTTCTTATGGATCAGAGTCCCTCCACACACATGAACATAATGTTTACTGCCTCTGGGACGAACCTATTGAAATAGATACAAGCATCAGTGACTCTTTTGTTACACCTTGAGTAATGCTGTGTCATTTCAAGTGTAATTTACCTGCAGTGAGACCTGCCACGGCCAGGAGTGGGGTCTCGCTTCATTGCCCGACACGATACGCTCCACTGTGTTTGGTTTGAAATGAGCCAGGCCACAGTCCTTCGGCCAGTCTAAGGACAGAACAACACTTAAGTCAATGTCAGTTAAAGTACCATGTAGACAAGCAAACACAAGGTACACAGGATTTATGTGGAAGCAAATGAAAGGTGTTGTACCAGGAGAGGAAAGAAGGAAAGGAAATCCATATTTGGATCTTTGAGAAAGACATGGAAATAAGTGTAAATTCAGTTTTTTTTCTCAAGATAGCACCACTTGAAATGCACTTGAAAGATGTCAGTGGTCAGCGTTCATCTAATTTCTCACCAAGGTGGAGGACTTTGTGCTGTTGAAGGCGACTGGGGTTGAATGCATGGGTGGAGGCTCTGTCCAGCGCCAGACCCAGAAGCATTAGTAACAGTGGAAAAAATGGGCTCCTTACTGCCATGATCTACAGTAAACTGTGTGTTGCGCTCTGGTGATTACCCATTTATACCATGCCTACTGTAGAGGCCATCCTTTGTCCACTCCCCACCCCTGTCATTGGGACAAAGCACTTTGACAATACCCCTCCCAATCCTGGATTGTTCTGGTGGGGTAGCCAGGGGTTTTCAGAACAAGCTGGCCCCAGGGGGTCATGGGAGTCCCATCAGCACTTTCAGTTACAGCCCATCCCTTGCCGCTGTGCAAAACAACTCGCCCAGAATAGATTGCCAGTAGCCTCCTTGCAGTCACGCCATGCTAATAGCTGTTTGGATGAGCAGGGGTGCTGGCCTTCACGTGACCTTCTGCTGCCTTCCAAATCCTTGCAAGTTTTACCTTGGTAAAACCCTGACAAATAATTAACAAGATCATGACTGATCCATGCGTCACTTATATATTCATTTCATTAAAGATTAGCAGAACCTGCTCTTAGCAGGCACTTATTTATCCAAAGTGACTTACAGTCAGCTCATTACAGAAACAATCCCCTTGGAGAAACCTGGTGTTAAAAGCCTTGCTTAAGGGCACAATGGTGATTGTTTATAGCCTGAACCTTGCGGATAGACATAACTTTTCAGCTGGACCTTAAACCACTACACCACTTCATGTTCATAATAAATCTTACAATTAGTCTTATAGCTTTAGCTAAACATCCATGAGTTTAAGATACTTAAGGACAGAAGATTTATACATTATAGCTTGCATGATTTGATAGTAGTGTGAACATGTTTCTCATGTTACCAGCAGAGGGCATAAGAACCAGAATGGAGGGATACAATGGGGCCTGTGAAACCTACTGAATTTCAAAGTTGTTTGTTCTGGTGGAGCATATTTTAAGACAGGAGATGCTGAGATGTTAATTACTATATGCATGAAACTATATTCAGGCTGAATTGAGTTTTATTATGCTTGTTTATGATGTGTCCCTGCTCACCTGTTGTATTTATTCCAATCTGTGAAATGTGGTACAGCAAGGAAAACAAAAACATAAGGGAGCACCTGCTCAGGGACAGGATAGTCAATACCAGGGAATGTGCCTGCTCATCCAATTGGTCAAAGTTACAATGAAAGAGCCATGGAAATGTCCAGGGCAATCTACTGGAACGCAGTTCACCAAGTTTAGCAGGACCTTCTGACATGTTCCCATGTCTCTCTCTTTGCCATGTTCTTCACAAACAAAGTGAATTGCTATTTCCAGCAAGCCAATGAGAAATCCCCTTATAGGGCAAATGAATCAAAATAAAAGACACAGAATATTGTTTGCCAAACGTTTTTATTGTTGCTCATACTTTTCAAGACATTCACTATTCTCAATATTAAAACACAGTAGTGTAGTTTTTGCTGTAGAAAGCCTATATAAAGCTTGTTTTCATCATACTGTAAGGTGTTAATCCAGTAATATCTATATTATGTTAAATCACAATGCTCTGGTCAAAAAAAAAAAAAAAAATCAGATTGCTTTGGCAAAGAAAAACAAAAGCAGTTTGTGCAGCACATACTGTTAATTTGGTCAGAGATTTTGGATACACATTTACTTACAATAAGTGCCATGCTATTTAAATGAACACAATCTAAACATTATTGACAGAGATTGCTCTAATTACAATCCCTAACTTTCACAAAATTATGACTGATTCTGTATGTTATTGTTGTGATATAGCACGTGATCATGATATACATAAAAGTCAAAAAAGTAAAACTCTTACACTTAAATGTGAAAAAAAAACAATTAAGCTTGAATATTCTAACATTATAATAAATAAAGCATTTCATGAAAATGAAACACAAAAAAGTATGATTTATGAACATGTAAAATGATGTGAAAATGGCCTTAGTCCTTGCACGGATTCTAAATAGGACACAACCACAAAATATTCTTTATTATTAAATTGTGACATGAAAATAGTGGAAAGAAGTTTTTCAGGTCAGATTTTGGCACCAAATTCCAAGAGTACATGTTTTAATTTATTGAGATCGTCCCTGAGCATAGAACTAGGACTGGGGCTTAGTTTCAGCTCATAGTGTACTATAAAAGTGTGGGAACATTGACCTTGAGTCTATATTTACTAATCATCAGTAGGTCTGATAAGAACCTAGCTTTACACACCCACAAACCTCACGAGCTTTAAAGGTAGGGTAGGCAATGTTTTTCATAAACACTTTCTGCTATACTGATTGAAACTTTCTTCACATCCTGATAGCAATCAACAATAGAAGTGGTCTAAATATTACCAAAAAAAAAAAAACATATATCTGCTGCGGATGTCTCAGGAAAATGTTTGTCCAATCATTGCATTTGGTCTGAATGCAATCATTGGATGTTCTACCTGCCTGTCAATGTATTTTCATACCTCCACACATCCTGCTTACGCAGACATCGTACGTCATCAGTGCGTTTCATGAGGCTATGCAGAGCTGTAGACAGTCACTGAGCGCCACAAACAAACACCAGCCACCTTTTACAATTCCCCCTGAACCAAAACAATGAACTAATGCTGTTACTAATGCGTTCACGCCATAACTACAGTAATTAAGAGATAACAACCTGTGATGTTCTACTCAGAGCAGTTCACATCCTCAGATTTATGTGTTTATATGGCAACACTATCAACGGTGAAATGAAACTGCAGCAGTCAGGTGGTACAAGAGCTCTTTAATGGCGTTCTTGTGACGCTTTGGTGACTCTGCTCTGGCTGTACGCATTCATGTGTTTTGGAGGAGGCGTGGCTTTGTAAAGAGCTCTGAAGGGAGGGTGGGATTTTATGCTTTCAAAGCTAGCTTGCTATTGCTAGCCTCTCCGAAATTGCCTACCCTACCTTTCATATTTTTACCACTGTGGTTTGATTCTGGCCTTGAGCCCACTCTAACGTACCAGGCCAAACCATTACCAATCATCATTTACTTCAAGATAAAAGACAAAAATTTCTTCCATATAGTACTGGTGGCATGTCTTTTACTACAAACGGTTTAACACCATGAATTTGTGAGATCAGAAAACAAAGAGATCTAAATCCATCTTGATCACTGACTAACTAGCACTAGCCTTCAGGTCTTGCTCCAGGGTGCCCTTCAAGGTGTCCTAGAGCTCTGTGAACTTTAATGTACCATTAGCTAATGTTCATTAACCTGCTGTTTGCTTGTTGAAATCCAACAAGTACAACAGACACATTTAGCCTATAATAAAAGTTTTCAAAAATCCTAATACTCAGTGCTCACCAAAATCATCATTTTGGTATTTTTGGCCAAAAAAAAGGACATCCAAAAGATACATTGAAGGTCAAGACAGGGACAAGGCCATGTGTGAAGATAGGTGGAAACACACCATTGTCTGTAAACTTTAAATAGTAGCTCTATGCAACATTATCTTCCAATGTTTCTGTGAACATCACCACTCTACTGATCCAGTAGTGGGGCTTTGATAGCTTCAACTAAGCAGACAAGGCTTTGGAATATTTAGATATATTATTTGAAGGACAATTAGCTTTAGCTAGATGAATATACCATGAGCCATTTTCCATCAATTTCCACCTTGCAGCAAAAGTTGTACCATTTGTTTACCTTACACCTAATCGAGGCACCCACATACCGATAAGGCGGTCGCTTTAGTCTCCCACAGTATTGGGGTTAGAGCAACATGCAGAACTGCGCAGTGTTTTTATAATGCCTTCACTCTTCTTCCGTCGACTGGGCTGCAGTTCCAGGCTGCTGGCATTGTCCGTGGAGTCTTCCGTTTGAGCAGCTGCAGCTGCAGCAGCTGCGGTCTCTTTGATTTGAAGTTCCAGATGCCTTTGGATTGCCAGGCCAAGCTCTTCAGGGTCTACAGCTGCACCATAAACCTCCCAGGTCATACCCTCAGCATCCCATTCCACCTCCTTCACAGGGGTCCTATGACACATGTGCTCCATTGTCAAAGGTGTGTCCGAGGTAGGATCTGCTCTCAAATTAATTTCAGGAAACATGTGAGAAAGAGGGGAAACAAGGGAATCAGAGATGGTCTGAACACCAACATCTCTGAGCTCATGGTCAGATGTCATGGTAGTGGCATCTTTGACTATCCTGTTAAGACTAGTCTGACCTGTCCGGTCTAGTCGAAGGCAGGAGGAGTTCTGCCCCCTTAACTCGGATCCACAGCAACGGCCTGTACTCCGGCTGTCAAGTCTAGTCTCGCTGACAGATGACACAAGTGGTGGAAAACCGAGCAAGCCTGAATGAAGCAGTGATCTTTGTCCTGCACAGGGGCTTCCTGCACAAGGTGGCCGAGATATCAAATGTCCAGGGCATGGAACAATACTGCAAACATTTCTCAAACAGGCAGTGTTCATCATGTGACCAGAACAGGTAGATCTATGGCATGCAGTTAAATGATGGCTTTCACAGTTGCTCTGAGCGTGGTCTTCTGTATTTGCTCCCTGTGGTGTGAAGCTGTTGCCCAGACCTGAAGAATTCATTCTGCAAGCCACTCTGCAACAGCTGCATCCTGTCAGGTTCTCCGCAGGTCCACAACATCGACAACATCCCTCCCTGCAAACAAGTCCCTTCATCCTTAAATCTCTGTTTGTGGATGGTGAGTGTGGAACACACTTCACACCACTATGGACCTGATTTTGCCCAAGGAATAGATCCTGCATTGGAGTCCTTCGGGGTGAGTCCTCCATGACGCTCCAGGATCTTGCAGTTCCTCCATGCCAGATTACAGTCTCAGGAGTGCTGTTACCACTGCGCATGCTCCCCTGTTCATAGTCACAAACATTCACAGGGACTCCAGCCGCTGGTCCACCCAGACTGATAGGCCTTTGAGTGCATGGTGCACTGCTGACGCTCTTGCGCAAATTCTGACGATACCATGCCAGCTCTGTTCGTTGAGGAGGTCCACTCACCATTTCTATCGAGCTTTTGGATAAAGAAATGGATGGCAGCTCATGGTCCTCCACTGTTTCGGCATCAACAGATCCAAGGCTGATGCTTGGGAGGTAGATCTCAGATGTAGGTCGTTGTCCTTCCTCCATAGTGAAATATCTACTGGTAAAGAAAGACAATGATAAACTAAGTATGAAAAGTAGTAGAATTAATAGCAACATTTTAAAATGTATTAATTTACACAATATATTTTAAACAATTATACGTTTCTTTAGATGGTATAGGCACACCAATTCATCCTCTCTTTAGTTGTCTACAAGACAATCCATTGAATTTCTGATGAATTGGCATGCTTTTACGGTAGATAAGATTTCTTTTGTCCTTACTGCACATAGATTAAAGTGAATAGAACAAGTGATGTCTAGGTATCTCTCCCTTGAGTGATTGACCAGATTACAGATGGATAAGCCCAATTTAAGTCTTAAGATCATTAGCTAACACAGGTGAGCTAGCTTCTCTCAGAAGGACATTAATCCACATGGGGCTCCAGCACAATTCCACTACACAAGGTCCAACAAGGATAGGAGGTTGAATGTTGCAAACTGTCCTATACTTTATGGTATATTGGATATATCAAATTATTCTGAGGTCCTTGGATTTCTAGAAACTCTCGAGACCACAGAGTGAATGTGTGTCGGGCCTGTTCATGTTTACATCACACTTTAGCCACTCCAACAGATTTTTTGGGAGACAGTTTTGGGTCTGTCACTCCCTACTGTCAGCACACACATACTGCTGAATCCAAACCACAACACACTCACACTCTAATCTGTGAAGGTTATTCAAGGCACATGTTAATACTGTATGCGACTTCAGAATATAGTTGTTACTTGCTATTGAGGTGCCACTGTTTTAAAGCAACTTGCAGTAGACTAAGTGCAGGGATATTTTCTTTGAAGCAACCAAAGGTTAAGTGCCTCAAGACACTGGCATTTCAGAACTTTCAGGAGTAAACTCAAAAATAAACTTGCAACCTTTGTGTTATCTTCCTGGATACTTAATGATTAGGCCATCTGGGACTACTAGTTGAATCATAACATATAAATCTAACTTCCAAGGATGCCCACACAGAATCTGCCTATGCAAAACTCAGAAGAAAGCTGGAACACGCAACATTCACAAAGTTCAACAAATATCTGATCCCTTGTTTGTTTTTTAAAAGTTGTGGTGAATTTCACTATACTTTCAAGTGTGTAGTAGAATTTTGCTCTGTCTAAAATTCAGATAACATGTTCTCATGAAAAGGTGTTTGATTCTATGGGAACAGAATATCTAAAGCCCATGTGTGCCAAATCCAGTGTTCATCATCCAGCACATAAACTGCAGCAAATCCACAAATATTAATAGATAACTCATAAAATAATAATAATAAAAAAGCAGGCCTACACTCTTTTTGTATCTGCAGGGTGGCAACAAGTTTTCTATACTTCATATTTCAATAATATTAACAATAATAATAAAGCAGACCAGCAAAAAATCTTGAAAATAACCTCTACAAAATGACTTAGCCTCTAGCATAATGACAGATGTTATCTCTCCTCAGTTATCATGGGAAAACAAAATACTTATCTTCCCACTGCATCTAAAAATAACAGACAAGGTGTTCACTGTTAACCCTACTCTTCCACCTCAACACACAGGCTAACCTCCACCCATCCAGACAACCATACATCCGTACTAGCTTCAGAGTGGGACACACATGAAAATATATACACTTGAATGAACCTCTCATCAAGAAAATCAAACAAGAAAGATCTCACCTTTTGGTTTTGCTAGCAAACATACATGGTCCAATCAAGGCCCTGTGTCATCCTTTGTCTTTCCTTCCTTGTCATCTTCACTCCCCCATTTTTAAAGCCTCATTTTACGATTCCTTTCACACCAAGCAGCACTTGCTTTATAAAGACACAGCTGCGGTTTCCCTCATGGCCACAGGTAAGTCAACAACCTCCCTCCCTTCACACATACACATGCACAAGTACATACCTCCCACTTCCTCCTCTCGTCTCCTTCCCCTCTGTCCAGACAGCTCCCGCCTCTTTCACTTCTTTCCTCTCCTCCACTCGCTCCGCTCTAAGTGAACAGGACAGAGTGGGTGTATTGCTGGATTATCAGTTGTTGTCAGCTGATTACACACCACACGCTCCCTCTCTGAGAGGAAATCCATGCTGGAGGGGGGAGGAGGTGCAAAGACACACAGACAGAAATGGTGGGAAGACAAGGAGCGCTGTATGCCCAATGGAGGAAGGCACAATTGTGTGAAAGTGTGTGTATGCGGTGAGGGATGGGGTTTAGAGGAGGAACAGGTAGATTCTATTGAGTTGTTAGAAAAGGAAATCAGATATCCTTCTGAATCAATACAATAAATACACTTTCTTACACATAACATGTTCATTCTCACACACTCGTAGCTCCTGCCTCTTACTCATCCAGTCTCTCTTCCTGTTGCTATAGAAACAGCCATGCTCAATAGGAGCCTGATGAATTTTCATCATGCCTTTTTTTTTTTTTTTTTTAAGTTGTCATGGGAACAATGAAAACAGTCTCTTTGAAAGAAGGGCTTGTAATGCTGGGAAACCATTATGATATATGTCTGTGACTCATCTTTCTGATTCACCTGTCCATATTCTTGTCATTGCAATCTCACAGATCACCTATTCCATAATAATTCTGAGGTAAAACAAAATCCTGACATGCTGTTTTTTTGTATAAACATGCTGAGGTTACATTTTAAATCACACCTTCAACAAATCTGAATGTTTTTTTCCCTCTCTTTATGGAGACCCTTGGAACCTGTTGCAGTAACGACATTTTGTTGGCATAATAACACAGATGCTGTCTGTTTGTTGTTACTTTGAATCAGTTTTGTCAGGTGTATTTCTACTGGCAATATAAACCCTTTATGACAAAAAGCCTGACCTTAATTTAATGTTAAATTAGGCATGTGATTTCAGTAAACGAGGCTTGGTTACGTCATAAGTGTTTCGAAATGTTTCGAAATTTCAGTGGTTCACGTGACTTTGGCTGTTTGATACACTGATTCGAAACAAAAGATTCGTAAAGCTTCGAAGCTTCATGAAGCAGTGTTTTGAAATCGCCCATCACTAGATATTGTTGAATAAAGTCGTTATTTTGGTTTTTTTTGGTGCACAAAAAGTATTAGCGTCGCTTCATAACATTAAAGGTACCATCGAACATTTTTTACAAGATGTAATATAAGCCTAAGGTGTCCCCTGAATGTGTCTGTGAAATTGCAGCTCAAAATACCCCATAGATTTTTTTAAATTAATTTTTTAACTGCCTATTTTGAGGCATAATTAGAAATGCGCCGATTCAGGCTGCGGCCCCTTTAATTGCTCGCGCTCTCCGCCCCCTCCTGAGCTCTCGACTATATCATTGCATAAACAAAGTTCACACAGCTAATATAACCCTCAAAATGGATCTTTACAAAGTGTTCGTCATGCAGCATGTCTAATCGTGTAAGTATAGTATTTATTTGGATGTTTACATTTGATTCTGAATGAGTTTGATAGTGCTCCGTGGCTAACGGCTAATGCTACACTGTTGGAGAGATTTATAAAGAATGAAGTTGTGTTTATGAATTATACAGACTGCAAGTGTTTAATAATGAAAATAGCGACGGCTCTTGTCTCCGTGAATACAGTAATAAACTATGGTAACTTTAACCATATTTAACAGTACATTAGCAACATGCTAACGAAACATTTACAATTTACAAATATCACTAAAAATATCATGATATCATGGATCATGTCAGTTATTATCGCTCCATCTGGCATTTTTCGCTGTTGTCCTTGCTTGCTTACCTAGTCTGATGATTCAGCTGTGCACAGATCCAGACGTTCCAGCCATCGGATTTTATCAAAAAATACCTTAATTTGTGTTCTTACAGTTCTTACAGGTGTGGAACGACATGAGGGTGAATAATTATTGACAGAATTTTCATTTTTGGGTGAACTAACCCTTTAAGTTCGGTTAATTTGTTTGCAAACTGCAAGTTTACTAAATCCATTTGTTGGGACTACATAACAAATTTTTGTTGACATAAACTGAAACTGGTCTGGGTTCCCAGCATGCTTTGCATGGGACTAGATAACGTATATATGGCTGTGTCTGAAATCGCATACTCTCTTGAGTAGGTATTATTTTGAATAACACGCTAAAAAAAGTACATACTATATAGTATGAATGTGATCTGGACGTACTACATACACCATGCTGTCATTATCATGTGACCTACCAGTGTCAGTTGCGTCACTTCACTGCCATTCACAAATCCTCTCCCATGGCCTCATGGGATAGTAAAGTGCCCATTGTATTCACACTTCAGAATTTCACCAGAAATAGTCATCTGGGTACTACTTTTATAAATTCCAACATACATCTTTTGTCACTGTTTTTCACCTACTATATAGTATGGAAGTATGCTATTTCGGACACAGCCTATATGTTAGAGTAGTGCTAACATACACTAATACTAGCAAGTAGTTAATAGCCAAGATCAAACATTATATATTCACTTGAACACATTACATTTTATTGGAATTTACTCAATTAAATTAGTTTTCTGATATGTATGATATCTGAGACGAGTTTACAACAAGTAACAGGTGTTATTTGCAATCAAATGTCTTGAAACTCCATGTAAGTTAACCACATTTAGAGGGTATTGTGGGAACAGCAGATGTGTTGCCTGATCACAGCCTTGATAAACTTTCCCTGTTGTCCATGAGTTATTCATTAACGCTTAGTGAATGCAAACTAGGCTGCTGCGGACCATAACATTCAATCTGTAGTTATTAAACCACAGTCTATGAGCCCTGTGGTGACTCCATAAAGTAATAGTAGTAAGAAGCATCATCCATATGTTAAATTAAAAATTTTAGGACTAGCTTTCAACAATAGCTCTTGTTGTTGGAAGTCCATTTAGCTTGCTATTTGCCCATAAATAGTCACAGTTTGTATGCTCACTGCACTGCATCAAGGTTTTGTGTTTGTTTGGAAATAAATACTGCAACTGGCAGAGCACATATCAGTCACCTGCGTGAGCCAGTGTACGGTGTTGATTAACTAACCTGGGAAGCCTCAGGGGGACTGTAGTACCCAGCTGTAGGGTGACCAGGCTGTCAGAAGCCACAGCTTACTCTCAGTGGGACATCAGGAAGAGTGCCAATGAGATGGCCTCTGGGCAAAATGGGAAACCGCTGATTGGTGATTCACACTAACTGGACTGGAGAGAGCAAGTCACTTTATTTAGACTGTGGCCATCCATGGCTGGTGAGTAGAGGATTATTGGAAACAGTTGTACAAACCGTATACTTAAGACCTATTTTACACAGATATAATATTATGTGATAGTGGAACATTGTTTGTTTTACCAGGCTGCAAATATTTGATCAGTGCTCAATCAGCTTATGTGACTTAAAATAAATTGTGCCAGACACGTTATGTACTATGTGTGTTAGTTGCACCGAAGCTTTCTTTACCAGACATGAGGGTCTTGTGCTGTCATAGCGACGTGTATTTCTGTTCGTGATAATGTGATATGCCATTAGACACTGCTGAACATATGGTTGACCCCCTGTACACTAATAATCTTCATGTGCAATTGAACAATTATTGACCAGTGAGGCGAAGTGCCCTTAGAATGTGCAATAACAGTACACTGCTAAACACACATAAATGAATATATAAGTTAATTCTTAAACGGATAGTTCCACTCAAAAATGAAAATGCTGTCATCATTTGAACACACACACAAAAATGATGTTTTAAAGAACTGATTTGTCCTACACTAAAAAGTCAGTGGGGTCCAAAACAACATCAGACCCCACTGACTTTCATTGAATGGACAAAAAAACAGTGAAAATATCTTCTTATATGTTCCACAGAAGAAAGTCATACAGATTTGGAATGACATGAGGGTGAGTAAATGATGACAGAATTTTCATTTTGGGTGAACTGTCTCTTTAAGACTTGCTGTGCATACATTTAAATTGGATTTGTAGCACTGATTACATTTAAAAAGCAATCAAATAAGCTTAACATTATAGTATTATTTTATGAAAAAACATCATTTAAATATATATATGAAGAAAGTTTTAATTTTAATTTCTGAACAATTTAACTGTATTAAATCAACTACTATACCTGTGACAAAGTTCTGTTTCACGCGCACTGGATTCCTTAAGGTGGCTGCAGTAACTCCCTTTTAGTAAAGGACAAAGGTGGTTTTTCTAGAAATATTGTGTTTCTTGAGCAGCAGAAACACAATGTGCTCCACCTCTTGCATGCAGGTCTCCACTAAAGTGTGTTGACACAAGATACTTGACACGTCTATTTAAAAGGCATGAGAGAAAGAGACTGTCCAATGGTGTCACACAGCAGGTTTAGTTAATGCAAAGCCATGTTCTCTGTTGTATGAAACACTGAGTAAAAGGGGAGGGTGACCGGCAGCTGAGTTTATTCTGTGTCTATGCTATTAGATCCACTTGTAGCACTGGCTTGTGGACTGTCTGCAGCATTTCTGTTCCTGTTGCTGTTTGGCCTATCAGTCTATCTACTGTGGAGGAAGAGACGAACTCAAACGCTCTACAGGGGACTGATACCTACCACCCCCACAATCCCAAGATGCACCGCTCCAGTGCTTCAGACATCACAGAGCAGCAGCTATGGGTAAATAACAGTTGTTGCTTGTCTATAAATGCCAATAATATAAGATTTTTACTGTATCATTGCAATGTAAGGTGAACCAAATATTATTTTATTGTTAAAATGTATTTATTTATTTATATTTTCTAATAAAATTAATATTATTACTGTAATTATTATTATTTATTGATTTCTATTATTTGTACTATTATCTTTTTTATTATTGTAGTAGTATTAATTATATTTTATTTAATATTTCATTTACTTATTTTTTTATTCAATTGTTATATATACATTATATGCATATTATGCATTATTTATAAAAATATCATTAAGAAATATAAATAAACATAAGTAAATAAACATAATTGAATAATAATAAAGTACATTAAAAGTAATAATAAGTAAATATAAATAAAATACAATAAATGGAAAATAAATGTTTGTATATGTATGTATATATATATATATATATATATATATATATATATATATACACACAACAATTTTATATATATATTAATCGCAATTAATCAAATATATATATTAGTGCTGTCAATTTGATTAATTGTGATTAATCGCATCTAACATTAAAGTTTGTTTACATAATATATGTGTGTATATATATTATTACATTCATATATTATATATGTCTCTGTTTGTGTGTGTACATATATATACATACACACATGTATAATATATTATATATAAACATAATAATATATATATTATATATGATACGATAATAATAGATGTGATTAATCGCAATTAATCGATTTGACAGCACTAATATATACACACACACATACATGTATATATATATATATTATATTATCTTTGAACTTTCACAGCTCAGGTGATGTTCCTTTCGTCGTGCCTCCTCAATTCAAAAGAACATCCAATTAAATGAGGGGAAAGAGGGAAGAGAGTATGCTGAGGAATGGGAACTCCATCCGGATCTGCACACGCAGCGAGGCTCTCTAACAGTAGGGAGTATGTCAGGACTGGAGTAAAGGCATTTAACATCTGAAATGATGATACAAAGAAAGTATATAGGAGAATCTTTTGACTGTCTCTTGCTCTATGTGCTTCTTGAGGTTGGTTTCCCCTGGGCAGCTTAAGGCCAGACCTGTACCAGCTCCCAGAGGAACCCAGTGAATGGGCCCTTCCCAGTGGCTCAGCTGTTCGTCTGTGGTTCGCTCTGCGGTACCAGCAGGAGAGAGAGCAGCTGGTGGTGTCTCTGCTCCGAGCTGCTAACCTGCCTGTTTGGTGCCAGAGTAATGCCACACTGGTCAAACTGCAGCTGTTGCCGTCTGATGACCGGCGACACCGCCAGGCCAAAGCACGACGGAAAGGATGTCATCCGCAGTTCAACGACACCTTTGTGTTTCAGGTAGAGAGTCTCTTCTGATAAACATCAGCAATCTAAGATGGGTACAACAGCAAAATCTTCCTCATTCTATGAAGATTCAAGCGCTTTGGACTAATGTTTCACGATTTGTTTGTGGATTCATTTTCAAAAATATTTTTGTTCTAAATAATGGAGAAAAGTCTTGAAAATAGAGAAGACATTTCACAGTTGATGTCTCCATCTATTGGTCATTGCTAGCAGGTTGCCAGAGTCACTATAAAGCGCTTAGAGGAATGCTCTGGGTTTAATACAAATTAAGCTGTTGATTTTACCGCACACATTAATTAACTTAATCCCCAATTTGTTAAAATAAATAAATAATAAATAAATCCAAAAGTTTGGAGGTGATAAGATAAGCCTTTATGTATAGTGCCTTTTAAACGTATTTATAATGTAAGTTATAATGCATTAAATCTTTTCATAAATAATTGTAACCAAAGTTAAAATGGATTATAATATTCAGAGATTCCTGGTTACATTTGAAATTGGATGTTTGTTACATATTTTAATGCATGATACTTTCTAAAGGCGTAACAAAGTATAACTTTCGTTACAATAATTCATGAGACAATACAACGCATTATAAGGTGCATTACAAAGCATACTTAAGGCATTAAAATAACCTACTTTTATAATGCATTATATATAAAGGCTTTAAGTAAAGTGTTACCAGATTTTTTAAATGTTTTTGAAAGAAAATATTAAAACAGCCTCAACAAGGCTACATTTATTTAATTGAAGAAAAAACACAATATTATGAAATAATATTACAATTTAAAATACGTTTTTTTTCATATATTTTAAAATGCAATTTATTTCTGAATTTTCGGCATCTTCAGTGTCACACGGTCCTTCAGAAATCATTCGAACATGCTGATTTTGTGCTCAAATAATATTTCATATTATTATCAATGTTGAAAACAGTTGTGCTGCTTAATATTTTTGTGGAAACTGTGATACTTTTTTCAGGATTCTTTGATGGATAGAAAGTTCAAAAGAACAGCATTTATTTGAAATAGAAAGCTTTTGTAACATTATAAACTCACTTTTTCCTCAATTTAATACATCCTTGCTGAATAATTAAAAAACTTTTGGATGGTACTAGTCAAAATAAGGCCTGTAACCTGATTTATATGCTTTGTAACAGGTATCTAATAGCTGTGTTGACCAGTGCTCTCTGAACATGAGCATGTACACTGTGGACCAGAAGAAGCACCATCTACTGGGTCAAGTTCTGATTCCCCTCAGACATTCTGAACTAAAGGAGGCAGCAGGCAAAGTGCAATGGAGGGATCTGGACAATGAAAGTGATCAAGTATGATACTTTAGGGGATCTTAGGATATGAAAGGGATAGTTCACCCAAAAATGAAAATTCTGTCATCATTTACTCACCCTCAAGTTGTTCTAAACCTGTATGAGTTTTTTTCTTCTGTTCTAGCCCCTCTCAAAAAATGGTGACATCCAGGTGTCTTTGAACTACAATCAGTCCCTACACCGCCTCACTGTGGTTGTTTTACGAGCACGAGGGTTGCAGTGTTCCAGTGATGCAGGTGAGAAACAGAGCAATAAAGATTACAGTGCTATTACAAGAAGTCTCGGCACCTTTAACTCATGTGTAAAATGAATGGTACAGGTGTGTGTGCCCAGGTCTCTCTGAAGATACATACTCAGGTGGTGAGAAACAAGTGGACCACTGTGGCAAAAGGAAACAATCCATCCTTTAATGAGAGGCTTACCTTCAGACTCCTCCCCATGCAGCTGGACACAGCCTGTCTGACCCTACAGCTCCAGCAGCCTAGCACAGCGGAACCTGGTAACTGTCAATCAATCATTTCCACTACTCTCCTGCACTATTATTAATACATAATGCAAAACAAGGGCGTTATATTCATTTATATTATTTTTTATAATTTATTATTAATAAAATAATTTTATATTTTATATCAATTATATTAATTAGCATAATATAATTTATATATTTATATATTTTTAAATAGAAATATTGGGGGAACAGATGAAAATATTTGGAAATGAAACACCATGCTGTTAACTAAAACTACTAAAACTATTAGAAAGGTTTTAAAAACAAAAAAACTAAATTGAAATAAAGCTGAAATAAAATGTAAATATTTGATGAAAAACATTAGATAAACATTAGATGAAGCACTAAAATTACTAACTGGATGTAAATAAGTACTAAAACTGAACAATAAATAAAAACTGAAATAAAAAATAAACTAAACCTAAATAGTAATATTTTGAAAAAAAAAATGAAAATAAAAGGTAATTCAAATTATTAATAAAAAACTATAATATTATATAAATAACACTAAAATAACAATATTGATATCAAACAATATTGGTTACAACAAAGAACAATGTACATTTTAGAAATATTTAAAACAAATAAATGTTGTGATGTAAAATAAATAACATTTAAAATTCGACACTATTTTTCGGTCACTAATTAAAAATATTTGCGCTAATCATATTCATCACTCAGACTGTTATACTGATAATATATGTGACCCTAGACCACAAAACCAGTCATAAGAGTCATTTATACATCACATGAAAGCTGAATAAATACGCTTTCAATTGATGTATGGTTTGTTTGGATAGGACAATCTGGAATCTGAGGGTGAAAATCGCCTTTAAAGTTGTCCAAATGAAGTCCTTAGCAATGCATATTACTTAAAAAATAAATTTTTGATATATTTACAATAGGATATTTACAAAATATCTTCATGGAACATGATCTTTACTTAATATCCTAATGATTTTTGGCATAAATTAAAAATCGATAATTTTAACCCATACATTGTATTGTTGGCTATTGCCACAAATATACCTGTGTGACTTATGACTGGTTTTGTGGTCCAGGGTCACATATGTGATTGGAAATTAATACATTACAGCTAAATTTCTGTCAGCTGTGTATCTTTACTCAGTCCCTGTATTTTGTCTTTAATGGCAGTGTCGTTGGGGATTGTGGTCATTGGGCCGTTCATGTATGCGAGGGGCAGAGAGCTGGAACACTGGAACGACATGGTCAGCAAACCACAGGAGCTGGTCAGGCAATGGCACCCACTGGGATCCGCTGACACAGTACAGGGCCCTCACTGAACAACATGCAACAAACTCAATGTAACCTCCATCTCTTTGAAAAGAACGCTTGACTTTTTCATGTATTTAAGGTGGAATTGTTTTTTCAGAACAAAGCTGATGACAAAAAATCAAACGGAATTAAACAAAGTTAAAAGAAAAGGTTTATTGATAGAATACATTTGTCAATGAGGTTTGCTTGTAATTACATCATTTAAAAATAATAAGTCACATCAGAACAATTGTGTGACTTAATGCAGGAGGTAAAATACAGTCCAGTTGTACCACAGGGTTCCCACAATTTTACACTTTTGACCCATGAATTTCCATTACCCTTCAAGTTGTTTGTGATTAATGGATAAGGATTTTGTTTAAAATATAATTTGGATTCGGACTGATTTGCATTCAGCCATCCATTCTCCAAAGCTCTTGTAGGGTCACAGGGATTGCTATTGAATCGCTCAGACCAGTTTGGTTTGATTGATTCATTAAAAAGAGCCAATTCAATAGAATGATTCACTTACAAACTGGACATAGATTATCATTCAAAAGATTGGGGTCAGTATTTTTTTTTTTTTTTTTTTTTTTTAGGAATTAATACTTTTAGCCAATGATGCATTAAATTTATAATGTTACAAAAGATTTCTATTTCAAATAAATGTTGTTCTTTCGAACTTTCTATTAATCAAAAAATCCTAAAAAAATTTATTTCAACACTGATAATAATAAGAAATGTTCCTTAGGCAGCAAATCAGCATATTAGAATGATTTCTGAATGATCGTGTGACATTGAAGACTGCAGTAATGATGCTGAAAATTCTGTGTTCAAAACACAGGAATAAATTATATTTTAAAATATATTCAAATAAAAACATCTTTTTTTAATGTAAATATTTCATAATATTTACTGTACTATTGATTAAATATATGCAGACTTGATGAGCATATGAGACTTCTTTGAAAAACATTTAAAAATCATACCAACCCCAAACTTTAGTTCGGAAGAGGATTAGGGCCAAGCAATAATAAAAAAATAAAACCATCTCGAGATTAAAGTTGTTAAATTTCGAGAAAAAACTTGTTAAATTTCGAGAAAAAATTCAAAATAAAATGTTGAGAATAAACTCATTAAATTATGAGAAAAAACTCGTTAAATTTCAAGAAAAAAGTCGAGATAAAATGTTGAGAATAAACTCGTTAAATTACGAGAAAAATCTCGTTAAATTTCAAGAAAAAAGTCGAGATAAAATGTTGAGAATAAAGTTATTAAATTACGAGAAAAAAGTCATTAAATTACAAGAACAAATTCATTAAATTATGAGAAAAATGTCGTTAAATTTCGAGAAAAAAGTTGAGATAAAATATTGAGAATAAACTCATTAAATTATGAGAAAAAAGTCGTTAAATTACAGGAACAAATTTGTTAAATTACGAATTTGTTCTCATAATTTAACGACTTTTTTCTCATAATTTAATGACTTTATTCTCAACATTTTATCTCGACTTTTCTTGAAATTTAACGAGTTTTTTCTCGTAATTTAATGAGTTTATTCGTAACATTTTATTTCGACTTTTTTCTCGAAATTTAACGAGTTTTTTCTCGAAATTTAACAACTTTAATCTCGAGATGGTTTTATTTTTTTATTATTGCTTGGCCCTAATCCTCTTCCGTACTTTTGACAGTAGTGTAGCTTGAGCAAGTTTTACTCTACACAAAAGCAAAATCCCTTAATATTTCAACATTTTCCATGTTTGTGGGAACCCCAGTGTGAAACCCCCCACCCCCGCTGGGCCTACAAGCATGTAATATGGGTATAAGCCATTTTAGCGTAGTTTTTTTTTACATGGTTATTATTGTTCTCAAATCTGAATGAAATTTAAAACCCAATTATGTGTAACACTGATCAAATTTGGTAAGTCTGCTTTCACCTGGACCCGAAGACTGTAAACATAAGTCACAATTTTCATCTGTAAATCTATTTCCCTTGGTGCATTTTGCAACATGGTTGCATATTGTGACCTGGGTGGGTGTAGCTGCTCTGACCCTGAACACTGGGTCTGGATAATCTACTGTAAGGCCTCTTATGGACTAATCACATAGTTCAGAAAGGCTAGCAGATTGCAGCTCGGCATCAACCTGTTCTCATGTTCTATACAGCCAGCATCTAAGAATTAAACTGCCTCGACACAACAAATCTTGTGACCTGGCGTGTGATTCTGGCTCTCGATTGGTGCCCTTAGCAATAGGAAACCAAGAGTTGTAATATTCTATTTTGTTGCTTTCAGATCTATTCTTTAATACAAATGGCTGAAATGAGCTCCTTAAATGTCAGGATGTGGTTTACACCAGATCACTTGTTTAGGCCACCTCAGACGTTCATTAAGAAGTCCAAAAGCACTATGATGAAGCCTCACAAGAGGGTATGAAGCACTGCTGCCCTCAGATTCCTGTTTCTCGGTATGTTCTTCACTGAACATTTGATAACTTTATACAATTTGGGGCAGCTGCCTAGGTGGGCAAAGTTCGGTAAGTGGTGTCCAGTCTGGTGGCCGTTTTTTGCGCCCCACAGCATCGTGGAGCACCTTTGAAGCACTTCTACTGCCACAGAGTACTGGCCATTAGTCCACTGTTTCAGCCTGACCAACGTCACAGCCGTAGAGAAGCCGAAACAGTAACGTGAGGTTCCACGGAACACACGTTCACCTTCGCCGAAATATGCCCCTTCCTCCCAGGAAAGCAGGGAGCCGTCCTCCTCGCCCATGTCAGCCAGGTTACAAAGGGCCAGAAGGCAAGAGCTCAGCAGTGCCTCATTTTTACTGTGCTGGAGAAGAACCGACACCAGCCGTGGGACAGCTCCGAGCCTCAGGAATCGCTCTTGCTGCAAGTCTGCAAGAAAGTAATCACACTTACATCAAAAGTCAGTAATGACTTTATGAACTTCTTTACTTGCAAGATTAATAATATTAGAGAGAAAATTAAAAACATGCAACCGTCCACAGTTTCGCTTCAGACAGTGCACTGTAGTGTCCCTGAGGTAAAACTAGAATCATTCGCCGCTATAGGAGAGGAAGAATTATCTAAACTTATCAAATCATCAAAATCCACGACATGTATGTTAGACCCAATGCCGACTAAACTACTGAAAGAAATGCTTCCAGAGGTCGTAGGTCCACTTCTTGATATAATTAATTCATCCTTAACACTAGGATACGTGCCAAAAACCTTTAAGCAGGCTATTATTAAACCTCTTATTAAAAAACCTCAACTAGATCCGAGAGATTTAGTAAATTACAGGCCAATCTCGAATCTACCTTTTCTGTCAAAGATACAAGAAAAGGCAGTTTCAACACAACTGTGCTCCTTTTTAGAAAGAAATGGAATCTGTGAGGATTTCCAGTCAGGATTTAGACCATACCATAGTACTGAGACTGCTCTCGTTAGAGTTACAAACGATCTACTCTTATCATCCGATCGTGGCTGTATTTCTCTATTAGTGTTATTAGATCTCAGTGCTGCTTTTGACACTATCGATCACAACATTCTTTTAAAAAGACTTGAAAACTATATTGGCATTAGTGGAATTGCTTTGGCATGGTTCAAATCGTACTTATCTGACCGTTATCAGTCTGTAGTAGTTAATGAAGAGATGTCGTATCGATCACAAGTTCAATATGGAGTACCACAAGGCTCAGTACTAGGACCGTTGCTTTTCACTCTGTACATGCTGCCCTTAGGAGAGATAATTAGGAAGCATGGTGTTAGTTTTCACTGCTACGCTGACGATACTCAGCTCTATATTTCCTCGCGCCCTGACGAAACCTACAAATTCACAAAACTAACAGAATGCATAGCTGACATTAAAAACTGGATGACAAGAAATTTCTTATTATTAAATTCAGAAAAAACTGATATCCTAATCTTTGGACCAAAAACTTCCTCACGAAAAAACCTTGAATACTCTCTAACACTTGACGGGTGCTCCATTAAACCTTCGTCCTCAGTTAGGAACCTGGGTGTGCTCTTCGATACCAATCTTTCATTTGAAAGTCATGTTTCTAGTATCTGTAAAACCGCCTTCTTCCATCTAAAAAATATATCTAAATTACGACATATGCTCTCAATGACAAATGCGGAACAGTTGGTTCATGCATTCATGACCTCAAGACTAGATTATTGTAACGCTCTACTGGGTGGTTGTTCTGCTCGGCTTTTAAACAGACTACAGTTGGTCCAAAATGCGGCAGCTAGAGTTCTTACTAGAACCAGAAAGTATGACCATATTAGTCCAGTTCTGTCAACATTACATTGGCTCCCTATTAAACATTGTATAGATTTTAAAATCTTGCTACTTACTTATAAAGCTCTAAATGGTTTAGCTCCCCAGTACCTAAGTGAGCTCTTAATGCATTATAGTCCTTCACGTTTATTGCGATCTCAGAATTCAGGCCAGTTGATAATACCCAGAATATCCAAATCAACTGAAGGCGGCAGATCCTTTTCCTATTTAGCACCTAAACTCTGGAACAATCTTCCTAGCATTGTTCGGGAAGCAGACACACTCTGTCAGTTTAAATCTAGACTAAAAACACATCTCTTTGCTCTTGCATACACATAACACATTATCAATACATTAACATTTTTCAAATCCGTTAAAGGATTGTTACGCTGCAATAATTAGGTCGGCCGGAACCGAGAACATTTCCTATAACACTAGATATACCTGTACATCAGAATAAGAATGGCATCTACGCTAATATCTGTCTCTCTGCTTATCCTGAGGTTTGCCGGGTGCTGGATCCAGGCCGTATCCAGATCAGATGGAGAACCTGTGTCTGGACCTGACTACAACGTAGCCCAGGAGACAATGGGCCTACAGATCCAGTTCTGGCTGCATCTATAATTCAGATTTTTAATCCCGTATCCGCTTACATATATTTATATATAATCTATTTTTAATCTCTAGAATAAAAATTTATAATTCAGATTTTGATCTCCATATCCATTTACATATATTATATATATCTTCCAAGGGGTTTTTTCCCTCCTAGGACTTTTTTCCCAGTGTTAACACGCTGGGTTTTTCTCCTAGGGGGTTTTTTCCACCCTGGGAGTCAGCCGACATTGGCTTAATGTAGCACCATCTTGTATATGTTACATATTACCACGCTTGTTTGTACAGCTTATTTTTAACCACTTCCCTTTTTTCTGTGCTTCTAATATGTAAAGCTGCTTTGAAACAATTACCAATTGTAAAAGCGCTATATAAATAAATTTGACTTGACTTGACTTGACATCAAAAACTCCAATGTCAGCATCAAGATATATGGTGCTAGGCTCTACTTAGGGGTGCCTCAGCTCCCTATTTTTATCTCAGCCCCCCTAAAAATCTGCAATGAGGGATACTCCATCAAAAAAATTTAAACTCTATCATCATCCCTCATATGGTTCCAAACCTGTATGCATTTTATTCTTCTGCAGAACACAAAAGAATGTATTTGAAGAACATCGGGAACCAAACACACATTGGGAACCCCTTTGACTTCCACTGGATGGACAAAAAAATACAAAATACTGAGACATTTCTCAAAATATCTTCTTTTGTGCTTCATAGAAGAAAGAAAGTCAATGACAAAAGAATATTTACACCTGGTTTTAAGATGTGTTTTGGTTGATTGGTGTAAATGGGGTCTAAAACGTTTTGAGGTTGTCCACTTTTAACCACTTTCAGAGGTAGTAGAAAACGCATTCAACCGAATTGCTTTTGTAGTGTAGACTCTCATGTGGTCGAATGTGTTCGCACAGCCCCAAAAGACCGCCTATGGATCTAATGCGTAAACATTATGGGAAGTGTGCTAGCCAGACAGAATTTAAACTTTGCTGGCTGGAGACCCAAGTTTGGGTTGAAGACAAAAAATGTACAAACCCGATTCCAAAAAAGTTGGGACACTGTACAAATTGTGAATAATAAAGGAATGCAATAATTTACAGATCTCAGAAACTTATATTTTATTCACAGTAGAATGTAGATAACATATCAAATGTTGAAAGTAAGACATTTTGAAATGTCATGCCAAATATTGGCTCATTTTGGATTTCATGACAGGTAGTTGGGACAGGTAGCAATAAGAGGCCGGAAAAGTTAAATGTACATATAAGGAAAAGCTGGAGGACCAATTTGCAACTTATTAGGTCATTTGGCAACATGAGTATAAAAAGAGCCTCTCAGAGTGGCAGTGTCTCTCAGAAGTCAAGATGGGCAGAGGATCACCAATTCCCCCAATGCTGCGGCAAAAAATAGTGGAGCAATATCAGAAAGGAGTTTCTCAGAGAAAAATTGCAAAGAGTTTGAAGTTATCATCATCTACAGTGCATAATATCATCCAAAGATTCAGAGAATCTGGAACAATCTCTGTGCGTAAGGGTCAAACCATACTGGATGCCCGTGATCTTCGGGCCCTTAGACGGCACTGAATCACAAACAGGAATGCTACTGTAATGGAAATCACAACATGGGCTCAGGAATACTTCCAGAAAACATTGTCGGTGAACACAATCCACTGTGCCATTCGCCGTTGCCGGCTAAAACTCTATAGGTCAAAAAAGAAGCCATATCTAAACATGATCCAGAAGCGCAGGCGTTTTCTCTGGGACAAGGCTCATTTAAAATGGACTGTGGCAAAATGGAAAACTGTTCTGTGGTCAGACGAATCAAAATTTGAAGTTCTTTTTGGAAAACTGAGACGCCATGTCATCCAGACTAAAGAGGACAAGGACAACCCAAGTTCGTTGATCAGCGCTCAGTTCAGAAGCCTGCATCTCTGATGGTATGGGGTTGCATGAGTGCGTGTGGCATGGGCAGCTAACACATCTGGAAAGGCACCATCAATGCTGAAAGGTATATCCAAGTTCTAGAACAACATATGCTCCCATCCAGACGTCGTCTCTTTCAGGGAAGACCTTGCATTTTCCAACATGACAGTGCCAGACCACATACCGCATCAATTACAACATCATGGCTGCGTAGAAGAAGGATTTGGGTACTGAAATGGCCAGCCTGCAGTCCAGATCTTTCACCCATAGAAAACATTTGGCCCATCATAAAGAGGAAGATGCGACAAAGAAGACCTAAGACAGTTGACCAACTAGAAGCCTGTATTAGACAAGAATGAGACAACATTCCTATTCCTAAACTTGAGCAACTTGTCTCCTCAGTACCCAGACGTTTGCAGACTGTTATAAAAAGAAGAGGGGATGACACACAGTGGAAAAACTTGGCCTTGTCCAAACTTTTTTGAGATGTGTTGATGCCATGAAATTTAAAATCAACTTATTTTTCCCTTAAAATGATGCCTTTTCTCAGTTTAAACATTTGATATGTCATCTATGTTGTATTCTGAATAAAATATTGAAATGTGAAACTTCCACATCATTGCATTGTGTTTTTATTCACAATTTGTACAGTGTCCAAACTTTTTTGGAATCGGGTTTGTACTAAGCACAATGTTCTCTCACCATTCCTGATTTCTAACACGCACTCACAGAGTTCGACATGGTATTGCATATTCAGAGCAGAAATGAAAGCTGCTGCTCACCGTATGTTTTTCCATCATTTCTGGTCGCATTCATATGTAAATTGTGTGAGATCGAAAGATCTGAAAAAGCCCATACATTTACCTGCCCATAGACCCTCCCCTCACAGAAATCAGGACAGAAGTGGTAAAAAATGGACAAAAGAGACTGATTAAAACATCAGGTGTAAATGGGAATGTGTCTCCCTCGTCTACTTGTGATCCGATCAACCAAAACGCATCTTAATACCAGGTAGAAACAAGGCTTTAATTTCAGTATCCCTTTAAAAATCAGACGTGATATCTCTTCACATTCTCTGAAAACAGCTAAAAACTGAGGTTATTTTACTCTGAATCCTGCCAGTAAGTATTTTACAGTTTGTGACATTAAATATTATCATTGAAAGCTCCACTTCTCTATCTCTTATGTGAACACCATATGCTCCAGCATAATCATTATTAAAAATAATACACCACCACTACCAATGAAAAACATGCATTTTAAACACTTTCAAAAGTGAAACTATTTGAAAATGTTAACTATTTTCTGAAACTGCTCTTCTGAGCCACATCATCTCAGATTCAGGTCCTGGGGGGGGGGTCAATACCTACAGTATGTTATCGCAAAAAGTTCAGGTCCACTCACTGCTGTCATAGGAGATCCTGGCGATGGCTTGGCTAACGTGAAGGAGAAGGTCCTGGTCTTGGCTTAGCAGTAAGGTCATAAGGGCAGACACAATGCCTGTCTCAAAGCATTGCTCTCTCACAGGAGCTAAAAAAGAAATTTTAGAATAATCAATAGAGTTAATGCTCATCGACTGTACAGTATGTATTCAGTTAGATGTCAAGGCACTTGGTTTATGAAAAAAGCTGCCATTATTTTCAAGATTTGCAGTTTATCCACAGCATTTTAAAGTTTAAAGACTTATTACAGGGACAATCCCACCAGCAACCTGAGGTTAAGGTGTAGCCAAGGTCTCGTTCATGGATCACCTATTGAGTTTAACCTTTCGGTTACAATACCAGCTAACAAGGCTACAACACCAAACACATACATTATGGTACATAAAAAAAAATTGTTCTCACCATCTCTGGCCAGTTCAGCCACTAGTCTGGCTGTGTGAGTAGTGAGCGTGCTTTTCCTCCTTAAAATCTGAGCCATAACAGGGAGAATCCCACTTTCCACCACCTGCTCGGATATGCCTTTCTCTAGGGCAGGGAAAACACATGTTCCTTCTAAACAATCAAGATACACTACTGCTCAAAAGTTTGGGGTCAGTAAAATGCATTGGTCCCACTTTATATTAAGTGGACTTAACTACTATGTACTTACATCAAAAAATAAGTACAATGTACTTATTGGGTTCATATTGAATTGCAAAACACTTTTGCTGCTATTGAGGTGGGATACAGGTAAGGTTAGGGAAAGCTTTGGTGGTATGGGTAGGGGTAAGGTGGAAGGGATGGGTCATCAGTGTAATTATAAAAGTAATTACAGAAATTAATTACAGATGTAATTACATGCAGGTGTTTTTAAAATATAAGTACAATGTAAAAACATGTATGTACACAATAAGTGCATTGTATCAAATGATTAATTTAAATCTAAGTACATAGTAGTTAAGGCTACTTAATATAAAGTGGGACCAATGCATTATTGTTTTAAAAGAAATCTCTCATCCAAAATGGCTGCATACAGTTTAACAGTAATATTGTGAAATATTATTACAATTAACAATTGTTTTCTAATTTAATATAATTAAATGCTCATCAAAGCTGCATTTATTTGATCCAAAAAAATATTTTGAAATATTATTACAATTTAAAATAGTTTTTTTTTTATTTTCATATATTTTAAAATGCAATTTATTACGGAAGAGGATTAGGGCCAAGCAATAATAAAAAAATAAAACCATCTCGAGATTAAAGTTGTTAAATTTCGAGAAAAAAGTCGAGATAAAATGTTGAGAATAAACTCGTTAAATTACGAGAAAAAACTCTTTAAATTTCGAGAAAAAAGTCAAGATAAAATGTTGAGAATAAACTCGTTAAATTACGAGAAAAAACTCTTTAAATTTCGAGAAAAAAGTCAAGATAAAATGTTGAGAATAAACTCGTTAAATTACGAGAAAAAAGTCGAGATAAAATGTTGAGAATAAAGTCATTAAATTACGAATTTGTTCTCATAATTTAATGACTTTTTTTCTCGTAATTTAATGACTTTACTCTCATAATTTAATGACTTTATTCTCAACATTTTATCTCGACTTTTTTCTCGAAATTTTACGAAATTTTTCTCATAATTTAACAAATTTGTTCTCGTAATTTTAAGTTTTTTTTTCTCGTAATTTAATTAGTTTATTCTCAACATTTTATTTCGACTTTTTTCTCGAAATTTAACAACTTTAATCTCGAGATGGTTTTATTTTTTTATTATTGCTTGGCCCTAATCCTCTTCCGTAAATAACCATTCTTATTATCATCAATGCTAAAAACAGTTGTGCTGCTTAATATTTTTGTTGAAAACTTGACATTTTTTTCAGGATTTTTTTTTTTTGAGAAATAGAAAGTTCAAAAGAAGAGTATTTATTTGAACAACATTTTGTAAAATTATGTTTTCACTGTTTTTTTTTTTTTTTTTTTTAAAGTGTAATTAATTTAATTTCAGTAACACTTTATTTTACAGTGCCCTTGTTACACATTACATATGCTTACTAAATTAACAACAGTAAATTAAGCATAATTAAATGCAACTAACCCTAAACCAAACTCTAATCTTAACCATAAACCTATAGTACATGTTGTTTAATAATGTTGCTCAGTACTTAAATGTATAATTACATTGTTACAAGGACACCTTAAAATAAAGTGTAACCAAAACTGTTTTTTAAAAATTGTCTTGTTACGAACATTTGTATGGTATTACAATCCTTCTGAAAGACCAACAAATTAGATCAGCTGTTTCCAACAAGCTAGACCATTAGCCAGTTGTCCCGAGTGAACATATGCACAAACACACAAATTAACAAATTGTGTTTCCACAAACTACAGAGGTCACTCACAGCTGGTCATCTGGATGCTTGTGTACAAAAGCAGTCTAGTTAATCATTCCTGTCACTCAATGGCTCTAACAGAGATAAATACGGATTAGAGTGTCTCTGTTTTCAAATCCACAGGAGTTGCGTATGCTTCTCATAGCCACTCTTGTTGGCATATTAAGCATGGTTTGTCACCTATGCCCAAATGATTTGTGATGTGCAAGGGATAATGCACAGTCAGCTGGTCATTAATCTTAAAATAAACCTGACAGGATCTTGTATCATTTCAGTACATAATCATATCCTGCATTTTACACATCAAACATTGATTTAAGTTTAAATTATTTGAATATGTGAGAAGAAAGAGAACGCAGTACAAAAAACATGAACCTAGCATAGCTATAAAAGAAACAATTTGCTTAGGACAATGTCAATTATACAGTTTGGAGGTCCTTATGCAATATTTTCGACCATAGAGTGTTGCGATTGACCAATCAGAATAGAGAATTCCAAAAAAAGACGCATAATAACTTGGTAGTAGTTTCAATCATGTCTAAAGCCAAAGTGTTATTGCAATACTCACTAAGCAGCTTTCAGACCTCATACAAAGTGCTGGCACATTCTGCATCTAACTAGTTCAAACAAGCTCAAACTAACTGACAACAGTTTCATTTTACTTTTTTGTTCTTTTTTAAATGAACTGCTTTATAAAGGCATAATGTATAAATATATGTCACAAAATATTAGAACATCCTGTATAATGCTGGTTTTTGGTAAACAAGTCCTCAACTGGTACTATACTTGTCCGCAGGGACTCAATTCTTTCTCAAGTTTATTTAGACATTTAGTTAAACATAACTCAAGTGCACCAATACAACTACAGGTACATTCTTGATCCAACTCCTCATGTACCAAACATTTGACACCAAATATATATCAAAATCTGAAATACTCACTTCTTTCAATGGCAACATTCAGCACTGTGTCCAAATAAGGTTTTAGTTCCTCCTCGACAAGTTCTGTGCTCACACTGATGGCCTCTATTGCAGCACTTAATGAATCTGAGAGAAAAGAAAATGTCTATCAAAATGTACATCCTTCAGGCAGTCTTTCTATTGTGTCTGCTGTTACTCACCCTTGGGCGCACTGGGCAGTGGACGGCTTGCTCCCATCTTGTCCATATGTCTATGTGAGGTTGTGATGACCTGTTTAGTTCTCAGCGCTGCTCGTGTCCCAGATTACCACGACAGTCTAGACTGCATTTCTGTTCTAAAATCTCACACAACTCCATCTCTTGGAGTCTTGGAATTTTATCCTTTTTTGTGTCCCCCTCCTGCTTTGTTTCTTTCCACTCTTGTCCGGTCTGTATATACATGTATGTTTGTGACACAAACTCCTCCTTCCTTCCCTCCCTCCCTCCCTCCCTCACTAGTTTATTTTCTTCCTCTCAATCCCTTTCTCTCCACTGCCTGCTCTGATTCAGACCTTCACTAATGCACTCCAAATCCTCAGTCTAATGAAAGCCTCACAGTGGACAGGCCACCTGTAGGTGACACTGTGGACTGCAGCACGCCCACATCAAATGTCTTCTAGAGGTCAGAAGAGAGAGTGGAACAACAAACAGACAAACAATGTCATTGGCTCAGCTACAAAACTGACTCCACAGTGAGGATTTTCTCTGCAAGCTTGCCAGGGATTCAGAAAAGCTGCTTTGTGGGGGAAATCTTTTGTGAAAATACAAATGATAACAAAGCAGTTGAACTGAACATAATTGAAAGCAATACAATTAGCTATTATTAATAGTTGAGAGGATGTATAAACAGATAAATGATAACATGCTACGTTGCTGCATCTGGATTGTGTCTTTTCTTCCATGTTTAAAGGTGCCCAAGAATGCTTTTTCACAAGATGTAATATAAGTCTAAGATGTCCCCTGAATGTGTCTGTGAAGTTTCAGCTCAAAATACCCCATAGATTATTTGGGGCATCATTAACTATGCACTGATTTTTTCAGCGCGCCGCCCCTTTAATTCGCCTGCTCCCTGCCACACGAGCTCTCGATTATATTACAGCACATTTACAAAGTTCACACAGCTAATATAACCCTCAAATGGATCTTTACAAGATGTTCATCATGCATGCTTCGAATTATGTGAGTAAAGTATTTATTTTGATGTTTATATTTGATTCTCTATGAGTTTGAGGCTGTGCTCCGTGGCTAACGGCTAATGCTACACTGTTGGAGAGATTTATAAAGAATGAAGTTGTGTTTATGAATTATACAGACTGCAAGTGTTTAAAAATGAAAATAGCGACGGCTCTTGTCTCCGTGAATTCAGTAAGAAACGATGGTAACTTTAACCTCATTTAACAGTACATTAGCAACATGCTAATGAAACATTTAGATAGACAATTTACAAATATCACTAAAAATATCATGCTATCATGGATCATGTCAGTTATTATTGCTCCATCTGCCATTTTCGCTGTTGTTCTTGCTTACCTAGTCTGTTGATTCACCTGTGCAGATCCAGACATTACTGGCTGCCCTTGTCTAATGCCTTTCATAATGTTGGGAACATGGGCTGGCATATGCAAATATTGGGGGCGTACACCCCGACTGTTACGTAACAGTCGGTGTTATGTTGAGATCCGCGTGTTTTCCGGAAGTCTTTTAAACAAATGAGATTTACATAAGAAAGAGAAAGCAATGGAGTTTGAAACTCAGTGTATGTCTTTTCCATGTACTGAACTCTTGTTATTCAACTATGCCGAGGTAAATTCAAATTTTGAATTTAGGGCACCTTTAATGAAAGTCGTAAGACACTTTCGTGTGACAAAAAAGCGTCAACACTCTGTAAATTAAAGATTTATTGCGCACTTTAGTTAGATTCATTAAATAAAATGTGAGTTTTCACATCATTGAGCTTACGCTGCACTGACTGACAGCTTCTGTTCCTAATTATAAAGGGAGAGCAAGGTGCTTGCTTTCTGTGTAATTCATTCACAAGAAAAGTTATTGTTTTTCATGAGATTTTGTGAGTAGTTCATACTTCACCTACAAAATGTATTTTAAACCTAGTGATTCTATAATGTTTAATATTTATTCAAAAGCGAAGCTGAGTGAAAAACTATTACAGGAAATGCCTAATATATGCAAGTGGTACTCTCTGCCACCATCTTGTGGTTATAGTGGTAAATATGTCTTTTTTTATTTTTAAATAAGTGTTTTCTATCAAATGTTGGATTTCCCACATCTTGAAACATTCAGTTTTACAAAAGGGTACAATCTCAGAAGGATGAAACAATAATATTTTTGGTCATCACATTAAAAATAACATTTGAGTGCTGGAAAAATGTGTGCACGTCTTACAGACACTGCGTTTCTTATTCAAACATTCCCATTAGCTTCGTCTTTCGTGGATTTTTTTTCTTTGTAAATTAGGCAAGTGTGATAACTGCATTAAAATAATAATCAGCATTAAAAAGTCAACCATTGATGGTTTTGTGTCGATGTGCAGCGAGTACAGAATGACAACAGTTCACCGGAAATGCCCAAGCTGGCTTAGCGAAAACCAGGAAGTAACCGTGCATATGGTCAGGTATGATTCCAGTCCATAGCACAAAGGGTTCAGGATAAGTAACGCTCCAAATTTTAATACTTAGGGTTAAGGGTTTGTTCAAATCCCTAACCCTAATTATGAGCAATAGAAATTGCAATTAGTTTATTTGATACATTTTTAGCCATCTGTATTAGAATGGATCCTTCTTTGCTCTGCGAAGCAATAAAAAAGTAATAAATATACAAATTGCTTAAAAAAGGTAATGCTTTTAATACAAGCATATGATGAGCAATCTGCAAAACTTACAGAGTACAAGCTATAGTCGTTCACATACACTACATCAGACACAAACAGAAGGAAATAAATAGTCTGAAAAATCAAACAATGTCCAAGAGAAGATATGTTCTTAGTCAAACTAAATTGCTCAGAGATTGTAAGATTAAGTACAACAGAATTAAAGAACATTTCAGAGATAAAATTCTAAAATGAGAATAACTGAATATTGTGATCAATTTCATGAGAATACAACATAGTGCTCGAAAAAAATTTGCTTGCATGCTACTTTAATAGCATACATTGTCTGTGTACATTTGTTTTTTTTACCACAAACAACAAAACAAAAGGTCGAGAGAGACATGTGATTAAGGTTTAAATCAAAACATCTCTGCCGAACATCCTCTCAGACCCATATAATATGTTCTTGATTGACTATAGTGAGAAAAAAGGAAAACAATCAGTCTTCAGAAAAGGGAAGTCTAATGTTTATAAAACTAACATTTTCTATGAAAAATTTTTGCACTCAGAATTCACAGTGTCTCTGTGTGCCTCTCAGGCACGTGACGTTACGCAAGACCTGCATTGGTGGGGTTGAGTCCACTGGATATGGTTTCGTATCCTACAGAAACTAGCGTTAACACGCTGCTCTCCATCTCTGTGGACTGTTGAACCTCAGGAACAACAGAATCCAGCCGCATCTGTTTTCCTTTCTTCCGTCCCCTTTTGCCCTTTTCTTTAGGTTTGCCGTCTTCTGTTGCGGCTTTGGGCTTGCGGTTGCGTTTCCGAATCCTTCTCACCGGAGGTTCGGGTTTGGGGTCCGTATTCCCCGAGAGGATTCGGATTTGTCGGTCGATGACGGTATCTATGATATCGAGAGCCACGTCCATCATGCCGTTACCAAGACCATGCGTAACATTGGAGAACAGGCGGGTATTCACAGGGTCGTTAAAAATCTTCCGCATCTCCTCTAGATAGTTCCTGTTTGACAGTAAAAAACAACCAAAATTACTTTCAGAATCAAAGCAGAACCATTTATCGTTCTTTCTACGGGAATACTAGTACTTTACCTTGTTTCAATGATTTTTGACCAATGCTGCACCTGGTTTGTTTCAGGTAGCAACTGTTTAGCCATATTCTCATAATCGACATACTGCAGCGCAAAATCCTTCATGTCTTTGCAAAGGGCCGCTGTGTCACCTGAAAATAATGAAAATCCATGTAGTTATGTAGAATTATTTTGCTTCAATTTAGTGTCTATATTGATTTCATGTTGTGGTTAAAAGGAATGCAAATTCAGTCATTTACTCACCCTCATATTGTTCCAAACTTGTCTGATCTAGGGTAAATTGGGCTAAATGCGCACAGGGATAAAAGGCGCCTTTGATTTTATTTTCCTCTAACCACTAGATGGCACAAAAACTTTGAAACGTGGAAATGTGGCTGATCCTCAGCGCAAACGTGGGCAGCAGCACAAATTTGATTCTGTGCTAATTTGATGTTTTTTAAATGTTGTAGATTTAAGTAGCAAATTAGAATCGCTACAATTATTGAATATATTTTGAGACAAAAGGTCTTGTTAACGATTTTCAGTTTTGTTCAAAGTAATTAAATCAACAGTTTTTCAAAAACAGAAGAATATGTAAAAGTATGGTGTTTCGGGTAAAAAGGACCATTTTTTTAAGTTAGGTGTCCACCTTGGAGATATAATGAAACCATCATATTTAAAAATATGATATTAATCATATCATATAATAGAATATCATTTATTGTTACAACTGTAAATCTATATTAAATTATTATGGGATCTCTTTCAATGCTTTCAGAATCTTTACTTTTTAAAATAATTTTATTTCTGTATTTTTAAAATATATTTTTATATATTAACATATTTTAATGACAGTACATTTACTGAACAAAAATGTATTATTTTATCAAAAAATAAACAGAAAATAGAACAAACAGCAAAAATGAATGGTTTTGAAGTATTAACTTAGACATGGTTAAAAACATACTATTTTAGCTAAAGTGTTTGTATATGTAAAGTATTTTACCCTGTGTGTGGGGTAACCTCATACATTTATTAGATTTTTAAACAAAATAAACCACTTTTATGATTTATTTTCACACTAAATCTGTTGCTCCATAAATGTTCAAAACACAGTGTCTGGGAAAGTTACTTTTAAAAGTAATGTATTACAATATTACTCCTAAAAACGTAACTAATGCGATACTTAGTTACTTTTAATGAAAAATATTGCATTACATTACTTTTGCATTACTTTTTCTCTGGGCAAGGCTTGCTTGTTTGTTTTTTAATAACTACAAAAAATTTTTTTAGCAAATGTTAAGGCCCTCTCACACCAAAAATTAAATAAGCCTCAGGCTGAAGGAAATGCATATTTACGCCTATACAGTAGAGGGCGCAGCTCAAAAATTTCAGCTGTGCTACCATTCTGAATTAAAGAAGAACAGGATACAGGAGAAGGACGTTCAACACTCTTATTTTTAAATCTAATCGAAAGTATTTTCTGCTTATTAGTATGGTCGAATTTGATAATTGAAGGTCAGCAGCAAAGACATTGGTTAATAAAGTGAGATTAAATACATAAAGTATATTTGTGTAATTTAACACAACACCTCTGCACTTTATTTCTCTCAACAAGAAGACAGGAGAGCTTTCAGTGAGAAAAATACACTTGCGTTTCATTATTTGGAAAAAAACTAACTTAGATATTTTGTTGCAAATTGAAAAAGTAATGCATTACTTTACTAGTTACTCGAAAAAGTAATCTGATTACATAACTCAAGTTACTTGTAATGCGTTACCCCCAACACTGTCAATACAAACATTTTTTTTTTTTCTGCAATCATACATTATGGGTGTAGTGAAAAGCACATTTTTTCTTAAGGTGTGCATTCAGCCCTGTTGTACCCTGCTATTTAATCTGCGGAACATGAAAGATGGAATTTTGATAGTTTAGTGTTTATTTTGCTCATACAATGAAACAACACTGATGAATTTCATTGTATGTGCAAAAAACACTAAAACAATCAAAATACCTTCTTTTATGTTCCACAGAAGAAAGAAAGTCATACAGGTTGGAACAACATGAATTCTCAATAAGAAATTTCTTTTTTTTTTTAAGTATATGATCCAGACTTACCTTCAGTTAGCTTGGAAAAGGAACTGGACACTGCTGTGTTGGTGCTTGGTGACAGTCCAAAGACATTTAGGGACTCTAAGAGTGTTTTCTTACTAGCTGGACCTCGACTCACTCTCGTGTAGGCAGCCAGAGAGCGGAGAGACATCTTCTCAGGCGGTTCCAATCTCCTCTTCACCTCATCATAATGAATATGGTACTTGCGAGCCTTTGAGCTCTTCATGTTAGGGTCCAGCAGGGAGGCTACCTCTGCAAAAGGGACCTGCAGTGAGTTTGCCGCACCATCTTGAGACGATGCGGCACTCTGGCCTTCTGACGGACCTTGTGTTGATACGTGGCCTTGAGTTGGAATATGAGCCTGTACTTCCACATGGCCTTGCGGTGGGTTCTGCAGATGTGGAGCAGGCTGGACGTGTGACTGAGTCTGGATGTGAGTTGGCATGTGGATGTGCGATGGGACCGTGTGCGGTATAGCCTGACAGGAGATTTCTTGAGGTACCACGTGCTGTGTGATGATTTGTGCGATGTTTGGAGGTTGTTGTTGCGGCTGATACATGGTTATAATGGGGTTACTGACAGAGACGTGGACGACATCGCTGTTCTGGGGAACAGCGGACATGTGCATACCTGCAGACGGATCCATCTTTTCCCTCTCACCAGCACAATGATCATCAGCTTTTTAATGCAACTTTGTATCTAACAAAGAAGAAAATATTATAAATGTGCAGTTTAGTGAAAGTTTATGAACGCTAACAATTTAGGAACAAGAAACGGCTGCAAATTGTGCTGTTTTTTGAACCTTTAGACAAAATCAAAGTCAAGTTGCAATATGTTGTTTGTTCTTTTTGATCTTTTATGCCTCATATAGTATGACGGAAGAATATGGAGTTCATAATCGAGGAGTCCCAATATAAGCAATGCAATTTGGTGCCGTTGCTGATATTTACATGGCTAAAAAGTATGATGAAATTCTGATAGCTTGTAATGTAAATCAACAAGATCTTTATAGCAGTATATTAGAATGGTTGTCACTCTTCATTTCCCATAATGTCTTAGTAAGATGATATTTAAATGTTCAGTTCTTTTTTATTTTTATCAAACCACTGTAATTTTTATTGTGGGGAACAAAACAACGCAACGCAATACAATGATGATTAAGACATGTACTAAAGGTTCCTCGATATCCTGATGTATCGTGTTTGATACTCACATTTTAACATGATTTTTCTTAAACTTCAGAGAATTATCATTTAAAACCTAAGTTTTTCAGTTCAGTAAATCATCATCTTTTCATATTACTAACAATATAACATGTATTTTTACATTTTTACAGGAAGGTTTTTCAGAGGTGGAGCCAAGTTTCTAATTTTTGATTAAAGTTTATGAAAGCTAACAATTTAGGAACATGTTTTAGGAAAGTAAACTAAATAATAGTCAATTTTCATTTAACTTTGCCAATTTCATAGCCTTTTAGGCAGTATATTCAGACATTTCTATATTTTGTAATATTTTTTTGTGGTCTTTTTTTTTATTCAATGCCACAAGAACAAGATGTTTCATATTGTTCACAACAATTTGATACAAAAATTGCTTTGCTTTCCCATGCTTTGAAAACAAAAACAAACAAAAAACAGAACAACCTCATTACCTTATGGTTACAATGATGTTTTAAAACATCAACATTATCATATATTTTGTCAAATATACAGGTGAGAAAGTGAACCCACATGACATTTTTTGACAGCGTCACCTTTGCGCGAGACGGCTGAACTTTGGAGCGCGTGCATGTCAGCGCGCGACGGTATGTTTCTTCACGCTCTTGAGCATTAAAACCACCCAGAAAATAAAACTGGGCTGCAACACTTGCATCTGATAAAGTATGAGTATGTGCTAAAATGTTGCGTCTATTTCACATAATGATAAATCTTATACACATAAAGCCTGCATAACTCAGTCTTGACTTTGAGAGGAATGATAATCTACTTGTTTTGATCAACAGTAGAACAGGCCAAAGCCACCATCATGTTTGAAACTTGATATTCCACCGTATTCGTGTGCTAAAAAGCGTCCAAACCACCGTTTTATTCGAACTGTTCTGGTTACGAACGCTAACCTTGAATCAGACACAAGTTACTGACAGTATTCTTACTTACCGCTCTATAGTTAGAGTCGTATTTAAACCTTACTGATCCTAGAACAGTCCATGGCGAACCGCTCGAAGGTCCCCTTCTTCACCGATCCTATTTCGGCGGGTTGCAAATCAGCAGACGGGGCACAGACGCCATAGCTGCCAAAGCTCGTACGCTCATTGGCCAATGTCCGTGTCAATCATGTTCTCTGGAAGCGCTTATTCGGGGAGGCCTGTGTGAGTCATGTTACGTCATAGAAAAGAGGCGGAATATCCGGAGCTTAAAATGGTAGGACGTGAACAAAGCTCCCAGGTGTCTGCCCGTTTGTCACATAATGTTTTTGACAAAAACAAGCAGTTAATTTGAATTGGTTTAGGTTTATTATGCAGAAGTGATTAAATATGATCAAGTCCAAGCACATTGTGGATTTATAATGTTCTTTCCTTTATCAAATTTGACATTAAACATTAGTTTTCATGTGTAAACAATAGGTTGCTTCTTTGCACTACAGTATATCGTTCAAAGTTAGCTTATAGGAACTTTACAAAAGAAACATTCTTGGACATTGGATAGGTTATTTTTATAGCTAACTACTTCTTTTGTGCACTAGATGGCAGTATTTCTTTTCAAATGTTTTTATTTCACCACATCTAATGATTTCATTAGATGCTGCCTATCCCAAAGCTGCAATGTTTATTTGCTTTTTCAGCTAGTTAGACAATTAGTCTTAAGTGCTAATTATTAAAGCCAAACCCATTATCTTGATAATCTTGCAAGTGAAAGAGTGGTTTAGGAGACCGGGGAGCTATTAAAGAGAGTATTTGTCTAGAGATGCTACCATGGGAAGAGAGGTGATGTCTCTCCATTTTCTGTTGTTGCCTCCTGACACAGAGAATTCATATTCTGCCCATTATCTATTGGTCACAAACGAAGTGTCAGCAAAGGAGGCACAAGGGGACCAGAGATGGAGAGACGGATGTAATATGTGCTGGAAAAGCACAAATATCTCCTTCTTCAGCAACCTCTGCATCAGGCGTGTCAGGTCAGATTGACATATAAATCAAAGGTCTGCCAGGACTCATTACTTTTGGTCTTTTTATATGCCCAGGCTATAAATCTTGCATATTTTACATACTTCAAATTAAAGACTTAGTATGCATTTTTGAAGCTGATGTTTTAGCTTATTTTAGAGGAGGGGTTTATTGTTTTTCTTTGATCAGCAGACAAAAGCCCTCTGTGGTGCTCTTGTGAGTGGATGCAAAAAGATTTTGAATAAGCTGCAAAAATGAATGCAACTAAATGGGCATTTGCAATGTTTTGTAGACTATCTATCTATCTATCTATCTATCTATCTATCTATCTATCTATCTATCTATCTATCTATCTATCTATCTATCTAAACCATATTTAACTGGTTATTTCAAAGCCTTAATGGAGCAAATCAATTTCATTCTCATTCTAAACTAATTTATTGTGAAACAAGATTGATGCTTGGTACATTAGTAAAGTAGTTAAGATCCTCCATTAACATAAGAACAACCCTCGATTAGGCTGCTCGCATCTTCGACAGCATGCGCCACTTCAAACGCTATCTTACAACAGCATCCAGAGTGCCTGTGGCAGCCAGCGCTAAACGTTCTGCTGTTGTCCCGCTGCCAAACTCTAGGGAAGGATACAGGGAGCAAGGAAGTCTGAGTATTTTTGTATTCAACTATAAATATTTAACTGAATAAGGAAGTCTATATCATGTTGGAAATTTGAAATAATACATTAAAAATTAAGAATACACAAGGATTGCATTCTCTTTTTGTGTGTGTATATGGCAGTTAAATTAACATGCTAAATGTGATGATAAACATAACAGACAGGTTATGATTTTAAACTCCAAAACATGATGCTAGAGGACTGGTGCATACATACTGTATTAGTTCAGACCTGTCTGAATAAGCTAAATTGTTGATACATATATCTAATATCTCACCTTCATGCTCATGTGCTATTTGTCCCTTGGACCCTTTGTCTGTAATGACTGCTAGTCTTTAAAAGAATAGTTCATCAAAAATGAAAATTATGTTGTCATTTACTCAATCAGTATCACTTTAACTAACAATGAGCAATACATTTGTTACATATTTATTAATCTTTGTTACCGTTAGTTGACCCTGTATAGCCTGACATAATTTTTTGAAATTGTGCCATTTTTTGAACCTTTATCAAAGTCAAGTTGCAATATGTTGTTTGTTGAGTGTCATATTTGATACATCTTTTATGCCTCATATAGTATGACGGGAGACTATGGAGTTCATAATCGAGGAGTCCCAATATAAGCAATGCAATTTGGTGCCGTTGCTGATATTTACATGGCTGAAAATTACGATGAAATTCTGATAGTTTGTAATGTAAATCAACAAGATCTTTAAAGCAGTATATCAGAATATTTTTCACTCTTTATTTCCCATAATGTCTTTGTAAGATGATATTTAAATGCACAGTTTTTAAAAAAAAATGTTTTTATCAAACCTCTGTAATTTATATTGTGGGGAACAAAACAACGCAACGCAATAGAATGATGATTAAGACATGTACTAAAGGTTCCTCGATATCCTGATGTATCGTGTTTGATACTCACATTTTAACATGATTTTTCTTAAACTTATGTGAATTATCATTTAAAACCTACGTTTTTCAGTCCAGTAAATCGTCATCTTATAATATTTCTAACAATATAACATGTATTTTTACATTTACTTTTCACAAATTCAGAGCAAAAAGACACATGAGCCACAACCCAAAGGTGGATTTTTACAATTATACTGAAAAACTTGCCAAAATAAGACATGTAATAGATTATGTAAAATTTTTTCAGCAAAGTTTTGATCATGCTTAGGGGCCTTAGAAAATTTTATGTAAATAATAAGATACAGTAGGATTTATAGGGTTAATAACATATATATGTTTTTTCATGTTAGCTCAAATCCATTAAATAACAGATGTTGAAAATAACATTAACTGAAATTAATACATGCTTTAGAAATATTTTGTCATTGTTAGTTCATGTTAACTAATGTAACATTAACAAATGGAAGCTTATTGTAAAGTGTTACCACTCAACCTTATGTTGCTCCAAACCCATATTCTTCTGTGGAACATGAAGGGAAATGTTCAGCAAAATATTAATGCGGCTCTTTACTTTACACTGAAAGTGGATGGTGACCATAGGCTGTCAAGCATAAAAAATGCTATAAGTGCATGACATGGAATAAAGTGCTTGAATCCTATGGACCACTTTTATGGTTTTTTTGTTCTTTTTTTGGACCATGACAGTCGTTGGTCACAAATATCTCCATTTGTCTTCCATGAAAGAATTAACACACAACATAAGGGACAACAAATGTTCATATTTGTGAGAACTAGTACTTTAATATCTGTTAACAGTATATGCAGAAGAAAAAAAAGAGAAGCTTATTCCGTTCTTCTTTCTTATCTGTTTCCATACCAACTGAATGGGGATTGGCTGCTGTAGAGGGGGTTAATGGAACTGAGAGATGATGCCTCTGGGTAAAGACAAGTTATGATAGACAGACTGAACCCTCAAATCTGTGTGGAGATGTGGATTTTTGTGTGGCTGTGTAAAAAGAAAGACTTTGCAAAGCATTATGACTCACTGGTGTATTTGTTGCCAAGATAAAACACACACTCCTGGGCAAAAAAATGGGCCTTGGCAAAAAAATGGCAAAATATTTAGTGGTCTTTTAATGGTCTTAACCATTTTAATCACTGGTCAGGAAATTAGCAAATACTGTAGATAAAGTATCTTAGCATGAAATAGCCTTCCCCTAATGGTTAAGCAGTGTGGGTAAAACTTGCAGACAGCTTTTTACAGGAAGAAGAGTCAGTGTTGTTCCACTCAATGTTAATGGCTTCAAACAATTGTCTCCCAGTTCGTTTGAGTTTAATGTGAGTCCAAATATATAGGGTTCAAATCTGGACTCTGATCAGCCCAAAACATGAGCCTAATGGACTTGTTCTCAAGTCACTTGTCTTTGCAATGTTTTTCTGTGACAGCAATGGCTTTTTAAGTAGTGCATTTGACCTATATTTCCTGACCAATAATTTGTGGTTAAGACAGTTAAAAGCTTAGTGTTTAGCCATTTTTATTTTGGCCAGGAGTGTACTTTCTATGTTATCTCTTTTAAAATTGTCCTTTTTAATGTCATTTCTAGACAATGCCACTTTCAGGTTATTACTCCCCCCCCCCCCCATCCCCCTTTCATGACCCAATTTTACAGAGAGCACAAAGACAATTGTCTCTTAAAAATCCTTAAATATGCTGTGAGTGTTGGAGGTACTGCTGGCAGTTTAACCATTGTGTTGCCATGACAACACCGCATCCATCAAAGTGGTGCACCAGTAAAATTCTTGTTTCCCCCATTACAATCACAGATCATCGTGTAGCAGGTGTCTCTGCAGCACAGAGATATAAAACGACTGTAAAACACGTCAGTGCCAATGATCAGGTCATGAGTGTAGCGGGAGAAAGGGAGGATTGAGAGGGTAATGTATGCGTGCTTGTGTGGGTGCGAAGACTTCGTGGGTGACTTTGCATGCCACTAGGAGAAGGTCACTCATGCTGGGCTTCCCAGCTGTACAGCTTTATTATTATGAGCAAACATGAAGCAACTAAATCTATTACGCTCTGCTCTATTTGTTTTTATTGAAAGTAATTGAACTCATGCCATCCCATAAATGCTATAGAGTGGATGGCTGTTTCATCTAATGTATTGCATCAATGCATTTCATAAATTTTCTTGGACTTTTATGGTTTCCATGGTATATATATTAGTTTTTCTTGGTTTCGGTGTGAAATAATGCTTAGATGTAACTTTCTAAATTGTTAGGTTTTCTGGAAATATCCGTAAACTTTTTTCGACTAGTAAGTGCATTAATCACGATTATTTGTGAGGGAAATATTCTGTTCTTCCCACCCAAAACCCACACAAAGTATTAATTTTCTTATTTTTCTCCCCTCTTAATCATTGCTGCACTTTATAATGTTCCCTCTGCTGGTTTTATTCAAAATCCCTCCAGGTCTTTTTCTTTTTTGAAGATTCAGACCTCATATTCACCTCTCTACTGTTGCATGCAAAACAAACATTTGTTGAGAGAGATCACTTTGTTTATGCACATTTAGAGGGTAAACGTACAACAATGCAAAAAAGGCTGCAAAAAATAATCTCTTGATAAAACAAATTGGCTGGAGGTTATTAATTAAACTATAATTTTATTCAGTTTAACTTTATTTTTATAGCACTTTTAACAATAGAGATTATCTCAAAGTGGAGACAAGTTTTAGAACTAAAACCTCTAGTGTGTAAGCAAACAACAGTTGGACATACAAACTCCATGCATAAAAGCCTATCTAAAATGCAAAGGGAGACTAATTCTCTTCTGGTCAGCATGGTGGATTAAATAGTCAGTCATCCTGTTTACCTGAAGGGGTAGTTATTTAAAGGGGACATATAATGCCCCTTTTAAAAGATGTAATAGAAGTCTCTGGTGTCCCCAGAATGTGTCTGTGAAGTTTCAGCTCAAAATACGTCAAATTTGCCCCCATTTGGGTGCGAGCAAAAACATGCCATTTTTGTGTGTGTCCCTTTAAATGCAAATGAGCTGCTGCTCCCGGCCCCCTTTCCAGAAGAGGGCGGAGCTTTAACAGCTTGCTCTTTGGTTGCTCAACAACAACAAAACTGGAGAATCTCACGCAGCCAAAATGACGATTGTCAGTAACGGTGTTCAGCCTTACATTGTTCAAACCGGAGTCGGACACTGATGGAGAGACTCAGGAAGAAGTTACAACTTATAGACTGCAACTGGACGTTTCTGAATGGTTAGTGGACAAATTTATGTAGTTGCTGTGGAGTTGATTCAACTCATAGACTAGCATGTGGCATCATGTTAATCTTTTGCACAAATCCAGTGTTGAATTGACCCTCGTTTGTGAAGCAATCCAGTGTAAAATGACAGCATGGCAACAACACTCTACTACAACAACTCTTCCTCTTCTCTAAAGCAGCCCAACATGACCTCACCCCCTGGTTTATGTACATTTTAGGTTTAGTGATGTCCCTATGAGTGATGTCACTAACCCGGGAAAAAGCTTGTTGTAGTCCCCACCAGCCGTTTGTTGTAGTCCTTAAACAGAGAATTCTTTAAAAGAAAAAATCTTCCTTTCCATTGAACTTTGAGCATCATAACTTTGCAGATGTTGTTTATGCTCAAACAGCAACATTACACTCTAACTAAAGTTAAAAAAGTTAAATCATTATCAACCACCCCTTTAAGATGCTGTAAATTAAGTGTTATTTTTAACACATAAAATGTCCCTAGTACCTGATAGGACCTTTATGTTCTGAGAAATCACACATTCTTAGGCTCTGTGAACAGCAAAACAGTATTTTTTTCCATCAAAATGACATATGTGCTATAGGCCTTTTCTAAGTTTTAAATTCAAGTTGTTATTCTCTCTACAAAGTTTAATATCCAGCCTTGGTCTCAGTGGAACATGGCATTCATTAGAGATCTTGTAGTTCGAATTTGTAACAATTCGTTTGAATTGATTCAAATCAATTGGACCTTTTCAATGAATCAGTTAAAGGGTTAGTTCACCCCAAAATTAAAATAATGTCATTTATTACTCACCCTCATGTTGTTCCACACCCGTAAGACCTTCGTTCATCTTCAGAACACAAATTAAGATATTTTTGTTGAAATCCGATGACTCAGTGAGGCCTGCATAGCCAGCAATGACAATTCCTCTCTCAAGATCCATTAATGTACTAAAAACATATTTAAATCAGTTCATGTGAGTACAGTGGTTCAATATTAATATTATAAAGCGACAAGAATATTTTTGGTGCGCCAAAAAAACAAAATAACGACTTATTTAGTGATGGCCGATTTCAAAACACTGCTTCAGTAAGCTTTGAAGCGTTATGAATCAGCATATCGAATCATGATTCGGATCGCGTGTCAAACCACCAAACTGCTGAAATCACGTGACTTTGGCGCTCAGAACCTCTGATTTGACACACTGATTCATCTGTGCTCCGATGCTTCCTGAAGCAGTGTTTTGAAATCAGCCATCACTATATAAGTCGTTATTTAGTTGTTGTTTTTTTGGCGCACCAAAAATATTCTCGTTGCTTTATAATATTAATATTGAACCACTGTACTCACATGAACCGATTTAAATATGTTTTTAGTACCTTTATGGATCTTGAGAGAGGAAATGTCATTGCTCCCTATGCAGGCCTCACTGAGCCTTCGGATTTCAACTAAAATATCTCACTTTGTGTTCCTAAGATTAACGAAGGTCTTACGGGTGTGGAACGGCATGAGGGTGAGTAATAAATGACAGAATTTACATTTTTGGGTGAACTAACCCTTTAATCCGATTCACAAACACAATCGGTTCTAAAGTTTAATTCACTCAACATTGTATAAAAATCAGTGAATAATGACTTAGTTTCTGTTCCTCACAACAACACTGTTGTGTGGATATAATAACCACTGAGTTTTACACATTGTGAACTACTACTATTACTATTGGTCTATATTTTGTGGAAAAATTTAATAGCATAATTAAACAAAAAGCATTTATTTTTAGTTTTATAGTTAGATTTTATTTCACACATTATTATTATATTATTATTAGAGTTATAGAGCGCTATTTTAATGGTTCATTTCGCCACATATGGCACAAATTGCTTTCACTTGTTATTTATTAATTATCATTATTATTTCTGTGTTGCCAGGTTTGCACTAAGGCAGCAGTGACGCCCAGTTTGTTGGCTGCGGGGTGCGTGAGCGCTTGGAGACGTAGCGCTGCGCGTGGGTCGCTACGAGGGGTGTGTGCGCGCGTGACACTATACTCCACAACACTGATTAGACATCACATATCAACCTACGGCGGGTCACGGAGCATCGCATCACTCACCCTGGAAACCAACGCTATTAAACGGCATCCTCGCAGTTGTGCCAGTCAAACCGTTTGAACAGCGCTCATTCGCGAATACACCCTGCTCCGGAGGTGGCTTCTAATACCGGACAATGAAACTGACCCATAGCCGCAGATAGGGATGGATCCAAGAGTGTGGAGGATGCTCGCCCTGCTCGGTGTGTTTGCAGTCTTGCTGGAGGTAAGACGCGCCTTTAGTGCTATTCAAATACAACTAAATGGCTTTATTACATTTGCTACGACCATGTGTGCTTTTACCTTATTTGTATTGCTTTGAGCCTGTAACATTAATGCAGCATGATTTCAAAGTGCACCTTTTTTGGTCAAATCTAGCTCAGCATCTAATATCTGTCATTGTGCAATATAACACTCACATGCTGTTTAATGGATTCAAGCAAAGCCACCTCCCTCTAATAGAGGATCTGACATGCTGTAGAGAGGAAATGTCGCTTAAATGATACACACATGGAGACTTAATTCAGTTTTCATTTGAGATCTTAATTTTGTGGTCTACTTTATCCTATTTAAATGCATAAAAAACAGTGCTTGCAAACCACAATGATTCCATGGCAAAAATACAACACATTGACCCATATTCTGCTGTAAAACTAATGAGTTTGATGAGTGTGCTAGAACAAAATTATTGACCCACACATAATGGTATTTCAGGGGATGTGGAGAAGAATTCAGTATCAGATTTTTGGGTATACTAGAGAGGATATCTACACATAGGAGTCTCAAAACTCAGCACAGAAGACAAAGAAACATCCAGTTGTGAAATATTGGACAGAAATGCTTTGAACAAGATTTAAGTCTCTCTTTTTGGTACTAATATCTGCTAAACCATTCCTAAATGGCTCGTTTTTTTAGCACAACATAAAGAAATGGGCATCGGCATTATTCAACAGCTAGATAACTGATCTCATTTCACATTCACTACAGAGCTGGAGTATCTTAACATCTGTTTGGGCGGTGAAACAACAGCACTATGGGAAGGAATTAATGAGTAATATTACTGCCGTGCTCCATTAGAGACTTTATGCACCTCTTGATTAGGAAAATTTTACAGCACCAACAAATCTGTTGAAAGGCTTTGCTTCTGAGATCGTGTAATGATTTTATATATCTGCTTGCATTTTGCAATTGTGTGCAATTGCAATTAGACTCCTGAGATACAGAGCAGCAGCACTGGATGTGTGACATCAAGGTTGTTGTGTGCCTTCCTCTGTTTGCAGCTGTCAGTAAGACACACCTGGTCATATGTTCATTCATCTGTGCTATACTCCATTACCACAGTCTGTTCCTTGTATAGGTGTCATTTAAAATGCAAAGCCAATAGGATGTAAAAAACAAAGATGCTGCTTTAAATCAAGGGCTTTTTGATGTGTATTTTGCTATTTCAGGGAAAGGAACATAATCAAGGACAGCGTAAGTCTGGCCTCAGTTGCTGCTGTGGAATGAGAATGACAGATGCAATTATGGCCGTAACTGACCAGAGTGTGTTGATATGAGCATAAATATCAGGGTGCATAACTGGAGCTTGTTATCTATAATGCAATTATCCCTGCTGGTGGTGCTAAACCCCCAGATCAGTTTATTGGCCGTAAATTAATGAAGTAAATCAATACCATGTTTTCATCTACAGATGTGTTTGATAAAATGACTGTGCAGTGCAGCATAGAAGCAAAAGGGTCTCAAAGGAATAGTTTCTTTCAAAATTGAGAATATTGTTATTATTTACTCACCCTCATGTCTTTCTATATCTGTATGGAACACAAAAGAAGTTTAACAGAATGACTGATCTGCTCTTTTCTGTGCAACGAGAGGGCTGTCAAGCTCCAAAAAGCATCATAAAAGTGGTCCATATGACTCATGCTGTATATTGTATACATCTTCTGAAGCCACTTTTTAGCTTTATGTTCGGAATTTAAGTGACTGAAAATCTTGCGTTGAAAGTATTGCTTAAACCATCAACATTCACTGTCGTTGTATGGGGAAAAAAGAACCTTGGGCTTTATGCTATAAATAACTCCTTTTGTGTTCCACAGATAAAAGAAAATCATACTAGTTTTGAAAGACATGAGGGTGGGTAAATGATGATTATTTATAGATGAACTACTCTATTATATATTTTTGAAGACATGGTAAACCTAAAAGAAGTTTAAATATTCTTAAGGGTCAGTGATGAATGCTAGGTCAAATGTAGGATTACAAGCTGCATGGTTTCTAATGCTCTGCGAGAAATCAGTTGGGAGAACAGAGTCCAATTGGTTCTGGAAAACTCAACCCTTTATAGCTGTTTTCCTGCTTCACTGAAATCTCTCATTGAATTTCAAGTCACAGAAGCAGCTTTAGTTCTTTCTTACTGCCACAATGACACTCTATCAGCAACCCTCAGATTTCTAGGGTGAACTCAACCTTGACAGGTGCCCAAATTTAGCTGAATGGTTTGAAAACCCAGTGCCAGATTTCATCACCATATTAGTAGCTTGATTTTCAACTGAATATTGAGAAGTTAATATATATCAGGACAATTAAGTTCACCCAAAAATGAAAGTTCTATCATTAATTACTCACCCTCATGTTGTTCCAAAGTCTTCCGTTCATATTCGGAACACAAATAAAGGTATTTTTTAATAAAATCTGAGCGATTTCTGTCCCTCCATTGACAGCTACGCAACTACCACTTTGATGCTTCAAAAAGTTCATAATGAAATCGTAAAAATAATCCATATGAATTTAATCCAATTTTTCTGAATTTATTGGTTCATGCGGAAGCTCAAACGTGCTGCATAACACGCGGGAATAAACCTCATTGGTTCTCACGCATCAAGCAAGCATGCTTGAGCTTCCGTTTACCACTTCTGATGTGTATGTTCATGAACGTTTATAGGCCTATGTGAATATAAGCCTAAATTCAATCTGTTCAGCACATAAAGCAATCATGTCTCTTAAGAAAAATTGGACTAAACCACTTGGATACACATATGGATTAATTTTACGATCACTTTATTAACTTTTTGAAGCATTAAAGTGGTAGTTGCGTAGCTGTCTATGGAGGGACAGAAATTACTCAGATTTTATCTCAGATTTTTATCTCAGATTGCTCAGATTTTCAAAGATGAACCAAAGTCTTACAGGTTTGTAACGACATGAGGGTGAGTAAGTAATGACAGAATTTTTATTTTTGGGTGAACCCTTTAAAGAATATTGTTGTAGCATTGTTTGCAGAGTCATCCAAAGTCTTTGTGGAACTATTAGTAGAAAATAGGGCTACAGGCAATTGACCCTTCGCAGGGAGTTTGATTGACAAGCGATCTAACCAATCAGAATGCCGAATCCGCCATTTTGTCCGACAAAGCAGTCAGGAGTTAAGGTGCGGTCACACTGCACTTTTCGTTCCATTGACTTCCATTCAAACGCATGCGAATGCGTCAGACCGGAAACGCAAGCTTGTGTGAAAAATTTCGCATTTCGCTGCGTTCTAAAGTTAAAGTTCGGTGAACTCTAAAGCTGCGGTCACACTAGACTTTGAACGTGCAAAATTTATTCGGATGCTGTAACGGTCGTGATATGACGTCACGGTATACAGGGTCTTTTTTATAAAAATGAATTACAATAGAGTGCCGCAGGGATGACGCGTTTTTGTAGGCCAACCCGGAAGTTAGCGGCGCATGGGTTCCCTCGACTGAAAGCCTATTCATTTTTCCCGTAGACTTTTGGAAAATCGCAGAAAATGAGCTCTGTGTTTAACAAAGGGTTATGACACTTACACGTTTTGTCTATCAAGATAATCTTTACAAGTGAACACAACATTTATAGATTTTGAAACCTAAATAAAGTCGTCAGATATAAAAGGCTAACAGTAGGCTATAAACGGACTACAGCACACCATGGTCGCGGATCAACGTCGTCACCACCAAGCGTCCTCAAACTTTATTTAGAAAACAACTCTATTTAAAAACATGCTCACTGATTATGATCTGCGCTGTGTATGAATACTTATCCACTTTTTCATGAGAAATGCTGTCCAAATGTCCTGTTTGTCATGATGACGTCTAAAGTCCCCGCCAAAGGAAGTAGTCCCTTTTAGCAATTTGTTAGCAACCGCCGATTTTAAGACACAGTAAAAGTTAAAAAAAATCACAAGTGGGTTATAACTGGTGTGTTTTATGTCATAGATCAAAACGTGAAAGTATTTAGAGGCTTTGTTAACCACAGACCTTATTTCAGGCGATTTAGCAAAAACCCATTCAAAAAACCCATAGACTTTACGGCGTTGGAACCGGAAATCTTAAAATGCTAACTCGCTTCCGGGTTTTGCCTACAAAAACGCGTCATCCCTGGGACACTCTATTGTTGCCTTTTATACGTGTAAAAACACACTAAGGGAAGCAGGTCGAGGAGGTGACGGAGAGACGCCGTATATCTGATCTAATAATGTCACTGATTTAACCCACTCCCTATCACTCAATAAAATAATCACATAGCTGAGTATTTTTGAAAGTGTTGTCTTTGTTGTTGAATCGACTTCTGTCAGCTTGTTAAACATTTATTTATTTGGACATTTTCTACCATATGATGGCGAAGCAGCAGCGCGTGACACTGTTCTCATGGTAACCAGATCAACATTGTGAACGGAATACTACAAAACTGAAGTGAAAACACCAAATTATCATTCAGTGGGATAAAATAGCTTCTCTCAAACGATACCATGAAGAATGTGCATATTTCAAAACAAAGTCAAAAACAAATAAGGTAAGCAGGTATCCATAATTTCAGTATCAGTAGACGCAAAACGCTATTAAAAGGCGACAACTTTTAAAGGTAAAATTTAGATTTTATAGATTTGAGCAACCATAAACGACGCAAAACATACGAATTTTGAGTTTTTGATAGTATTCCTATATAGAAAAATCACTCCCTGCCCTCCAGACTCATTCGCGCTGCTGCTGTGACGTCATGTGCAAACAACCTATTGAGTATTCACCAAGATTATAATGTGCATTTTATTTGACTATTAGGTTTCCTAAAGAGTGTATAATAAGACTAGTTTCATGATTCTTCTTGGTCTCGTGTTCAAATGTTAAAATAATTCAAATTAAATGTACATTTTGCTGTTTATCGCTGTGTTATATCGATAAAAAATATAAATGAACATGATTAAATAGCAGTTTTGTGTTTCGTGAAAAACATGCGTTGATTATTTTTAAGAAGATTTTTACAGACTTTATATTAGAGCCACTTAAATATAGTGTGGAAAGGCCATTTTCCCCATTTACCCATTTTTTCACACCACAGTCCTCTCTTCCATTGTAAGACAGCAGTTACCTTTAAATATTAAGATGATAACTCATCTCCTAATTGCTCTTCAGTCACAGTGCAGTACGAGAAAATGCAGCAATAAAATGTCAGTTAAAATATTAACCGATATTATCTTCGTTCCCTGTCAGGAGTGACTCTCACAGCATCCTCTGAGCCAGGCAGAAACGGAATGTACCGCTGTTCAAATGTGTGTCACGTCTAAGAAGATAAAACTTCACTTTTCCAGACAAACAGACACTTTAGTGTTCCGAACAAATCAATTCATAATTCTGTCAGCTTTCTGCATTTGAACTCAGTTTCATTTTTTCCTCCCTGCAGGTGAATGGAGAAGACAGCTACCTGAATGCAGTGCAGAATACAGGTGAGCCAATATATGTCCTCTCTGTTTTAGACCCCATTTACACCTGCTATTAACGTTCTTTTCAGAAGATCCAATACATGTAAAGAGAGTCCAAAACGTTTTGTTATGATCACTCAAACCACATTCAGAGGTGGTCAAAAATGCATGTGACCCAACTGGATTTGTCGTGTAAATGCTAATCAGTCCAAATGTGTCCCAGACAACATTAAAGAACTGCCTATTCATCACCACTGTGCTAACATAAGAGATTTAAACATTGTTTCGGACTTAAAGGAAAAAATTGGAAAAGCCTAAATATGCAATGACGGATAGTTTGATTTGCATAAATGCTAAAAGAAAATAAATATATAGATCATATAAAGCACCATTATTTCATTTAGTACAGGTATAGTATTAAAATAACTGTGCATTTTGCTTTTGCGACAATACTTAATTTCAAGTGTATTTGAGAATATGGTGTGCAAACATTGCTGCACTTCATCAACATGCAGTACCATACTGAAACCGTAAGTGATTTGTTCGTGAGATCATTTGTCATGAAATCAGAGACCCATCATTCAAAAACACAAGTAGTCACACATTTGAGATGCATGTAAAAACCAGGGATAAATAGTAATGTGTATCGTCTGGAAACTCGTAATTGGATCACCCTAAATGGATGTTAATTCCTGGTGTAAACGTTATTAAATTCTCCATGAAATTTTATTTATTTTTGCAAAAGAATATATTTATTGAAGAGATTGCAGCCATAAGCATGATTTGCTCCTTGTTCGATGGTTCAGGTGGCATTAGTGGAGAAACATCCTCATTCTAGAAAGCGTTTGATTGCACAAAAATCTGTGTAGTGCAAGATGAGTCATCAATATTTTTGGTTGATTTTCCCAGAAGATTTTTCATTTTAAATGTGAATATCTGCTTAAAGTTACACTTTCATCATATTTTAAGAGTACACTAGCATATACTGTTGATGGCTTCAAAGTACTAAAAGCCACAGAACACAATTTTCATTTCATGGTCTATAAAGAAGACACAGTCTCATTCTCATCTTTCATGCATTTACAGATGTATGAACAATTAAAAACAAATGCTTGTTTAGAGTTACATTCCACTATATCTCATTCTCTCAGTTCTGGCTGTATTAGTAATGAGCCGATGAAAATGAATTTGCAATGGGTTGTCTTGTATAAATAATTCATCAATTCCTCTCCAAAATGTGACATTTACACCACATCACCGTGTGCTGGTCGCTGGATATCGCCAGTGTGGATGCTTAATAAGGGCATCCACCCTGTGATGGTGTCCCATCTTTCTGAGCCGTGTCAGATTTTCTCCCTCATCTCGAACTCATATACTTTGACAGCATGAAATTCCCCAGTACCAATCCCGAAGTGCTAATGACTGTCAGTGCTTTGATGTCACTGCATCAAGACAGATAAACAGCTCGCCCCGGACCAGCCAATCAGACGGCTTTATGGTGCCGGGAAAACGGAAAGGGCTTAGATTGAGCGATTTGGTTTTCTTTTCTCATTGAAAACATAAACCGTGCCCGAAGCATCCCTTATACATCAAAAGAAATGGGTCAGCCTATGATTTTATAGTTCCCTTGAAAGTTGCATGGTTAGATTGCTTCCTATATATCTAGGTAGCATGCCACAGTGGACCAAAAAAAAAGAAGAAAGTTATTTTGATATGAGATATATCCTTTGAAACAATGTGCAAAGTCTTTGTTGTGCAACACAGAATGTCTTGCACTGAAGCTTTGTACATGAGAGAACTCATTTCTGGTTTATTTTGCAAAAAAAAAAAAGCCAATGCCCTGAATTTCCTCATGTTCTTATGTTGTTTCCTGTCACCCATTGGTGCCCCACCATGCATCTGCTCCCACATTCGCTTAACACGCCAAAGCACGTTATGTGAACCGTATCAAATATTCATTGTGGTGGGGAAATGGATTATTTGGGGAGGGAGAATGAGCTCTCCTATGGCGCAGAGAGAGCGTGTGTGTCCAAGTACGCCATACGGATGCTTTGCGTAAATGACTTGATTTCTGCTGCCATTCGTTCTGCCAGCGTGCTTCCATTAGTTTGGAGCGGCACAGAGGGTGTCAGTGGCTGAAGGTGAATGAATTCCAGCCAAAGAGCTCTAATACAATGCTCTGCATTATTTATTTGTCTTTTGTTTTTTCTTATTATTTTTAATGATTGTTTTGCTTATTTTTTGCACCCACTGTTAACTGCATATTGTCTAGAAGTTCTATTATATCTAAGCTATTTTATCTGATTGTTCCTATTTGATTGCCCGTAGATTTGCTTTTAAAATAGTTTTTTTTTTTTGTGCAACAAAATTTAAATTCTATGTGTTTGTTAGCTTTGTCTGTATTGCCCAAGCTTTGATTGAATTACTTATGTCCTCCAATTTTGATAGTTGACACATAAGGTAATTTTTTAAATAATTCTTTTTGGAATACAACATCAAAACCTCACAGAAAAGACTCTCTCAGCTTCTCTCCCTCTTCTGTGCCAGTCTTTGCTTTCTCAAACAGCTTTGATGTTTCATCCCCCACCTTATGTGTCAGATCCTCGTGTGTTTGCTTCAGAATGGAGAAGAATGTCAGTATAAGATGATTTCACAAGAATTTTTTGTTTCTTGTTTTCAAAGAGCGTGATGTATTCATTTATCAGATCCATGGTAGAGCATGCATCCTACATGCATCCCTCTCTCTGTTTCCCCATAGCGTCCCCTCCCCCGACCTTTTCCATGTCGTAGGAGTCATTAACACCTGGAGATCAGCCATTTTTTTCTTGCACCGTAATGGAATTGGATCGAAATGTCTGAGCCTGTGTTGAATAAGCATGGCCGACTCTTGGTGCTGGTCCTGATGCCCGGACTCCTCTGTTTTACACTCTTTTATTACCTGACCTTCCCTGTCATTCCTGTTAAAATCTCTCTGCTTCTTTTTATCATCATATGTACTATTCCATCACACAGAAGATGTCTATCTCCTCTGTTCTCTTTTATAAAAGGATCCAAACATCAGCTTAATCTATCAGTCTTAAAGCCATAGTTCACACAGTGCTTAACCCCAGGCTATTGTCGTTCTAAACACTGCATTTAACCCCGGGTAAAGGAACATTTCACACTTGTAATTTAGAAGCGGAGTTAGCACCGCTTTTTACCCGGGGTTATGACACCCTGCTCCGGAGCAGGGTTGACACTTTTACTGTGTTTACCCCACATTGAGGTGCCAAACTTGCACAATGTGAAACAATGCGGTGTTAGGGGCCGTTCACACAGAACGCGTTTTTCTATTCCAATGCGCTACTTTCCCATTGTTTTTCTATGTAAACACGCGCTTGACGGACGTGCATGACCGTTACGCTCGCGTCTCGCGTCTTTTGCAGCGACTCTCACATGAGCGCCGCGTTTTTAAGACGCCGTGTCAAGTTAAAAGAATTTCAACTTTTACACGCAGCGCCGCTCATCAGTGTCAGTTCCAAAACAGTGGACCAATCAGAAGAACTCGGAGGCGGGGCAAGCGTTGCGAGCTTCTGTTTACAGTAGCAAGTTGGCATGACAACTGTTTTATTTGACGGCAACATGGCGGAGGAGGCGCTCATTATTATCTTATTTTCTTTTTTTCCATGTCAAAACTTATATCTGTCAATTCTGCAGTTTGCCTATTTCTATTATTTCCATTATTGTCGTTATTGCCTCACGTCTCAAAAGCGCGTCTCGAGACCCTCGCGTTCTACGCGGCGCTTTTTTTTAAAACCACTCTTGAGCGCCGCGTCTCGCGTTTTTATACGCAAAGACGCGTTCTGTGTGAACCGTTACGCTCGCGTCTCGCGTCTTTTGCAGCGCCTCACACATGAGCGCCGCGTTTTTAAGACGCCGTGTCAAGTTAAAAGAATTTCAACTTTTACACGCAGCGCAGCTCATCAATGTCAGTTCCAAAACAGTGGACCAATCAGAAGAACTTGGAGGCGGGACAAGCGTTGCGAGTTGGCATGACAACTGTTTTATATAAAGGCAACATGGCGGAAGAGGCGCTCATTATTATCTTATTTTCTTTTTTTCCATGTCAAAACTTGTATCTGTAAATTCTGCAGTTTGCCTATTTCTATTATTTCCGTTATTGTCGTTATTGTATCACGTCTCAAAGGCATGTCTCGAGACTCTCACGTTCTATGCTGCGCTTTTTTAAAAACCACTCCTGAGCGCTGCGTCTCGCGTTTTTAGACGCTAAGACGCGTTCTGTGTGAACGGCCCCTAAGACGCGTTCTGTGTGAACGGCCCCTTAGAATGTTACAGCCAGATGCTTAGCAACAGACAACCAATCACATACTTGTATTTGCCTGCTTTGGACAGTCACAGAAACACTGCGCATTGTATATAAATAGTAAATTCAGAGTTTGAGAGGAAAAATGTCAAATGCTGCCAGAAAACACAACAATTTGAGTGAAGAAGAGACAGTTTCATAGTCCTTACATTTATAGTCCGAAACGTCCATACAGTATAAACTCAATAGTACAGTCGGCAATACAGGATGCGCAATGCTAGAGCTATGTAAGCAGGTTGTGTGCTGCGTTTATCCAATCAATGACACTGACACTGCAAATAAGAATGTCAACCAGGGTTTAGGAATGTACAATGTGAAACATCAGCTTATGAATACCCAGGATTAATTGTTAACCCCAGGTAAATTATGAGCAGTTTATTATTCCGTTTTAAAGAATCTTCCATATAATGTCAGTTTATCATGACCAGGGGCTGTAAAATTCCAAAAAGCATAATAAATGCACCATAAATTCTAAAGGCAATATAAAATATAGCACCTATTGTGCAGGATGGATGTTGGTTACATCAAATGTCAATGATAATGTGATAATGAAACTGCACCATATGTTTGTTTCAAGAGCTGCAAGGTGAAGATCATCAGTGAATAATGAATAAATACTTTTATATATTACATTTATGGTCTATTATCTGATTACTAGATAAAAATTACTGGGGTGAGTTGTTCCTAGGGTGTTGATGTGCGGTTGGTAAGATGTTCTGGGTGGTTACAAAGTGGTTAGTAAGTCAAACAATCCACACTAAGCTTCTATGATACTCTGTTCCATAGATTAGACTCAAATACTTCCTTCAATATTCACTACCATTAAAAAGTACTGAAAAGTCAGTAGGAATTGTTTTTGAAAGAAATTACTTTTTTTTTCAAATAAATGCTGAACTTTCCATTCATCACAAAAAAATTAAGCAGCAACATTGATAATAATAAGAAATGTTTCTTGCAAATCAGCATATCAGAATGATTTCTGAAGGATCATGTGACACTGAAGACTGGAGTAATAATGCTGAAAATTCAGCTTTGCCATGACAGGAATAAATGACATTTTAAAATATATTTAAAATAGACAACTAGTCTTTTAAATTGTAATATTGTTTCAAAATATTACTGTTTTCAATTTTTCAAATACATGCAGCCTTTCAAAAACATTAAAAAATCTCACAGATCCCAAACCTTTGAACAGTAAGTCTGTTTTTTAGAGCATAAACACTTTATTAGCTTAATGCTTAAAACAAGATAGCTACTTTGCCAATGGTGTAAGATAACCTTAATTAAAGAAATATTCTCTTAAAGCAAGTCTTACTATCTGACACAATTTTGCTTCTCAAGTAAATGAATCTTGTTTAAGGATGCTTAGATATTTTACTGTAAAGCAAGACAAAATACTAATTACGTTGAAAATGAATGTAAAAAGCAATCAAAAGCTATTTATTCTGTGTCACTCTCTACGGATGAAATATTTTTCGGTTTGTTCCAGACACTTTATCGACAGCATTATGGCGTTTCCTGCCCACACATCTTTATGCATCCAATTAAGCAAAAAACGCAGTCAACGATTTCCCTGAGGTTGGCACAACTCTTTCTGAGAGTGCTCTCTGTCATCCTGTTTTAATATGTCTAATTCAGCTCTGCCCTGATTGCAGTGAGTCTGTCTGAGCTTGCAGATGGAGACATTAATCTACTGCTGCTCTTTACACACAAACACACACACACACACACACACACACACACACACACACACACACGCACACACACACTGTTCCTCTGTAATATATGTTTTTCTGATATCACTTGAATACAGACAGCCTGGCTCAGAAATTGCAGTCGCATGAGTATGCAGACAAAGAAGACTGCAGACGTGCCATTCGTGACTGTGATTAACAGCCTGTTCTTCCCACTGCCAGTGATGTGTTTTCAAAGGCAAATGGAAGGTGGAGGAGCCTTCATATCTACAGAGCTTTCTAGTGACAGGCTGGGAATGACATTCTGCTGAGTCATGTAGTGCTGGACTCTGGAATTTAAGAAATTGTGGGTTAACAGAGGATTATGGGAAGTGAAAGATCACAGCCTCTTCATCCTTCTCTGACTGTCTTTGGGTCCAACTCACAACAAAGTTCCTCAAAAACTGCAGACAAACATGGAAAATCTGCTGACATCTCTTGGAGGCTTTTTTGTGCAATGTCTGCAGCATTTCACAGTCCATATGGACCTCACCATCTAAACTCTCCATGAGTTCTTCCCATAGTTCTGCTCTCCTCCCCACCATGTGTTCAGTTATCCGGAAAGAGAGGCATTTGTGTCAAAAACTCAAGCCCTTTAGCAAAGTAAAGTTGTGTTCAAACTGTTCGAAAGTTTAGAACAGCACCACTAATAATCTTTCCTTCACATTATCTAGCCATTCACAGTGTGTGTGAAATGCAATTTGATCCTGATTTTCACAGCACTACAGCACTAAAATTGAGTTAACATAATCGGGTTTGAGTTCTGAAAAAAAAAGAAAACGGCTATGATTTCCCATCCAGCTTGCTATGATCCAGCCATAATCATGTGAGGACTTTTTTTTTCAATCATTTCTTTGTTTCTTTGTTTTTTCCCTCTAAGTTTTTTTTCTCATATTGCTCCGAATGAACTCTTCTTTGGAGAGTTGCTCCAAAGTTCCCTTGAAAGTTCCCTTAAAGGTGCCCTAGATTATGTTTTTAAAAGATGTAATATAAGTCTAAGGTGTCCCCTGAATGTGTCTGTGAAGTTTCAGCTCAAAATACCCCATAGATTTTTTTTTATAAATTTTTTTTAACTGCCTATTTTGGGGCATCATTATAAACGCGCCGATTTATGCTGTGGCCCCTTTAAATCTCCGCCCACAGAGCTCGCGCTTGCCTTAAACAGTGCCTTAAAGTTTACACAGCTAATATAACCCTCAAAATGGATCTTTACAAAGTGTTTGTCATGCATGCGGCATGCATGCGTCGGATTATGTGAGTATTGTATACTGTTATATTGTTTACATTGATTATGAATGAGTTTGAGGCTATGCTGTGTGGCTAAAGCTAACATTACACACTGTTGGAGAGATTTATAAAGAATGAAGTTGTGTTTATGAATTATACAGACTGCAAGTGTTTAAAAATGAAAATAGCGACGGCTCTTGTCTCCGTGAATACAGTAAGAAACGATGGTAACTTTAACCACATTTAACAGTACATTAGCAACATGCTAACGAAACATTTAGAAAGACAATTTACAAATATCACTAAAAATATCATGCTATCATGGATCATGTCAGTTATTATTGCTCCATCTGCCATTTTCGCTGTTGTTCTTGCTTGCTTACCTAGTCTGTTGATTCAGACGTTGATCCAGACGTTTTGCCCTTGTCTAATGCCTTTCATAATGATAATGTTGGGACCGTGGGCTGGCATATGCAAATATTGGGGGCGTACACCCCGACTGTTACGTAACAGTCGGTGTTATGTTGAGATTCGCCTGTTCTTCGGAGGTCTTTTAAACAAATGAGATTTATATAAGAAGGAGGAAACAATGGTGTTTGAGACTCACTGTATGTAATTTCCATGTACTGAACTCTTGTTATTTAACTATGGCAAGATAAATTCAATTTTTCATTCGAGGGCACCTTTAAGAGCTGCTTTGGAACAATGTGCACTGTGAAAAGGAACAGCTGTATAAAAAAACTATTGAATTATGTTTTGCTTTTTTGTCCATTCACTTACTTTGTTTTTGTTGTGTTGCATTGGGTATCCCCACCCACAGTGAAATCTCATTGGTCCAAAATACTGGTCTATATTAAACATCAAATACACTCAGTTCGGCTGTGATTGTGTCACATCATGCAGATTTTTTTCTTTCAGTTTGGACAGACAAATTACTTGTCACTGGAAGCTTGTCAGTTCGTACCTGCTGGGATACATTGTAAGTGACAGTATAATTGCTAGGCATGGCAGATGTCTACCCATGAATAAAGCTTTGTGATAATTTCAGATTCATTGACTTCTTGTTCCTTATACTTTGTCAAAATGGATATTGTAGCTCGATTTTACTCCAGAAATATCACATTTAGATGGCATATGGTGTGAAGATTCACATTTTGAGTTTGTCAAAATTGCGACATTTATAGTATAAATGCTAATCCACACTGATGCATCCATCAAAGAACCGTATTCTCGGACCGCCTACTCATCTGTCAATCAAACGCTGCTTTGAAACGAGGTTTTGTTCTTAAAAGAAAATAACCATCTGATCTAAAAAATTTGTGATTGATATGTGTGTAGTCTTAGAAAACTGAGCCTTAGAAACCACAACCACCTGATTCCTTAACACTATGTGCAAGTTTACAATAATTGTGCCTTTAAATCCAGTACGGGTGGTGTAGCTCTTGCTGGTGAGTCTCAAGTAGGGCAGGTCAGTGAGAGTTCGGCTTCCTGCCGCTTTATTGGCTGCTCATCTTGGCTTCTCAGCACCTGCTTAGAGCACAGCCTTGTCTAATCCCTCGTCCTTTATGCTGGAAAAGGAGGCTGTATAAGGGATCCAGATGCCCAACTTCTCCCTCTTTTCAATCTCTAGCCCAGGGGCTGAGGATTCATTGGCTTGGAGGCCAAGGTGGGTGTTCTGGAGAGATAAACAAAAGGGCTGCTGTTGAATATAAAATATGGGCAGAAAAGCCATATTGAAAGGCCACATGTGCAGAGCTCTACATATTGGCAATTTATACAACAAGGATTAATATTTTGGACTCTAATGACAAAAGGGGATTTTGCTGGATAGCGAGCACTCTTGGAACTAAACCTGAAACTTTTTTTTTTTTTTTTTTTTTGCATGCAGACCAATAGTTACTTCTTCAAATCTCAGACAGAATTTTTGGATTAATTTTCTTTACATTTCTTTGGAATAATCTTTACAGCCTATATTTTTCAGGAGTCATGTTTCATTGAAAATGACATTTCTTTGTGTGCTTTTCAAAAACAACAACAACAAAAAAAACATAATTTCAACTTTAAATACAAGGTATGTCAATGTATTCTGTGCCATACTGCCTATTCGCACAGGAAATATTTTTTGAGTCTGTTTGTAAAAAACAAAAAAAACAAAAAACCTGTATTAAGAAATTTCCAGTGAAAGTCCGTAAGGCAACTGTTGTACTTTTTCCCCATAGACTTCTAAAATAAGTGCAGAACATACTTTGTGTTTCTTTTCAATAACTGATTAAGGTTTTTACATGTACACTAAAGTGTACATGTAAAAAATAAAATCAATATTTTCTATTTTTAGTTTATTTTCTCCCCTATTTCTCCTGCTATTATGTTTTGTTACTTTGGCTTTGTTCAGACAGACAGGAAACATATTATTTTTGTTTGTTTGTTGTTGTCTGAACAGTAAAATACACATGAAATGCAAAGTTATAATGTTTGAAATCTGATTAAAATATATATTGGAATATGGAATAAGTTTTTCAGAATGTCTAGTCATTAAAAGTTCAATATTGTCTGGAGACATGTCCAAAGATGCTCATTTTGCTCAGTTCTTCCTAAAAAAAAAAGGGTAAAATAATTATATTTTATTCATATTAATATTTATGTGTATTAATAATATATCATGAATAATAGTAATAATAATGTATTTAATAATAATATATTGTTAATATTTTATCTTTATAAATATTCCTAAAATTTCACTAAATTGTGAGTAGTGAATGAGTGACCAAGTCAGTGGTTTTGAATACAAATTTGGTGCGTCATACATCAAATTGACATTAATGTTCTCTTGTGCACCTCATGTGTCAAGCATCGCAGCAAGATGTCATGATGGACATAAGTGTAGATTAAATTTCCATTTTTCTGGCCTTTCTTTCAACACCAACAGTTTTGAATGAGAAATTCTCTTGGTATCATGCTCATATTATGTACAGTAGATATACCGGATATTGACTACTCTCTGAACAAACAGATCAGATTTCATCACTTGCAAAATGCAAGTGCGAACAGTCAGCCTTGAAGATGGGATTTGAAAACTAAATCGGATTTGTCTACAGTATAAAATCCTTTTTCTCTGTTTTTTTTTCCAGTTCCTCTGTCCTGCTCTGAGGGCTTCACTGAGCTGGGTTATTACAACGGCACCGTTTCTCAGACTGACTCAGGTTCACCCTGTCTGAAGTGGACTGAATTCCCAGATTACGTGCAGCAGTATCCGGGCAGGGGTCTGGGAGAGCACAATTTTTGTCGAAATCCTGACCGCGAGTCCAACCCATGGTGCTTTTTCAGACAGAGCTCAGGGGCCATTGGTTGGGCCTACTGCGATTGCCACCAAGGTGCGTACTATTGTACAGTATTTTCAATTAAAGTTCTGCTATGTGAGTTTATAATATTCCTTAAGGAGGTGTTCCACTAGCCAAATCGAAACAACCCATTGTTGCTTTTTCTAAAATCTCACCCTCTTCTGTTGTTCTGTCATGCTCACTGATTACTGTAAGTACAATTTTAAGAACAATCTTTGATTTCCTGTCATAGATTGCAATAATGTGTTTTGGCAAATCGATTTGAAATTTGTCATAATAACAACAGAAATACCAGCAATTCAGAGTACTTTTACCCCATGAATCCCTTTGAATGTTGCTGTGGAATATTCATCGCTGTTTTATTTTATTCATTTTAGAATCCCAGAAAAACACAATCAGTGTTTGCAATATGTGGTTTTGCGACTGCTGAGGAAAAAGTTTGTGTTAGATCCATTAACTCTTCAGGGAGTTTAGTCACTGTTAAAGCTTCCCCGCGGAGAGAAACATGGGCGCTTATGACTGAAAATCAGCTAGTGAGACGTCAGCCTTTGATGTTAGAAACGTCTAACATTCTTCAGCTGATAAATATGTGTTTTTAGTACCTCTTTGTGTACTGTTGTCTTACTTCCCTTTCTGTGTCTCTTGGAGGACTGTTGTGTTTTGCATCGACTGTATATTTAGAAATCAATGGTTGATATTCTTGACTTGACAATACTCTAGGAATGTATCTCAGGAAAATTAGATGGTAAAAAACATGATTGCGTTCTGTGTGCAGTGGAGACAAATGGTGGCTGTGACTTTGCCAAGTACGATGTGTTCCTGGATCAACATTCTGTTCCTGTTATCAAGCAATCAGATATTACTGTTAGGTTTAGGGCTGGGATTAGAGGCATGAATACTTTGATAAGAACAAAAAATCCTTTTTATAAGTCACATCTGATTTTAGGAGTTTATGCTGAGGGATCTGAATAAACTATTGGCACCACTAATACTCTGCATGTCTCTGTAAAGAACTGTTAATTTCCATGTCCAAATTTAGTTCTATAAAAGATAAAATGCTATTTTGGGCAGTTTTATAAAGAAAAAAAAAGGAATCGAAATCTTAAAAAAAAATTTGTATCCTCCCTATAAGGAATAAAATGGCCTTGATTGTTTTTCAGTAAGATTTTTAACTTACTGTTAATTCTTAGTACAAACCCGATTCCAAAAAAATTGGGACACTGTATAAATTGTGAATAAAAACAGAATGCAATGATGTGGAATTTTCAAATTTCAATATTTTATTCAGAATACAACATAGATGAAATATCAAATGTTTAAACTGAGAAAATGTGTCATTTTAAGGGAAAAATAGGTTGATTTTAAAGGTGCCCTCGAATGAAAAATTGAATTTATCTTGGCATAGTCAAATAACAAGAGTTCAGTACATGGAAATGACATACAGTGAGTCTCAAACTCCATTGTTTCCTCCTTCTTATATAAATCTCATTTGTTTAAAAGACCTCTGAAGAACAGGCGAATCTCAACATAACACCGACTGTTACGTAACAGTCGGGGTGTACGCCCAATATTTGCATATGCCAGCCCACGTTCCCAACATTATGAAAGGCATTAGACAAGGGCAGCCAGTAACGTCTGGATCTGCACAGGTGAATCAACAGACTAGGTAAGCAAGCAAGAACAATAGCGAAAAATGGCAGATGGAGCAATAATAACTGACATGATTCATGATATCATTATATTTTTTGTGATATTTGTAAATTGTCTTTCTAAATGTTTCGTTAGCATGTTGCTAATGTACTGTTGAATGTGGTTAAAGTTACCATCGTTTCTTACTGTATTCACGGAGACAAGAGCCGTCGCTATTTTCATTTTTAAACACTTGCAGTCTGTATAATTCATAAACACAACTTTATTCTTTATAAATCTCTCCAACAGTGTAGCATTAGCCGTTAGCCATGGAGCACAGCCTCAAATTCATTCAGAATCAAATGTAAACAATATAACAGTATACAATACTCACATAATCCGACGCATGCATGACGAACACTTTGTAAAGATCCATTTGAGGGTTATATTAGCTGTGTAAACTTTGTTTATTCACTGTTCAGGGCAAGCATGAGCTCCATGGGTGTGGAGCACGAGAATTAAAGGGCCAGTAGCCCTGAATCGGCTCATTTATAATGATGCCCCAAAATAGGCAGTTAAAAAAATGAATTAAAAAAAAACTATGGGGTATTTTGAGCTGAAACTTCACAGACACATTCAGGGGACACCTTAGACTTATATTACATCTTTTTAAAAAAAGTTCTTGGGCACCTTTAAATTTCATGGCATCAACACATCTCAAAAAAGTTGGGACAAGGCCATGTTTTCCACAGTGTGGCATCCCCTCTTCTTTTTATAACAGTCTGTAAACGTCTGGGGACTCAAGTTTATGAGATTTGTAAATTATTGCATTCCTTTTTTATTCACAATGTGTACAGTGTCCCAACTTTTTTGGAATCGGGTTTGTAAATTCTACAAAATATTCAGGAATGAGAATACTGTTTGTAAATAGGTTTATTTACAGGTTTACAGACTTGGACATGGTCACTTTCTAACAATTCCCTAGAAACTACCCAGAACACCCTAACCATTTCATATCAATATGCTAAAAAATAGTTTTGCATGGGTTATGTTCAGAATCTTTCTATGCTTATTTCCTTTAATCTTTTTTATTATTATTTCTAATGTGTATGTATGTATATGTCTTACCTGTTCAGGAGCGGTCAGGTTAGCGGGAGGTTCGTCCTTAAAGAGTGGCCGACTGGAGGTCTACCTGAACGGCCAGTGGGGGTCAGTTTGTGACACACATTGTACAGACCGTGATGCCAGTGTGGTTTGCCGACAGCTTGGACTGGGGTATGGGAATTTATGTTTACTTCTATTTAGGGCTGTCAATTTAACTATATGTAGAATTCAGAAAACCTTGTTATCAGCGACACCGGTGGCTGTTAAGTGAACTGCAGCCAGCAACTTATTGCTCGTGCTCGCAATTGCACTTGTACACATGACATGCAAGTGACTGAATGTGATTCTCACGGTGAAGTTCTTTTTTGTTCATTGCTGTTGGAAGTTGTAAATACCTTTGCAACGATATGCTGTTCACGAACATCCAGACATTCCATGCTGCTGAGAGTGGCATTTACATGAATGTAATATATACTGCGTGCTTTCCTCAGTAACAAAATAAACATACAACATAAATGACAACTGTAAGAAAACAGCAGTTAAGAAAGCATCTGATCATGGCGATGTGGATATGTTATTTGCACAAGGCCTGCAATTCACCGGCATCATGTTGACAGATGAGTTAATTAAAATTACACTGATAGTTTGGATATAAAGAATGTTTGAGACTACAGACTATATTGATCTGGCTATATGAGACTATACTTTGAATTAATACCTTTTCTTTTCATGACGCATTGACATTACAGTACAGTACAGGGGTGTGTTTCCCGAAAGCATTGTTAGTCACTGTGGTCATAAGTCCCATTGAACTCTATTGGTAACGACGGAATTTGCGACCATTTGGGAAATGCACCCCAGAATAGTGTTTTTGACTTTATCCTCCTGAACGTTGTATAAGCATTCATTTCATGTGTCATTGAACAGAAGAGAGGCTCTCGGTAGTGCGCGTAACCGTCACATCCTTTGGATTTTCCCAGAAAAACTGACCTGAGTCCTTCACTTAAAAATCAGTCTTACAGGTCTTCATAAAGAACCTACTGTAGGAATTCGGGGACGGTTTAATTTTTTAAGTTCCGTTTACAAGCTGTTTGCACATTGGCAATACAAAAAGCAATGAATACATGAAAATTCTTACATGTAGCCCCTTTAATTTAGTACAATTAATTAAAGATAATGTGAAAAATGATGCGTTCACTGCCACAGTAAGGTAATATCTTTGAATATACTAATTGTTTTTTCCTCAACAAATATTGAAATATGTGATTATTTGCAGATAATTTGATTAATTAGTCATGCAATTAATTCAATCCTACTTTATTCGAAAATCTGTGACTGTCAGATCTTATTTTCCCCATATAATAATGGATCTGTGCTCCTCAGTGTGGTCAAAGTATGGATACTTATTTTTAAATTTAAATGATTAATTAAAATTTACATGTCTTTGTCTTTACTATATCTATTTTTGATTTAGCCTTTAAAAAATTAGCTAAAAGTGGGTGGAAAGGCTTATGTCTCTGAACAGTAGAGAAGATAATTTGGTGCTTCTTTCTTTCTCTCTTCATAATTCCTTTTGTTTGTTGTAGTGAGATTGGCACAGCTCTCCAGCATTCATATTTTGGCCCCGGCTCTGGGCTTTTTCACTATGCCCGCCTTGGCTGCCGTGGTGATGAGAAATCCCTGCTGGAGTGCAGGAGCAGGAAGTTTGTTACTAGTGACTGTAACCATGGAAACGAGGCTGGAGTTGTGTGCGCACCACCTGAAGGTCAGTGTGCTTTCTGTGAGAGTGAAGCTAATGACCTTTTAAGTGACAAGTGCTGTAAACATCCCTGCATCTAGATGCCCTCGCAAAACCTTAAAGCTGCCGTGAAACAGAAAAAGTGTTTAAATAGCTCACAAAGATCATCAGGGTTACTCAAAGTCTGGTTCTGAGAATTCAGTTTCTGCCTCCATGTCTGCTCTGTAAGTGTATAAAGAAGATTGCTCCCATTATAATCAACAAAGCGGTCTGCAATTGCTTATAATGCAAGCATCCTTTTTTTTATGTTGTGTCGTGCTTCACCTCGTTGCTTGCTTCCAGTCCAGACCGGGTGTAAAGCTTGCTAATTAAATTACATTCAGTTGCAGATTAATTCACAAAAGTTTTTGCACTGCTACTACTTTATTATGCTTTCGGGGTGAACTATTCTCAGCTGTTCTGCCAATTTTACCACTTTAATTTTCATTCCACGGATTTTGCTCTAAAATGTGAAAAAAGTCTTTGACACTGATTTTTGTTGAAGTGTGTGATATAAATATGAGGTTGGTCTGGGACATTGCTGTAATTGTTGGTTAATGCACATTTTAACTCAACTGTTCTCAATCACATCAATATCTATAGGACACAGATGTTCCTGCTGTAATAGTAGCCAATGAGCTTGCATGCTCAGTCTTCAAATACATGAGTAGCATTTGCCTTAGCAGTGCAGCACGCTTTCAGAAACCCTCCACCTTCCCCAGCTCCACCTGTATAGATCTGCTACGGGTAATTCATGTACGCTATATTGTACAGCAGCAGCATGTTGTGTATGTATTGACAGTAGCAAATTGTCATGACAGAACTTTTATTCAGCAAACGTCAAATCAATAATACAAATGTAAATAAAAACAAAAATGCACCTATTCCGATTGAGAACAAAGATCAATGGCTGTCTGGCCCTTCTGGCGTCCCATACCCTCATATCTGTCTGGAGCTGATTGGAGATTGTTCTTTGTGTATTTGATGATGTCAGCCTCAGACGATTCTGGATTTGACTGCTGTATAGCACCTGTATGAAGATGGAACAACTTGTATTACTCATTTTAAGACATTATAAACTACAGCATTAATTAGAAGATTTTCAGCCACCATCACTCATACTAACATACTGTAGCAATCCACAAAATAATTAAAGCTCTCTAAACAAGCATGGATAACCACCTAGATCAGTAATTCTCACTATTTCTTCCAAGTAAGCCACACCAGCAGGATAAAGTCAACAAGCAAGTCGCTACAATAAAAAACACGCATGGAAATACACATCTGCCTAGTACAATATGCAATGCATTTAGCCACTGCCATTCTAATAATACAAAACTGTTAAGGTGTACAAGTTAATTTGAAGGTAAGTAGATTTTCAAAACCTCTGTTATACATTGTTGATATCCATTCACTGATGTCCAATTGACGTTGAAAAAAACATCAAATTGATGTAAAAAAAAAAAATTGGTGTCAATTTGACTTCCACACACTGATGTCCAATTGATGTAGAAAAAACCCCCCATCAAATTGACGGCAATTTTTTGACGTCAATTTGACATCCACACACTGATGTCCAGTTGATGTAGAAAAAACCCCCCATCAAATTGACATAAATTTTTTTACGTCAATTTGACATCCACACGCTGATGTCCAACTGATGTCGAAAAAAACCCCATCAAATTGATGTAAATTTTTTGATGTCAATTTGACGTCCACACACTGATGTCCAATTGATGTCGAAAAAACATCAAATTGGCGTCAAAAAAATGTACTAATAAAAAAATACATAAAAAAATATGCTAATTAGCCCCGCCTCCATTCACTCACACAAGCTCAGAGATCCACTCGGTCAACTTCACTGAGGTAAACGCTCAGTGGTATTGCTTTTTACAACATTGGACACATAACGGTAATTAATATGACTAGCCTTTTGCTTGACTATGTTATAAAACAGCTAATAATGTGTTTCTAATGGTACACAAACCATGTTCCCGTTTGCGAATCAGACAGCTGTCTTCCAAATATCAGTATCGTTAGAAATGCTTTGAACAACTCAGAACGTCAGTAGAGGAAAGAATATTCATCATAACATTGTAATATACATCATATACCCACTATATTGCTTAATTCACCCCCATTTTTCATATCAACAAAAAAATATACCGGGATAACCTGGCTTCTCGAGACTCCCTTGCTTCAGGGCGGTCATAGTTAATGATATGCTAAAGCCCACCGGCACATTGCTGTGATTGGTTACAAGGTAGACTGTGACGTCAGAAACACCAGTGATTTCAAGCGTGTTTTCGAAACTGTCTTTAGATCACTGCAGTTTTAAAGAGAAAATACTCGGCAATGGTGTTGACTCATGAATTTGCACATGGTTTGTATTAAAGCATATTAAAAACACCACATAGACATATCACAACATTAAAAACTTGCTTTTCGCCGCAGGAGGACTTTAATATAAAAACAAATGAAAAATTACTATATTCACTGGCTACCCTGCATTTTCTAAAAGTGGCCCTCGAGCAACATCATTTGAGTATCTCTGATCTACATGAATACTAAGACAAAAACAGCAGGGTGTGTGATGGAACATCATAAGGACTATTATGTTATTTTTGAATTCCCGCTATTGCAGCTTCTCTGTCCGTTCATATTGACTTACTAAATCGTCGCTCTCTGAAATTAGAAATTTTAATGAAACATTTCAGTGGGGGCTTATACTTTCTTTGATGGAATCAAAAGAGCCATACTGTCTTTTGTAGAAAGGAACAAAAGGGAGGAAAAATAGGTTGGAAAGCAAATCAATGGCATCTGAACTCATGATTGCCTGCTGAGAGCTTTATTGAAGACACAGTCTGAGGACACACGGACAGATGTGCACTGTGCTGGGTTACCAGGGCAGCAAAAGATGTGTTTTAGCCCTTAAATGGGAAAAAATGGCTGCATATAATGTTTTCCTGATATGAATTATTATTATTATTATTATTATTATATCTGAAATATTACTGGCAACTGTGCATATATCAAACTGTAGTGGTTCTGGTTTTGCTTCAGGACCCAGATTTTACATTGGTCATCAACTGATGACCCAACACATTTCCAACTGTTTATTTTACAGAATTATTATGATAAAATAATAAAACTGCATAGGACCCAACAATACGCAAATGCAGATGGTTTGGTAAATTTTTTATGTTTTTGAAAGAAATGTCTTATGCTTACCAAAGCTGCATTTATTTGATCAAAAATACAGTAAAAAGATTATTATATTATATTATATTTTGAAGTATAATTAATTCCTGTGATGTCAAAGCTGAATTTTCAGCATCATTATTCCAGTCTTCAGTGTCACATGATCCTTCAGAATTCATTCTAATATGCTGATTTGCTGCTTAAGAAACATATTTTTCAGGATTCGTTGATGAATAGAAAATGTAAAAGAACAGAATTTATTTGTAATAGAAATATTTGTATCATTATAAATTTCTTTACTGTCACTTTTGATCTGTTTAATGCACACTTGCTTAATAAAAGTTTTAATTTCTTGAAAAAAACAAATCTTACTAACCCATAATTTTAATACATATATAAATAAAGTATTTATATCAACAGCAGATTTCTCCTTGAACCAGTATTTAATGTAACCTGGGTAATTTTCCTTTATTTTTTATTTTTTACCTAAAAGTTCAGACTTTATTTTGCATTATTATGGTTAGTTGTATTTAGCATAATTTTATTTCACTGTCTTTTGCGACCCTATTAGAAAACACCTGCAACCTTCCGTATAAGAACTGCTGGGTTATTGCACAGAGAGAGAGAGTGTTACATGCAGAGCATTCTGGGTGTCACTACATATATTGATGTATTTGTGGCTTTGGGTCATGATTCTTGGTTTGCTCGCTCAGGTAATGGACCGCCACTGCGGTTGGTTGGTGGGGAGGAGGACTTTGAGGGACGAGTTGAGGTCTTCCATGATGGGCGCTGGGGGACCATTTGCGATGATCAGTGGGATGACATGGATGCTGAGGTGGTCTGCAGGCAGCTCGGACTGGGGTGAGTCCAATGCACAACTTCACAGGCTTCACAGAGACAAGAACTAAACAGAGCGTTACTGACAGACTGGGAAGAGAGGTGCTGTAACAATGAAAAATATGTGAAAAATATTGTTTTTTCAACTTTCAAGCATGAAAACCTATTCTATTAGTCCCCCAAAACAAAATCAACACTATAAAAGGGCATAATATGGCCTCTTTAAAGAGTCAGTAGTACATGTTCATCTTTACAACAAACACAAAACTTAGGAGCTCTTGTGAGGTATTTTCTTCCCTGTGTGCTCTTATCTCGATGAGAGAAAGATTGAATTATTTATTTTGCGCTGTTATATTTTTTGCTCTCTTAAACCATCTCCATCATGTTGTTGTAGCAGTTGTAGAGAATAAAGACTGTGAGATGGCACATGATATGAGCACAGACTCGCACTGCTGCTGCAGAGATGATACGCACGACTTCAGTTACTACAGCATTTGTATGATCACTTTGTCAGTTATAGTTACAAAGAATATGTTAGCTTTCAAACTGAATATGTAGTAAGAAGCAGTTTAAAGGTTTAAAATGCTATACTTAATGCTTCTCAGGGCCTCTTGGTTTCCCACTGAAGCTAAGCAGGGTTAAGCCTGGTCAGCACCTGGATGGGTGACCACTGAAGAGGTGTTAGTGAGGCCAGCAGGGGGTGCTCACCCTGAGCTCTATGTTGGTCCTAATGTTCCAGTATAGTAGTGCAGAAAGTGTTCAGCAAAAAGGCACCGTCCTTCTGATAAGATGTTAAATTAAGGGTCCTGAGTGTCTGTGGTCAGTAAAAATCCCGGTGGCGTTTCTTGAAAAAAAGAGTTAGGCTGTAATTCTGGCATCTTGGCTATCAGCCTCTATCCATCATGGCTTCTTAATCAACCCCATATACACACACACACAGGTTGACTACATCACTCTGTCTTCTCTCTTCTGATAAAGCACTTTTATTCATTTATTTATATATTTATTAAAATTGAATCCTGCATATTAGAGGAGTCTGAAGTATAATGACATAGTATTTGACATAAAAAACACCAGCAAATTAAGAAAACAGCTTCATCAGTTTGACAACACATGCTGCAAATACTCACAACACAACCAAATACAGAAATGCTCTGCAAATACTCACAATGCAACCAAATACGGAACGGTCTGCAAATAGCACAAAGCTCAACATGCTGCAATTGAAGAAAACACATGCAAATGGAAAAAGCACCAGGGAATTAGGAAAACATCTTCATCAGGTTGACAACACATGTGCTGCAAATACTCACAACATAACCAAATACAGAAACACGCTGCATGCTGCAAATACTCACAATGCAACCAAATACACACAACGCAGCCAAATACAGAAATGCGCTGCAAATACTCACAACGCAACCAAATACAGAGACACGCTGCATGCTGCAAATACTCACAGCGCAACCAAATACACACAATGCAACCAAATACAGAAACACGCTGCAAATACTCACAACGCAACCAAATAAAGAAACGTGCCGCAAATACAGAAACACGCTGCAATTACTCACAAGCAGCCAAATACAGAAACGTGCTGCAAATACTCATAACGCAACCAAATACAGAAACGCGCTGCAAATACTCACAGCGCAACCAAATACAGAAATGTGCTGCAAATACTCACAGTGCAACCAAATACAGAAACGCGCTGCAAATACTCATAATGCAACCAAAATACAGAAACGCGCTGCAAATACTCACAGCGCAACCAAATACAGAAATGTGCTGCAAATACTCACAGCGCAACCAAATACAGAAATGTGCTGCAAATACTCACAACGCAACCAAATACAGAAACACGTTGCAAATACTCACAATGCAACCAAATACAGAAACACACTGCAAATACTCATAACGCAACCAAATACAGAAACGCGCTGCAAATACTCACAGCGCAACCAAATACAGATAATGCGCTGCAAATACTCACAACACAACCAAATACAGAAATGAGCTGCAAATACTCACAGCGCAACCAAATACAGAAACAAATGGGCTGCAAATAGTCACAACACAACCAAATACAGAAACGCGCTGCAAATACTCACAGCGCAACCAAATACAGAAATGCGCTGCAAATACTCACAGCGCAACCAAATACAGAAATGCGCTGCAAATACTCACAACACAACCAAATACAGAAATGAGCTGCAAATACTCACAGCGCAACCAAATACAGATAATGCGCTGCAAATACTCACAACACAACCAAATACAGAAATGAGCTGCAAATACTCACAGCGCAACCAAATACAGAAACAAATGGGCTGCAAATAGTCACAACACAACCAAATACAGAAACGCGCTGCAAATACTCACAACACAACTAAATACAGAAACGTGCTGTAAATACTCACAGCGCAACCAAATACAGAAATGCACTGCAAATAGCACAAAGCTCAATGTGCTGAAATGGAAGAAAACACATGCAAATAGAAAAGCCACCAGCAATTTAAGAACAAGTGTTGTCTATGACCTGAAAGGTGAATTTTTGTTTATTTTAACATCCTGATCGCATGTGCGTTGTGAGTATTTGCAGCGTTTAGCTTTCTTGGCCACTGTACAAATACCCTGTAAAGTCTACTTCTTTTTTGACCATTTATATGTCTTTGTGTGTGTCTAGGGGCATCCCCAAAGCTTGGTCATGGGCTCATTTCGGGCAGGGCAGTGGGCCGATCCAACTGGATGCAGTACAGTGCACAGGCAATGAGCTCTCTTTGGACGAGTGCCGTCACAGCGGATGGGAACAACACAACTGTGACCATATGGAAGATGCTGGGGTGTCATGCAACCCATATACAGGTCCTATACATAGACACACACATACAAACACTTATAGCTCTACTTATAGGAATACCTGATTCTGATTGGTCAACCGCAATATTCTTTACAATTGACCCTAGTAAACTTAGTTTTCCCTAGTTTTATAGCTCTTGTATCACTCCATGGTTTCTTTCTTCTCACATTAAAAAATAATTTCAGCTCAACTCAATATTTCATGTCTACTTATTTATTTATCTGTTAAGTAGTTGTGTAAATTGGATAATGTACAGCAAACAAAATAAACCCTTTCAGGATGACACAAGACTCCTTCGCTTCCATTGACTGTATGTTGTAATTTCCCACTGGCAATACAGAAACTGTCCAGAGAGGAAATGTATGTGTATATAGTGTGTGTTTTTGCATATGTATTCAGATGGCGTGGTGAGACTGGTAGACGGTGATAACCCATGGGAAGGTCGTCTGGAAGTATATCACTCCGGGGACTGGGGCACAGTGTGTGATGACAGCTGGACAGAGCAGCATGCACAGGTGGTCTGCAGACAGCTGGGATTCAGGTGCTATTCTTTAATCCTCCAGTAGCTGTGAATATACACTAGCTATATTGCTTAAAACTGAGGAATGATATACTGTCAGATGAATTTGAACAGTTGGGCCTTGATTTACTGATTTCATATAAAGGACATACAATAATGCACTTCATTTTAAATATACAGTATGTTCACAAGTTTGGGGTCAGTTAAGATTTTTTGGTGTTGTTGAAAATAGTCTCTTTTACTCACCAAACCTGCATTTGTTTTAATAAAAAACACTGTAAAAATATTATTATAATTTTTGCTATATTATTACTATTTGAATATTTTAAAATGAAATTTATTCCTGTGATGGCAAAATCATAGGAATAAATTTTCAGCATCATTACTCCAGTCAACAATGTCACATGATCCTTCAGAAATCATTCTAATATGCTTATTTGGTTCTCAAGAAACATTTCCTATTATTGTCAGTGTTCTAAACAGTTGTGCTGCTTAATATTTTTGTGGGAACTATGCCATTGTTTTTAGGATTCTTTGATGAATAGAAAGTTCAAAAGATAAAAAATAGATTTTTTTGTAACATTGTAAAAGTCTTTGCTGTCAATTTAATGCATCCCTGCTGAGTAAAAATATAAATAAGGTTACACTTTATTTTAAGGTAACGTACTTACATGTTACTACATGTACTTACTATAGTAATAACAGTAAATTATGCATAAGTACAAGTAACTAACCCTAAACCAAACCCTAACCATAACTCTATAGTACATGTAGTTAATTAATATTACTCATTACTTATTTGAGTAAGTACAATGTAACTACATTTTCTTAATTTTGTGGAATTCTAAGTGGAAATCGCATACTTTTCTACTGTATAATTCATAGTACTCGTAAAAAAGTAGGCAAATAGTACCCGGATAACCTGCTACAATGGATCCTTTACTATCCCATGAGGCCACGGGAAAGGATTTGTGAATGGCAGTGAAGCGAGGCAACTGACGCTGGTACGATCACTTGATAATGACAACATGGCGAATGTAATATGTCCGAAATACATTTATACCACATACATTCGTTGCGTTCGCAAAGCAAGTGCTTATTCAATTAAAGTATGCGATTTAAATAAATTAACAATCTGTTAATCTGTTAATACATTAACTTGTGCACTCAATTAAGTTTGCATGTTTTTTTATAGACACAGTAAATCTTCAGTAAATCCGTGCCCAGTTACAACAAACTCCTTAAGTTAGGAAATCCTTAGTCATAATTTTAAGAATGTTATCACTATTAACTTCTTAACTTAAGTGGTTTGTTTTGCAAATGGCTGCAGAGGATTAGTAATTAAATTCTCTTAGAAGTGTCCTACTCAACAATAGTGAGTGTTCAATGTGGGTGTCCACATTCTCTATATGTTCTATATGCATACATAGAGTATTTTGTGGGAGATTTTCAAGTGGCTTTATGTTATTGGGCATTTATCATGAGTGTGTGTGTGTCCACGTAGGGGCGGTGCGGAGGTCGCCCCCGCTGGCGCGTTTGGAGAAGGAACGGGGCTGATTCTGCTGGACGATGTGGAGTGTGAAGGGAGTGAGAGCTCTTTACTGGAGTGTAAACATAGTGTGTGGGGTCGACACGATTGCTCTCATAGCGAAGATGTTGGAATACGCTGCCACAGGGTAGAAAACAATGAGGTCCCACTGTCTCCAGAAAGTACTGGTAAGCTATCTTGAACACACACCAACATACGCATCAGTGTGCGCGAGTAAGGCTTTGTGTGAGGTATAGATACATTTTGCCGATAGACTTCTCTGTCTGCGCCACTTTGACCCTTTCTGAAATTCAGAGGGGTTTTAAATGTCATTTGTTGACAGAGGCCGGGAATAAACGCAGCCATTGTAGTTTCCCCAGCCCTCGCTTTTATTGATAAAAACTTCCATTTGAATTTCAATAAAGTATTGTGTAGCCCTTGGCGACCACAACACTACCTTTGACATTTGACGGTGTAACATTAGACAAACATGATTTTTTTTTTTTTCCACCCAAACAAACACCATTTCAATTTAAACTCCATTATCATATAACAACACTGCTCTTTTTGCTCCCAGCCTGTGACATTTTGGGTTTGTTTGAATAGGTATGTCTGAAATATTAGGTTCAAAAGACAAGATTTTATAAAGATGTGTGTTGCAGTGGAGGAGTAATAGTTGCTTATACAACTGATGTTAGGACAATGTTGAATGTTCCGTCAGTGTTGCTGTGATGAAAGATGACAAAGTACATCAGAATGAGAAAATCCATGATTTTATTGGATCTAAAAAAAGGTAGCCTTTTGGTTAAATCTTACAATGTCTCTTTGTATAATAAAAAAAAAATATAGCCTTTGATATAGCATCTGAGTTTCCACCTTAGAGGGAAAAATAAAATGGTATACTGTAATTGTGACTTTATTTCTACTGAGACTTTTTATATCAAAATTATGACTATTTCACATAAATGCGAATTTTTTTTCTTGCGTTTGTGATTTTATTTCTCATTATTATGACTTTTTACACTACTGTTCAAAATTTGGGGCTCAGTATTTTTTTTTAAATACTGGTATTCAGCAAGAACACATTAAATTGATCAGATGTGACAGTAATAATATTTCTAATGTTAAAACTATGCTAAAACATTAAAATAATGTTAAAAGATATACATTTCAAATAAATGTTATTCATTTGAGCTGTCTTTTAAGAATCCTGGAAAATCCTGTTTCCTCCAAAATATTATGCAGATAATAAGAAGAGATGTTTCTTTAGCAGCAAATCAGCATATTAGAAAGATTTCTCAAGGATCGTGTGACACTGAAGACTGAGTAATGATGCTGAATATTCAGCTTTGCCATCACAGGAATAAATTCAAATAGAATTTTAAATTGTAACATTAAAAAAATCTTACTGCCTCCAAACTTTTGAATGATAATGTATATAACAATGTGTTTTTTAAATTAATTACAATTGCATCTTTATTTGTCATAATTGATACTATATCTCATAATAGTCATCTTATGCTGTAATTATGGTTTAATGTAACTTAATATCTCAATATGCGACTTTATCCCTTTAAACTTCATCTCACAATTAACAGAGGGTAGAAACAGACATACATGTTAAAGTGAATATTTACTCAGAATAAAATGTAAACCATAAAAGCAGACATGCTAATCCTCAGATCTCTTCCTTTTTATCTTTTCATTTTTACAGATATTAACTGTACACAATGCTATAATATACCTGTTGTTAGGTTTTGGAACCAACACAAAGGGGGAGCAAACACATTATTTACTAGCTGGTATTAGTTACTAGCTTGTGCGCTACAACCCTTCCATCTCCTTAAACCATTTCCTAATGATTTAAGTGCTACACGTAGCTCACGGCAGCGCAGGGTATATAGCAATGGGTTGATGCCTGAGTTCAGCAGACATAGAGTACTGCAGAAAGCAAATGCTCTTTTTTGTGGTTTTGAAAGCTCGGCCATAACTACATCTGTCATCATGAAGGAAAGGACAGGCAGCCAGCACACTAACAGAATCACAATTATACAGCTAAAAGTCTTTGCCAAATGGATGTCCATGCGCATACGTGCAAGCCCTGGATGTTCAGCATTCATGTTGGCTTCATGTTGGTGGGCCCACCACACTATCAGGGCATAGGCTATCAGTAATGAGGACGAGCACCACCAAAACAAGACTGGCAAAGAATGCCAGGTAGGAACGATCCACGTATGGAAAGAGATTGGAGCACGATAGAGAAGTCTTACAACTCCAGCCCATCAGAGGAAGGAAGGAAATGAGGGCAGCCACGGCCCATAATATCACAATACCCACCAAGGCTCTTTTGCGTGTCAGTTGCATCTTGTAGGTGATAGGCTTGTAGATTGCATAATAGCGGTCAACTGCCATCAAAAGCAGACTTCCAACTGAGCCAGTAAATGCTATGGTCACGCCACTCAGCTTAAGCAGATACTTTGTTCTCTGAAAAGAGTCATCCGTTTTAAAAAGGTGGAAATCCAGGAAGGCGATGGTGAAACAGCAGCATGCAATAGTGTCAGCCAGTGCCAAGCTGGCCATAAACTGGTATGACGGATGTCGCTGCAGGTTCCCAGAGCTGGCTATGACAACCAGAACAAGCACATTGACCAGGAGGCTGAAGGGTGCGATCATGAGACAGATCGTGCCGATGGCCGTCTTCTCTGCGCTGTTTAGCACCATGTAGATATTTGTGCAGTTTTCCATTTTAGTGATAAATCTGTTTGCTTGCAGTCAGATCTGTGAAAAAAAGTGTATTTTATTATTTTAGATTTCCACAATTTGCTATTGTAATTATTTTCTAGTTTTACTTACCCGTATGAATCAGTTATGAAATGCCTGTTCCTTATTGTATTATGTGGTCCTTTGTCACTTCTAACCTTGTGTACGCATGTTGTACAGGGAAAAAAAAAAACCCCTACATGTTGCCATTTCCTTTGTGGTTTTAAAAAAATAACAGCTAAGCATCTGCAAAGTTTAATCTCTTAATCAACTGCCTTAGGCACATTAATAAATAATAATAATAATAATAATAATAATAATAATTATTATTAAAAGTGTGTGTATGTGTATTTATAGCTAGACAGATTGACAGACAGACAGACAGTTTCAAGTCCCTTTTAAGACTGTGCTTACAGGATGTAGTGGATAGGTTAGTGTGGTTGTCAATATAAAGGCTTACACTTTCACACACTGAAATTTTATTTATATGTGTGTGCAGGCAGGGGTGTTAAACATTACAGATTGAAAGGAGAGGTTGAAAAATTAGAGATATTCAAGACGTTATATTTAATTCACTGATGAATTGTATACAGTAAGACCATGAATGTGTATTAAGAAAGTAATTAATGCCCATTTTGATGTCATGAGGACACTATGAATTGCTTGCATTTAGTTTTTCTAAAAACAGAAACACTATTATTAGGTATTTCACTGACATAAATTTACGTGCTTGCACATCATGTTTTTTTCTAAGCTAAACCGCTAGTAACAGATCCTTTCAATGATGACATTACAAAAAAAGACTGAGACGGATGTGGTTTTTCCATCTAAAACCGAATATGGTCTGCAGTCACGCGAAATGTATTAAATCATTTCAGTTCATTCCATGTATATATATATATATATATATATGTGTGTATATATATATATATATATATACCACTTACAGATGAAGTGAATAACACTGATTATCTCTTCATCACGGCACCTGTTAGTAGGTGGGATATATTAGGCAGCAAGTGAACATTTTGTCCTCAAAGTTGATGTGTTAGAAGCCGTAAAAATGGGCAAGTGTAAGGATTTGAGCGAGTTTGACAAGGGCCACATTGTGATGGCTAGACAACTGGGTCAGAGCATCTCCAAAACAGCAGCTCTTGTGGGGTGTTCCCGGTCTGCAGTGGTCAGTATCTATCAAAAGTGCTCCAAGGAAGGAACAGTGGTGAACCGGCGACAGGGTCATGGGCGGCCAAGACTCATTGATGCATGTGGGGAGCGAAGGCTGGCCCATGTGGTCCAATCCAACAGACGAGCTACTGTAGCTCAAATTGCTCAAGAAGTTAATGCTGGTTCTGATAGAAAGGTGTCAGAATACACAGTGCATCGCAGTTTGTTGCGTATGGGGCTGCATAACCGCAAACCAGTCAGGGTGCCCATGCTGACCCCTGTCCACTGGCGAAAGTGTCAACATTGGGCATGTGAGCATCAGAACTGGACCACGGAGCAATGGAAGAAGGTGGCCTGGTCTGATGAATCATGTTTTCTTTTACATCACGTGGATGGCCGGGTGTGTGTGCGTCACTTACCTGGGGAACACATGGCACCAGGATGCACTATGGGAAGAAGGCAAGCTGGCGGATGCAGTGCAGTGTGATGCTTTGGGCAATGTTCTGGTGGGAAACCTTGAGTCCTGCCATCCATGTGGATGTTATTTTGACACGTACCACCTACCTAAGCATTGCTGCAGACCATGTGCACCCTTTCATGGAAATGGTATTCCCTGATGGCTTTGGCCTCTTTCAGCAGGATAATGTGCCCTGCCACAAAGCAAAAATGGTTCAGGAATGGTTTGAGGAGCACAACAAAGAGTTTGAGATGTTGACATGGCCTCCAAATTTCCCAGATCTCAATCCAATCGAGCATCTGTGGGATGTGCTGAACAAAGAAGTCCGATCCATGGAGGCTCCACCTCGCAACTTACAGGACTTAAAGGATCTGCTGCTAACTGTGCCAGATACCACAGAACACCTTCAGGGGTCTAGTGAAGTCCATGCCTCGATGGCTCAGGGCTGTTTTGGCAGCAAAAGTGGGACCAACACAATATTAGGAAGGTGGTCATAATGTTACGCCTGATTGGTGTGTGTGTGTATATATATATATATATATATATATATATATATATATATATATATATATATATATATATATATATATATATATACATACATAAAGAGTACTCTAAGTCACCAAATATAAGGTCTAATCGCTTTTGCTTTCTTTTCTGTGGTTTCAGGTCCTCTGGTACGATTGGCAGGTGGCGACGACAGAAAAGAGGGCAGAGTGGAGGTGTTTCTTAATGGAGAGTGGGGCAGTGTCTGTGATCATGGCTGGAATGATGTCAGTGCTGCTGTTGTCTGCAGACAGCTTGGATTCACGTAGGGAACAATTTGCAACATCTTAGCTCAAAATCATCTCATAATAGTACTGTGGAATATGATTTATTATCTCTTCTCAGGCATGATGAATGGAGATAGCTTGGTAAAGAAAAAGAGAAAAGTCTTTAAATGTTTTTTTTTTACTCTCTATGGCAGTGGGGTGTCAAAAGCGCGACCTATGGGTTATTTCGGAGCAGGGAAGGGGACCATCCATCTGACCAATGTGAGGTGCACTGGGAAAGAGTCGTTCCTCGGAGAGTGCCCTTCTAAAGGACAAGACAGCCACACTTGTAAGCACGGACAGGATGCAGGTGTAGTGTGTGATTATTTGCCAGAGCCAGAGGCTGACATAGCAGTGGTGGGCACACACACCTGCGGTTTGAGAGCTGGCGCTGAGAGACGCAGCAAGAGGATTGTGGGAGGATACAAATCTCTCAGGTAAGCAGTCATCTAAATTTTACTGCTGTGGAATCAGTTCTAGAACACATGTTGTGCATATTTGTTCAAAATGGATTGCAAATACAAGTTGTTTTAAGACGCACTACTACCCTCTTAGAAAAAGGTTCAATGGGGTTCTATACAGAACCCTAGGGACTCGATTTTAAAGGTGCCCTCGAATGAAAAATTGAATTTATCTTGGCATTGTTAAATAACAAGAGTTCAGTACATGGAAATTACATACAGTGAGTCTCAAACTCCATTGTTTCCTCCTTTTTATATAAATCTCATTTGTTTAAAAGACCTCAGAAGAACAGGCGAATCTCAACATAACACAGACTGTTACGTAACAGTCGGGGTGTACGCCCCCAATATTTGCATATGCCAGCCCACGTTTCCAACATTATAAAAGGCATTAGACAAGGGCAGCCAGTATTAACGTCTGGATGTGCACAGCTGAATCATCAGACTAGGTAAGCAAGCAAGAACAATAGTGAAAAATGGCAGATGGAGCAATAATAACTGACATGATCCATGATAACATGATATTTTTAGTGATATTTGTGTTTCTAAATGTTTCGTTACCATGTTGCTAATGTACTGTTAAATGTGGTTAAAGTTACCATCGGTTATTACTGTATTCACGGAGACAAGAGAGCCGTCACTATTTTCATTTTTAAACACTTGCAGTCTGTATAATTCATAAACACAACTTCATTCTTTATAAATCTCTCCAACAGAGTAGCATTAGCCGTTAGCCACGGAGCACTATCAAACTCATTCAAAATCAGAAGTAAACAATATAACAGTATACAATACTCACATAATCCGACGCATGCATGCCGCATGCATGACGAACACTTTGTAAAGATCCATTCTGAGGGTTATATTAGCTGTGTAAACTTTGTTAAGGCACTGTTCAAGGCAAGCGCGAGCTCTGTGGGCGTGGACCACGGGATTTAAAGGGGCCGCAGCATAAAATCGGCGCGTTTATAATGATGCCCCAAAATAGGCAGTTAAAAAAATTAATAAAAAAAAAATCTATGGGGTATTTTGATCTGAAACTTCACAGACACATTCAGGGGACACCTTAGACTTATATTACATCTTTTAAAAACATAATCTAGGGCACCTTTAAAGAACGCATAATGTCCAAAAGGTTCTATATAGGAGAAATGTCTTAAATTATTGCATACTTTAATGTTTAACAGGTATTTCATTTTTTTTCTAGTGATGAAGTATGTTTACAAGTTGTTTTTATTCATAAAATTTAAAATGAATCAAAACAAAATTAATTAATTAAAACTAAATCCATTAAACGGTCCCATGATGGGAACCCCTAAAATTTTGTGTATATACCGGTATGAAGTCCCAGACAGAACCCTTTAAAGGTGACCTATTATGCAAAATTCACTTTTATAAGGTGTTTTTGAACACAGATGTGTGTCCACAGTGTGTGTAAACAACCACCCTATAATGGTAAAAATCCACCCCCTCCTTAATCCCCATAAATCATAAACAGTCTCTCCGAACGAGCAGTTCCAGATTTCCCCCTGCAGAAGACGAACTGCAATGTCATGTGAGCGTGCTGCGATAGAGATGATAATCAAAACCAAACAAGTGTTTTGTTAGTAGCCGACCGAGTTGTGCAGGCTCCACCCTCTTCTGGATAGGGGGTGAGGAGCAGCAGCTTATTTGCATTTAAAGATACATGCACAAAAATGGCATGTTTTACCTTCAACTCAAAAATGAGCATTTACAACATGGTATTATAAATTATCTGTGGGGTAATTGAGATGAAACTTCTCAGACACATTCTGGGGACACCTGAGACTTATATTACATCTTGTAAAATGGGGCTTAATAGGTCCCCTTTAAGGTTCTATATAGAACCTTTTCTTAAATTAAATTTTAAAAATTAAAATTGTTTTCTCTCAATTGGTCAATTAAATAGATAGTCTCACGCTAAACTCATGACATTGCAGTATTATAGATAACTAAAATTTAAACTATTTAAAAATCACTTTTGGTCATTGAAATAAAATGTAAATATTGAAATATATGGAACACTTTAATATTGCAATAAGCTGAAATAAATTCTTTTAAGTCTTGATCATTTCTTTAATTGATAAAATACAATTCTGGCACTCTACTGTTCCCTCCCAAATGAATATGATTGTCTATTTCTTGACCTCATGTACATATGATATCCAACAGGGGTGACTGGCCCTGGCAGGCGTCCCTGTGGCTCAGATCTCAGTCTAAAGGGATTCAGCCTCTGTGTGGAGCCACTCTCATCAACTCCTGCTGGCTGCTCACTGCAGCTCACTGCTTCAAACGGTAAGAGAGACACCTGCTGGACATCAGTGGTATTAGCTGCCCATGCTCCTTAACTATAGCTTCAAGGGCCAAATTCGACTCCATAATAATTTTTCAACTCAATGATTTTGATTAAGTCACTGAGAGTGCAAAAATAAAAAGCACTCTGCAATCTTGAAAATTATATCAAGCACAAATATCTGCACTGCGAAGTATAAAATAATTTTTCCTCACTGGCTTACTTAATGATTTATTGTACAGTTCTAAATGTATTGTTTTTCCTATGTGGGTTGAATATATGGGCTTTAGCAGTTTAATTTTCTTCAGTTCCCTAATTTGTCCTAAAATTGCTAAAACCTGATAATTATTCTGAAAAATGTTTGTTGCCCCTTAGATTTCTGGTCCTCAATAAAAGTAGTTGAAGAACACTGGCATATGTATTTCAGATGTCATCTGGCACAAATACATTTGAAAAACTTTTCATTTAAATATAAAAATCTGTAAAGCTTAAATTTACCAAGATCCCAATAGTATTTACATTACTGTTTAAAGGTTTTGGGTCAAATGTAAAAAATAATACTTTATATTATAAATTAATACTTTTATTCAGCAAGGATGCATAAAATTAATCAGTAAAGACTTTTATAATGTCAAAAAAGATTTATGTAAAAAAAAAAAAAAAAATCATCAAAGATCCCTGAAAAAAATCATAGTTTCCACAAAAATATTAAGCAGCACAACATTGATAATAATAAATGCTTCTTGGGCACCAAATCACCATACAATACACGAAACAATAAACAAATCTTACCGACCACAAACCTTTGAGTGGTAGTGCATGAATTTATGTAGCAGTGGAATGATTGATATAGCAGTGCATCATCTGTAATATGAATGAATGTCTTGATTCTACAGGTTTGGCAGTGATGCTTCACGGTACGTGGTGAAGCTTGGGGATTATCACACACGGGAGCAGGATGATTTTGAACGTGTGCTCTCTCCAGAGCGCATAGAGGTGCACAGGAAGTACCGAACAGAGAGCTGGGAGCATGACGTGGCTCTGATCCGGCTGAAGGGCGCCGAGGGGAAGTGCGTGGCCTTTAACCCTCATACTAACGCCGCCTGCCTGCCCGCACCTGGCAGCAAGTGGGGCAAGAGACCTGCGTCTTGTGTCATCACTGGCTGGGGAATGACAGGTAATGTTGAGTTGTTCTTAAATGGACACAATACTGGCATGTCATAAAATGATTTTTTTTTTTTTTTAAACATACTTATTTTTTATATATATTTTTATTTGTTTTATATACACTACCATTCAAAAGTTTGTAATCTTTAAGATTGTTTTTTGTTACATTTTTGAAAGATGTCTCTTATGCACACAATATTTATTTGATTAAAAAATACAGTAATAACAGTAATATTGTGGAATATTATTACAATTTAAAACAATTGTTTTCTATTTTAATATATTTAATTTTATGTAATTTATTCCTAAGATGACAAAGCTGAATTTTCAGCAGACAGTTCTCCAGTCTTCAGTGTCACATGATCCTACAGAAATCATTCTAATATGCTGATTTGCTGCTTAAGAAAAATTTCTTATAGTTATCAATGTTGAAAACAATTTTTGCTCACTAGCCACTGTGGCCATATAGACATTTTTAATATTATTTCATAATTTGGCAGCAGATATATTAGGCTGTTGTCACTTTAAGACCTGATGCATGGATCCATTATACTGTTACACGTGTTTTCTTTCTCAACTGTTTACGTTCACTTAAACATATACTGACTGTATTATGTGAATACTCGCCAAGACCGGCATTTTTACATTATTTAGTGTGTATTTGACTGTTTAAGCACAATAAGCAGCGAATAGAACTCAATTTAGTACTGAGAGGCTGCTTTGTGTGTGCACTTTGGGTGTTAGCACAAAATTTGCGTGAATGACTAAAATTATGCGCAAAACACGCAATCCCATGCCGAAATTAAAGCCCTGTAGCATGAGGGCAGCTAGTATCGTGCATCTATTCTGCGGAAAATTAGTATTGGAAGCGTTTCTGATATTTCAGTATCGATATGTATTGAAAAATAGATATTTTTGAAAACACTACATTGCACTTAATTTATTATTTCAGATGCCTTTTTAATTAAAAAAAATTATATTATTTATAAAATTCAACCTACCAATGTGGCTAGTATGAGTGATGATGCTGAAATCTGCAGAAATCCACCCGCATTTGGCGGGTGTTAATGCCAAGCCTTGTTTCTGGATGTATTATTTTGTATAACAAATAAAAAATCTTTAGTTTGGAATGACATGAAGGACAGAAATGTCATTTTGATGTAACTGTCCCTTTAAATGTGTTGCAAATGGTGTTTCACCATTTGTTTTTCCCTTATTTTTCAGACACCGAGCATCCCAGCACTCTTCTTCAGGCCTGGGTTCCTCTTCTGCCCTCATGGCAATGTAAGAAGCGCTATGGCGAGCGTTTCACTAGCCACGACATGCTGTGTGCTGGAAGCATGACGTCTGACCTCAGAAAGCATGCTGACAGCTGCCAGGGCGACAGCGGGGGTCCGCTAGTGTGTCAGGGTGAGGCAGGGCGCTGGGTACTGACAGGGGTCATTTCCTGGGGTCACGGCTGCGGTGACCCCTCGTACCCAGGTGTGTATTCACGGGTCAGCCGTTACCTGTCCTGGATCGAACAGGTGACGCACAGCACCGCCCCTCTTCAGCACTGAAGCACCACTCTCTCAGAAAAACACCCTCCCGTCACACTTCGGAGAACCAGGACTCTATGAAAGGAAAAACAAGAGCCTGAGAGAGTTTAACACCTGCTATATGCTTTCAACACCCTGGATCTTAATTCCTCTGTATTCTATCTGTACAATTCAATTTTATGTCTTTAGCATTTAGAGATTAGGATCTTTCTTTGCTCACAGACTGAGTCTGGGAAGGTTTTCATTCATCTAGGACACTGTAGAATGACCAGTGTGACGTTAAAGGGACAGTTTGGTCATCATTTACTCACCTTCTAGTTTTAAACCCGTATTTAGGGTTAGTAAATCATGATAGAATTTTAATTTTTGGGCGAACTGTTCCTTTAAAAAAGCGTGCGACATGTGATTCTACTGTGCATTTAAAATGTTTCTGGCGCCATCCAGAGGCTGCAGTGCATGTTAATGTATGTATTGTATTTAAAAGCCATTTGATGCAGCTGCCCAGGCCTTCCGCATGGTATAGAATGGTAGCATAAGATCTGCAAAAGCAGGTTTATTTTTTATTCTGTGGGGTGGAAGAGAACGGAATGGATTCTTCTACTATTCTTATTTAACAGAAGGCTTGAACTGCACCTCTAATCTTCATGGAAACATTTTCAGTGTTGTGGATTAGACAAGTAAAATGAATCATGTAGGCATTTTTAGATAGCGACATTCGAAGTGATCTTTAAAGCCATGTGTCTTCTATATGTGTCATACATTTAATGCAGTTTTAAAATCATGTACAGTAAATCATGATATTTAACTTTTCAAATTGGCATTCATTTACCAAGTATGCTCTGTGTCAGTATTGATGCATTAACATAAGGCTCTTTAAGACAAATGACAAAATATGTTTTGTTTTGTTTTGTCTCAGTCCAAGTAGAAGTTTTAGGGAATAGTTGGCATTTTAGTATCATAATAGCGAATAACCTAAAGTGACTTTTCTCTTATTTGTCATGGTGATTTATTCAACGTGTGTCATTATGTAAAAGTAGTATGGCAATTGATAATGGGGTTTGTCCATTCAAAGGGTAAAATCAAGAGGATTTTCTCATTTCGAATGTGTCAAAACTGCAAGTTTAGGACTGACTATAATTTTGGTTGACAGTCAGTATAATGAGATTTTATTTTGTAGCATATCTTAACCGTTCCTGTACTTTGTTCTGTGAACTGTGTGTTTTCATCCAGTGGGTGGCGATATTGTGTTTTTTACTCAATTCTGTTCTGTGCTGATTCTAGATTGAAGATTCTTCAGTCTGTTTCTTATTTTAAAACCCCTTTTGACTGTTTCTTCACAAATTCCATCAAAATGACTGAATAGAATTCATGCGAAGAATGACAGATTTTTGTATTTCATTTGAAGAGAAAAATGTAAGCAACAAGGGCTCTTTAAAATTGGTCATAAAGAGAGGCAATAGGCAAATGTATAGGAAGTGACATCACAGATGATGGCTGAGAATGTAAAAGCCAAGAGCTTCATATACATCCAAATTTGTAAGGTCAGTTTTATTGTGTATTTGTGGTGATTGCACATTCAGACATGATGCAAATCGGAATAACTATTTCCAGTTGTGCAAAATACAGGCTGGGTGAAAATAATATGATATTTAAAGTTTTCAAAATTGTAAGGAAATCTAAATCATGCTTTATTCATGCAACAAATATTAACAGAATCTCAGTCTAAAACACTGACTCAATTTACTGCGAGATCTGAAATTACTTTTAAAAAGATAGTTCTTAAGATTAAAAAGATATATTCAGCCTGCTTCATAATTAATGCATATTGTCGCACAAATTCTTCTAATAATCTGATATTGCCTGCTAAATTAGTTAACAGGCATAATATATTATTCATGTATTCTTAATGTAAGTGGAGCAATGCCTTCCAATATGCCCGAATATTTTTATGGCATTATATATTGCTATAAAAACCAGGACTACGCATTAAATTGTGGATTTTCAAGAAACAGGAACAGTTTAGATCTCAAAGCACTACTGTTTTTTGCTTAGTAGGTCTTGTAGGTACATTCTGGAGATGTATTAAATAGAAACTGGACTGTATCAAGTGCTTCTCCTCTCTGAAGACTAACTTCGTTTTGTGTTTTGGATGGTGCCTGCTTAGATCTTCAAAAGCCATTTTAGAAGTAAACTACACTGGCCTCTCAGAAGACTGCTTAATCACTGCATCAGAGCTTTGGGACTCTTCATCAAGGGCCGTGATAAGGAGCTCATCTCCCTGACACTAGAGAGGGTTGATGTCTGTTGCATGTCATGCAAGCATCTGTTTGTATGTTGATGATGTTCTCAGTCATTACTAAGTCTTTGACTTTATGTAAAAAAAAAAAAAAAAAAAATGCTTTGAATATTTTCATGTGTGACAAGTGCCAAAATAAAGTGACCTCTTTTTGTGGCATTGGCATTGTATTGTTTCACATGGTTTAATTATTTATTTATATTTATTAAAATACATTTTTGTTGAATTTAATATGAATTTTAATTAGATTGTAACAGGACCTGCCACTGCAACAAATGTTCTTGCACAAAATAAATAAATGAAAGAATCTTTGCCACAAAGCAATAAATAACCTAATTTTCATAGTTTAATAGTCATATTTATATGACTATTTTATATATATATATATATATATATATATATATATATATATATATATATATATATACGGTCTGTTTATTTTAAGATAATTATTTATCTTAAAATAAACAGATTATTATTATTAATAATTAAGTACTCTACGATAACGGTCTGTTTATTTTAAGCTCATGCTGCAGTAAGGTGTGTAGTACAACGTTCTTGATGCTTTTACACATCTTTAACCAGCAGATGTCCTCAGCATGCTATGTTTCGAGTAAATAGGCTAGCTAGTGTAATCGATCTAATTTAATAGTGAATTTAGCTGATGAAGTCAATATTAAAATAACGGCTAGTCATTTTCACTGCAACTTCAAAGGAAGCTAGACACTGATGTCGAAACTAGCGCTGGATACCTGAGGTAATTTTACACAGTTACACTGTTTGCTAGCCTGGCATAATGATCTCGTCGTTAATACTTATCACCATTTATTCTGAGGGTATGACCGATAGTTTTCCATATATCCATTTTTTCTTTAAAGTATCCTTGAAAGGGGTGTTTGACTTGTCAAACTGGTGGATTTTTCTGGACTGTGGCGATTAACTTCTCCACAATATCATCTTCCATTTTAAATGCCTGAGCCTCTAAACTAGAACGGATTCTGATTGGCTGTCAGTGTTTTATCATTGAACAGCTGGAAAAAAATCATTCTGAAAGTGATCCCAACGATATCGTTTCTCTGTCGTCGACATAGAGTGGTGTGTACAGTGCTTATTTATAATGAATTGTTGATGCCAACTTAAATACATATCACTCTATGTTCCAGACAGCATCTAATTGGACAAATACCATGAGTCATCAATATTTTTGGTCTGTTCTGGGAAGGATACATATGGTTTTTGTCAAATTGTAAGAATTCACACACACACACACACACACACACACACACACACACACACACACACACACACACACACACACACACACACACACACTTAAGCAGTAAGGTGAGAGGATGTGCTGTATCGTGAATAAGTCACAGCTGAAGGGCGTTGTTAGGCACGACGCGGAGTGCCTGCAACCCCTTCAGCTGTGACTTATTCACAATACAGCGCTAGCCTCAAGTAGGCTACCTGCTTTTATAAAATGGTTACCACACAATACAAATATTAAAGCCAAAAATGTATCAATGCAACTTTCATGAAGTAAACTTTCACTAAAAGCCTTCCTTCCGCCGGAAAAAAATAGTCCCTGACTGTGAACAGCAACAGAAGTTACATTAATACGCCATTAGATGGCGGCAAAGACTGTCTTTATGAGTGTGTCAGTCAGTAGCGAAGACTTTTACATTGAAAAGTCTTGTTGTGAACACGGAACAAGACACAACTGAATGCTTAGACTAGCGCTGTCAGTCACGGAAAACGCCTAAACTGTTGAAAGGACAAGATAATACATCGGACATTTAAACAGATTTTGTATTATGAACATACTAGGACTGACCTGAAGGAAAATGCTACATCTGATTGCAGGTAATAAACTCGCTCACTCCTACATAATACATAAGCTTAAATGAACAATATCAATTGAGAACATAAAGTTTACGTTGCTAAAAGTGGTTGCTAAGGGTGTAAGAACCGTTGGGTGAAGCAGTCATAACCGTGTTTTATCGTGAATGAAACACAGCTATTGACTAATCAGAATCAAGGACAGGAGCTAACCATATATATATATATATATATATATATATATATATATATATATATATATATATATATATATATATATATATATATATATATATATATATATATATAATTTTGGTTTTTAATTTATTTATCATTTATCTGATTTATCTAGCTTATCATCCTGTAAAAGGAACCTAGTATAGGTACCATAACATGACAGGGGTGTAGTGTATGGATGGAGGAGCTCAAACTTCGGGCTGTTTTGTAAAGAACCCTCCCCGCGCGCCCGTCAGCTGCTCTGCTCTCGCTCATTCCGTGCGGGCTGAAGATGGCGGAGCAGCGCGAGCGGCGCAGGATGCGCTCACGAGACATCAAAGTTCTTTCTGTGGCGTTCAGTTGATTCGGATTCTCGCGACCGCTCTCAAAGCGGGCATTTAAAACGGTAAGGGGATGCGTTATGAGTGCTGTGTTCCAAGGGGCTGTTTCTGGAAACGCACACACTGGTTTGGCATTGACTTCAGTTGCAATGTGGCAGTCCGATAGATGCAGGAACATCTCGCTTTCAGCCTAGCAATACATGAGGACCAGAGTGTTGCGTGACATGCTCGATGAACTGGGTATGTACTACTAGGCGATTGTTTGTAGACTGAAGACAAATCAGTGCTATTGTTTGCAAAGTTGTAATGTTTACAGTTAGCTTGAGACTATCAAATTCTATACACCCAATACAATAGGTGCAGGAGAGACCTGTCAAAATGTTTGTGTCTCTAGAAAGGTTTTTTGTAGTTTATTTTTAGTTTGTGTTGAGCTTTTATAACTTAGTAATGGAAATCTAGGGGCTGTTGCTATGTGTTAAAATGGGGTTGTTTATTTATTTGTAGAAGAGATTGACCGAATTTGCCTTTTTATGACCGATAACAATTATTTTAATTTACCTTTTTTTAATTGTTGACAATAATGATGATTAGACTACAAAAATGGATATTATAATGGATTATGAATAAGTGATAAATAATAAAAAATAGTCCTTAAGATTATTATTGTCTTGTGATCTAGATGTTCGCAATATATTTTCATTGTTTTACACTTACACTTTTCTTACTTGAGAATAATTGGCTGTTTAAGTCATTGTGTAATGTTCCAAAAATCATACATTAAGTTGTTGAGAAACTCAACAAATGGTGGGATTTATGAGTAGCCCAATAAAAAGAACCGATAACCGATTCATTGTAAAAGCGTGAGTATCGGTATTGTAAATTAAAATATTGTTTAAACCAGTAATTAGTCTACCTCTATTATAAATGATCTTTTGTCGCAGTTATCCCCATGTAATTCAAAGCACAAACAAACCTGTTGATGTATATTTGTGCTAAAACATACAACCTGGAATTGTTTGCTGTGGCCATTTGGGGTGTTGCCAGCGGTTGCAGTCTGATATTCTGCCAAGGTGTGTGTGTGAAGTTTTCTCTTGATGTGTTTATTTTGTCTGTGTTTTGCACATCAAAAAATGTTTTAGGGAAAAAAGCCAAGTGGATAATATTTGTTGTCATTCTAACCTAAGAATATCACTTAAATGACATATTTCAAAGCACAAGGGTCTGTTTGCTTTTGAGATGCTTGTCAAATTTCTACATTTTGAGGGAATAACTGGACTGTATGATTAGGAAGACATCTGTTTTCTTACCTGTGAAGGCTCACGGCAAGATAGTTTCACCGGCTGTGTATCCGAACACATCCATTTCTGTGATTTTATGCCATTTATTCTGAGATGCATAAAAATTAAGTCTCATTTAATGTGCTACTGATAAGATGTTTGCGGTTTGACATAAAATGAATCTAGAGTGGAAAGACACAAAAGACTATTGAAGTTTTGAAAGAAATGACTACTGTTGCTGGTGGAGTGATGGCACATTTGAAATGAAATTATGAAAATCGTTTTTTAGACATTTTAGCTTCGACTCGGTAATTACATTCGGCAGCTATTGAAGTAGGAGAAGAGAGAAATAAAAGAGCTTCCGCCTCCTTTGAAATGAACCTATTAATGCCTCTCATTCGACTGAGGAACCCAATGAGTGCTGGTCAGAGAGCTGAAGATGAATACTAGTCATTGAGTGCCTCATTGATGTCCTTGATGAGTCAGATATAATTAAACATTGTTGCTCGTGGGCTTCATTCTCCAGACTGTAATTTGCTTCATGAAGAGCTTAATCAGTGCTCAATAAAAGTGGAGCCAAACCTGTTTAGGTGCCTACTGTGTAAATAGATCTACCTTGTCTGCACACGACGGCAACCTCCTTTAATCTGTCATACCCTCGATGCACATTAAACATATGCACACACTCTTCTAAATTAATTTACTTTTTTGTAATGCACCGCCATGCACAATTAATATGAATGCTAGTCATCAGCTTACTTGTTTCCAGTCGACATCAAGTGGAATGTCACAATAGGTAAGTCAACAAAGATGTTTTTTTCGTTGTAAATGGAGCAAAACCTTTAGTATATGAAAGCTAATCCTTACTAATGCAAACCAAGCCCACGGGTTGTAGTCATTCATTGTTTGATTTGGCTCTTGGCTTTTAAGAGACACATTCCCATCATTAGTGGCTGATAACACAGTGTGTCAGTTCTGTTTTTCTGATGTAACCTTAAAAATTGGCCAGTGTTGTTTAGAGCATGAATAATTGCTATATTTAATGGAACTAAACGAAGTGAGGTGTGTTTGTATGTGTTCAATTAATTCAAATTCAATAGTGTAGTACCCACAGTGCACCCATTGTCTGATAATAGTTCATTCGTTGACTATTGTTCCATAGTTTGGAATTTTTCATTGATGTTTCGGAGTTTGTTTTGTAAGTGTGTTCGTGTGGTGGTATTGTTTGTGGTGTGGAATGTTGCAATGCCTGGTTTCAGTCCTAACCAATATCCATAAAACGTTCCTCCTTCAGTTCCCAAAGACTGAGTTGCTCAATGAGGTGCTGAATTCTCAGAACGTTGATTTCCATTTGAATTTATTAACTATTTTGTTGGATTATGTTTCTCTGTTCTTAAAGGCAGTTGAATTCACGACTGCAGTAATTAGTTCCAAAATTTACACCTGCATATTATGTAAGCATCACAGATATGCCTCCGACACAAAGGCTGTTTCAAAATGTAGGCTACATGATTATGCTGTTTATTTAAGATTTCTTTTGGTAAAATTGCAACACAGTGTTTCATGTATCCTTCACAGATAAGACTAACTCACAATGCACATGCTGATTATAAACATACTTGTATATATAAAGTTATTGATATGAAGTAGTTCGGTTTAATTAATACTGTTTTACCTAATGTTTGTGTGTGCTATGTATTTTATGGTATCATGTTGTTAGCTTAGCAGCATGCTAATGCCTAAAGATGCATTCACACCATGTCGGAATTACCGTAATTACAAGATTACGACTTGTAAAAAGTAACTTGTACCACCTGACTTCTGCAGATTCATTTTTACCATTATTCATTTTGCCATACACCTAATTATGTTGTCATCACATAATTACGATATTTACGGCATAGCATGAATGCAGCATAACTCCTGGGTGTTTAGCTTCTATTGTGCGCACAAAGCAGCTAGTTAGAAGTTAGTTAGTTAGAAGTTAGACATTAGCACGTTGCTAAGCTAACAACATATTACCATAAAAACACATAGCACACACAAATATTGGGTAAAATAGTCAATTTAATCTGAACTCTTTCGTATCAACAATGACCAAGTGACGTCTTGTTTACAAATGTGGAAAGTATGAATTCTTGAATGATACATGGGTTGTGACATTGGAAGGGGTGTGTTGATTTAAACCATGGCGGAAACACTGATTCATAATATAATATATAATATAATGCAACGATATCTATAAATAGTGATCAGTGAGCAGAAAGTCTGTGTTGAATGGTGTAAAGTTAAAGGGATAGTTCACCCAAAAATTAAAATTTGATGTTTATCTGCTTACCCCCAGGGCATCCAAGATGTAGGTGACTTTGTTTCTTCAGTAGAACACAAATGATGATTTTTATCTCCAACCGTTGCAGTCTGTGAGTCATGAAACGGTAACACCATCTATGAGAATAAAAAAAACATGCACAGACAAATCCAACAAGTCCACGACACATTGATGTCCTAAGAAACAAAACGATCGGTTTGTGCAAGAAACCGAACAGTATTTATATAATGTTTTTACCTCTAATACACTATGTCCAACTGCCTTGAGCATCCGGTGTGTGAGGTCTGAATGCACTCTGACGCCGGAAATGATCTCTCGCACTCATTGACGTACACGGCATCAGAGCGCGTTTTCAGACCTCACACACCGGATGCTCAAGGCAGTTGGACATAGTGGGTGAACTATCCCTTTAATCACTCAAATTTTACGGTTTGCTCTATGTAACAAAGACCAGTTGTAATACAGTACCATTTATAAATAAGTGATAGAAATGAATCATTTTTATTATTTTGAATTTAGATGTAGTTATTTGTGAAATTGGTCACAATTTAGTTGCTTCAGTGTTCTGTTTTCGACTCGAATACGTGACATCCTAATAATGAAGGTCTGACTCAGTGGTATGACCTTCCCACATGCACTTGAAAAGCAGCATCTGATGCACAGTTCCATTTCAGAAGGATGCTGCCTTAGAAGGCAGCTCGAACAGAGCCCGTGTCTTATATCCAGTTATTAAGACTAAACACCCTTATGGCTTGAGTGTCAGCATGATGTGTTTAGTAAAATGCCAAACATTGGGGAAAATAACCCAGAAGGTCTAGACTAGTATTTTAGCTGCCTGTTGTTTTCTGTAGGATATGACATTTTACTGTAAATCTGACTATAGAGGTTTCCATTTAAATTTGGATCTCTTGGTAGTATGCATGATGACTCTTTCTTCATTTTAAATAGTCCAAAGATTTCCATTGCCTTTTTCACTTAAAGTTAATGTTTTGTAATTATAGCCATTATTTTGTGTTCTGTAAATGGCTCAGAGTAATTGTAAATAATCCTTTTGTTTTCTTATCAGAGCTGCAAACCCCTCATGATGGAGTCATCATGAGCATCTAGTGGAACATTCACATTTAAACCAACAGGTGAAAATGTCAGTTCAGTTTTGAGGATCAAGAGGCTAACAATAGAATGCATGCAGGAAAGCAGAGGTAGCGTCTTCAAGTCTACTAGACGAGTGCGTCCTGTCCCCAGGCAGTAGTCTCCAAGCATTGCTAGCCGACTTTCAGCTCTCTCTCCGAGAAGGAAGTTAGGAATGGTTGGTAGCAATGTTGAAAAACCCGATGGGGGGGAGGGTGGCGGGCTGCTCCACGGGGAGCCAAGAGCTGTCTGGTCAGGGATCAAATTCTCGCACTGTTGGCTTGCTCGCATCCATAATTCATGTGCTTTTTTACTTGCCGAGGAAAATGGAAAATGTGCTGTGCTTTTTCCTCCAACTCTCTCCCACTCTCTCGCTCTTGTATTTGCTTTTGTCCTTTCATTTAATCAGCCCGTTCCAACTATTCTCTCTGACATGAAAGAGTCTGCTTGAAAGCAGGCATTATTTGCTGGGAAATCCATAGATTTTTGGGTTCATTTTTCTGCCCGTACTCATTCCTGTGGCTCTCTGCTGACTTATTTTCCTTCACATTGCACACTAACATGCCTTCATATAGGTCAGGGATGTGCAAAACGATGTATTTTCAAAATAGGCTAGCCTGTGAGTTGCACGAGTGACCAGTCGACTAATGAGCTGACCCTTATCGCACGGGTAATTTCTTAGGATGTGTTTTTGTGTTCAAACACAACTAGACTTGGACTGTTTTTAACTTTGCATGGTGCTTAATAATGCAATGTTTGTGGTGGGATGTTCAAAAAAAGCATGCGCACAAATAGCTTTTTTCACCCCAAGTACCTGGGAGTTCAGTTGTGTTCACTTTACACTATGTCGGAATTACCGTAAATATGCAATTCCGATTTGTTAGTGTTCACATCAAAGACTATAGAATAACACAAGACGTGTCACTCGTATTGTTTTGAATGGGAGAAAGTGTAACGCGCAATATGGCGGAATAAGTCCCGCCTTCTAAATAAGAGCCAATCGCCGACTGGTAAAGTCATCGCGTCACTGCAGCGGCCGTTAGAAGCACCAGTTTCTATAGAAACAGTCAGACGTGCACCTCCGAAATGAGGCACAAGAGACGCGCATTTAGGTCTGCGCATGCGCATTAGCTTGATCCAACCTAAAAATACAGTTTTTTTTTTTTTTTTTTTTTTTTTTTTCATGATTCGAGCATTTGGAAAAAAAATGATGAGACAGTTGTTGTCATATTTCATTGGTGATTTCAAATATGAAATTTAATTGAAAGCTTGGCAAACAGCTTTGGAGAATTTTACGTTTCCCCATTCAAAGAGATAGGAGTTGCACTTGGATGCCCGAGAGGCGTTTCAAAGATGGCCGCTGAGTGAAATGACTTGTCTTAAAGGGACTTTGGTTCACATCCTCGTAGAACTTGTAAACTCTCAATTTTCTGAGAGCTCTGCACTCAAAATGGCATGGCTTCAGCATGAATGTAATTAGACAGAAATATTATGAAATAATTGCTTAAAGGTGCCCTAGATTCAAAAATTGAATTTACCTTGGCATAGTTAAATAACAAGAGTTCAGTACATGGAAAAGACATACAGTGAGTCTCAAACCCCATTGTTTCCTCCTTCTTATATAAATATCATTTGTTTAAAAGACCTCCGAAGAACAGGCGAATCTCAACATAACATGGACTGTTACGTAACAGTCGGGGTGTACGCCCCAATATTTGCATAATGCCAGCCCATGTTCCCAACATTATGAAAGGGATTACACAAGGGCAGCCAGTTAACTTCTGGATCTGCACAGGTGAATCATCAGACTATGTAATCAAGAACAACAGTGAAAAATGGCAGATGGAGCAATAATAACTGACATAATCCATGATAGCATGATATTTTTACTGATATTTGTAAATTGTCTTTCTAAATGTTTCGTTAGCATGTTGCTAATGTACTGTTAAATGAGGTTAAAGTTACCATCGTTTCTTACCGTATTCACGGAGACAAGAACCGTCGCTATTTTCATTTTTTAAACACTTGCAGTCTGTATAATTCATAAACACAACTTCATTCTTTATAAATCTCTCCAACAGTGTAGCATTAGCCGTTAGCCATGGAGGACAGCCTCAAATTCACTCAGAATAAAACTTTAACATCCAAATAAATACTTTACTCACATAATTCGAAGCATGCATACAGCATGTTGTAAAGATCCAAACACTTGTAAAGATCCATTTGAGGGTTATATTAGCTGTGTGAACTTTGTAAATGCGCTGTAATATAGTCGACAGCTCATGTGGCAGGGAGCACATGATTTAAGGGGGCGGTGCAGAGTGTAAATCAGTGCATAGTTAATGATGCCCCAAAATAGGCAGTTAAAAAAATTAATTAAAAAAAATCTATGGGGTATTTTGAGCTGAAACTTCACAGACACATTCAGGAGACACCTTAGACTTATATTACATCTTGTGAAAAAGCATTCTTGGGCACCTTTTAATATTTCCTATAATTGACTATTGTTAATGCCTTAATAATGCAAGATTAATCAGAAAATAACAAATGACAAAAAATACTGTTTGAGTAGAATGACAATCTAGTGTCCTCTATAAATAAACTATTTACCAGCCAAGTTTATTAATAAAGCATTTGCAAAACATCTATTACATTTTATATTGTGGTTTTGTCAATTGATTACACATACTACACAGATTCAAACATTAATAGTGTTGCCATAGAAATGCATAATTCCAAGGATGTGAACAGATCTGAGTAGAATACCCCGGTTGCCATCTATTAATTACAATCTGGCATAAATGGAGCATTTGGCATTAGCATGTTGCTAAGATAACAATGTGATAATCTGCACATCTGCAATATGTCTCTAAGAGGTTTCCTGTCAGACGTTAAATAGACATTTAGAAAACGTCTTTAAGATGTTTATGGTTTAGAATGTATGTAAAACTGCTTTTTCTGAGGCGTTTATCAGATGTTTGAACACAACAGATGTTTTCCAGATGAAGCTCTCTTTAGCATACATCTTAGAAGCGTACATGTGCTATCTGGGACATACATCTGTAATAGAGTTATAGTTTTACACACAGATGAAAGCCAGGGCCCTTTTTGCATCACTTTTGTTTTTTTGAGAGGACTTTATGGAATAAAGATGTTTACGCTCCCTCAAAATGAGATATTCTGTGTCCTAGAAACCTCCATCTTGTCAGATACGGAGTCTGCATTAAGCACAGCAGGGAATGTATTTTTCTCTCCAAAATCTGTTAACTCAGATAAATCCATTTTCATTCAGTTCAATGGTTTTATGTTGGCAGAGAAATCGTTTTTTCTGCTTTTTATCAAATCGATTACCCATTCAGGCTTGTTTGACCATCTGCAAAAGCTAACATGGCCATCTGCTGATATCGTCATAATAAGATCCACACACAGAATGTTAGAACTCTGTTTCTGTCACACTTAGGGATGTGCGAGACTAGTCGATTAAACGATACTGCTGCGGCTAGTCGACTTGGAAAAATTAGTCATTTTACCTCAGATTTTGTATGCGTTTGTTTTCTTTATGGCTCTCGTAGCAGGTTCAGTTACCCTAAGATTTACTCACCCTGAGCCATCCTAGGTGTATATGACTTTCTTCTTTCTGATGAACACAATCGGTGATATTTTAATAAATATCCTTACGCATCCGAGCTTTATAATGGCAGTGAACGGGACCAACAAGTATGAGCTGAAGAAAGTGTCTCCATCCACATCCATCCATCATAAACATACTCCACATGGCTCCAGGGTGTTAATAAAGGCCTTCTGAAGCGAAGCAATGCATTTGTGTAAAAAAATATCCATATTTAACAAGTTATGAAGTAAAATATCTAGCTTCCGACAGACCGCCTTTCATATTCAAGTTATGAAGGAAGTGTAAACTGGCGTCGGGTCAGTTAAGCTTTTTCTGTAAGTTGGACAGGGAAGGCGTAGGACGTAGCGTAAGCTTTTTGAACTGCAAGAGTTTTACACTTTCTTCATACGTTAATATGTTTATGATGGATGGATGTGGATGGAAGCAATTTCTTCAGCTCATACTTGTTGGTCCCACTCACTGCCATTATAAATCTATTAAAATATCTCTGATTGTGTTCATCAGAAAGAACAAAATGTACTATAACACCTAGGATGGCTTGAGGGTGAGTAACGCTTGGGGTAATTTTCATTTGAAAGTGAATTAATCCTTTAAGCTTGCTTATAGGCTTGTTATACTAGTCTAGTCAAATAGTCGGTTGCAAAAGTTCCATTTAAACGGTAATGCAAGTGCTGTGAAATCGATTAATTGAATGTATATTATGTGTAAACAAACTTTTATGGTAGATTCAATTTATTGCTATTAATCGATTTGATAGCACTAGAAATTAGTCATTGTGCACATAATCTCACGGCAGGTAAACCCCAGCAGCGCTTCATAATCAGATCAGACTGTGTTGTGATTGCTTATGGAGACCGTATGTTATTGACTCAAAATGTTTTCGTCATAGTCTCAAAGTTTAATGAAATCAGAATGATCATCTCCTTATTGGCCCAGTGGGTGAGTTTATCAGCGAAAAGATCTACTGTAGAACAGAATTCACTTTTCCTCTAACGGATTGATCTGTCACCCTGGGTTACCTGTGAATATTCAACTTCCAGTGCTCTTGGAATGCAAGGAGGCAAAAATTGTTTCTGTTTACAGTTAGTACACACTTACACATTCATTTAAAGGTGCCCAAGAATGCTTTTTCACAAGATGAAATAAGTCTAAGGTGTCTCCTGAATGTGTCTGTGAAGTTTCAGCTCAAAATACCCCATAGATTTTTTTTAATTAATTTTTTTAACTGCCTATTTTGGGGCATCATTAACTATACACTGATTTTGGCAGCGCGCCGCCCCTTTAATTCGCCTGCTCCCTGCCACATGAGCTGTCGGCTATATTACAGCGTATTTACAAAGTTCACACTGCTGATATAACCCTCAAATGGATCTTTACAAGATGTTCGTCATGCATGCTGTATGCATGCTTCGAATTATGTGAGTAAAGTGTTTATTTTGATGTTTACGTTTGATTCTGTATGAGTTTGAGGCTGTGCTCTGTGGCTAACGGCTAATGCTACACTGTTGGAGAGATTTATAAAGAATGAAGTTGTGTTTATGAATTTGAATGTTTAAAAATGAAAATAGCGACGGCTCTTGTCTCCGTGAATACAGTAAGAAACGATGGTAACTTTAACCACATTTAACAGTACATTAGCAACATGCTAATGAAACATTTAGAAAGACAATTTACAAATATCACTAAAAATATCATGCTGTCATGGATCATGTCAGTTATTATTGCTCCATCTGCCATTTTTCGCTGTTGTTCTTGCTGGCTTACCTTGTCTGTGCACAGATCCAGACGTTAATACTGCCTTTCCTTGTCTAATGCCTTGAACATGAGCTGGCATATATGCAAATATTGGGGTCGTACATATCAATGATCCCGACTGTTACGTAACAGTCGGTGTTATGTTGAGATCCGCGTGTTTTCCGGAAGTCTTTTAAACAAATGAGATTTACATAAAAAGGAGGAAGCAATGGGGTTTGAAACTCAATGTATGTCTTTTCCATGTACTGAACTCTTGTTATTTAACTATGCCGACGTAAATTCAAATTTTGATTCTAGGGCACCTTTAAATGGTGTTGGGAAGCTAATTTGAAACAAGCTGCAAGTTTCTCAGAATTTAAAGTACTACAATCAAACTACCATGTAACATTATAAAAAGTAGTAACACGCTACTAACAAAACCAACCCGGACTCATCAGAAAACGAGATGGCGAATTTGTGCTATGTAAAAACAATTTTTAGAAGAAAAGTAAGCTTGAAGGTCTGGTCTACCCCTAAACCTAACCTCCAGTGAGGCGTAAGCAAATTGTATAAAATTATATGAATACGAATTCATGCGAATTAGCCACCAATTTGCCAAAACATAAATCTAGAAACGATTTGCCATGATAGTGTTGAACAAAACATACTAACTATTGTACATTGAAGCATTTTAGAGGACAATATTTTTTTAAATATATAACAATTGGATGATAAAATTTAGCAATCAGTTTCTCAAATAAGGTAATTGTATTTAATAATTGCATTCAATTTGAACTGATAAATGTACACTACTGTAAATATATCTAGTAAACCTAGAAAGCACCTAACTAATGTAACAGAATCAAAAACAGCGAATACATTTTTGACTCAATATTTTGGTACCAAAAACAAGACAGCTCAACCATTAATTCGATTATTTGAACCTGTTCATTTAAATGAACCAATTGAACAAAGGCATTATAAAGCCTCGTTAGGATGATGTAAATGTTTATGCTATTGTTTGCTAGTAGACGTTGATATTTGACTGTAACTAAATCAGGTTAGATAGTCGGCGCATCACGTCACTGCTTATTTGCTTGCGTATGAATACTGCTTATCTTGTTTTATGATTATCTTTTTGTTTTATTCTGTTTTATGACCTTTGGTCAATTCGCCAACTCTTATTGAACTGAATTATCTTATTGACTTCCAGTTGCTTTGTGGACACAATCGCTGTCAGTGTAAACACCCCTCGACGTGGACATATTCAGACGCTCTCCATATTTGTTATTTCATTAACATTGGGTATGTCATCTTTTGTTTAAAGTGCCCATTAGGACGACCCATTTAGAACTGCTTTTCATTAACCAAAGGGCCTTTCTGCATTCATCACTGAATGACACTCCACCATCTACAAAACTATTAGTTTATTTGTTTGGCGGGTCTGTGTGTATCTTCATTCCCTTAAAATGTCTGGGATTTAAATGACTGGAGGTTTTCTTCATGCTGGATTGCTTTCAGTCCTGCATCATTTCCTTGTTATGTGCTTTGGACTGAAGGCACTTCAAAGACTGTCATCTTCATGCCATAAATGGAAATCCCTCATTATGGTCTCTCATGTTTCTCGGCCCTTATTTATCACACTCTGTTTTCTGTCAGAGAAATCTGAAAACATTAATGCAGGATATATTGCAAAGCATGAAGCATTTGTTGTTGATTTCTGTTTTTCCACAGTTAATCCAAATCGCTTTTATAAACCAAGATAGATGCATGCACCCAGCCTCATGGTCTGTCAGTGCCAGTCACGTAGTTCATTTATTCTCTGTTAGCCAGCACACGAATCATAATTATCTCAGTATTTCTGCATCAAGGGAGCTTGATCTTTGATGTTGTTTCTACATCATGGGATAGACTGATAACTTTTCCGGAATTCTTAAAAAAAATGTTATGAAAGCACCATCTCACATTTGGCTGATGTAACTAGAAGTGAATCTTTCTAAACGTTCTTGAAATAACACACTAAGAATTTTAGTTCTGGAGCTCCAAAAAACATATTAGGGTCAGTCAGTTCTCCCACGGTAGCAAATCCTGTTTTACTGTTCCAGCTGCACATTTGCACGTCTTCAGCTGTGATGTCTTCATCTTAAAGGGATAGTTGACCCAAAAATGTATATCCTCTCATCAGTTACTCAACCTCATGTCATTCCAGATCAGTATGTTTTTCTTTCTTCTGTGGAACACAAAACAAGATGTTTTTTTATGTTTCTTTTTGTCCATACAATCATGTTGTTTGGAGCACAATTTTTCAAATATATTTTGTGCTTCACAGAAATCATACAGGTTTGTATGGAAGCTTGTTTCTTCCACTGAATAAAAAAAAAAAAAGGTAATTACGACTTTTTATCTCGCAATTCAGAATTTTTTTTCTCGCAATTGCGAGGTTATATCTCGCAATTCTGACTTTTTTCTCAGAATTGTGTGATATAAAGTCGCAATTGCGAGTTATAAAGTCAGAATTGTGAGATGTAAACTCGCAATTCTGACTTTTTTCTCAGAATTGTTTATATCTCGCAATCCTGACTTTATAACTCGCATTTGCGAGTTTATATCTGACAATTCTGAGAAAAGAAGTCAGAATCGAGAAAAAAAGAGAAAGTCAGAATTGTGAGTTTATATCTCACAAATCACAATTCTGACATAACTCGCAATTCTGACTTTATTTCCAGCAATAGTTTATATTTTGTGTTTATGACATTTATAACTCGTAATTGCAAGTTTATCTTGCAATATTGAGAAAAGGTTTTAGTATTGCGAGATGTAAACTCACAATTGTGAGAAAAAAAGTCTGAATTGTGAGATTAATAAGTTGGAATCACCTTTTTTATTTTTTATTTAGTGCCAGGAACGAGCTTCCATAGGTTTGGAATGACATGAGTTTCAGTAAATTACAGAATTTTCATTTTTGGCTGAGCTGTCTTTTTAATTATTAGGGTCTGCCACGTAATAACATACAGAATTGTTGTTTTCTCAGTACTCTAATGGATCTCTTTCATGCAAACAGATGATATTTAGTTTTGCCTTGATCTTGAACATGTGCCTATGGGGCTGACCTCTGCACAGAGAGCAAACACTGATTATTGTGCTGCACAATACCGCTTCGACTTGTTTTGAAGCAGTACTAGCCATTAATTATAAAGATGGAGTGTATGAGGTGCACAAATTTGCATAAATTTGCATCTTTAATCCCATGGCTAACTTTTTTTTTATACATGTAATTTGATGGATTGTTAAGCGTGCACACAGACCTTGGTTACAGTGAAGTTCATTCTAAAATGGCACAAAATTCTTTGCAAGGAACAACATTTGCCGGCTCGCAGGCGCCCACTATTAAAAAGTATCTTGTAGCACATCATATTTTTTTTAATCATCTGGCGCAACATTTGAACTGGAAAAATTGTCCTATGTGCCATTTATCTGGTGAAAAAATAGAAAGAAACACACACAAAAAAGACTCCCTCCATTTTCTCATTCAGTGTAATAGGATACTCCACTTTTCTTTAGTCTTTCTGCATCCACAATGAGATTCCCTCTCTCATGCTGCCTTTTGAGTAGCGGCATTAGCCGAGGGCTCTGTCACTGCAGGATTGTGTGAAATGATATGCTTTGAATTTGAAGCAGGTGCTTTAGATTTTAATAAAAGGTCGGATGAGGATAAATGCATTGTGGTCAACAGTTAGGTTAAAGGTTGTGGCTGTCGAGTAACAGTTGGAATGATTGCTTGTTTTAAATTCTCCGGTCACAATGGTGCCCCTATCATAATGGTTAAATGTGTAGGTTTGCAGCTGCGGGGCGTCCCACAGGGCCTCTAAATCCCCCTGCCTGTGCTTAGACTGAGCCGAGCATCTCTCCGAATACCCGTAATGCTCTGCCTGTCTCCTGGGGCGCAATCAACTGCAACTGGCCCATAATCTCATAAAGAGAGTGAGAGAGAGAGTGCTTCAAACCCAGCGTCATATTATGAAAATCTTCACCTGTGGTTTTTGGCATGGAGTATCGCAGCCACGCTGTGCACGTGTCATAACAGCGGATACACCTTGTCATTCAGAGCTTTCAGCACTGTGAGAACATAGAGTTCACTAGATAAATTATGTATGAGTTATGAACATGCTCTGAGAGTGAAGCTGTACTTTCGAAGGAGATGTCTTGATCGTGTACTTCTAAACATTAAAGATGTTGTCTAGGTCTTGCGGAGCTCTACTCTGACTTTGCCGCATCTGCTCCGGTTTGCTGTCTTTAGCTGTGTCCTCCTGTGCCCCACAGTAGTAATAACTCTTCGGCGAGCTATAGTTGCTGTCAGTGACAGGATGGAAAGCTTGCCAGATTCAACCTCAGGCCTGGGTTATGGGAGGTCGTCCAACAACCGGTTTTCTATGGCATATTTCCATAGGACCTCCACAAAGAAACTGATTAAAGGTGTTCTGCTGCGCTTTGAGAAACAGGCGACAGGACTTGAGCTCAGGCCCGACAGCTGTTGTCAGCTGCTTTAATGAATTTCTTCAAGGCACAGAGGATAACTTTCTATGTTCTCTTTACTTTCAGTTTTTTTCATGCGTATTTGAAGTCGATAATAAGGAAGCATCTGTTGTCCTTGTAAAACAAAGAAGTGGTCTTCTTTAAGCTAAGGACCCCAGAGAGATGGAGCAGGGATCCCTGTTATATACATTTGTTATTGTAATGCATAAAATTGCATGCATGTTATTACCATATTAATGTATTAAATCATACTTTATGATTTTGACATTGCACATCATTAATGATCATTTTAATGGCTTGCAGAGTCATTCACTTGCACATTATATTTTAATTTTGATTAATACATTTTAATTTGGGTGGGCCAATGAAATATTTAGCTGAACTTTAGCTTTTTAAAGTTACTTTAATATTGTATTATATATACATATACATATACATATACATATACATATACACTACTTTTCAAAACTTTGAGGTCTGTAAGATTTTTAAAAACATTTTTTGAAAGAAGTCTCTTATACTCACTGGCTGCATTTAAGTGATCAAAAATACAAAAAACAAAAAAACAAAAACAGTAATATTGTGAAATATTTTTATAATTTAAAATAATGGTTTTCTATTTGAATATATTTTTAAATGTAATTCATTCCTTTGATGCAAAGCTGAATTTTCAGCATCATTACTCCAGTCTTCAGTGTTACCTGATTCATGCAGTCATACATGATAAAAATCATTTTAATATGCTGATTTGGCGCTTTATAAAATCTTTTATTATTTTCAATGTTTAAAACAGTTGTGCTGGTTTCTTTGATGAATAGACACAGTGAACTGTAGTGTATATGAATAATGTTGTGTCTAAAATATTTAAAATTTCAAGAATCTCATTTATTTATTTATATACATACACTGCTCAAAACAATTAAAGGAACACTTTTTAATCAGAGAATAGCATCAAGTCAGTTAAACTCCTGGGATATTGATCTGGTCAGTTAAGTAGCAGAGGGGGTTGTTAATCAGTTTCAGCTGCTTTGGTGTTAATGAAATTAACAACAGGTGCACTAGATGGGCAACAATGAGACGACCCCCAAAACAGGAATGGTTTTACAGGTGGAGCCCCCTACTCATCTTTTCCGACCGTTTTTCACTAGTTTTGCATTTGGCTCGGGTCAGTGTCCCTACTGGTAGCATGAGGCGATACCTGGACCCTACAGAGGTTGCACAGGCAGTCCAACTCCTCCAGGATGGCACATCAATACGTGCCATTGCCAGATGGTTTGCTGTGCCTCCCAGCACAGTCTCAAGAGCATGGAGGAGATTCCAGGCAGTTGGAAAGGCTGGAAAGGGCCGTAGAAGGTCCTTAACCCTTCAGCAGGACCGTTATCTGTTCCTTTGTGCAAGGAGGAACAGGGTGAGCACTGCCAGAGTCCTACAAAATGACCTCCAGCAGGCCACTGGTGTGAATTTCTCTGACCAAACAATCAGAAACAGACTTAATGAGGGTGGCCTGAGGGCCTGACGTCTCCTAGTGGGCCCTGTGCCCACTGCCTGACACTGTTGAGCTCGACTGACATTTGCCATTGAACACCAGAATTGGCAGGTCCGCCACTGGCGCTCTGTGCTTTTCACAGATGAGAGCAGGTTCACCCTTAGGACGTGAAAGGGTCTGGAGAAGCCATGGAGAACGTTGCCTGTAACATCATTCAGCATAACCGGTTTGGTGGTGGGTCAGTGATGGTCTGGGAAGGCATATTCATGGAGGGACGCACAGATCTCTACAGGCTAGACAATGGCACCCTGACTGCCATTAGGTATCGGGATTAAATCCTTGGACCCGTTGTCAGACCCTACTCTGGAGCAGTGGGTCCTGGGTTCCTCCTGGTGCATGACAATGGCCGGCTTCATGTGGCGAGAGTATACAAGCAGTTTCTGGAGGATGAAGCCCCCACGCTCGCCTGACCTAAATCCAATAGAACACCTCTGTAACATTATGTTTCGGTCCATCCGACGACGCCAGGTTGCACCTCAGACTGACCAGGAGCTGTTAGGAGCATGCCCCGACATTGTCAGACATGCATACAAGCACGTACAAACTACTGAGTACCATTTTGAGTTGCTGCAATGAAATTTCAGCAAAATTGACTAGCCTGCTGTATTACGTTTTCACTTTGATATCCAGCATGTTATTTTTCCCCATTGAGATCTGATGTGTTTTCAAAGTGTTCCTTTAATTTTTTGAGCAGTGTATAAAAGATTCAATCCCTCTCTTCCAATCATCTGTCATAGAGACCACTTTTCATGATCCATTCAATTTCGGATGACTTCAGTCAAGTCCCGCCCTATATTTTTTGCTTGTTGAATATCTAGGAATTCTTCTTCCTCTCCATTACAGAAGTAAATAAGTTGCAAATGCTGTTTCCTGTTGACTGCAGTTGAAAATGTTGCTAGCATTATTGTGAATGTGACACTGCATAATAAGCAGTATCATAACCGATACTGCCCAGTTCCTGAATAAAAACAGTTGATTTCCTCAACGTTATTTTTAGATAGAGATGTTTTAAAATTCATGAAAGGCTGTTCACTGAACCCTCCCAGGACTTAATTAACTTCATTCCATTGTTTGAGACTTGGAGACTGAATCAGCAAAGCCATGGTTAACCATCAACTTGGCCCTTCATGTGCCACAATCTTGTGTGTCCTTTCACATGCTAACAAATTTAACACATGCCACCAACTCTGTTAATCTATTCAGCCCTCTCTTGCTTGGATCTCTTGCTCGGAGCGTGGATCCTTTTCCTTCATGAATCGGAATGCTAAACGCTTTACCCCGGAGTTCAGCAGAGGTGCCTCGTATAGGATTTCCGCCAGGCTGCTTGACCCCATTAGGTTTCATTTCTGGTGCCTAAGCTCACAAGGGAACACTAGCCACATTGATGCATACAGCGTGCATTGACTTATTGTTCACAGAGACTCCAGAGATTAACCTCTCAGTCCAACACGCCTGAGGGGGGGGGGGTCTTATCTGAACCGTGAGAAAACTGGAAGCCATTGTTGGCTTCTCTTTAGTGGAGCTATGTCTGCGGTTAAATGCCTTTTTTATTTTGTCGCTTTTACCTTTTTATTTAAATTAAATTATATTATAGCAGTCTGTTGTCTGGAGATCTTCTGATATGTTATGTAGGTTATATGTCTGGATGTTTAGTGAACTTGATGGTTAATGTTTCATTTTTGATGGCTCAGCCAATTAAAAAAATCACTGAATGCTTGCTATCTTATATATAGCTGATCCCCAAAATGATATTGTTAATGTGTAGCTAGTAGTCTTTCTTATGTGTAATTTATCTCAAAGATCTGAGAAGGTGTAGGTAACTATCTATATTGCACCATTTATCAAGATGAAAAGCCTCTAGTTGTTAGCAAGATGAAGTGGAAATCTGCTTCCAGCTCTTAATGTATCCATCGGCTTTCTTCAAATGTAAACCTGTCTGGATATAGGAATGGGCATAAAATGGCTTATTAGACCACATTACTGTCATCTGTTGCTCACAGGTCTGGGTTTTATGTTCTTAACACAGGATAATGGTTTTCAGTGCATTGGCCTTGGATATAAGTGGTTTCCAAATGACAAGCCTGCCGTAAATTCCAGGTTTGCACTTCTCGTGTTGCTTAGGAGCTGAATCGATACTAAAACAGTTAGCTACTATTCTGAGAAATGTCTGTTTATTCCTGTCAGTGAGATATAACTTGCTGTTACTTTGTGTATTTAGCGATTCCGATCATTTTTGTTGTATGGGTGGTTGACAGTTAAGCATGAATCAGATCATAGATAATATAAAAACAAGAAATGTTGCATTCTCATTTCCAGTCATTATTCAACTGAAGTCCAGGCTCTAAGCATACTAATTAGGTTTTTTTTTTTTTTTTTATCACCATTACTATTTTTTGTTCATTTGACAAGTCAAACTATAATTACAATTCAGTTGACAGAAGATGACTCAATTTCCAACTTCTAATTTTTTTTTTTTTTTTTTTGCTGTTATCATTTTCTAATTTGTGAATGATACACCAAATTATTTGCATATTTTGCATATTCAAATAGAACAAATCAGTTTACAATAGTTTGACTCTTTATTACTGCATTCTGTCACAGTAATTTTTATTCTTTTTAATAAAGTTTTTTTCTTTTTCCATAATAATACCACCCCCCTCCCCCCACCCCTCCATACTTTTCAGTTTGTTCTGTACTTTTCTTTTTTATAGTATATCACTACAGAAAAAGGAGGTTGAACTGTGGATTGATGAGAGATGTTTATGCACTCTATTAGAAAAATGTGTGAGTGATGAGCAGTAGGCGTGTTCTTGCTCTTTACTGCCATTTATGGTCGAAGGATCCTATCTGAGAAAACACATTGCTGAATTTGAACTTGAATACAGAAAGTGGATCACTGAACAGTTGCGTGTTCAGTCAATGACAGGTTGCTCTATTCAGTGTCCACTAATGAGAAATCATGTATTGTACCTTGCTATAATGGAACATGGTTTTTTTTGTGCCTTTTGTGTTGATCTCAAGGGTTTCTTTTGTGTCCTGTTTTATTTGACGCCTGTTTAATACACAAACATGTCTAATAATAAAAGTTTTTCATGGCATAGACCCAATAGTCTTATATTCGGCCATTTAAAAAAAAAAAAAAATAATAATTTGATTGACATGGTTGTTGTGTTTTCTATTTGAGAGGTTTTTGTTTTCAGAATAAATGTTATATGAATATATAAGAGAATTATTTATAATAATATTTTTTATGTTTTATAGGAAAATATTATACTGCCACTTTTGATCGAAATCCTTGCAGAATTAAGTATAAATCTTAAGGATAAATCGTAAAAAAAAAAAAAATTGTACTGACCTCAAACTTTTGAACGGTTATGTATTGTGTATATAAGTGGCAGTGGCAAAGTTAGGAAAAACACAAGCATCATATCTTCTTCCACTGTCACTTTAAACTCACTTTTGACCTTAGTCTTATAGTTGTAACTATTAGCACTTTTGACATCAGTCTCAGCATCTCTCTTTGTCATTGCATGTTTCCTACTTCTTTCTGCATGGGTGGAAACTTGACATGGAGATGAAATTCATTGGTGCCAGCTGCCAAACTCTTAAATGCCCTCCAGTCCAGACAGCTGCCTCTAACCCACTGACTACACTGATGTCCTCAAAACTTCTTAAACTCCGAGAATCCTCAGTGTTCATATCCGTCTCCATAATATCGCATCAGACTGATGGAACCACCAACCTGAACATCAAAGAGTGGAGGGGAGAGTATTATTAAATTTGATGACTGCATATGATGACAACCCACTCTTGTTTGAGTCCTTTTGAATTGAAGAATCTCTTTCCTGGAAAATATTATAAGCAGAACTGGAAATTTAAATTTTCCCTCAGCATTTAGCTGCACCATTTTAAGAAATACCATAAAAAATCTCTCATGTCCTCGATTCCATACATCAAAAACATGTTTTCTAGACACCATGCAGAGAAACAGTGTGTCAGATGGCATATCAGAGCAGCTATTATTCCATCTCTCCACCTCCCCCCCCCCCCCCCCGTATTTCTGTATATTAAAATGAAGTATCACGCAATACGATCTCAGACTAGATAGCTGCAGGGTTGTTTTGTCAAAGTTTGCCAAGATAGATGCTGAAAACTGGGCTTTAGGCCATCAGGGAGATAGGGAACTTGTCAATAAAAGCTCTTCCCTGCTGTGAACCTTGTCAGTGTTTTGACACTCTGTTGCAATATTCAGATTCTTGCACTGCAACAGTTTCACTTCTGTCATCGACCATAGATTTGTTTTGCATGTTGTCCCACATAAATAACACAATATTTGCCCAAAATTTGCCTTTTTTTTTTTTTTTTTTTTTTTTAATTTGCACAAAGGATGTTTGAATATTCGTTGTACACTTGGTCTAGAATTGTGTATGTGTGTGTGGTGTAGGGAGAAGTTATGGCATCATTGCACAAAGCTTTATTGCAAAGCGTCCCACTCCTATAGTTGCTATTATTTCAAAATGTTGTCATTTTGACAGAAACTTTCAGAAAGAGGTAAAATGATAAGCCTGCCTTTTGCAAGAACATGGCATGTGGGAGTCGGCCTGCCACCATTAGGATTTTGTTAGTGGTTTCCTGCAATTCAGTATGTGAAACACTTTGATTTGTATGAAATGGCTCCCATTCATTCTGTAATTCTTGGTTTGTCTCTACTAAAATCATGCTTAGAATATTAGAAAATCAAAAGAATATTTCACCCAAAAAAAGGAAAATTCTATCATCATACTCCACCGTCATGTCATTCCAAACCTGCATGACATTTTCTTCTGCTGAACACAAAAGAAATAATTTTTGTCCATACAATTGAAGTCAATAGGGTCCAAACAACAACAGTGTTGTTGTTATTGTTAAATAAAGCTACAATTAAAACTAAATCTTTTAAAAGTAGTTTTTGTTAATTGAAATAAAGCTAAAATAAAATATTATATATAACATATCAGATGAAACACTTAAACTGAAATAGGTAAAATAATAAAGGATAGAAATGGAAATAGAATCAATAAAACCATAAAAAGAAATAGAAACAATATATGTGTGTGTGTGTGTGTGTATGTGTGTATATATATATATATATATATATATATATATATATATATATATATATATATATATATATATATATATATATATATATATATATATATATATATATATATATATATATAAAGCACATAATAAAATCACCAAAACTTAAACTAAATTAAAAATGAACTGAAAATATAAAAATAAAAGATAATTCAAAATAATAATAAATACTATAATACTAGTACATATAATACTAAAAAAAAAAAACAGAGACAGACATATTTTCAAAATATCTTTTGTGTTCCACAGAAGAAAGGAAGTCAAACAGGTTTGTAACCGCATGAAGGTAAGTAAATAATATTTATTTTTGGGTGCACCGCTATCCATATTTTAAGTCTACAGTGGCTCTGTAGCTGTTGACTCTGTCGTGTTAATATGAAATTCAGTCTTGGGCTGTCTTTCTCTGTCCATCTTCCTCTAGTGTCTCTTCTTCATCCAGCTGTTGAGTTAATTGGTTTTCCCTCCAGCCTATGAAGGAAAGTAATGAGACTGTGGTTGGTACGACGGGACCCTCCGGCAGCAATCTACTGGGGAAAAACTTAATTTTTCAGTGCTGTTCCATCTCATTCCTCAGCTCACCGATTCCATCACGAAACCAATTCACACTGTTTCCCGTCCCCTCCCTACCTCATTACTCTCCCCTCTTCGCCTGACGTGTATTTTCACATTTCACGTCAACTTTTTTCCTTTGTCGCTTCCGTTAGCAATCAGAGCTGGGCTTTAATTAGAAGTACACAGTGTTTGATTGCTCGAACATGCACAGAACCGTTCGAAGTGCTGTAATAATGATGCTCTGTCGCTGCTTGCCAACACCTACAACAGATGTTATCACCCCCTGTTCCGGAGGCTGTTTTTTTTTTCCCCAAGCGCAAACTTAAAAGGAAGAAAAATTAGATGAGCACCTCTTAACCCGGCAGAACACCTGAGGGTCTTTCTCAATTCACGGCTTGCACCGCCCTCTGCTTTGCCCGACTGCGTTGATGGCGAAACGTCCTTCCTTAGGAACTGAATGGGATTACATGCCTGCCAGTGTCGACAGGTCTCACATCAGTGGTAAACTGTTTCCTAATGAGACGCTAATTACAGCCTGATAAGGTCAAAGCCGCAAGGTCTCGTCGTAATTAGCAAAATATTCAGCATTTGAGTTCTCAGTGTAGTTGAAGATAAATGAGAATATTAATATGGGCATTGAAGGGTATGATTTGCTCAAGGTGAGCTCATCCTTTGACAGGACCAGCATACGAAATCGCGCTCGTAAAAATGCTCTGGTCGCACTCGACACAATAGCTGTTGACAAGCTGACAAATTAGATCTTTACATTGTAGGCCTTTCTTGAAAAAACAACTTTTTGGAGCCGTAAATCATTGTAATGCCTGCACAATTGTTTTACCTACTTAGCAGTCTGTCTTGAATTAACATTGTGTCTGAAAGAAACTGTAAAATGCTTTGTTCGTTTTGATGAGTGTATTTGAAGTGTCCAGGATGACCAGCAAAATTTGTCTAGGTGCTGTTCTTAAATTAATAGGTGTGTTTTGGAATAAAGAAACAGTTTGACATTTAGATTTATGAATTTAAGGGATAGTTTAAAATTTGTCATCATTTACCCTGATGTCATTACAAACCATTTTGACAGACATTTTGAAAAAGTTTTTTGACCATATGTTTTGGACTGCATTGATTTTCATTGAACGGACGAAAACTGTTAAAATAATTGAAATAACTAAATATAGTCTATCCTTGTATGCAGTTTAAATATCTGATTTTGTGTTTCGCAGAAGAAAGAAAGTAAGGCCCTGTTTACACCAGTGAGTTTATTTTAAAATGCCATTTTAAAATGAAAACAATCCTCGTTTATACTGGTGTTTCCACTGCGTTTCAGAAACGATCTCCATCCACACTACATGATGCATAAAAAAACGCATGTCACATGACCATTCATGCACACTGGGCTTGTGTACGAGTGTAAATGGTTACCTTTTGCGCATGTAGGCAGCTACCATATTATAAAATTCAGAGTTTACCTGCACAATAGCTGCTAAAAAGGACCACAAAGTCAGCAAAGTTCCATCTTCATGTTATTGTTTACATGGTCGTCGAGACTGGTATGTTACTGAGCCGTTGAGAGACGGCTCTGGCTTGTGCTTCCAAAAAGCATTGTAAGCCTAAGTTGATTGAATAGCCACCAACGGTCTCTACGATCAACTCGGGCTTACAGTGCTTTTGAGAAATGCAGCCCTGATTTGTTATTGTTACCCTCATTTTTGAGGGTTGAAAATGCCGTAGTAGTGTAGACGACAGGCGACAAAAGCTATAGGTGCGTCCCAATTCGCGTACTTATGCACTATTCTATGACGTTTTTAATTATAAATAGTGCGAGTAGTGCATTCACACTGAAAGTTCCGAAAAGAAAAAGTACACTTTAAATACTCGGATGATGCACTAAATTAACGGAAAAAACAAAGTGTGGAATGTTGGACACTTCGTGCACTCAACTGTCGCAGCTTTAATTATGTAGTGGAGGGGAAGGGAGGATCGGACTCCGTTGTTAAATGACAAAATAACCTTATACAATTCACGCACTACATGGATGAGTGCATAGTGCACAAGTACATAGTGTATAGTGCGTCATTTGGGACGCAACTTATGTGTTTTAAAGGTCCCGTTCTTCGTGATCCCATGTTTCAAACTTTAGTTAGTGTGTAATGTTGTTGTTAGAGTATAAATAAAATCTGTAAAATTTTAAAGCTCAAAGTTCAATGCCAAGCGAGATATTTTATTTAACAGAAGTCGCCTACATCAAACGACCAGTTTGGACTACATCCCTCTACTTCCTTCTTTAATGACGTCACTAAAACAGTTTTTTGACTAACCTCCGCCCACAGGAATACACAAAAAAGGGGGCGTGGTCTTGTTGCGATCCCACGGAGAAGAGCAAGAGTTGCGTTTGTAGAGTGTGTTTGTCGCCATGTCGTTGAAACGCTGTTATTTTCATCCCGCAGTCCAATCACCTTTGTTTGGCCTTCCCAGGGACGCTGTACTTAGAGATCAATGGTTACAATTTATTTTTAACTCGGTTCCCGAAAATTATAATCCACATGTAAAACTATGTGCAGCACATGTTTACAATAACACTGAGCGCATGCATCTCCACGTTATGGTAAGAGGCGTGACCTTTCCGGGCAAGGTTCGCTAAGCTGCTGTCGAATCACAACACAGGAACCGCTGGCACAATCAGAACTCGTTACGTATTTCTGAAAGAGGGACTTCATAGAACAAGGAAGTCATCAGCCCGTTTTTATGACAGTGGAAACAGCGGTATACAGATAAGTAAATTATGTGAAAAATACTGTGTTTTTTACACGCGAAACATGAACACATGTTATATTGCACACTATAAACACAATCAAAGCTTCAAAAAAACACGAAAAACGGGACCTTTAAAACGTAAACACACTAGTGTAAACAGGGCCTAAATGATGACAGAATTTAAATTTTTATGTAAACAATTCTTGTAAATTACTTTTTATATTACTTGGTATGTATTTCTCAAAAATAGTAGAAATTTGATGTAAAGGCTCTTTCATACTGAACATTACAAAATAAAGCGAGGCGTATGTCTGACGAACAGAGCTTTCACACCGAATGCGAAACGATAGATCTTCTTCGGCTAATTCACGCCTGCACGCTAGGTGGCGCTGACCGGCAGTGCTTTTTTTCCTCATGTATGTATCTCGTAGGTTTTCCTGTTTGCCTTTAACATCATCTGCTGCACAACATGCAGCATTAAATTAAGATAAATAAAGCTTGGTACTTCACCAGAAACATAAAATATCTAAAATGCTTATGAGAATACCTCATAAAATGTAATGAGACGTATAATTAGCAGATCTAGAGCGAATGTGCTTTCTGACTCATAACACTTGTGCATGTGGGAAAAAAAACGGACAGTGCTCTTCAGGTCGCATAATTCAGTTGAAAATGAATAGAAATTATATTCCGTTTACAGAAATATACAAGTAAACGTGAGAATAAATCTTTTCTCAGACACCATTGATAACAAGAACTCAACATCCATTCTCTTCTCTCTTCTTGAATACTTTTCTTCTGTGTTTACCAGTGTTCACTGGTTTTCAAAACCGCGCCACCAATCTTGCCCTTTTGTGCAACAGCAGCTGAGCAGGTATGTGATCTAAGCTCAAATCTAATTGGTCGGCCTGGTTTTGCGATGGGGAAAAATTTGGGGGAAAAAAGAGCATTTTTCACGCTGTGATTGTTTGCGCCCGGTGTGAATAGCCTCATAAAGATCTATTGTTTTGATTCAAGAGCGCCATCGCGCCGAACATGTGCGCCGAATTATCGCGTTCAGTGTGAAAGGCCCTTAACATGATGTGGTTTGTTCTGAGAAAGGTTTGCAGATTTCACTAGATCACAATGCAGCTCCTGAATATAAAATTACATTCCATCTTCTAAACTTCACCAGACAAGGATACTTATTTCCTTTGGCCTGCATACTGTAGCAGTGCTGGAAAAATCACATACAAGTGCTGCTGAGCATCTTTTCCTTTTTTTCCCTCCTCCCTCCTTTCCATCCCTCCTTCCTTTTCTTTTCCCCTTGGTTTAATGCGTTAAAAAGCAAGAGACTTTGACACCGCTTTGACAGGCCGACAAGTGCAATACCTTCATTGGAGGAGATAAAAGGAGTCTGGTGTCCAGCTCTTATGGAGGAGGCGCGGATGAGCTTGTTTCTGAGCACTTCAGCTTACAGTCATGATGTGGGAGAAAAAAAGAGACACATTGAGCTTCTTGTGTTGAGTTTCAGGCCAAGCCTGGGAGGGTACCGTCTCTGGCAGCGCTTCATTTTCGCACCATTGCATCCAAGGTTGTGCGTGAGAGAGTTTGTGGGAGAGTGTGTGCCAATGTGAAAATCAAATGGGAATCCAGACCTCTCTAGTCTTCCTCCCGGGCCCTGACAGCGCTCTGCAGGGCAGTCTCGACTCACACATCAAAAGCGCTCCAACCAGACGGAAATGACTGAAGCAATTTCTGTTGCGAGAAAATTACACAAGGACGAAATGTTTACTCAGACGTGGAGCGGAATAGAGATAAAATGAAGCCGAATGACTCCTCGTACCTGTTTCGGGAGCTGATTGCAGCCTGTTCTGTTTAGGTAGGGCTTTATGGATCTCACTGGGATCTGACAGTACGACCTTCAGTGAAGTGAATAGTCTAATGGCCTGTGAAGGACAGTGGACTGAAATGGGAGGCAAGAAAGTGTGAACCTGGTGGGACAGCGCATTTATCAAAAGCCCTAAACCTTGAATCTAAACGTAGTGTGCTCTGCAGAGAGCTTGTGCCCTGAGGCCTATCACAGCATCAGCCATAACTGTCTAGAAAAGATGGATAGAGAAGATCAGCCTGTTGTAGGGTCTGTGAAATAGGAAACATCTTCAGTAATATATTGATCGAATGTCAGATTTCACTTTGTAATCTAATGAAATGTTTTGTGATGTGTTTTCTAAATTATCAATGCGTAAAATTAGATATTTTAAGTTAGACATTTTGAGAGACTTGTATGTTGAGATCATAGACTGTAAAATGATGACGTATGTAGGATGACGTACCTTTACTCTCCCATTATGGAAAAATTAAAGGGATACTCCACCGTTTTTTCATATTAAACTATGTTATTCCCTTAACTAAGACGAGTTGATACATACCTCTCTCGTCTCAGTGCGTGCACTAAATCGCTCTGTCTTGCGGCGAAACTTTGTTAGCACTTAGCTTAGCCCAGTTCATTCAATAGGGGCCAAGCAGAGAAGCTACCAAACACTTCCACGTTTTCCCTATTTAAATACAGTTACTCGAGTAGTGTAACTCGACCTAGGACGGTGACACAAAACAAAACGTTGCGCTTTTCTAAGCGTGTAAAATGGATAACTATATTGTGTGGCGGAATACCATAGCAAGTGCTCGGGAGCACTTTGACTTGGCGCAGTAATATCTTCACTCGTAAAAAGTCCTCTCACCGGCCCCCGCTCCCTCTCATTTCCGTCAATAGAACCAACGTGACCTGCACCAGTAGTAATAGTTTGAGCAGAGTTGACGAAGTATCAGGTTGTAGGAAGATAGTTTGTGGACAATCATGGTTATAACGTGCATCGTAAAGGGTTGTGATAACAAGGAGAAGGTATATAGTGCCGTCATGTTTCACAGAATTCCAACTCACCACATACAGCGGAGAGCTTGGTTAGCTGCTTTGAACAAGAATCCAAAAACACTGTTGCTGTTCGCAACAGTCACACTTGCACCACCAATTGCTGTTTGCCCGTGTTCTTTCGCCGGCTCCGGTCTGTTCTGGTTCGTATCTTTTTTCCCTCTCACGGTCCATAAGAGCTAATTCCTCCTCCGTGTACTCGGGTTCAAACAGATATGGCTCTGGGTCCGCTACAAACTAGTCATAATCATCTACAAAGTCCGCCATTGCAAATGATATCTTGCAGTTTGCTAATAGCACAGGTGGTAAAAGTCACGTTGGTTCTATTGACGGAAATGAGAGGGAGCGGGGGCCAGTGAGAGGACTTTTCACGAGTGAAGATATTACTGCGCCAAGTTAAAGTGCTCCCGAGCAATTGCTATGGTATTCCGCCATACAATATAGTTATCCATTTTACACGCTTAGAAAAGCGCAACGTTTTGTTTTGTGTCACCGTCCTAGGTCGAGTTACACTACTCGAGTAACTGTATTTAAATAGGGAAAACGTGGAGGTGTTTGGTAGCTTCTCTGCTTGGCCCCTATTGAATGAACTGGGCTAAGCTAAGTGCTAACAAAGTTTCGCCGCAAGACAGAGCGATTTAGTGCACGCACTGAGACGAGAGAGGTATGTATCAACTCGTCTTAGTTAAGGGAATAACATAGTTTAATATGATAAAACGGTGGAGTATCCCTTTAAGCTGCCAATGTCCCAATATGGCGCTGACATCAAGGTCCCGCCCACACTCCTGCAGAATCTGTTAGTACAGTTCAACTCATTATGTCGGCGTGAAATAAACAATTGTGGAAATGTAGAAATTAAAGTTAAAGTTCCAATATCCTCCCAAAGATCCCAAAAAAAGCCAGTTGGTGCCTCAGTGACTACTTCGCTCAGAGAAGCAGTCAATCTCAGCTGTCAGTCAATCAAATGAAATAACCAAAACCAAACTTGTTTTAAAAACGAACACTTGGACTTATATCAACGTGATTAAAAACTACCTAAAATGACAGAAACCATCTTTTTAAAAAAAGGTAAAATTTGATTGTTTAGTTTTTCTCACATCCCATTTGATTACATGGAAAGGGCGGGGTTACCTATACTGCATCCAGTCACGTGGGGGTGATCGAAAGGTTTTGGCTTCACTTTTCAGGACTTGTGTGGCACACTTGGCTCAGATTAGGGCTGGGCGATGTATCGAATGCTTTTGTCACGCGCATTTCTTCAGTAAAGCCGGTTCCCTGATTACCGCTAAATGCCACGCAATATCACGTTCAATATCGATATGTATCGCCGTCGATATTGAACGCGATATTGCGTGGCTTATTAGTGATCTACGGCTCTGTCTATTAAATGCCGCTCCATTTGAAAGCAGGTGATGGCGATTTAGCGGTAATCAGGGAACCGGCTTTACTGAAGAAATGCGCGTGACAAAAGCATTCGATACATCGCCCAGCCCTAGCTCAGATGTGTTCATAATATGTGCTATTTGTAAAAGTTTTTATTATTAGTATTGTTTAAGTTGTTGGTCAAGTTGTTGGTTAAGTTAAGTTATTATTAGTATTGTTTAAGTTGTTGGTTGGAATAAGAAGTAAATGGATGTCTTTGACCGTTGCACCACATGTTAAGATGTCAAGGTAAAAAAAAATGCATCTTAAGATGCCTATTGAGGGTAAAAAAAAAAGGGTGAACTTTTAAAAACATATGTCCGGTAAGCACTATAGCCTGGGACACACCAAGATGAAGTCAAAGAGCTAGCGGCGATGAAAGCCAACTGTGTTGCCGCCTCTCGTTGGCTTCATCTCAGGCAAAAAGCTACACTTGAACACACCAAAAGGACAAAAGGCGACTGTCAACTAGCATGTGCGTTCTGTGCCTGCGTGCAAGTAAATATCTGTCTCTGTAAGTAAAGTAAATATCTGTCTATTTCTGGAGACTGAAACTAGGACTGCAGAAATACAAACCATAAACAAAGCAGTGCTTGCTTACCATTTTAAATATCAATCACGCTGATCACTTTCTTCATTCCAGTCAGCTAATGGTATTATGAAAATATTTGTGCATTCAAATGCTCAGGTAAGATAATGTAAAATTATAATAGTCTTCTGTCTGTAACATCTTGAGTTCTTTGCTCACTTTCAGCACTTTTGCTTATTCTCTAGCACTGACTCGTTTGCTAAGCTAAACAGCCAATCAGAGTTCTCTCTCTCACCGATGGCCGGACGCCGATTCAACATGCTGAATTGGCCCATAAAATCAGTGCCAACGGTGTGGAATACACTGAAAAACTAAGCTGACCGACGCTCATAAATGGCCCGACACTGCCTGACAGTCGACCATCAACTTGGTTTATCCTGGCCTTTAGTCTTCAAATTTGCTCAAATTATTTGAAGATTAGTTGCATACAATAGACAATGCATTTAAATATTGTTACATATTTGTAAACCTATCTCTTGGAGGGATGCTTGATTCTGGGATTTCTAACTTTGCAGTGTAGGAACAGATTCTGTTGCTGATATATGTTGCTAAATAAAGTGCTTTAGGAATGATGGGGTCCTTGTTTTCAGTGCATTCACAAACCTTGTATGCGTAGAGAATATAAACCTCTTCATGCAAAATTCAAAAGCATGCTTCGCTCTAGATCTGAGACAATAATTGCACATTCAATTATTTAACGATCTCTGGAAATGTATTTGTTTCTCTGGGAAAACATAACCACTCACAGAAAGAATATGTCTCATCAGTTAGGCATCAAAGTCTACCGCAGGTCAATGTAATTAAACTGATTTTATGTGTGTGCGTTAGATGTATTACCTAAGGTTGTGGTCTTCCACTTAATTGACACCTAATCTAAAATGCAAACAGCAAGTTGGGTGAAGCCACCAATTAAGAATCAGAGGTTTGATGTCAAGAATGAGATCCATTGACTGAACGGCTGCCATATGGAGGCACCATTTTGAAGTCACATTAGCCTTGAGCTCATTCAAGCCATCTCGTGTTTACGTCAAATTTAGCAGTCGAAGAGACTCTCTCACAGCTTCAGTCTGAGTTTAAAGGGTTAGTTCACCCAAAAATGAAAATTATGTCATTAATGACTCACCCTCATGTCGTTCCAAACCCGTAAGACCTCCGTTCATCTTCGGAACACAGTTAAAGATATTTTATATTTAGTCCGAGAGCTTTCTGTCCCTCCATTTAAAATGTATGTACGGTATACTGTCCATGTCCAGAAAGGTAATAAAAACATCATCAAAGTAGTCCATGTGATATCAGTGGGTTAGTTAGAAGTTTTTGAAGCATAGAAAATACATTTTGGTCCAAAAATAACAAAAACTACGACTTTATTCAGCATTGTCTTCTCTTCCGGAATCCTTTTCATTGAATTGATTCCATTGAATTGATTCCATTGAATCCTTTCATCTGTCGGCGTTGGTAATGCACTTTTACCTCCTTGTTTTTGGCGATTAGGACATTCGCGACATGCACATTTACACACCATTTAAAAAAAATATAGCAATACCAAAATACAAACAATGTAGAATAGCTTGAATACAGCGTGCGTCTCCCTCAGAGTGTAAACGAAGCTCGGGCGCACCGGATAACACGTCAGCAGCGTCACTACGGAGTCGTGAACCCGGATTGACAACAGACCCGGAAGAGAATAAAATGCTGAATAAAGTCGTAGTTTTTGTTATTTTTGGACCAAAATGTATTTTCGATGCTTCAAAAACTTCTTCTAACTAACCCACTGATGTCACATGGACTACTTTGATAATGTTTTTATTACCTTTCTGGACATGGACAGTATACCGTACATACATTTTCAATGGAGGGACAGAAAGCTCTCGGACTAAATCTAAAATATCTTAAACTGTGTTCCGAAGATGAACCGAGGTCTTACAGGTTTGGAACGACATGAGGGTGAGTCATTAATGACATCATTTTCATTTTTGGGTGAACTAACCCTTTAATGTGCTTTAGTTTAATGTTCCTTGCGAAATATTGCTAACTAAACTTAGTTAAGCAGACAGAAATACAGAAATACCCCAGCTGGTGGGTTGTGACCCTCCTGAAAGTCCTGAACATTTCCAGCAAAATTTCCATCATATTTGAATCTATGCATTGTGTGTTCTGTGGTGGAAATTATATTATGAACATTTATGGAATAAAATTGCAACATTTGACTCATTTCATAGCATTTTTAAAATATTTTTACAGTTTTTGCATAATTTGGCGAAATTAGAAAATGATAAAACATTTTATATTTATTAAATGTATTTATTTTATATTGTTTATTAATTTATTATTAATTTTTAATAAATGGATAATTATTAATAATACAATTTTTTTTTTGTATGGAAATGATGACTGTGGGACTCCTTTTTTCTCTACCTTTTTAAATATCAATGTTTTTATTTTACGCTTTTTTTGGATTATCATACATTTAAAAAGGTAATTAATGTTTTATGATGGATTTTCATAGTTTAAAATTAAAATTCTGAGTCTAGAATAATGGCAAAACAAAATCAATACACAAGTGGCATTTGAAAACTAGCGTAAATAAAAAATGACGGCATGGAAAACACTGAAGAATCTATTAACCACACAAATACATTAAACCAGCTCAAACACAGGCAATCTGTACTTCTCATGCTTACAACAGGCCTTTGATAATATTTAAAAGACTTGGTCCATTCTCATGGTACCCACTGCTTGGTGAAAAGTGCGTTACACACAGATTGGACCAGTGCTCTGCAATAAGGGCCCCATTCAGACGCCAGCTTTGCCGTTGTGCCTCTCTGCTCTCATTAAGCGACCTGTCAGTCACGGCACCGCTGGAACTCCACACGTCGGCGTGGGATACCTCGCTCGCCCCTCATACCGCTGGGCGGAACGACACTCGGCATCATGAAGTGGGAAGCAGAATTAATGAATCGCAAACGTCTTTGAATTATAATGTTTAAAGGGGGTGGCCTTCTCTAATAAATCTTATGCTTCTGTGGCGGCAGGTAATTGAACCTCCCCTGGCCCCATTACCTGAGGTCGCATGAATATAAGGGCATGAATATGGATCAAATTGGAGAAATGGTTGCAGCGTGTGCTCGTCTGACTGACAGGCGAGGATGGTGTCTTGAGATGCCGCCCTTGACCTGCATTTGCATTCTCATTTGACAGAGCGCGACAGGCGATGAAGGACGCTTGTGTTTTGAGTGCCGTGATTTCTGTCCATAATGAAGTGACTGATTTGTGTGGGTGTTTCTTCAAGTATGAGCACTTTTCTTTGTCCCAGGAGTTGATTTTTATTAAAAGTGAAGGTCACATTAAAACTGTCATGCAAACTTTTCAAATACCTTTTATGTATAAATATTATGATTTACTCTTCTTATAGATCTAAACTATTCAATTTCACACATGGTAAAATACCATTTAAATATTTATTGTGTGAAAATGATTACACTGTCATTCAAACTTTTGTACTTGGCTTCATTTATTTGATCAAAAATACAGAAAATATTTTTAGAATACAACTGTATTACTGTATTTTAATATGCAATTTATTCCTGTGCTCAAGAAATAGTTCTTATTGCTATCAACAGTTGTGCTGCTTAATATTTTTTTGCAAACATGATTTTTTTTCAGGACTCTTTAATGAATAGAAGGTTCAAAAGAACATTTATTTGAGATATACTCAGCAAAAAAAGAAACGTCCTCCCACTTTCAACTACTTTTTTTCCCAGCAAATTTCTTATTATGGGTAAATAATTGTATGAACATAAAAAGATTGAACAAGTGAGACATAAACGGGACAAATTTCACAGACATTTGATAAACAGGTTCAAATGTTTCCACCAGCTGGACCGAGAAAGATTTGCCAGTTCTTGTGAGATGTTGCTCCACTCCTCCGCCAAGATGCTTGCAAGTTTTCGAACACATCAGGGGGTCACACGTGGTTTGGCACTGTAAGGATGATCAGCTGTCCTTCCTGCCTCCCTGTATCACTGTCTTAGGTGTCTTACATTACGGTCATTGCAGTTTATTGCTCTGTCCACATCTGTAGTCCTCATGCCTCCCTGCAGAAGGACTATGTCATGTTAACGCAGATGATCAGGAACCCTGGGCATCTTTCTCCTGGTGTTTTTCAGAGTCCGTAGAAAGGTCACTTTAATGTCTTGAGTTATTGGAACGTTGACATTAGTTTTCTTTCGCCTGTAAACTGTTAGCCTCATAAGGATTGTTCCACAGGTGCATGTGCAAAAATTAAAATACAGTATCCTAAAAAAGGGACGTTTCTTTTTTGCCGAGTTTAGAATTTTTTTTTTGTAACCATGTACAAGACTTTATTGTCACTTTTGACCAATTTGTTGAATTAAATTATTAATTTCTTTCAAAACGAAAATCTTACTAACCCCAAACTTTTTAACAGTTTCAATTCTGGTGCCTTTTCTACGGAAGAGGATTAGGGCCAAGCATTAATAAAAAAAAAAAAAAAAACATCTCGAGATTAAAGTTGTTAAATTTCGAGAAAAAACTCGTTCAATTTTAAGAAAAAAGTCGAAATAAAATGTTGAGAATAAACTCGTTAAATTATGAGAAAAATGTCATTAAATTTCGAGAAAAAAGTCGATAAAATGTTGACAATAAACTCATAATTTAATGACTTTATTCTCAACATTTTATCTCTACTTTTTTCTCGAAATTTAACAACTTTAATCTCGAGATGGTTTTATTTTTTTATTATTGCTTGGCCCTAATCCTCTTCCGTACTTTTCCACCATAATTAACAATTTTGCTACTAATAAGATTTTATCAAAAGCTATTGTACAAGGCATGTTTGAAGAGCTATGAGGTTTGATCTCACGCATCAAGCAAGTACGGTTGAGCTTCTGTTTGTGTTCGCAGATCAATGTTTATATAGCCTAAATTCAATCCGAATCTCTCAAATTTCTTTAAAATCTCTTCATTTTTGTTCTGAAGATGAACGAAAGTCTTATAGGTTTGAATCCACATGAGAGTGAGTAAATAATGACAAACTTTGATTTTTGGATGAACTATCCCTTTAAAGAAAGTGAAGTACAGCTAAAATTGGTTTTGTTTTCTAGGTAGTTGAGATCTGTTCGTAATTTTTTCCTTTTAATTATAAAGCCAGAAAAGGACAGTCTTCTTCACTTACACTCATTTACTCTGAGCTTAAGTGGTTTCTTGACTTTTCTTTTTTTATTTTACACCTCACAGAATGTGATCAACTTTTTTTAAAAAAAGTTTTGAAGTCATTTCTCACTTTTCAATGAGATGTCTTGTCAGTGTCTTTGAATTCAATCGCTCTGCTGCATTGTAAGAATCAGTATGTTTTTTTTTCTCATTCCTGAAGCTAATAGATTCTCTAGGTCATTCTCAAGGTGAATTTCTGTTTATCTGCTGGAGGCACATCTACTCAATTGGAATTGGCTGAGTGCTCGAACTCAAGTGATTAATAATGTGTGCATATAGCAGGCACTTGATGTAATGACACAATATCAAGCACAATATAAGGCCAAATACATTCACAGAATATAAAACCAAATACTTTCACAGTCAGTTTAAACCCTAGTAGTTTTAAAAGATATCATCTGCACAAAATAATAAATGATAGATTTATAACGGTACTAAAGCCCTATTTGGAAGGAGTAGTTTCCACAGGTGTACTTTGTGATTTTAATCCTATCCAAATCTGCCATGTCTTTGTTTTTCTCACACAACCTCAGTAAAAATGCCAGGGCAAGTTACCTACTGTTTTTCGGCAAACTCAATGGTCCTCTATCTAAATCTAAATCTAAGTCTAAATGTGAATGTCTGTGATTGACAATATCGTATTATACTAACGCTTGTTTTTGACCTATCTGAGCTACTGTTTACATACCAATCTTTCCCATGCATTTCAATATATATGGTATCCGATGAAAAAATAAAATTATAAAATTAAAGGTGCCCAAGAATGCTTTTTCACAAGATGTAATATAAGTCTAAGGTGTCCCCTGAATGTGTCTGTGAAGTTTCAGCTCAAAATACCCCATAGATTTTTTTAAATTAATTTTTTTAACTGCCTATTTTGGGGCATCATTAACTATGCACTGATTTTTTTCAGCGCGCCGCCCCTTTAATTCGCGTGCTTCCTGCCACACGAGCTCTCGATTATATTACAGCACATTTCCAAAGTTCACACAGCTAATATAACCCTCAAATGGATCTTTACAAGATGTTCGTCATGCATGCTGTATACATGCTTCGAATTATGTGAGTAAAGTATTTATTTTGATGTTTATATTTGATTCTCTATGAGTTTGAAGCTGTGCTCCATGGCTAACGGCTAATGCTACACTGTTGGAGAGATTTATAAAGAATGAAGTTGTTTATGAATTATACAGACTGCAAGTGTTTAAAAATGAAAATAGCGACGGCTCTTGTCTCCGTGAATTCAGTAAGAAACGATGGTAACTTTAACCACATTTAACAGTACATTAGCAACATGCTAACGAAACATTTAGATAGACAATTTACAAATATCACAAAAAATATCATGCTATCATGGATCATGTCAGTTATTATTGCTCCATCTGCCATTTTTTGCTATTGTTCTTGCTTGCTTACCTAGTCTGATGATTTGGTTTTGCACATCCAGACGTTAATACTGGCTGCCCTTGTCTAATGCCTTTAATAATGTTGGGAACATGGGCTGGCATATGCAAATATTGTGGCGTACACCCCGACTGTTACATAACAGTCGGTGTTATGTTGAGATCCGCGTGTTTTCTGGAAGTCTTTTAAACAAATGAGATTTACATAAGAGAAAGCAATGGCGTTTGAAACTCAATGTATGTCTTTTCCATGTACTGAACTCTTGTTATTCAACTATGCCAAGGTAAATTAAAATTTTGAATCTAGGGCACCTTTAATTAATTACTATTAGTGTCAGCTAAGATACTTGTCTAGATGTCTGTGCTCACTTACAGTATGTGGGTTTATTATAAACATCCCCTTCTATAAACTCATGTAAAGTTTATTTAAATAGGGTTTTAATAATCAATTAAAGTTACATCAATAAAATATATGCCTCATACATGATGCACGTGAGCACAGCAGATGACCTTTTGTAACGCCCATGTCTAGAATACACACACTCCCACCTCTGTAATAAACACAGAGATGTTTAGTCCCATCCAAATCGGTACATGAAATCACAGACGTTGGGTGATAAGAATTGTAACTCAAACATTGTTTAGAAAACTAGTCCCATCCGAATAGGGCTTTGAGTTATATTTGAGGTTTTTGTTCACTTCCAGTTACAAGCACTAATATACACACTGCATACCTTGCTAGTAATGGAGGCATCCTCTAATGTGTCCTTAGCAGAGATAGAGTCATCATCTGATAGAATTGCAATTAATTCCCTCATGATTTTTTCACATCAATACGCTCAGTATTAAGAGCTACTTAGCTTGAGTGTCTACAAACAGTTCTGCTAACTGGAGGTTCATGATCGGGGTACAGATATATTATAGAGTGAATATTATAAGCCCACAATGCTGTCACCTAGATGTTTCTCTTGGATAAGGACCAATAATATTTAGTTAGTGGTCAAATTGAAATGCCTTATATACTTATTTTTTCACATGACAAACATACAATTCACTCCAAAATGAAACTCACTACCTCAACCTCATGTGTTTTTTTTTTTGTTTTTTTTCTTCTTCTTATTTTTTTTGCACAGAAAAACAAAACAAAAACATATATATGCAGAGAAACGATTATTTCAGCCTTCATTCTGACCCTCTGTCTGAAATTATCCTTCTTTTAAGGGCGGCTCCTTCAAAGCTTGTCAGTAAATGGCCACTGTTATAATTGGCTGAAGTCATTACATAGAAAACTGTATCAATGGCAACTCACTATTGCATGTGTCAAAGCAAATATTCTTTCGCTCTTCCATTTGTCCTGTTAACAGACTCAAGCTGAATGCCCATCAGCACACTGTATATAGTGTAGACAGCATCAGTGATTATAATGGGTTGGATGTGATGCAACGCTCACATCCAGTGTAGGCAAGTCAACATTAAAGGTGCCATCGAATTGAAAATTGAATTTACCTCGACATAGTTGAATAACAAGAGTTCAGTACATGTAAATGACAAACAGTGAGTCTCAAACTCCATTGTTTCCTCCTTCTTATATAAATCTCATTTGTTTAAAAGACCTCCGAAGAACAGGCGAATCTCAACATAACACCGACTGTTACGTAACAGTCGGGATCATTAATATGTACTCCCCCAATATTTGCATATGCCAGTCCATGATCGAGGCATTACACAAGGGCAGCCAGTATTAATGTCTGGATCTGTGCACAGCTGAATCATCAGACTAGGTAAGCAAGCAAGGACAACAGCGAAAAATGGCAGACAGAGCGATAATAACTGACATGATCCATGATAACATGATATTTTTAGTGATATTTGTAAATTGTCTTTCTAAATGTTTAGTTAGCATGTTGCTAATGTACTGTTAAATGTAGTTAAAGTTACCATCGTTTCTTACTGTATTCACGGAGACAAGAGCCGTCGCTATTTTCATTGTTAAACACTTGCAGTCTGTATAATTCATAAACACAACTTCATTCTTTATAAATCTCTCTAACAGTGTAGCATTAGCCGTTAGCCACGGCGCACTATCAAACTCATTCAGAACCAAATGTAAACATCCAAATAAATACTATACTTATGCGATTAAACATGCTGCATGACGAACACTTTGTAAAGATCCATTTTGAGGGTTATATTAGCTGTGTGAACTTTGTTTATGCAATGATAGAGTCGAGAGCTCGGGAGGGGGCGGAGAGCGCGAGCAATTAAAGGGGCTGCAGCCTGAATCGGCGCATTTCTAATTATGGCTCAAAATAGGCAGTTAAAAAAATGTATTAAAAAAAATCTATGGGGTATTTTGAGCTGCAACTTCACAGACACATTCAGGGGACACCTTAGACTTATATTACATCTTGTAAAAAAACGTTCGATGGCACCTTTAAAGCGACTGAATGACAGTGGGCGAGGCCTATAGTGAGATGATGTATAACTATCCATCGATGTCTTGCTCTGGAGGCAGTCATATGCAAATGTATTTGCCCAAATGACATCACATGTCACCCAGTATCAGAATGCGCGTTTTTGGAGCTTGATTAAATTTTGTCATCAGAGTTTATTTGAAATCATTAATCTTTTTATTTAAATTTTTTAATTTCTTAATTATCATTAGGAAATGTCTTGCTTTGTTCATGAAACACAAGCAGAACGACTATTTTGTACCTGCGGATACTTAAGCAATTATTTCTAACATCAATGGCTCCTTTTTTTCCCCCACCCTGCAGAAACAATGGTAGAGATTTGAACGTCAGCAGGTTAAAAATAGCTCGGTGTAAAAGTGGTTTGCTGTAAGAACATATCCTCCACCACCGGGAGATGCGGCTAATGGAACACATGCTAAAGCCGTCATGTTGGCATATTGGCGCTAATGGACTCTCTGTGTGTTCTGGTCTCCTTTGTTTGAGTGTCCCGCAATCTCTCATGACATTCAGAGATTTAGCCTTCAACAAATCATTACACACCACCTGTGCACATCAGTCGGTCTAGTTTCATCCTGCTCCAGCTACATTTTTCACTAATATTTAATAGAACAAAACCAGCACATGATGTACTCTACTTTTATCTTTGTATTTCGTCTTTTCGAAGAATATTTAATCAGACTTGTATATTAAAATACCAAGCGTGTGCCTGGTTGTGTGTGTGTGGTTGTTCCTCTGTATTTTGTCTGTGATTGCATGCTGCTGAATGGACTCATTATCTTCATTACAGTGTGCATTGCAAAATAGTGCTGTCTGCATATTTGTTAGTCAGATTTGTGGCCATTAGATATTTATACATTATTCAAACAGTACAAAGTTGCACAGAACAATTTGTCTAAGCACACAAAAAAAGTCCCATTATGATAAACACCACTTTGTATTTTCATTTGCTGTATCTTGGATGTTGAAGAAATGCATTTGAGTAGTTTATTTTTAGGAAGATAATGCAAATTATGACACACATAAGCACAAATAACACAATAAGCACAGAGGTTGACTTGACCTTCCATTTCCTGTCTGGACCAGAAGAATTACTTTTCTTCCTTGATAAAATAACCATATTTATTACAGATATCATTATTGGATGCTAGGGGTGTGACGAGACTAAACTGTGACGAGATTTCTCGTCGAGGCGTAAAGTAGTCTCGTGATGTTGCCATGACAGAGTGTTAGGATGATTAGGAAAGAATATGCCACCGCTACGTTTACATTATGCCTCCACTGTCGTTTTGCTTTGTATTTAAATAAAAAAAAAAAAACATTTAATTCAGTTGGATAACGGTCGCCGCCGCTCCATATTTACACAGTTACGCGCGACCATTTAAAAGTGAAAGTAAACGCGCGCGCGCATTCAAACGTGATTTCAATACCCCGCATTTTGAAAGCGGCTCACTGATGAATACAGATATCTCTCAATATGAAAGCTATTTTAGGCTGGGCAGTGTAGTTGTAACCATCTCTGAGCTCTGTATCAAAGAAAAATTTGGTCTTATTTGATCTTTGAATATTGAGAGAGTGCGATTATGGTTGCACTTATTGTAAAGTGTTACCATAAAAATGAATAACAGTTTTCTCTTCTTATTATTTACTAGTACAAACAATAAGGTTTCATTTGTTAACATTAGTTAATGCACTGTGAACTATCATGAACTAACAATGAATGACTATTTTTATCAACTAACAAAGATTAATAAATACTGTAGCAAATATATTGCTTGTTGTTAGTTGATGTTGGTTAATACATTAATGTTAATAAATGAGACCTTATTGTAAAGTGTTACCATTTTTATTTATACTGTTTTTATTTCTGTGATCAGATTGTGGAGAGGAGTTCAGTTAGGAGGTCAAAAGCTGTAGAAGCTCATAATTCATGTACAGTAAGATCTGAAGAGACTGAAATCATACAGGAGGGAAGTCAGTCAGTTGAGTTCGTGGCAAAACCTTTTACATTACTTGAGTATTGTTGTCTTTTACTGCATATGATAATTCAGTCTTAGAAAGTAGAACTGAAATGACATTCATTACAAAATGATTAGTTAAAACATTTCAAATACACCTGCAGAATATTTTTTCTAGTCATGTATTTCGCCATCTTGTCTCGTCTCGTGAACTCAATCTCGAGTCTCGTCTCGTCTCGTGAGATACTGGTCTCGTCACACCCCTATTGGATGCTATATCTTAAATGTAAAGAATTGCAACAGTGTAGCAATGTTTCGAATGTTTATTGTTGCATAATGAATTTTACATACCAATTTTAAAATACGATGCAGTATATAGTATACTGCACAGTATGCAGTAGGCTAGTATTCCAGCCTTTGACAGTGAAAGCGATATGGCTCAGTGATTTCTGAGAGACGACTTGTCAAGCTGTTGGCTGTTTTTATAATTGCTTCATAAGACTTACTTCCAGTGCTCTTTAAAGGAATAGTTCACCCGAAAATGAACATTTTGTCATCATTTACTCACCCTCATGTCATTCAAACTCCATATTATTTTCTTTCTTCAATGAAGCATAGAATGTCTGTACTTCTGCCTGCAGAGTGGACAAAAGCACCATAGAAGTACTCTATGACTTTTACATTATATTACATTATATTTTTGTTATCCCAAGTTTGACATCATGTGTCAGAAATTTGAGAACTAAAACAAAGTGGTCATAAGGGGGTCATCATGACATAAAGATGAGTAAAAGGACTATTGCAGTTGTTTTATGGAACAATCAGACTGTTTATGAGTCTGTCTGAAGCTCTAGTCTGGCCTGATAATGAGGGATGAATAAGTAGAGAGGGAGGTAAAGAAAGTTTAGAGTATGTAGTGTTGTTTTACTGCATGTTACGGCTGATTCAGGCTGACAAGCCAGTACATGTTATTTTTATCTAATCTTTTCCTTTCACTCTGTATGTGCTCACACACACTCTCTCTGCAGTGCACACACAACATACAAACCGCCTGTGCCGTTCTTTATGGGTTTAATTTGCTTTTGCTTTATATCAGAGGTCTAATGTGTAATAATGTTTGTGTCTGTAAAATGAAGGGAAGAGAAAACCAGAGAAAAAAAGAGGAGCATATATGCATATATACATTTTCCACTGAGCTGCTTTCTCTACTGCTATAAACTGTTTATGGTCTGTGCCCGCTTGCATAAAGCATCTTAAGTTTTTCCCTTAAGTATGACACTTAAGGCGTGATTTCCCCTTAACTAAGGGAATGATTTAAGGGTGTTGCATATAATCTCTTAAACTGTTCACTTAGGTAAGGGAAACTGTTAAGTGTTTAACGACAGCATCCCAGGATTTGCCGTTGAAAAATTCTACTGTTGCCATGGACACGTTATTTGTTAATACCGATCGCGACATGTTTTCACAGAAAACAACTTACGATGGATAAAGAAAGCAATAAATAAAACCAAATATGAAAGAGAAAGACCAGACGAGAAACTCAAATTGATAGTTTACTCAAAATTGAGAATTCTGCCGTCATTCACTCACCCTCATGTCGTTCCAAACCCATAACACGTTCATTCATCTTTGGATAACAAATAAATATATTTTTAATATTCTTTCATCATTTATTTCCATTTATTGAAAGACATCCATATGATTACGGCTGTGTCGGGAGCTCAAACGAGCGTGCAAGAACCAATCAGGTTTGTTTTTGCGTGTGATGCACGCACGTTTGCGCTTCCGTTGACTATATAAGATATGTGCTACATATGCGATTTCATTAACGTTTATGTGAATAAACTGCTAAAGTACAATTTGTTTATCATATAAAGCGGTCGATCGTGTCTCGTTAGAAGACTTGGATTGAACCTGCTCACTCCGTGTAACACTTAAGGTGAAGTTTTATCTGTCAGTCTTCAGCTCTGACTATTTCCTGTGGCGGCACAGGGAAAATGTAACCTATTCCTCTTAGAGCGCTAGTGGTGATTTGTAATGTTTCTATAATTCATTCTTTTCCCTAAAATTTAGAGTATGTGATTTTATTCAGGATTAATTATACATGCTTGGTGTTCTCCTGCTGCGTCTCGGCTTAAAGCTGGCTAAGACGAAATGATGGTTTTCTCTTTTCTTGAGCTGAACTCTGTTCAATAGCTCTTTAGTCAAAAATAGAAACACTCACTCTGCATTTAAAAGACAAGCTGATAGTGAATATAAGGTTTTGTGATACTTCTTGGCTTAAAGGCAGCCGTTTTACATCAGTCGTCACTCTTTATTTCAATTTTATTTATAAGAAGTTCTATTGGCGCAAATGAAGGGGCTGTCAAGATTGAGGTTCGTCTTCCTCTGAGGCTTCTGGAAAGCCATATGTTCTCCTTCAGTTGACACAGACAACCCCACAGTTTGCGGCTTTCCCCTCCGTCCTGCTAATTAAAGGGATAGCTCACCCAAAAATGAAAATTCTTTCATTTGCTCAACCTCGTATTGTTCCAAACCTGTTAGACATTCATTCTTCTGTGAGATATGGTTTGAACCCCAAGGGCTTCATTGTGTGGACAAAAGCAGTTTTCAACATTATTCAAAATGTCTTTTGTTTTATAAGGGGAAGGGTTACCATAATGTGTTGCTATTTCTTTAATTTAATACTGCTGTAGATGGTGACACAAGTACTCTAACTAATCTTAAAATAGGTTAAAAGGCAAATGGCAGAGACTGATAAGTACCAGAAACAATTTATGGTGCGTTCCATTTTTCCTTGGAAGTGGGAAATTCCTATTTCCCAGTAGAAACATTTAACTGGAATACCCAGTCAGAGTTGCGACTGGGAAACTCGGGGGAACTGCAACAAATCCAACTTCAGAATCCAAAATGGCTGCTCGGTGCATCAACTACTGAAACAGTAGTAATATATGAAGACTCTAAGTGCCGTCTGAAATTTTCTTCTAAAATGAGCATTTTTATCGAGCTTGTATGTTTATGTTCAGTTAATTCACATTAATGGCAATGAAAATTAGCTATTAATTGCCATTAAAGTGAAATTACTGAACCTAAACATACAAGCTTGATAAAAATGCTAATTTTAGAAGAAAATTTCAGTCGGCACTTAGAGGCTTTTGCATCTGAAGTCTTCATATTGTTTATTATCAATAATAAAAATATCACTTCTGAGTCTCAATAGTGCACACAGTACTGTCCAACCTATATTTATGGACGTGATACTTCAGCATTATCAGTGCAAAATATCGCTTTTTTTTTGTTTGTATTTCGAAAGAGCAAGCACAACAAAAGTTTGCCTGGACGTGTCCATCTTAGATTTCTGACCTGTGTACTGGAATGCGGTCAACTCTACTCTGACATCATTCCCAAATCCGACATCCGATCTTCCGAGGTAAATGGAACGCAGCATCACACTAGCGTTCAACAGTTTGGGGTCAGTATAAACATTTTGAAAGAAGACTCTTATGCTAACAGAGGCTGCATTTTTTTAAAAAAAATCAAAATACAGTAGGGTTTGAAAGTTTGTGAACCCCTTTCAGAATCTGTGAAAATGTGAAAATTTTTAACAAAACAAGAGAGATCATACAAAATGCATGTTATTTTTTGTTTAGTACTGTCCTGAGTAAGATATTTTACATAAAAGAGGTTTATAGTCCACAAGACAAAAAAATAGCTGAATTTATTAAAATAACCCCGTTCAAAAGTTTGGGAACCCTTGGATCTTAATACTGTGTGTGGTTACCTGATGATCCATGACTGTTTTGTGATGGTTGTTCATGAGTCTCTTGTTTGTCCTGAGCAGTTAAACTGAGCTCTGTTCTTCAGAAAATTCCTCCAGGTCCTGCAGATTCATCAGTTTTCAGCATCTTTTGCATATTTGAACCCTTTCCAGCAGTTACTGTATGATTTTGAGATTCATCTTTTCACGCTGAGGACAACTGAGAGACTCAAACACAACTGTTAAAAAAGGTTTAAACGTTCACTGATGCTCCAGAAGGAAACACGATGCAATAAGATCTGGGGGGTTTCATTTAGTACTGCCCATCGGAACCAACAGAAGATACTTGCATGTTTCCCAGAAGAAAAATTAAGTATAATTTACCTTGATTTTCAAATTCATAAAGTTTTCACCCCCCGACTCTTAATGCGTCGTGTTTCCTTCTAGAGCATCAGTGAATGTTTGAACCTTTTTTAATAATTGTGTAGTTTGAGTCCCTCAGTTGTCCTCAGTGTGAAAAGATGGATCTCAAACTCATACAGTCACTGCTGGAAAGGGTTCAAATATGCAAAAGATGCTGGAAATCTGAAGAATTTGCAGGACCTGGAGGATTTTCTGAAGAACAGAGTTCAGTTTAACTGCTCAGGACAAACGAGAGACTCATGAACAACCATCACAAAACATAAAAACAGTCGTGAATCATCCAGGTAACCACACACAGTATTAAGATCCAAGGGTTCCCAAACTTTTGAACGGGGTTATTTTAATAAATTCAGCTATTTTTTTGTCTTGTGGACTATATGTAAACATCTTTATGTAAAATATCTTACTCAGGACAGAACTAAACAAAAAATAACATGCATTTTGTATGATCTCTCTTGTTTTGTTAAAAAATTTCACATTTTCACAGATTCTGAAAGGGGTTCCCAAACTTTCGATCCCCACTGTACACTAATATTCTCAAATATTATGACAATAATATACTGTTTTCTATTGTAATATATTTTAAATTAAAATATTCCTGTGATGGCAAAGCTGGCTTTTCAGCAGCCATTACTCCAGTCTTCAGTGTCACATGATCCTTTAGAAATCATTCTAATATGCTGATGTGGTGTTCAAGAAATGTTTCATATTATTATCAATGTTGAAAACAGTTGTGCTGCTTAATATTTTTGTGAAAATGCTGACATAAGTATTCTTTGGAACTGTTTTCTTTTACTTGTTTGTACCATTTAGCTACATCTCTAGAATTTTTGTCCCCCTCACTGGCCTTTTTCACACATTCTCAGCTGAATATAAGGCTCTTGTGCCAGTTTGTTTTTTGTTCCATGTTTACAGATTTCAGAGGGCTATTAGATGTTTAGAGCTGTTAGTCTAACGTAAAACCATTACCTCAGCTAACATCACTGCCTTGCTTACATACAGCGTGAGGTTAACCTATGGCCAAAGCCCAAGTACTGTTTACATCACTCTGTGGTCTGTGAGCTAAACTTAGCCTGCACAATCCATTGATTTCACCCCCAAAATCCTTCCAAATATTTGTATAACTATCACCGCCGTTTTATAGTTGCTAAGTAGAGTGAAGGCAGAGCAAGATGTGCACACAGCTATGTATAAAACCTCTCTGACTGCCTTTTTTTTTCAATATCTCCCGGTAGCAAAGGTTTGGCCACTTTGGTAACCTTGACCTGTTTCATGTTTCCTTCTGGTGGGTTTTATTAGCCACATGTATGTTCCTTTGGTGGTACTGATGTGTTTTGCGGTAGTTGGTTGATTCACACATCACACAGACAGGTCTGTGCTAAACATCTGTTTGAGTTATAATTACTGAGATATCCACTTTTGAAGAGCTTGAAGGACATAAAAGGTCATTTGTTGCTCCATGTGTTTCTTCTTGAAGTAAGCACCTTGATCTCCTTTAAAAGACCACACATGCACAGCCATCGTTACTTGGTTCGATTTGCTGAATCCAAATTGGTTGACCTGTGGTCATATTTATTTTAATATGTATATTATTGCATATATTTTTCTTGTATTTATGTAAATTAAATATTTTTATACAATATTTTCTACACCATCAGCAATGTTGGAAATTACACAAACCTGGCTAGATAAAAGTAATTATGGTGTCTCTCCCAGATGACCTCTCTGTGTAAAGCAGCAGAAGTTACTGGTTCTAATGATTATCCAGTTTCCTGGGCTGAGTGAAGTGGAGAAGAGTGAGAGCGTATTTTGGGCAGAGCCCAACAGGTGAACTTGATTTTCAAAAGCCCCAGATTACGTGGATCTGTCTCGAGAGCATCCACTTCAAAGACACACCAGCAGACTTTATTAAAGACTAATGTGCATGCATCGGCTCGGAGACGTCAACAGACTGGAAGTGATTTTTCTGTTTACCTTCAAGCTGGATTCCCCAGTAGACTTGATCTTGAAATGCTTAAAGAGCAGTTCAGCCAGAAAATGAAAATTCTGTCATCATTTGCTCATCCTAATATTACTTAAAACCCATGTGAACCCATGAAAACAGTTTTTTCCCCCCATGAAAGTGTAGTGGTGATGTGAATCTCTGAAAAAGATGAGAAAAAAAATCAGAACCCAATATATGATTTGTGCACTATATTACACGTCTTCTGAAGATATACACTAAAAAAAAGATTAGTAATATGCATACCCAAATAAGAATTGAACACTGTGGCAGAGGGCAACACTTATATTTTACTATATTCATCTTCATAAGACTTGGAATATAGCGCACAAGTCATTAGTAACTACTTTTATGGTAGTTTTTGTCCTTGAAAGGCCCTGCAGGACAAATTATGACTTAATTGTGTGGAAGGAAGCAAAAAGATTTTTTCATTTTGTGTTCCATGGAAGAAAGAATGTCATAAATTAGTAATTGAATCATTTTAAAACTGATGTAATTTTCTTTAAACCCTCAAAGGGGTCATGACATCAAATTTGCCTTTATCTTTTGACATATAAGAAGTCTTTGAACCATTAAAACATCCTGCAAGGTTCATAGCTTGAAACATACTCCTCATTATAAACAAAGCCTTTATTTAATCAAGCTCCAAAAACAGGATCTTTGATGTCACACATATACATTTGCATATTACTGCCTCTAAAGCAAGACATCGACGGATAGTTATACATCATAGGCCCCACCCACTGGCGTTCAGTTGCTTAACGTATTTCTCTACATTGGATGCTAGCATTGTCGCTTCAAAAAGCAAATAGAGCCCATTATAATCACTGACGCTGTCTACACTGGATACAGTATGCAAATGCGCGTTCAGTTTCTGATATTTGAGTCTGACAGCAGGACAAATAGAAGAGTGAAAGATCATTCACTTTGACACATCCAGTTTAAACAGCTCCTTTGTGTCTCTGTACAGAATTCAGAAAGATCCCAGAAAGAAATAAGTGGATGTGTTATTTTAATGGCGTCCTAGATCTTGTCGGATGATTATATGTTTGTTCGGAGCATTTGTTTTGTAAATGAGGCACTGTATAATGGAGTAAGTAAATTATTTCATAATGCTTTGTCTGTAAATTGTGGTTTTATATAATGTTTTCAAAACACTTACTCACGTGCAATAGTGAATGGGCGTTGATACCGTTTCCTGCTCGTTGATGTTAGCCAATCATAACAGTGGCCGTTTACTGACCGCCCCTTAAAAACTGCTTATTTCACTCAGAGGGTCAGAATGAAGGTTGAAAATAATAGTTTCTCTGCATATATTTGCTTTTTTGGGCAAACAACATATTAAATAAACATATTTAAAATATTGAAAAAAAACATGTCATGACCCCTTTAAAGATGTACAATTAGTTTGTATTTAATTAATGCAGTTAAAAAAGAAACTGCATTTTGAGAGTGTAATGCAACAGCACTGAAACATGACGGATTATACTCAAGGTGTCATAACAGATGGTTGCAGCTTTCTTGCATGTTCTGAGCAGAAGGAAACTAGCACCTTAGACCAAAGGATAATGGAATGCCAGTTGCACCAGCTCGCTGTAGGTCCTCCTGCTGTGAATATGGAGATGGCAGGCAGCCTTGGGCACCCCTCATTTACACACACACACCCCGCTAGATAATCTCATGGGAGAGCCGGGGCCTGTTTGATCCCATCCAACAAGGCGCAGCAGGCAGGGGGTATAATCAACCAGCTCAGCTATCCCTCCATTTCCTACCTCTCCCTCTCTTCCTCCTTTCATCCCTCTTCTTTTGTCAGTGCATAGTGATGGATAGGGCGCTCGTGGCAGAGTTCTAGCGATTTCTGTTTTTTTGATCAAGACTTGGTGCTGGAGATGCATCACAAAAAAAAGAGTGATTTTACGTGGAATGATGCCTTGATAGTCTTGTTATTTCGGGAAGCTAAAAATGTCTGCTGTAGGTAAATTAAATGTTGTATCTGTTGGGTGAGAATGTCTTTGCTCCAGGTTTTATACATTAAAGAGCTTATTTAGATATAACAAAATGTATAACAGTGTTTAAAGCTTATTTAATGTTTGAATGATATATATTTTATTTTTATTATAAAATTATGATTGTTGTTTTAATAAAATAAAAAGATAAAAGATTCATAAAAAAGATAATAAATAAAAATGTAGTTATGTTTGCAACAAATTATTATTACTAATACTACTACTTTTAGTAGTAGTATTAGTATTAGTATTTAGTAGTACTTTTATAATATTTTATTGTTATTAATATTTATGAAATTAAGAGCGTTGTTATTATAAGTGTTGTTATTAAAACAATAATGCATATTTTATTTCTATTGTATTGTCAAAAAGCAGAAATAATCTAAATAAAAAATTAGTTCTGTAAATGGTTATTGGCAGTGTTGGGGGTAACGAGTTACAAAGTAACGGATTACAGTAACGATATTACTTTTCTGGGTAACGAAGTAAAGAAACGCATTACACTAATAATATTGGTAACTACACTACTTTACTAGACTATAGGAACGCGCTTTCCTGCGTTACCCAAGCTGTGTTTGCCTGTGTGTAAAGTTCTGTCTGTTTAAGTGGTGCGTGCATGCGTGTGCCTGTATGTGTGCCGTTGCCATAGAAATCTGCTGGAGCGGGAAATGGAGTGAGACAGGGGGTTTCGGCAGGCCCGGCGCCACGAGGGGGCAAAAGGGGGCATATTGCCCCCTCAGATCTGATTTGTGCCCCCTCAGTTTCAATTTGTCCCCTTTCACCCGATCGATTTTAACTTTTTTAACGTGTACGATAACACCGGTGTGATGAGAACGCTCAATACGCTAAATTCAAACCTGCTTTCCCGCTGCTGGCGCTGAGCCAGAGATTGACGCGCTCTGTGCTTTTCATATTTCACAACTAAGTTTTCAACCATGTTTATTTGAGGTTTCAAACGTTTGAATGAGGACTGGGCTATATATAAAAAAGACATTTATAGTTTGTTAAATGCAGATTCCATACACTCATATGGAAGCTGCGATAATCCTTTTAAGTTTACTCTCTTATCCCAGTTCACCAGCCACTTACGTTTATTTCGGGAAAAATTGATGAATTTATGTAATGTAAATCCGACAGATCCTCTGTTTTATCAACTAACATGATCATTATAAAGGTGTTTAAACAAAACACATTCACTTCCACATATATGACAATCGGAAAATATATAATTCATGATATAGTTAACAAGTTTGTGAATATTTTAAGTAAAAAAGGAAAAACAAAATAAACGCGATACCTGTAGCTTGGCTGCATGACGCGTCGCCAAGGAATGAATGTAAAATAATGTTCTAAAAAAACAGGGTTTCCCAAACGGGGGTTCGGGCAAGGGAATTACAAGTTGATGACAAACAATTAATTAAATTATAATTAAATCATTACAAATCAAACAAATCGACTAAATAATAATCAAATAAAAAAAAAAACTAAATTTGGCAACAAAACTTAATATTTTATTTCTTTATTTTGCATGTGACCATTCAGTTACAGAACTGAACGCGTCTGCTCAATTCAAAGTGGGCTGAACGAGAGTCGCACTTCACTTTGCCCATTTCGCCTCACCTTTGACTGAGCGCCTATTTAAGCGAGTTTGTCTGTATTGTTTTGTTGTTGGGTTTTTTATTAAGAATAATAATAAACTCATCATTAATGAACCCATCATTAAAATGCATTCACGGTCGTTCATAACGTGCGTGTCCACTGGCGCAGTGCCGTTATGAATGCCCGTGCGGCCGTGAGCATTATACTTTCACTTTTGAATTAGCGATTCAAAGCCTGTGTTTTGAAACTTGTGTGTTGACACCATTTTAAAATGACCCCACAATAGCCTTCTTTATCCTGTTGTTTCTGGATTTTACGGTGAGGCATATTTCTTTGTGCAGACTGGGTTATTGTTCTTTCATATGGTTTAATATTTATACAATAAACTCTATGCAGAAAGGTTAAGTGATGATAGGGCTATGATGTTTGTCCATGTATCTACACGGTAAATTAAGAAAAAGTAAAGTAAAGTAATAAGTAGTGAAGTTACTTTTCAAATGCAGTAACTAGTAAAGTAATCTCATTACAATTTACAGAAGTAACTAGTAACTAGTAACTAATTACATTTTTTGAGTAACTACCCCAACACTGGTTATTGGACACTTAAAGATAAAATTAAATGATATTGTGGTCAACTGTATGTGTATATATATATATATATATATATATATATATATATATATACACACACACTGGCCACTCATTATTGGTTACGTTTTTCAGTCTCTTTCAGTCTCTTGACTTTCATTTGGCTTTTCTCTGAAACGTAAAATTTACAGCCACCTTTTAAATATTTACTGATGCCTCTTAAAGAAGAAACTGGTTATTTTCAAGTCCATTTCCTCTCTATAACAGCCACTAATGTTCTGCCAGTGGGAGAAAGCCGACAGAATGCTTTGAGTCTATCAGCCTGTCATGAATATTTCAGCGTTTCATCCAGTTCTAGAATGGCCCGATAGCCTTTCAGGGGAGCCGTTGTCTGCTGCTCACCATCCAAATTATGAAGCACTGATTACGGTAGATGTTTTTGAATGAAAGTCAGCTGTAGAAGTCAAAGAAGTCATTGAGTATGTTTTTCAAGGAATAGAAATCATTTTGAGCTAGGCTATTCCTGTGGCATATGTTCATTTACAGTTTCTGTGAAGGTTCTCAGTTAAAATTTCTCTCAAACAGTGTTATTGTGAAAATATTATGAGTGTCACCATCTTATTCAGATCTTTAAGTTGACTTATCTTTTGTGGTCTTTGAATAATGCTTTTGGATATTTGTTCCAGGTTAGCAGGTCATTTGTTTTGTCAGGTTTGATCTTGCACACAGTATTACCCTTTATCTCACAAATTACTGAACCTTAATGAAGAGAACGAAACTGATACACTTTCCATGAGGCAAAATGTCAGATTTTGCCTTAAAGACATTGAATTCATTCATCCATGATGCTGAAGTACTGTTCTGTGTTGTCATGGCGACAGATTTAACACTTGTTCCCATGACTCCAATAATGTGTTAGTAACCTAGCACTCATCCCCCATGACTGCAATATATAGATTGACTCCAATTGGTTAGAATTTAAGAAATCAATAATTTTTATTTTCTAATAAGTTTTCAAGCATTTGAATGTATCTGATGTCATGTGTAACATTTATTTTTAAGGCTCGTTATGGGATCTGGTCAAATTATATAAAGCCTTTCTGAAGCTTTCAATGCTTTTGTATTCTCTCACAATTATATTGTTGGGTAATTATATTATTTATAATTTGCTGGCATCAGGGAGCTGCTATCAGTATGCAGGGTATTGAAATCGCTTTTGAATGCATGCTCGTGATTTAGACCCTGTTTACACTAGTGCGTTTTTATTTTAAAACAGCATTTCCACTGCGTTTCAGAAACGATCTCCATCCACACTACATGACCAAAAACGCACGTCACATGACCGTTCATGCACACTGGGCATGTGCGTACGATTGTAAACAGTTGCCTCTTGTACATGTAGGCAGCTGCAGTATTATAAAATGCAGAGTTTAAATCCATGAATCCAAAAGCCAAATCCATGAATGTAAATGTTGTACCAATACAGTGTTCATTTATTGATCTCATGCAGTAGAATGAATTGTGAAAGTCTATTTCTAAACGAATATGTGAAATCTGATGCACCAAATTAGACAATAATTGATGAGTCACTAAATATTTATGAGTGGAAAGGAATTCTATGCATTTGCTAAGGTGTTCTTAGCAGTTTTAACCTATTTCTATGCTGTTGCTAGGTAGTTTCTTACTGGCCTAAAATAGACCACTCTCAGTTCTTTGTGATGCTCTTGTCCCATATATGTGGCTTGGGTCGGGTCAGTGGGATTGTTTTCACCAGTTTTATCATCTGCAATCAAAAAAAGTCTTCACTTTACTTCAGTAAATAAATAAAAATAATTGCACAAATCACTGAGCTAAAGATTAAGTAATAATAATAATAATATAAGATTCTTGGTTATACTTTATTTAAATGGTCCACTTTCATTCTACTCAAATTCTACTAACTATAAGTAACTTATTAAGAACATGTCAACTAACTCTCATTTGAGTATTAGTAGACTGACTGTTAGATTAGGGTTCAGGTTTGTAGAATAAGTTGACTTGCAAAGTTGCTTATAGTCAGTTGGGGGGACTGTCAAAATAAAGTGTTAGCAGATATTAAGTAGACAGTCTATTAATACTCTAATAAGCAGAGTTGACAAGTAGCTGCAAAATTACTTATAGTTAGTAGAATGTCTAAAGTGGACCAGAATCTTATGCCAATTATGTTAAGATATTATCCATAATGGGAAAACATCCTCTCTTGGAAAGCCTCTCCTGCAGAAGTGGGCCAAAGGCAGAGCGAGAGATCTACCATACATTCATGCTGTGTTTGGATAGGAACTGGACAGGAGTGGGAGGACAGATTTATGTGGCCTTTTACACAGTACTCTGTGTGCTTGTGTTAATAAACACCCTCAGAACACTGGTGATTGTCAGAGAGGAGGACAGAGGTGGGGTGTATTTTGTTGTTTTGTTCCAGTTTGTCAACAGTCTTCGCTAGTTTTCATTTAGAAAGGCAGAGTATTACTAATACGTTCATTTTGTGGGTGGACGGTACATGCAAATTTAGTTACAAAACAAGACCAGCAACGTTCATTACTGCTGTAGCTGAGAAACAGAGAATTAGAATGGCTATTCCTGGACTGACACGGATTTGTTTGACTCAAGGGGTCAAGGTTTGGTTGGTTAGCATGTAAGATTAACGCCTACTGTAAATACATATATTTATATATAAATTGTAGCATATATATAGTTTTTGTAAATTTTTTGTACATTTATTAAAAGTCTCATATGCTCCCTGCATTTATGTGATCAAAAACAGTAATATTATGAAATATTATTACAGCTTAAAATAGCTGATTTTTATTTTAATGTTTTAAATTGCAATTTATTTCTGTGATGGCAAAGCTACATTTTCAGCATCATTACTCCAGTCTTCAGTGTCACACTTTATTTTTCAGAAATATTTCTTATCATATTTTATTTCTGATGTTGAAAACAGTTTTGATTTTTTTTTTTTTTTTTTTTATGAATTAAAAATTCAAGAACAGCATTTATTTGAAATAGATTTTTTGTAACAATGTAAAAGTCTTTACTGTCACGTTTGATCAATTTAATGCATATTTGCTAAATAAAAGTATAATTAAAAAAAAAAAACTTTGACCCCAGTGGTTGTATATATAAATATGTGTTTACATTGTGTTGCTAACAGAGTTATACTTAATTTAGGCAAACTCTGAGAGAGAAATGGTCTTTATTTTTCTAGTTTTTATCGATAAAATGCGCCCCCTGTCCACCTTCTTTACAGGAAGCTGTTGAGATTGTCCTAACCTCGGTGCCGTCTGCTTGCAGATTGAAGATGACAGCAGTGGGATGCGTCTGCTCTTTGTTCTGTCACCTCTCATGGCTGCTTCAGGAAGCTGCCTGTGTCTTTTTGTCATCCGCACTCTGATGTGGGTATACAGAGGTGTTGAGGGTGACATTTGTCTGAGGAGTTATGTGAAAATGAAAGTGGTCGCACAAGGTCTCCCTGGGAGTGCATGTGTCAGGGCAAACAGGTCTGGAATCGGACTATTACTGTACCTGCAACACAAAGGATATTCCTTGTACTTTTTTTTTTTTTTTTTTGCAGTTTACATTTCATTTTTTAAATTTTTTTTTGTCCAATGATTTTTTTTCTTTAATGGCACAATAAGTAAGACCTTTGGATTAAAATATCCAAAAACCACTAGAACAATGTTATATTTTGTTGACTTGTGTACTTACATTATCCTAAATGTTTCCAAGAATATTTAAATACAGAGAAATAAGCAATTTTAACCAGCACTGTGTCCGTGCATCGCCTATCAATAACATCATACCCGCAATACTAGGGCTGTCGGTTAAGGAATTTCCCTTGCGGTATTTTTGAGTGGCTCAATAGCGCGATATGCGGTATTACCGCCATATATATATATATATATATATAGAGAGAGAGAGAGAGAGAGAGAGAGAGAGAGAGAGGTCATATTCAATAACGAAACTAAATAGAGCATTTAAGTAAAGAGAATGTCAAAATAAGGGTCTACAAAACAGAACATAAACCTGACAATAAGATGGTAGAGCTATTGTTGTATGTATAATAGTTAGTTTCGATCCTCGAATCTGACTAAACAAGACTTTCTGCTGATATTTCACGAGTAGAAGCAGAACTAACGTTACTCATCTCTGCGCGTTCTAGACGGCAGTCAGTGCAGTTACATTGTTGTGACACAAGGTGGCGGCAAGGGACTGTCTTTGAGTCTTTAAACCGTTCATTCAACTGCACGTTCAAAAACGCAGATTAATTCAAAGAGAGATGAAATGAAACGAGCTGTTGAAATCATTTTAACGTTGAGCGTCACTTTATAAGGCTCAGCTGACCAGTAATGCTTCGATGCTAAGGCAGAGATTTCGCTATCCTTGGACACGACAACTTTTTTTCACGAATACATGTCTCGGCCTGAAGGACAGACGCAGGTAATCGCACACGCTCAGTCGATCTCTCTCACATTCACTGTCTGTTTAGGCTTGTTTAGTGCAAATCTACGGAGCCTCTGTACAAATCACCATGGTACACATTATGCTATCATTATTACCTTATTTAATATTTAGTACACGTGTATGAAGTGTAAAACGAGAAGGACATAGCCTTTCAAAAAATAGAAAACATGCAAATATCGCGGTTGCTGCGGTTTTTGCAGTGTTCTGCGGTTGGCTCGTCAAAAGCGCGGTATTACGAAATTGCGGTTATCGCGACAGCCCTACGCAATACCCTCAGTTTCCGGTTTTATTTTTATGAAACCAGGGAAACACAAAAAACGCTTTAATATATTATGTGTTTTATTAGACAGGTTAGCAACTGTTTGGATACATTCATCGACTGAAAACTAATCATGTTATATAGCTCAACACAATAAGGGGCCGTTCACATATTGCATCTAAAAATGCGTGGAAAGTTCGTGGCACTTTCTCCTCCTTTCCAAAGCACTTGCGCCCCTGTGGCATCTGTTGTTGCTATGCAACAATGAATTGCGCTCTCCACCATGACGAGGAAGTGTCAGCAAATGATTAATTGATTACTAGCCCTTGCATTAGCTTTACTACTAGATAAATTTATGGAGATGAGAAATAAAAACTCGCCCTGTACAGCTATGATCAGGTGTTCGGCTGAGCTTTTCGTGTTGTTACGGAAAGGCCAAAGCTGTTCTTGTCACATGACCTGCGTTGCGCTTGTGGCATTCTGAAAATTTGAGATGTTTTCATCTTGCTGCAGCATAGGCACGGGCAAAAAAAAATGAGCGCACCGCTTGCGCATCGCGACTGTTTCACTTTTATTATGTGCGTGCTTGCCGCGCGCCTACATTTCAAATAACGAATTTGCGAGCACCAAAAAACGCGATATGTGAACAGTCCCTAAGTCTTATTGTTTAAATCTCATTTTCTTGATTTACAGTGAGTACCATGTTTTACCATGCCTAATATCGATTTAGCTTACTACATTGTGCAACAAGTGTCTCATAGTAGCCGCCGAGTGAACGCAGAGTAGCACTATAACTTTGTACAACAAACGAATGTATCTAATATGATAAAACAGTGCTGCTTTACCCCACATACGCTTGACCGGAAGAACTTGACTGCGGCATAATAAAAGTTCCGCTGCTCTCGAGACGTGTGTTGCGCTCTTCTCTCATTAGCAATCGCTCCATGAGAAACGCTCCTCGTTTCTGCTCACACAGCACTCAGCCCTGCTCTGCTTCATGCTACAGTAACGTTAATAATCTCATCCATGAGCATGATTTCTGCCTGAGTCCCAATTCTTTTCCACCAACTGTAGACGTGAAGACAACACCTCCCGTGATTCCGCAAAATCAAGGCATCATCAAGCTACGCCTTTGTTTTGAATAAGCGATCTCTAGCTGCAAAAATGTACATATTGTGCCTTTATCTTTTTTTTTGAATTCCATTGACTTATATTGATATATTCGCCATTCAAAAGTAACTGACAGCGATTGTCGTTGCAACATTTGCATACTGTATTGAAATCATAAGTCACATTGATTCTCATGCACATTCATAAGGAAAACAGGACAGATGAGCCTTAACAATTGCAAAATTTAAAGCAGCGTTTTCATTTATTCTCTTAAAACATAAGCTTACCTAAAAATTAACATATTACTTTTAACATATGCCTTTTGCTTTATTTCAGGAAATGCAAACCTAAAAAGTATAACAATTTGTTCTCAGAGCTTGCATTCATACATCTACAAGCACATATATATTACAGCAGTAAGCCACTTGAGGCAGTTTATTACAGCGATTTTACCAAGGCAAGGGGATGTTTCCCCCCTTAAAACCCCATTTTAAATGTGGTAAAAGCACTGTTATAAACTTATTTTACATTGTTTTCTTTCATAAAATGACTGAAAAAGCAATATGACTAAGACGCCAGAGTTTAATAAATAATACGATATGTACTGCAGACTGGATTAATATAAATTCAGCTGATGCGCAGTCAGTTTGAACTGAACTCACTCAATGAGATTCTAGAGACAGAACTGTTTTATAATTTGCATTATGAGCAGCACGATTTGGTCTTTGGTTCCATCAATCACAGTTATGACTCCTCTGTACCCTGTGGTCAGAGATTCTTTCCTCTGTATCTGAAGAGATGGAATTAAATGGTAGCTCAAGTTCATTAGAGCAGATCCTGGGTCTGATGATTGCCTCCGACATGGGACGAGTAGTTTTCTGTGAGTGAAAAAACACCTTTGGTAGATAAAAATCATATCCTTCTCTGACCCTGTCCAGGAGCCTGGCTTTTCCTTTGTCCAGGCATTTTAATTGACAGCATCTGGCTGTAGTCCCATTCCACCACTGCAGGAGTCTTCAGCCCAACCTCACACTGTCACATTGTTTCACAGGGATGTAATTAAGGCTTATCCTTTGCAATGATGGCAGAGAACCTTTTACTCCATCTCATCAGTCTCTTATACCACAAAGAGGGGTGGTTTTAAGATGCAGGATGTGAAATTCCTGTAACTTCCAGTGGACATCACGTTGTCATAAATGTGATCAAAATGGCCAGACTTTGCAGGCAGATGCTAGATTCCCCTGTAAGGTTGTTGAAAATACTGAGTCTGATATATTGTTTTGTGAGTTTGTCAGTTGTGTATATACTAGCCTTTAAATTTCAAATGAGTTTCACCGTTGGGTAAACAACACTGTATAATAGAGCGGCTTTCTTTTGGTAACAATGCTTATATTTTGTATGAAGACATTTTCCTTGGAATATTGTTGCATCATGAATATAAGATTTTGGGGCTTTTCACACTGAACTTAACCCTGGGTTATACCATCTTTCTAAACCCTGAGCAAAGGCCACTTGTGGTGGCAAATGCTGTAACTGGAATTTGTTTTTGTTTTTCCAGTGACTTAAAAATAGCCACAAGCAGTTATTAAAAGGATCCTGTGTAAACTGTATTCCTCCAATCAGTGTAACTGACCTCATAAATATGCAAATAAGAATGTTAAACTGGGGTTTACAAATGCACAATGTGAAATCTTGAAACCTGAATATCTAGGATTAATTACTAACCCAGGGGAGAATATAACTGTGTGAAACAATACATGATTATGTATGCATTACATTTTTAGCTTTTTATTTACAGGCAGACAGGAAAGTGGGGTAGGAAAGTGACGTGACCTGTGAGATTGAACCTGCGAGACTGAACCAACAGTTTTTACAATATACAGTACACTATCATTCAAAAGTTGAAGAACTGTAAGATTTTTTTGATTACACTTTATTTCGAATGTCCACTTTAGACATTCTACTAACTATAAGTCATTTTGTAAGTACATGTCAACTAACTCTCATTAGAGTATCAGTAGACTGTTTTATTTAGAGTTCGGGTTAGTAGAATAAGTTGACAAAGTTACTTATAGTCAGTACAATGTCTGTTGAGGGACCATCAAAAGAAAGTGTTCGCAGCAGAAAGTCTGATGACTGGCAGATGACATAGTTGCAAAGTTTCTTATAGTTTGTAGAATGTCTAAAGTGGACTATTAAAATAAAGTGATACCGAGTTTTAAAGTCTTCTATGCTTACCAAGGCAGTTGTGCTGCTTAATATTTATGTGGAAACCCTGACATTTTTTTTTTTTTCAAGAGTCTTTAGTGAATAGAAATTTCAGAAGTTTATTTGAAATAGAAATCTAACCAAAACCATATAGAGGAGCTGCGTTTTTCGATAACAATGCTTATATTTTGTAAGAAGACATATTTTCTTTGGAATACTGTTGCAGTTCATCATGAATAATAATATTTTGGTTCTTTTCACACTGAACTTAACCCTGGGATACCATCTTTCTAAACCCTTAGCAAAGGCTAAATGCTCTAACTGAAATTTAAACAATTTAATGCAAGTATTAAAGGTGCCCTAGAATTAAATATTGAATTTATATTGTCATAGTTGAATAAAAAAGAGTTCAGTACATGGAAAAGACATACACTGAGTTTCAAACTCCATTGTTTCCTCCTTCTTATATAAATCTCATTTGTTTAAAAGACCTCCGAAGAACAGGCGAATCTCAACATAACACCGACTGTTATGTAACAGTCGGGGTGTACGCCCCAATATTTGCATATGCCAGCCCATGATCAAGCCATTAAGGCAGGAACACACCAAGCCGATGGTCGGCCATCGGGCAGTTTTTCTTCGTCGGCCGACTAAGTTTCCTCGGTTTGTTCCGCACCGTCGGCTGAAGTTGGTCCTCGTCGGCTTTGTTTCCTTTAGGCGTTGGACCTCGTCGGGCCGTCGGACCATATGATCATTCTGATTGGCTGTTCAGCTACTGCCGCCTGCTGTTTCGGAAAGGCATTTCATATCACACAGGCGCAGAACTGATGTGCTGTTTGGCTGTCGGCTGTTTAGCGTCGGTTTGGTGTGGCAGGGCAACTTTGGACACAGACGCTGCCGACGTGAGCCAACCCCGCAGTCTGCTTTCATCGCCCCTAGTTCGTCGGCGTCGGCTTGGTGTGTTCTGGCCTTTAGACAAGGGCAGAACGTCTGGATGTGCACAGCTGAATCACAGCTGAATCATCAAACTAGGTAAGCAAGCAAGAACAATAGCGAAAAATGGCAGATGGAGCAATAATAACTGACATGATCCATGATAACATGATATTTTTAGTGATATTTGTAAATTGTCTTTCTAAATGTTACATTAGCATGTTGCTAATGTACTGTTAAATGTGGTTAAAGTTACCATCATTTCTTACTGTATTCACGGAGACAAGAGAGCCATCGCTGTTTTCATTTTTAAACACTTGCAGTCTGTATAATGCATAAACACAACTTCATTCTTTATAAATCTCTCCAACAGTGTAGCATTAGCCGTTAGCCACGGAGCACAGCCTCAAACTCATTCAGAATCAAATGTAATGCATCCAAATAAATACTATACTTACATGATCCGTTACATGATGAGGGTGATATTAGCTGTGTAAACTGTGTTTATGCTGTTCAAGGCAAGCGCGAGCTCCGGGGGAGGGGGAGCACAAGAATTAAAGGGGCTGCAACCTATATATCGGTGCATAGTTAATGATGCCCCAAAATAGGCAGTTAAAAAAATGAATTAAAAAAAATCTATGGGGTATTTTGAGCTGAAACATTCAGGGGACACCTTAGACTTATATTACATCTTTTAAAAAGAAGTTCTAGGGCACCTTTTAAGTTCCTTCAAAAAACAAAATCCAACTGACTCAAAACGTTTGAACTGTAGTATATATCCTTTTGCATTACCTTCCACACCACAGCTACGACAAGGTAAACGGTTTCATGTGTGAAAAGCCCATTTTATTCATTTTAGTCTTGAATGATCTGCATTTCTAACCCATGATAGGCTGTCCGACCCTTAGATAAGCTCCAGTACCTGTCTGGCTTGAGCAATTCACTCATAGCATGCTAGAAAAGCAGTGAGTTGGCCTTTCCTCTGTCGCTTTGTCTTTTAAAGGAAATCAATTTCCCTCAACAGAAGCCTTGATATCTGGAAATACAGAGAAAATTACCCCATGACTGCATGATCTTCCTATATAATCCAGCCTTTTTGGGAAAAAAGTGAACTTTCTGAAACTCAGTGTCGGGATGTTTTCATATGCCCGTGGCGGTTGATTGAAATTCTCAGATCGGGGTTTAAAATGGATGCCATTAAAAGCCTTTGTAGGAGATTGATGTCTTGCTGTTGTTGGTGTGCGTTTTTGCTGTCTTTTGCACTTTTATTTTTAGTGCATTCAAAGGGACGAGGAGATAGTGCTTGCCGCCCCTAAAGGTCTAATCACAGATAACATTTGATTTTGAATGGCGGGTGAGAGGATATCATTTTCTCTTCTCAGAGGTTCAGCTCTTAGCTTTGGGCTCTTAGAGGTGGTTCATGGATTTTGTCGAAAGAGAAGCTCTTTGAGCACATTTTATGCCTTTGTTCTCATGGCTGCTCACATTGCCACTAACACTTGACATTTTGAATGTTAAACAGTTCCAGCGAAAACACTTCAGATCTGACAAAATTATTATCAGCTTCTCCAAGCGTGTGTGCAGAGATTTACACAGTGTCACATACGCAAATGTTGGCATAGACTCTCATGTTAGTGTTGATGTATTTGTTATTTGTGGCAGCAAATTATTTTGAGACTTGTTGAACAGTTGTCTCCTAGATGTTTCCATTGTTGTGACAATTACAGCTGAAGTAATCTGGCTAAATTTTATTTTAGCCAATAGGTTTCAGCTACATCAGGAATGAAGTAATACTAGGGGTGGCATTCTCATCAAGAGAGCAACTGATTGGACAAAAATCTGCAGAATGAGTCATCTGTGTGTATATGTACACATATGTACTAAAACGGTTTCTTTGGGTTCCACCTCAATTAAACACAATGTCTGTCCGTGTGCATCTATTTAATGCCAAGTGAAAATGACTAATCTTGTAAGACTAACTTGACTAACTTGTGGCTACTGAAATGTTTGAAAACCATGTTGACAAGTATAGCATTCTTATATTTTAAAAGAATTTAAAGATTCCCTCTGACTGTCTGTTTTCACTTTCTTTTTTGGGGAATTGGGTTGAAGCCTTAATTAAGGGGATCAAACCTTAATCCTTCTCATAATTTGTACCCTTCTCGGAAGAGATTTACAAGTAGCTGTAAATCTTTGATTTACAATGCAAATTTACTAGCGGCCCATCTGTGCTTTATCTTTTCTAATATGTCTGTTGCCATAGAGGATTTATGAACTGTGTACTTTAATTTCCTTTTTTCCCTTTCATCAAGTTTGTCCGGCTTCTTTTGTCCTTCGGCACAGTATTCATGGCGTTTGACCACAGAAAATTACTTTTGTATTAGTATTTGCTCTTGTTATGAGACATTCATAAATGGAAAGGCTCTTGCTCTGATATCATTCAAGACAAAAAAAAAAAAAAAAAATTGCTTTCTGTTGAGAATCCTTTTTTTCAGTTCTTTAATCAATTCATTTTCTTTGTTGAACTCTAAAATTCTATTTAAAACCTTCATTTTGGACGATGTCTTTTATGAAAAATTCCATGCACTGCATGACTGAGTTTAGTATTTAAGATTTGATTAACACACATACTGGTAATCAGCATGGGACTTTTTCATGCAGTTAGCCATGAGATGTTATATAGTCTCAGGCGTACATACAGAGCTGCTAATCTTGTTCTTCTTATAAGCGTGATTTCATATTTTCCCCCAATTATCCGTCTTCACTCTAGCTCTGTTTGAGAACCTTGAGCTGTCTCGATGTCTAGCGCCTGCTGTACATAGGCAGAATCTTAACTATGATGGAACCTGATATAATTGGCTGATTTAAAACACCCTGCATAGGCAGCAACTCTAAGTCGCTCAGCTCAAATAACGCTAGTAAAGAGCATAAGATTAATCTAAACCTTTCTGTTGATTCCCAGAGTTTGACATTAACATTTTACTGTACTTCTGGCAGGAGACACAGTCAGGCAGCTATTTTCCATGTAGGTAACAGGCAAATTCTGCTTATACTGTCTCTAGTAATTCTATAAGCAGAAAAATACATAATACACACATACAGTATTGGGTGAAATAGTCCAGTTTGATAGTATTAAAGGGGTCATGAACTGCATTTTTTTATTTTATATTGTTTCCTGGGGTGCACTTCACATCAAAAATGATCATGATTTAGAAATTAAAGGCCATTTTTTTTAACCTGATTTTAGCCCTCTGATTTGAACACCCTCTTGGAAGGGGCGTGTCTGCTTTGAGACTGTAATGTAAACACCCACTGCTGTGATTGGCTAACACCTTTGCATAAGAAATAAGTATTACTCGTGGAACTCTCTCAAAATCTTTTCTACATTTTTACTATTACAGCTGTTGAGATTAACTAATTGTGAAAAGTGTTGATTATAGCATTATATTTAGATCTCCTCCCGTGGCATGAAAGGTTACAGCGATGAGTATTGTAGCTGATGACAGACGTGTCTGTTGAGTGCATGAATGCAGTGATCTTGTCATTTCAACTTGATTTCTGCACTCTCACGAATTATTTCATAACTAACAATGCAAACACGATGTAAATAAGAGATTCGTTGTGCAGTTTAGAGAGCGTTATTGATTATAATGGGAGTTTTGGAAAGAGTTCAGAGCTCAGTTGCTAATAAACTCGCTCTGTGTGATTGACAGCTTCAGCGATTATAAAAGAAGAGTTCTTTGATCGCTTTCTGTATATAATTTAATCTCAATTTAAATAACAGATTATTTTCATGCTACTAAGAGAAACAATATGAAGTTATAAACAGCAATAAACGATTTTGAGACAAAGAATGTCTGTCCGTACATGAATCATTACATATCAGAAATCACTGATCACAGATTAGGCATAAGAATTAACACGGTCACGTAGGGCTGGACGATTAATCGAAAAGTAACCGAAACCGAAATTCAGAACCTCTAACCGACGTAATTTTCCCATGTCGGTTATTTCTTTTTTTTTAATCCTGTTAATACTTTACCCTTAAAAACATTACCACGTGTGTAGCCACATGACTCCACCCCGTCCAGTCAGTGGCATAAAAGCAAAACACGGAGGTGAACGCCGGTTCAACACATAGTGATGGCGCGTGAGCGGTGAGCCTTGCGTCTTCACTAAACTTTGTCAGTTGTATTTGTTTTAAGGTTTGTACATTCAAGCGATTAGACGATCGGATGTATTATTATTCCGAGCTACCGCGCTCGCGCAGCTGCAGTGTGGCACAAACACTCATACAAACAGTAGCTGCTCAAAACGTAAAGATCGCGCGCACAGAGAGGAACGCAGAAACTAGTCAGCGCTGTCCAGTGATTTATCACTAAAGTAGCTTAGAAACTCAAAACGTCTTATAGCATATAGTGTCTAACAAGTTACTTAGTTTTGGAGTAACCATTTACAACCCACAGCTACAGAGAGACGGTATGACTAATTCACACGCAATCACTTGTACTGATACTGTGCTAATTTATCTTTATCTGATTTACAACGAGCAGAAATCTGTAAGAAATGTTATGAAGCATAGATAAAATAACTGCTGAAATTGAGCTGTTATGTTAGATCACTCTTTAAATAGGAAAAAATATCCCACCTTTTAATAGTCAGTCATATTTACAGTACAAACCTTGTCAGTGAACTATGAGGGCAAAAAACAAACAAACAAACAAAATAATCATTCATTAATCGTAATCGAGGTGAAATGTTCAATTAATCGAGGTTTTGATTTTAGGCCATAATCGTCCAGCCCTACGGTCACGTGTTGTGGCATTACTGCGTCGGAAATTGTGACTAATTTACCAAAAAAATACACAGTGAAATGTACAGAACAAACAAATAATGCTCTACTGAGACATTTTGAAAATTAATAAGCACTTTCCTAGCATTAGGATCCTTTGGAAGGTAATGTTATTTCAAGTCCAATGATCCTGTATCTCTCTTCTCATCTCACTAATGTAGCAGTGGGCGGGGCCAAAGACGCATTGATCTAATTCTGTAGAGGAGGTCTTTCATCACACTATTACGTCATATTTTGACAAAATCCGAAATGAGATGTTTTTCGAAGATTGGTTTCAATAAAAACTAAAAACTACAGGATGTTTTAATACTACAATGACCTCTTACATGTCAAAAGATCAAGGGAAATTTGATTTCTCAATTCATGACCCCTGTAATAAAAACTATAATAGTAAAATAAACTTTAAATGTCTAGTTAGGCAGCTCACTAAGTTAGCTTGTCTCTCTTTCATACTCTCCCTCTTTCTTCTCTCACTTTCCCTAAATCATTAAGCCTGATTATACTGGGTCGATGACTTGAATTGATTAACTGCTGATTTCTAACAGCTCCCCCTGGCTGTGAGGTGGACACGTGCTATAAATCAGAAAACTCAAGCCATTCTAGCTAATAGAATATCCAACTCGGGCCCGGCAATAAAAGGATTACTGTTCTTCATCTGTCCGCTCCTGAGAGCCCAATCCAAACCACCGAGAGGCCGTTAGCATCCAACCTTGGACAAATCCAGCTCTTAATACAATATTCCAGAGATGGAGGACGTAGAGGAGGGGTGGAGTGATTGATCCTTCACCATGGAGATTTTGTAAAGGAGGAAGGGAAGCTTAAAGCAAGAAGATTGGAATTGATTTTAGTTCTTAATGCTGCGCTGAGCTTGATTTATATTCCTCTGATGGAATGATTACCTGCTTCACTTGTCTTTTGTTTGTCTGCATTAATGTGTTTATGAGGGACTGTTGAGAGGAGGGAGAGATACTGTCAGTTGCTCTGTCTGTGAATGGGGGCTGACAGCTCTAATAGCTGTTTGTGTTTTTGTGTCTGTCTGAGGGAGTGTTCTCTAAAATGGATTTGACAGCCGTTACGGGTGTGTACGCCACTGTGGTCATCTTTTATTTGACTGACAGCTGTATCAGGGTGGGGAGGTAGAGATGGGCAGGTGAATCATTGTAGGCTTTGACTCCTGTGTATGTTCCACAGAAATATCCATGACCTTGTAGCTACATATCCACTGCAGGCTTGTTCTAACGTAGACCCAGGGAAGATGTCCACCGTCATGACTGAGCTAGTATTGATTTGGATGCAATGTCTCGCACAAATATGAAACAGTGTTCCATTCTCTGCACAGTTAGACAGGTCTTCCTGAGCATGATGTGCCATGTGATTGCATCCATTAGGGATGTCAAAATACACTTATTTTGATCAATACTAAAATAAAAAAATGTAAGGATTTCTACAGTAAAGAGATTCATTTTGGCACTCAAGGACAGTCACAGCAGTCAAGTCAGTCTGGTTTTGAATATGTGCTGTCAAAATATGACCAAAATATTGGTGTGTACAGTACTTATATATATATATATATATATATATATATATATATATATATATATATATATATATATATATATATATATATATATATATATATATATAAATAAATAAACATTATACCATTCAAGATTTTGAAGTCTGTAAGATTTTTTCACTCAAGTTTCGTATGGTCACCAAGGCTCAAAATTTATAGTAAAATGATTTGCTCAAAAATACAGCAATATTGTGAAATATTATTACAATTTAAAATAACTTTAATATATTTTAAAAATCAATTTATTCCTGTGATGGCAAAGCTGAATTTTCAGCATCATTACTCCAGTTTTCAGTGTCACATGATCCTTCAGAAATCATTGTAATGTACTGATTTGCTGCTCAAGAAATGTTTCTTATTAATTAAAATAAATGTTTTTTTGAGGAAATTTAGTGATTTTTATTTATTTTATTTTTTTTCTTCAGAATTCTTTGATGAATAGAAAGTTCAAAATAACAGCATTTATTTGAAATAGATTCATAATAAACATAAATGTCTTTACTGTCACTTTTGATTCATTACTGACCGCAGACTTTTGAATGGTAGTGTATATAATTTTTTGTATTTTATATTGAATGTATATCTAATATTTTTTGTTGGGATGCACGATATATCGGCCATCATGTCGGTATCGGCCAATATATGTTCATTTTTAATGTTATTATTATCGGCCTAATAAGAAAATTTGGACGATATACTAAAGCCGATAAATAAAGGATTATTTCCTTCAGATGCGGCATGTTCGTCACAATGGTTTTAAATTGCTTGAAATATGATTGGAAATACAAAATACAGTGCAATATGTGCAGTGCAAATCTTTCATATAGGCAACTTAAAATTATAATAAGAACATTATAATTGTGTGCTTGGGACATGGGCTTTTAATGGTGAAACTTTTGTCTTTGTAATCAGGCTCTCAAAAATTACATAAAATTTGGATTTAGATTTATTGGTCAATATATCGGTTATCGGCTTTCTAATATAAAGAATTATCGGTTTTCGTATCGGCCAAAATTTTCATATCGGTGCATCCCTAATTTTTGTAATTCAAGAGATTTCCAGTGAGTTTCCAGAGTTCTTATATATTAGTTCACAGACCAGGACTGGGCTCCCAGTTTATAACCTGTAAACTAATACCATAATTTCATTAGCTTTAATTTACGGTTTTCAATTTTTTTCAAATTGGTATTGTGAATCACTGCTCATGCCATTGTGACATCCCTGTTTTCCTTGCAATAGACCAAAAATGCCCATTTCAGTCAGAATAATATATTGCCATTGTTTTATGTAAGTGAAGTTGTTATGCTCGTGTTTTTTTGTCTGAGTTTGGTTTTACTTCACAGTGTCCTCAAGAGCCTGGCAAATGACCTCAGGGCAAGCATGTTATGTTAAAAGTGCTACAATTACGAATACATCATGTACAAACCAGCTTTGAGCTATTACAAGCTATTTTCTTGTACGGACATGCTGACACATGTTCTTTCCTAAAAAACCCAAACATGCACACTGTCTGCTCTACAGCCCTCCTGCTACTTCCACTCTTTCACCATCATTTATTTTCACCTTCTCTGAGCTCTCTGCAGCTCATCATTTCAAAAAGAAGCCGTTCATAATGTCAAGAGTGTGTGTGAGTGTCTGTCTGTGTGTGTATTGGCAGTATTAGGCAGCATTAACTTCGGCCTGGATGAAAACACTCTTGACAGGGGATTGGTGAATATCAGTTCTTGAGGTGCCAGCAGATATTTTTTTTTGTTTTTTTTTATGTGGCGGTCAGATTACTGTGTGTGTGAAGAAAATCTGACTGAGCCAGGATGACTCCTGCAAAAGCCAGGTTAATGTCAACATCAAACAGCACCCCGTTTTACTACAGAAATATATTTCAGGGTGAAATTGAAACAGGATATTCAGCAAGAAAAAATGTAGAGTTGATTTCATGTTGACTTCCATTACATTTGACTCTTTATTTACCCACGTCACTCTCTTTCATGCACTGTTACACTCTCATTCCTTCTGTTGGGCATATTTATCTTATCTGTACCATGCTACTCTTTCCCATAAACACTTCAGAGTTGTCTAACAGGTGTCTTGCTTAGATTACCTAATTATACTTCCTCACTTTCATATTAGCACCTTATCTCTCACTGAATCTTTTCCTTTCTCACACTTTTGGAAGTCTTTTGATGAATAATCTGAGTAATGGAGACCTATTTAACTCTAATCTTCCACTGTTAAATATTTATTAATGGTTAATGAGAGCGGTTATCTTGGCTTTTTAGAAGATAGAGAGATGGAAGATTAAACTCCTTATTCTGTAACATTTGCCATCTGCTCTTTTTTTTACATTCTGTCCATCATACATGCTCAACATAAACAGTGTTTTTTCGCTTTTTTTTTGCAAACGAAATGTACAATCATGTATCCAACTTTATTCAACAGCCATATTTTTATTTAGGGTCTCTGAAGTCTAGAACCATCAGAACCTCTATAAAATGGCTTTTTATTTCTTTCGGTGAGTGTACTGACTCGTGTGCCTCCAAATTATGTAGTGATTTAGTGGTTAGCACATTAAACAGTACATTGAGCTATGGTGCTCACATGTACAATAAGAGTTTGAATCTGGCTTGCAACATTTTGCTTTTTTTGCCATCTTCCTTTTTATCAATAATATTTTAACACATAATATATATGAATAGTTTGGTTCCAAAACATGATAAACGCCATTTTCAAAAAATTGAGTTTCCGCCAAAATCAGTATTGTATCTGGTCGGTATTGAAAAGTCATTTATTAATTTTGCGCAAAATGCGATATCCGTCGTGTTATTCTGTCATGTTTTCTCCATTTCTTCCCAAAAAGTGACAAACGCCAGTCTCCTTTTTCTGCAGAACGCGATATATCCGCTCTCCACCAATCACAGCGCATCATTCCACACACTGTAAACATTAAAGGCTTTTTTAAAAGCCGTTTTTAATACCAATGTACTCGGCAAATGTGTTTATTTAACCGTGCGGTGGCGCCAGATACTCTTTAATCGGTAATGACAAATAATTCATAACATTAACAAGATGACCATTGGAGCGACGGCTGAATGTATTTTTAGTAAATTGGCTGAATATAAGATAAATATTGGCAAAGTTTAGACTCTGTCATACATGTGAATCAACTTACTTTGTTGTGTATTTTCAATTTGAAAAATAACTTTTATATTGATGGATTAATTGCATTTTGAAAAAAAAAGTGTCATGGATTTATTGCATTTTGGAGAAAAAATAATACGTTTTTATAATAAACTTTTTAAAATCAAAATGTTATAATCCAAAAATTATAACATATATAATATATATATATAATTGGTAATATTTAATATATTTTAAAAGACAATAATATATGTTTACAACATTTTTAGTGGAGGCATAGCACTGAATATGAATAAATGTATGAATAAATTGTAAATATGAATATAAAATTGAACAAAATGGAATAAAAATATTAGATTAACATTACTGCAATGTATTTTAAAACACAAGATGTTCACAATATATACGGAGGCAAATTGCTAAATTTTATCTTGTAAGAGTATGTAGTATGTAATTTTATGAATGGCTTTTCTTCATCAGTTAAATGACAGGCATAATTGTTTGAATCACAGCTCTCACGGCTCCTGCTGAATTCATTATCCTCATATTACCTGTGGATCAAATACCAGCCAGAGGGCATGTGACACTTTGTCTTTATATAAAGCCAGTAAGACATTCTACAGAGCTGTTGGCTTCCAGCAGTCATAAGGAACAGTGTCCCATAGAGCTGTTCTCCTGTTGGCCAGACGCACTAGCAAAGCAGAAACCCTATACCGACCGGGATAATGATTTCCTAGTGGAAGGAAAGGAGCCATAAGTCAACACTGAAGTCAAACGGAATATGTGTGCTGAATCACTCAAAGTGTTTCTGAGTGCCGTGGGAAGAGAGCGCGCTAAGGACTCTTGAAGAATGTCATCTGCTTATGCGTGTCGTGACGCTGGCGGCCCTCAGGCACCCCTCTGGCTGAACTGATTCTGCCCTTCTGCGTTAGACTCTGTAGAGCTGCACTACAAAGCTCTCGCTCCACGCTGTGGTCACAGGGTGCACTGCTTCTGCATCTCCAAAAGCCTCTTTGACTAGACCATTTGCAGCAAAAGCTTACATATGAAGTAAAGGAACATCCTCAGATGATAAGGCACCAGCATTGTGGTGCATTTTGTTCCTGTCATAGAGTTTGTTCTGTATCAAAGATATTCTTGGCAACTGGAAAGATCCATTTTCATGGTACAGTATAATATAATATTAAACTGCTAAGTCAGCTTATGTTTTATCTCTGAAATTCTTCATGCTCAGCCATTCTGCTTTTTTTGCGGAGATTAATCATTGAAATGTGCCACATTAATGGAACTGGATCTCTGGTGCAGAAACTACTTCACGTCCAAAGCTTGTTCTGCACTTTTTAGCTAATAAAGGCATTGAGAAAATTTTAAGCCATTACTTAATGGAAGCTTAATGCAGTGTGTCAAACATAATGATTTTTCCCTGTGCCCTTTGAATACACCTGCCCTTAAATTACATTTCATGTGTTCTTAATTTATTCAAATAAAGGCAATGCTAGCAAAGGCTAATATTGCAGCGCTAAAGGCGATAATGCCATTGGCAGGGCGACTTGTTTGGGTCGTCTCTTGGCCTACTTAACTAGAACTCTATTTCTCATGGCATCAGGTTTCTCTACAGGTATGTGTTGGATCTACCAAACTTAATCACATTTGATATCGAGGACGCCACAGAACCGAAAGCAGCTTGTGATAAACAGACTACGCACCATAGTGACATTTCATACTTGACGCCCTCTTCTTTTGTATACACGTAGCACACGCACTAGCACTCTCACACATTTCCAGTCGCACCTGAAAGCCTATATCGGGGGATGGTATGGGGTGGAGTTATTTTGGGATCCCTGGGAAAAGGTCTCATGTAGACGGTAAGGGAGATTTGATGATGGGTACACTGAGTGTTAATGGGGCAGGGGTGTGTTTTTGTGAGTATGTGTTTATGTGTGTCATCTAATGGAAAAATCAGCAGATGGTTTGTCTACATTACTCTCTCTGTGGAGATACTGTGTGGCCTCTTCTTGTCTGTGTTGGCCCCTCGGATGGGGAAAAGCTTTTCGACCTGAAGTTTTAAAGGTTAAGAAAGTGCATGGTACAGTTCAGATAGCAGCACAACTCCATTCTGAAATTCCCACATTTATTTTGTGACTCTTTTTGTGAGTGTTTAAGTACAGGGTGGATTTCCTGTATATGCTATGACCATGAGTGTATATACCTAGAGCTTATCCAGAGTCTAGACATCGTAAAAAGTCTCCTCGTAATATCATTAAAGGATTAGTTCACCCAAAAGGAATATTGTCATTAATGAGTGTGTTTACATACACATCTGAACACCGGCTAATAATCTGACAGCTTGTAAAGTCACTCATGGTTTAAATGCATTAAACAATTTAAGAAAACAGATTGTGCAGCAATATTTTTACACTGGTTTTGATCTGCATATATATTTTACCAATGATCTGATGTGTTTCGGTTTCTTGCATTGTCTAGTTTAAATAATAAATAGATTTTTTATGGTTATGAGCATATTGTTGTGCATGTAAATTCTTTTTTCTTTTTTTTTTTTTCATTCTAAATGCCATTCTAAAGTTGCATGAATAATGTATTGATCACTCTTGCAATGAATGGGGACTGGAGCATCACAGTACTTTTGTTTCCTTTTTGAAGCTGTAAAACTTCAGTCATCACTCATTGTAATTGCATTGAAAAGAGCAAACAGTATATTTCTCCCTTTGTTTCCCTCCCTCCCAAAATGGAAAAAAGTCATACAGGTGCTTTCAGAATGATATCAGGGTGACAGAATTTTCATTTTTGGATAAATTTATCTTTCAATGCTGGGATTCACTACATGACTTTTACAAGTCTAAACATCATACACTACACGGTTTTCTGCAAATCTGTCAACTCCGACTGCCCAAAATCTGCAGAATGGCTCTGACAGTCGGCAAGTAGCTTTGACCTCTTCATACTGAAAATCGTGGCAAAAATCGTAGAAAAAGTTGTGTAGTGTATTCCAGCCTTAAAGTAAACAGACTTATTTATAATCCTTCTAACCTTTTCATTTTTTGTTTTTCCCCCATTCTCGTTTTTCTTTCAGGGTGAACAGGTGGTTCTGCTAGATGACGATTCTCTCACGCCTTGTTTGTTCAATCAGATGCATGAAGTGGCAGAAGGCTTTAAGCCAAAGCAACAACACTCTAAAGAACAAACAGATGAGCTGTGTTTTCACATGATGCCTCCAGCTGCTTACGAGTAGGGTCATTATATGGACGGGAAGAATACGATACAAAAAGAGAGACACCGGAGCGGCGAATCCGTCGCAGGCTATGGGGGCCATGGTGACCTAGATTCAATGGTTGTTTCCTGGCAGGGAAAATTCATTGCCGTCTAATCCCTGCCCTCTTTTTATTCTACCTCCCTACCAGAGTGAGGCGCCACCCTCTCTCTGTCCCAGCCACCCACTAGGCCAAGACAGCTATGGCTGGAGTGAGGAAGTTGGCACGAGTATTCAGGCATCAAGGTCTCCACCGCCTGATCCTTGCTCTCATTCTTTTCTGTCTGCTCTCCATGGCCTACCTGGCTTATCATGTCAGTGCTGGACCCAAGATCAAGGAGGCCCCTCTGCCGCTACCACTGGGGGACTGTGTAGCTACATCGGTTGTTGGTGGCGGACAAAGGGCTCCACTGTTCCTGCCATCTCAGATCAGCCAACGGCGACACTCACCGAGGACAGCAGACACCTCTCGGACGGAGCCTGTGGTGTTACTCTTCGTGGAAAGCATCTATTCCCAACTCGGACAAGAGATCGTTGCCATTTTAGAGTCAAGTCGCTTTCACTACCGCACTGAAATTGCACCGGGGAAGGGCGACATGCCTTCTCTGGCTTGGCGAGGTCGTGGCCGATACGCACTCATCGTCTATGAGAATCTGCTCAAGTACGTCAACTTGGACTCATGGAATCGCCAGTTACTGGATAAATACTGCCAAGACTATGGAGTGGGAATCATTGGCTTCTACCGGGCAAATGAAAACTCACCATCCAGCGCTCAGCTCAGGGGCTTCCCTCTGTTTTTGCGTTCAAACCTGCCACTTTGGGATTACAGAGTCAACCCTGCTGCCCCCCTACTCTACATCACCAAACCTAATGAGCTGGAACCTGGCCCTCTACCTGCAGACAACTGGACCACTTTCCTGTCCAACCACAGCACCTATGAGCCTGTGCTGTTAGCTAGCCCCAGACCAGCAGAACCTAATCAGCTCCCAACACACTCACACCAACAGAGAGTGCTGCTAGCTACTGTTGTGCAGGACCTAGGTCTTCACGATGGCATCCAGCGGGTGTTTTTTGGTGGAAGCTTGTCTTTTTGGCTGCACAAGCTGCTGTTTGTGGATGCTGTGGGTTATTTAACTGGCAGGAGGCTCAGCCTCTCACTGGACAGATTTTTGCTGGTGGATGTGGATGACATCTTTGTTGGGAAGGAGGGGACACGCATGAAAGTGGCGGATGTTGAGGTAAGAGCTTTAAAAAGATATTTGATATACTTGCCAAGTGAATTTATACTGACTTTTCCAGGTGTAAGACATAATGTGCTTTCTAAAACTAGCATCACCGTTACTATTGCTCCTACTTGCGCCTGATTTATACTTTCGCCTGGCTCAGCAGCGCGAGTCTCCACAGACTGTGCGCGGACCTCCCCATATGGACAATTCGTTTATACTTGACGTACTCGCCATTGTACTGTTCTTTGAAATGACAAGGGGCGACTCTGAGTAATTGTCCTCTAAACCTTCAGAAATCAGTGGTGAGAAGCAGTAAGGTACACACGTAATGATGTTTGTTTTAGTACACTTCAACAAAACCACACATAAGAATCGTGTAAAACCCAGTAAACCTTGAGATTATTACTTGTGACATTAGAACAAAATAAATGGATATGAGAACATTAAACAATGATCTCTTTAATATTTTGTAATTTCACTAAACATTTTCATTTTATTTTGTGAACATTTTTATTAAACATGTACCTTTATTTATTTTCTTCTATTGTAGACTCATTTTGTAAATGGTGAAGAATTAATTTAGATGCGCAAACTGGGTGTCGGTACAGATGACATGCACACTCGCCAGATTCACCTTGAAGTCGTGCATCTTCGGAAGAGGAGCTGCGCACAAAGTTACAAAAAAACTCTGTGCACACTGCCATGCAAAATCGGTTCGCGCGCAAAAAGCCACAAACTTGCAGATGCGTCGAGTATAAATCAGGCTTTAGTGGTAGAGCTGCATGATTTGGGGGGGGAAAATCGATTTGCAATTTAAATGTAATTAAGATGTAAAATGCATTTGCAAAATGCTCCAGGTTTGCTGTAATGCACAATTTGGTCAATAATTTTCTGATTACATATTGGTATGACTGTAAAATTACAATACTAATATTTATGACAGTCTTAATTTTTTAATTCTCAAACATTCAACCATTGAGTTGTGAATTCAGTGGCTTGTTGAGGTGTGCAATTGCTTTAAAGGGTTAGTTCACCCAAAAATGAAAATTATGTCATTAATGACTCACCCTCATGTCGTTCCAAACCCGTAAGACCTCCGTTCATCTTCAGAACACGGTTTAAGATATTTTAGATTTAGTCTGAGAGCTTTCTGTCCCTCCATTGAAAATGTATGTACGGTGCACTGTCCATGTCCAGAAAGGTAATAAAAACATCATCAAAGTAGTCCATGTGACATCAGTGGGTTAGTTAGAAGTTTTTGAAGCATCGAAAATACATTTTGGTCCAAAAATAACAAAAAATATGACTTTATTCAGCATTGTCTTCTCTTCAGTATACCGTACATACATTTTCAATGGAGGGACAGAAAGCTCTCGGACTAAATCTAAAATATCTTAAACTGTGTTCCGAAGATGAACGGAGGTCTTACGGGTTTGGAACGACATGAGGGTGAGTCATTAATGACATAATTTTCATTTTTGGGTGAACTAACCCTTTAAACTCTTTTCCGCCAGAGTTCACTAAAAATGTTGCCAGCCAGCACCAGCTTTTTTGATGATATTCATGGCGTTCATGGCCCCCAGAATGTTGTTGTATGAATATGTAAAAACCCAATACATAACCTTTTCCTCTAGCTTCATTTGTTCCTTTTTTATCAACACTTGAATGTGCGAAAGTTTCATAAAAAAATAACATTTCAGACAAAAAGCTGAGAAAATAACATTTTTGTCAAGACTTTATCTGGATCGGATTCAGAACAATGATAAAAATATAGATTTGAATAGATCATCAATATCCCAAAGCTTGCACAGCCATATATTCACCTCTGCGTGTGATTGTCTTTTTTCTTAGTAACTTTAGGCAGTTTCGATTTATATGCTGTTGAATGTGCGATGATCACATTAGCTTGCTTGTGCATTAGCTTCCTTCTGATTTGCACAGATCATCTTCTTAGCTTGTTTTTGGATCCGGCAGGATTTAAAATTATGATTTTTTTTTTTTCCCGTGGTGAGTGAAAACAATCCCATAGAGTTGTATTGAGCCAAAGAGTTCAGCTATATCTAGTGCCCGGAATATCATAGAGAGTTGGGAGTGGGCAGTTTTGACTTTAGTCAGTATGCAACCTCTCAGAACACCCTAGAAACCACCCAGATCACCCTAGCAAAAGCACTTAGACATCTAAGCAACCATATAGGAAAACGCTGGCAACCACCAGTCTTATTGTTGTGAGAAAATGAAAAAGAAAAATCTAGTTTGTTGATACGAAATTGTCTGTTTGTGATAGGGTTGATAGGAAATCAGACATCAATCAGACCTGACCCAGTTTGTCTTCCATCAAAGGTATCTTTTGTTTGAATAATCCAAGCTCTTTACTCTCTGAGCTTCTCTCTGACTGCCGTCACACTCCCAGAGCTCCTCCATGACTGAATTGAAGCTAATGAATTAGCACGCTTAATACGGATCAGGGAGATGTATTCTCTCTGCCGTTGTTTGTAGAGAGCTGTGATTATTGTGCGAGAGGGAGAGGTTGTTTGTAATGCAGTGGAGCATGGTATTCTTTTTCTTTCTCTCTCTCTCTTTCTCTCTCTCTCATCTCCTCAGAGTGAAAGAAGGCTCTTGCTGAAGGCTAGCATGGGGCTAATTAGACTGGCTCACTTTTTAATTTGAGCAGATAAGTTCTCATAGGGGTTCTGTGTGGCCCACCACACCAAAAGCAATGTCATGCCTGAGGTTTTCAGTTTCACATTCCTCTCTCATTTTTCTCTTTCCCTTGCTTTCCCCCCTAGTAAAAGCACATTTTTTCATCTTTTGTTCTATCCTTATTATTTCTTCTCACCCTTTATCTTCATTGCCTTTATTGTTCCTGCAAGATCTGTCCTCTTTTATCCACTTCTTCTTCAACATGCATCTGTATAATAACATAATAAAATGCTTGATATTACTAGGACTGCCAGTATAGACTATGTAATGGTAGAAATGTGTCAGCCTGAGACTTTTATACTATGCTAGATATATTTGTGTGGCTATTAATACTGATTTATGTTATTTACACTTGAAAACAACAAAACAAATATTGAGTAATGCGAAAATAATGATAAAATGTGTCCCAAGGAGTCAGGGTTAGGAAAATCCTGAATTTAAAAATGTAAAGTTTAGCTGTTTATGGTTGTTTGCCACAGTAATATACAGTAGAACTGAACTGATGTGCGGTCACAGTTTCAAATGTGACTCATCCAGTCAGAACTGAATACATAACATTTATTTATTTTTTTTCAAAATTAATATTGAATCTTACGATCAACTTTTTTGTTGCTGTTGAATTCCAGCAAAAATAACTGTTTTGCAAGTTATGATCACTGTGACTCATATTGTGATACATTCACACCACCCTCCATTAATTGTAACCTACAGTAGCTTCATATACCCCAAAATAAAACCCCAAAAACCCACTTAACCCACAATAGCTGCTCATCGTGTGTCATATCCAAAATTATATATACTGAACCTGTTGAATTTTTTTTTTCATCTTTTCTCTAGGCGCTGCTTCACACACAAAATAAACTTCGTTCTCTTGTACCTAATTTCACCTTCAATCTGGGATTCTCTGGAAAGTTTTTTCATACAGGTATGATAAAGTTGTTGTTGCACAAGTTAAATAGATAAAATCTGTCTCCACCTCTACACATGTATTCATTGTCTCTTTCTGGTCTCGCTCTTTAGGTACAGATGAGGAAGATGAGGGTGACGACACACTGCTCCGACACCGGCAGGAGTTCTGGTGGTTCCCGCACATGTGGAGTCACATGCAGCCTCATCTCTTCCACAACGTCAGCGTGCTCGCAGAACAGATGAGACTTAATAGACAGTTTGCACAGGTCAGGATCTGCCCTGATACATGCCAAATAGAATGTTGTTGAATTCTTGATTCTGATTGGTGTATACAGAACGTGATATTAACACCCACCAACCCGCCATATGTGGGTGGATTTCAGCAATGTGTAACACAGTCACTCTTGCCGGGTTGAATTTTATATATAAAATACATCATTTTTTAAATTGTAGTCTTTTAAAAATGCATCTGAAATAATAAATTAAGTGCAATGTAGCGGTCAAATTTTCAATACATGATTTTTCAGTACATATCCATATCTGAAACATCTGAAATGCTTCCAATACTCATTTTCCGCAGAATAGATACACGATACCAGCTGTGCAACAGTGAGTTGACACGCAAACCCGCCTCCCCTCACTCACTTGTTTCATTTGCTTTGGATGAATATTGTTGGTGTTACAAGGCTTGAATTTTGGTGTGGGATTGCATATATTGCGCATAAGATTTTGTGTGCACATCTAAAGTGTGCGCACATAAAGCCGCCTCTTAGTACTAAATTGAGTTGATTTCCCTTCTTATTGACCGAACACAGTCAAATAGTCGAACACACACAAAATAATGGCAAAATGGCAGTCTTGGCGAGCATTTAAATAAACACAGTCTGTTTTAAGTGAACGCAAACAGTTGAGAAACAAAACTTATGTTTAACAGTATAATGGATCTGTGCATCAGGTCTTAAAGTGACAGCAGCCTAATATACCTGCTGCCAAATTATGATATATTATTAAAAATATCTATATGGCAGTTTTTCCCCATGGTATCCATGTTAAAATTGGTGCCAGTGAAAATGTTGAGTGGCTTGTAACTAGCCACAGTGGCTAGTGAGCAAAAAAGTTAATGTCAAGCCCTGGGTGTGTATATATTGCACAAGAATTTGTTTGATTTTGCATGGCTACAAAGTAATTCCAGGTTGTCTCTTTTAGGAGCATGGGATCCCCACAGACATGGGTTACGCTGTAGCCCCCCATCACTCAGGTGTGTACCCCGTGCACAGTCAGCTTTATGAGGCCTGGAAGAGTGTATGGGGCATCAAGGTGACCAGCACAGAGGAGTATCCTCATCTCAGGCCTGCCCGTTACCGCAGGGGATTCACACACAACGGCATACAGGTAGAAACCCAAGTTCACCTAACCTCAAAATTGTTTCTCAGGGGTGTTTACATAACATGTTTGGTTGCATCTAGTAAAAACAGCTAGACTGAATTCAAAAGAATGCTGGGATACATTTTTTAACTTGATGCCAAAAATGTCCATCTGAATGTTTGTGACTTCAAAAGTGGTGCTTTAAAGGGGATGAATTTAAATACGTGGCTCATGATAGCTGTCTAACAGCTAACGCTGTCAACAATGGCAGGTATTAATGTGTCAATCATAAACTATGACAGAGTTTTGCCTTTTGGGTATGCTGGCACACCTTAACTCACAGAAAATGGGCTTGGTATCTAGCAGTGGAATTTCTTTTTAAAAATAGCGATAACACATTAAGGTTCTGCGTATCAAAATGAGTTAATGCAGTAAACTAATAACAATACTTTTACAGCATATATTAATCAAGATTAATGCTAATTTCTATACACTAAAGTTTGGAATAATTAAGATTTTTTAATGTTTTTGTAAGAAGTCTCTTGTGCTGACCAAGGTTACATTTATTTGATCAGAAATACAGTAAAAATGTTATTACAGTTTAAATGAACTGTTTTTTATTTTAATATATTTTAAAATATAATTTGTTCCTGTGATGGCAAAGCTGAATTTCCAGCATCATTACTCCAGTCTACAGCGTCACATGATATTTCAAAAAGCGTTGTAATTATGCTGATTTGCTGCTCAATTATTAATAATGGTTCTAATGGTTCTTATTATTATCAGTTATTCTCTCTCTCTCTTTATTTCTTTTTTAAATCTTAATTACCCCAGACTTTTGAATGGTAGGGTATCAAGATTTCCACATATTAAGCAGCAAAAAAAAAAAGAAAAGGCCAGTAATGCATTTTGCACTTTTTAATTTTTAATATGCATTTTTAGTTTCAAGATAATTAATAATAATGAAATACTAATTATATTCTAAATAATAAATATATATTATAAGTAATAAATAATTATAATAGTTAATAATAATGAACAAACACGAACAGTAACAATATTCTATTGTTTAGGTACTAAAAATCCGTTAATTTTTTAGTACCTGATACCTACTGCATTAACTAATATTAACAAATCAAGCCTTATTGCAATGTTACAAAAATAGATTCAAAATAAATTATATATAAGAAAATATCTCCTAAGATTACTCTCATTTCTGTTAGTGTGATTTGACTAATAAGTTGTGTTTATCAGGTTCTCCCCCGGCAGACGTGTGGACTTTTCACACACACCATCTTCTATAAAGATTATCCAGGAGGCCCTCAGGAGCTGGACAAAAGCATTCGTGGCGGAGAGCTGTTTCTTACAGTGCTGCTCAATCCGGTTAGTGTCACACCCACAAAGACACTCTAACCCAAATAATTATGTATTATGACAAATGTTTCTTTTTTTGACCCACTTGTCCCCGTCCTCTCCCATGGGTAGGTTAGTATATTCATGACTCACCTGTCAAACTACGGCAACGACCGGCTGGGCCTGTACACCTTTGAGTCATTGGTGAGGTTTGTGCAGTGCTGGACTCACCTGCGCCTGCAGACGCTGCCTCCCGTCAGACTCGCTCACAAATACTTCCAGATTTTCCCAGATGAGAGAGACCCCTTGTGGCAGGTTTGTGCCCTTACATTTTTTTGGTTATTACTGAGCCTCTTCTTATGTTATGAAGGCTGTGTGCCAAGGAAATCATATTTCACCCCAAATCAATAATAACGTGAACAATATAAAAAAATATACAGCAATATTTTATAAATTATAATATGTAATTCTCAGTTAATTTAGTTTCATTGGAGATATCTATATATATATATATATATATATATATATATATATATATATATATATATATATATATATATATATATATATAAATGAAGTTTCTTTGTTTTGTTTGAAATTGCATATTTTCTGTTTTCTCAATATCAAACATTAATTGACAGACTCCGGCAGTACCTGTGGATCCTCTGTTAAAGACCCTTGAATTAAAATGTTGTTTACATAATGAACAGGAAAACCTACTTGTTACAAGTGATTTGTAATTTGTATTAGTCTCATATTAATTTATGCTCACATTATACTTTCAAATACTCCCCCCTGATAAACAGAACCCATGTCATGACAAGAGACACAAAGACATCTGGTCCAAAGAGAAGACCTGTGACAGATTGCCGAAGTTTCTAGTGATTGGCCCTCAGAAGACTGGTAACACAAAACATCTAAATCTTTTTTTTGGTTAGATATGCATTCCATTTTGAACATAAATGTGAGGTCGTTTGCAGTAACAGAAGCATGAACTCATGTTGTTTGTCAGTAATTTAAACCAAAGAAACTAAACATAAGAAACTAAAATACAATTCAACAATTAGCCAGGCTTTATGATGTAGAACACATTTGGCATACAAGTCACGGAACACAGAATGTTTCCAAGAAATGTGATTAATATTTGATTAAAACAGCTTGATGCGGCACTGTATTCTGGTATCATGACCTTTCCGTAGGAACTACTGCACTGCACTCGTTTCTTGCCCTTCATCCTGCCATTACCAGCAGTTTCCCCAGCACCGTCACCTTTGAGGAGGTGCAGTTCTTCAGCGGACCAAACTACCAGCGTGGCATTGACTGGTAACCATGGAAACTCCATCCATGCCTCGTGTTCTTTGTTTCATTTGCAAAGCCTCGCTCACTCACATCACACTGACAGAAATTTTTGGATTACATGTGTCATACATTTTTATATTTTTGTGAGTATATTGTGCCTTAGAAAGCATGACTATTGTTATTAATTCTCATATTTTGGGTAAAGTATTACATTTGTCCTTGAAAAGTAATAGCATACCTCTTCTGAACCAAAGTAATCAGACATGTGCTTTTGCATGGTAGACCAAACAATGGTCAAATAATTTCAGGAAACTTTTATTAAAGGAAAGACCCATCTTTTTTTGATTTGGACCACCAAGCACATGCATACAAACAACAGACAATGCATCAACATAAACAACATAATAATTCTCTTAGTGAATTCCCCTCTTAAATTGTTAGTTCACTCAAAAATGAAAATTCTGTCATTTAATTACTCACTCTCATGTCGTTCTACACCTGTAAGACCTTTGTTCATCTTCAGAACACAAATTATATAGATATTTTTGATGAAATCCGATAGCTCAGTGAGGCTTCTATTGCCAGCAAGTTAATTTACACTTTCAGATGCCCAGAAAAATACTCAAAACATATTTAAAACAGTTCATGTGACTACAGTTTTTACCTTAATATTATAAAGCGATGAGAATACTTTTTGTGCACCAAAAAAACAAAATAACGACTTTTCAACAATATCTAGTGATGGCCGATTTCAAAACACTTTGAATCTTTTGTTTCGAATCAGTGGTTCGGAGCACCAAAGTCACGTGATTTCAGCAGTCTGATACGTGATCCGAATCCCTGATTTGAAACAAAAGATTTGAAGCAGTGATTTGAAATCAGCCATCACTATATGAGGGTGAGTAATAAATGACATTATTTTCATTTTTGGGTGAACTAACCCTTTAATATTTTATTGTTATAGGATCTGCCATTTGTGTCATTCTGCAAGCTAATTCTGTCCCTTTGTCTTGTCTCAGGTATATGGATTTTTTCCCCGTACCCTCGAATGTGAGCACAGACTTCCTGTTTGAGAAGAGCGCAAACTACTTTGACACTGAAACTGCCCCGAAGAGAGCAGCCGCCCTGTTACCAAGAGCCAAAATCATCTCAATACTGATCAACCCCGCTGACCGGGCATATTCCTGGTACCAGGTGCGTATGTATACACAAAAAACGGAAGGATCAAGGTTTAAGTGGTTAGTTAGCATAACTCGGTTAGCCCCTGCTGGTAGATGTCTGATGTAAACTTGACTATTTGCATTGGAGTGGAAATGTTTCCATCTGCTGCCTTTGATGGGACTCTTGTCTCTAGAGTCATTATTTACATGACATTTAAGGCTCAGATGATTAGTTCAAAAAACACCTCGCAACAGAACTTAATGCCCATAAGAAATGATGGCAGATTCCAAATCACATGCAACTGCCAGTGAGAGAGATAGGAATGCTGAAGATCCCAATATTACCCAAAAATGAAAATTATCCCATAATTTACTCACCCTCAAGCCATCCTAGGTGTATATTAAATGATATCCTGGCTCTTCCCTGTTTTGTAATGGCATTGATTAGTGCCCGAGTTTTTGAAGCTCCAAAAAGCTCATCCATTTATCATAAAAGTAATCCATATGACTCCAGTGGGTTAATAAATGCCTTCTGAAGCGAAGCGATGGGTTTTTGTAAGAAAAATATGCAAATTTAAAACTATAATGTTTGGCTTCAGGCATCGGCCATATGTGCGATCATGAAAGAGTCGAGTTCCAGAGGAAGGGCGACCTCTGACCCAACGTATGACCTAGGCATAGCATGCACTAAGGTGAGAATTGACAAATGCAGGAGCGCAGAGGATAGAGCAAAACAAAATCCTGGTCATGAATTAGAAGTCTAAAATGAGAAGGGGCTCTATGTAAGATTTTTACTTTAATAAAGCATAAAAATACCCCGATATGTTTGCAGATATTTAGGAAACATGCTAAGTTCACCTACTTGTTTCTCAGAAAAACAATGCTACAGCCAGACATTCTACTTTGAAAATGTGCGTTCCGTGTCGGAATATCTGTCTTTGTTTTGGTCTGTGCGAAACCATGTGATACCATGTGCTAGTATTTCGACATCACAGGTTGCCAGTTGGCGGAAAACACCGTGTATTGCAGCCATGGAAACCAGCAAACAAACTGGGTCAGAGAATCGTAGATTCTACCTGACCTAAAAAGCCTCTGAATCCATCTAAATATCTCTATGAACAACAGCATATTAACCCTCTGGAGTCTGAGGCTGATTTGGGGCCTGGAGAAGTTTTGACATGCCCTGACATTTGTGCTTTTTTCAGATGTTCATAAACATATAAATGACAAAAGTGTCATTACACTGTATTCAGCACAAACTAGGCTACAATAATATGTGAGGAACATGTTTGTACATGTTTGTATTTTTGAAGGAATAATGTTTATGCGTGGTTATTGAAAAAACAAAAAACTTAAGTCACTGAAATAAGGCCAAAAAAAGTATATTAAATCTGTGTTCACAAGACTTTTGGGTATTGGAGGTTGTAGACTAGAGTTTTTGCTTCAGAATTCTGTAAAAATTATGCTGCCTACTCCTTCATATAAAACAATATATTGATTTAGTTTTTGTAAGACACTTTTTGTCAAGAAACACAGTATGCGTGGGGGCGTGAATCTGCATGAATAATGGGCCATTTACACCTGAGAAGACAAAGGAATCACATAGTAATGATCTGAAATGACTTGCATATTAATGAGGCCTATCAGTCAGGTAGGCTGTGAAAAAAACCCTCTGTAATAATGTCTCAGCTCATCATAAACAGCAATACTGTGAAATATTATTACAATTTAAAATAATGGTATTCTATTATATTCTTTAAAATATAATGTATTTCTGTGGTGCAAAGTGTCTGAACAATTATGTTACCTCTATGGCATTTCATATAGGCTTTTAGCTTAAAAGCATGCACATTTGGAGAAATATTGATGAATTCTTATATATTTATGTCAACTTTCTATACTGAGAAATAATATTTATTGTCATCACTATGAGTGCTGGATACTGTGTTTTTAATTCATACTTGCAGCCGGAGGGCGCTCTTTACACCTTTAGTCCACAAATTCATATTATAAAGAAGAAAAGGAACTAGGAACTAATGGCATGTCTTCTAGAGATCGCTAACCATTGCTTTAACTTCCAAATAAACACTTTTCAAGACAATAAATACACGATTGAGACGATGAATGCATGTATTGACTGAATTTGCGTCTGAATAGCGCTGGCTCCGTGGGCGTGGCCGCATTAGCGGATAATGAGCTGAATCACAGACTTCTGACATGGCTCTCTTTTCATACAGATTACATAAACACAGAATGTTTGTTTTCGATTTGACTTGCACGATTTAAAACCTGACATTTCAACATTTCTTTAGACGTAAGTGTCATTTTTTTTTTTGTCATTAGTATTCATAAGTTACAGTTCATTTTCTGAGAACTATCAGATTGGACTTCGTTCAGAGGGAGAGGAGAGATCACGCATCATGATAGTTTTCTTTATTTTACAAAAAGCACAACATTGTGTTTTTACTCTGAGTGTACACAAATAAAAGAAGATATTCTATAGTTTCAATTGATATATTACTTATGTCTCTATGACAAGAAATGACGGAGTATTTTAAGTCTGTTTTGCTGCAATGTGAAAAAATATAACTCAGATTGTGTTCGGCTGAAAGAAGAAAGTCATATACACATAGTATGGCTTGAGGATGAGTAAATAATACAGGATATAAGGGATAATTTTCATTTTTGGATGAACTATCCCTTTAGGGCAAAATCAAAGAACAAACTGGTGTTATGTAATTTCGAACAAAATCAGGCCAAAACAAAGTTTGCTCTGAGTTCATTTCAGGAATTTGAAACAGCTTGCAAAGCAAACTTTCCAGAAAAATTTGCGATGGCTGGAAAACACCTTTGTACAATTATTTGTCTGTGGCAATACATAACAAGTAGGTGTGCTCTGAGGCTCCGCCTTCTTTGGCATGGAAATCTTCTCCAGTTCATTTCTTCTGTTCGGTCCGTCAAGGTCAGACGTCTGCGAGTAAAAACATGCACACATAGAGAGCTGCCTTATAATAGAAAATGAAGTTGTAATTCAAATCGAAAGCAACACACTGTTTTTAACGTTTAATACTGTAAAGCTGCTTGCTTTAAAGCAATATATTGTATAAAGTGCACAACGTGAAGTGAGTCGACTACTGTGCAGAATTTCAGGGCTTCTGCAAATACACAGTATCCACGTTGATATGATCAGTGTGGGCGGCGTTGGGATGTTCGCTAACAGTATACCTCTGGTCACGTATTTCAAACTTTTTTTTGACCTCTAAGCAAAGAACGAAAAAGAACATCACCGTGAGTATATCGGGGCCTTAATGGATAGCGTTACCTCCTCGGTAGTGACAGATCAGAAGAAAACTACATCTGTTTAATTTCTCTGCTGTCACTCTCTCTCTAGCATCAAAGGGCTCATCAGGATCCTGTGGCGCTGAACTACACGTTTCATGAGGTGATCTCTGCTGGGCCGTCCTCCCCCGCAGCTCTGCTGTCTCTGCACCGCCGCTGCCTGCAGCCTGGAGCCTACAGCAGCCATCTGGAGCGCTGGTTACATCACTACCAACCCAGTCAGGTGTGTGTACACAAAAACCGACAGCTGACTTCTGGAACTAGTTACACCACTATTAACCTAGCCAGGTGTGAACACAAAAGATTTACCTCTTAAAAGAATTCTTTTCATCGTAATCAGCAGCTATGTCATGCTATGATGTAACTATCCTTCTTTTCAGTTCTGGATGTCCAAACATGTCTAAATAGACAATGTCATAGCAGCTAAAACACACAACACTGGTTCAGCTAGATAACACTGTTAAATTATAAACATGAGAAATAACCTGGAATATTCAGACAAACAAGTATGTTTGAGTCTTCAGTGAACCCACACTCGTTCAAAAATCTCATAGCGTTCCTAAACAGGTGTGTGGAGCTGCATCAGTGTGTGTGATGTGTGTTTTATCCTGTGAACAGCTGTTGATCGTGGATGGTGTGCAGCTGCGTTCCAGTCCTGCTCAGGTGATGGATGGGATTCAGAAGTTCCTTGGAGTCACACCGTACTACAACTACACACAGGCTTTGATGTACGAGCTCTCTTTATTGCCCACCCTCTCGCTGGAGTCCAAGAGCATTTAATAAAACTATATTTCAAAACTGATACAGTAGCTCCAGTCCTGGATGCTAATTTATCACATTTTAATTAAAGGTACACTATGTAACTTTTGGCCATCTAGTGGTTAAAAAACAAAACTGCATGCTTTTTTGCGAATGAACATTGTTTTACTTAAGAGATATAACTAGGCTTAAGAGATATAACCAGTTTAGGTGGAGAGGATGGTAAGCTGACTAGCTGAAGAAATTACTGTAGCTTTACCTATTAATAGACAAGGTACTTCCTTAAAAATGAATTCCAGCACAGCGCTACAACAACCTATAATGAAATGACCCTTCACAATAGATAATGCTTTACAATGAACAATTTAACTGTTCAATAAAATCACTTTCTCACCTGTTGAGTAATAAAAACGCCATCTCCGCATCGTTTTTTACAACATTTCAAATCCCTCAGTTCTCGCCATCTTCGAAAAGCCAAGCCAATGTTGATTCTTGTTTTATTACGAGCTCTGTCACATTGCCAGCAGACTCTCATGAGCTCCATTCTCGCTCGTTGTGACAACTAACCTATTCCACTCCCACACCATACACGCGTCAAAGTAGCCGGAATTTATTTACGGATATGAAGAGACGTACGAAACTATTCCGACAGGTCTAAAACACTTATGATAGGCTTACCATAGTGAATCGGGGTAAGACAAAACACGTTTTTGAAGACGGATTCATGATGTTTTGACTCATTTAAATGTTAATTTTGAACAACAAAAATGTTACATAGTGTACCTTTCAAATGTATGTCCTTAATATTTTATTATGTAAAAAAGTAACACTTAAAAATGTGTGAATTTCATTGCATTAAATACAAAATATCAAACCAAGCGGCATCTGCTAACAAATGATGCTAAAGCTTTTCTCAGAACTAACATCATTTTCCCAGAGAACCTTTTGTTATATGATTTAAAAACATTAAAACATTTATAACATTTTATTTATTGCTTAAAGGGTTAGTTCACCCAAAAATGAAATTTCTGTCATTAATTACTCACCCTCATGTTGTTCCACACCCGTAAGACCTTTATCTTAAGAACACAAAAAAGTTGAACCACTGTAGTCACATGAACTGTTTTAAATATGTTTTTAATAGCTTTCTGGGCACTGAAAATCGGATCATTGCCATCGGATTTTATCAAAAAAAATCTTAATTTGTGTTCCGAAGATGAACGAAGGTCTTACGGGTGTGGGACGACATGAGGGTGAGTAATTAATGACAGAATTATCATTTTTGGGTGAACTAACCCTTTAAGTCTAAGAATGTATGTACATTAATGATTAGTTTTATTTTTTATTTTTTTTAAAGTAACCAGCTCTCTGCTCTGTTGAAAGGTTTGACGAGAGTAAAGGTTTCTGGTGTCAGAAACTGGAGGCAGGACGCACTCGCTGTCTGGGAAAAAGCAAAGGAAGGAAATATCCAGACATGAGCCTGGAGGTACAACTCACTTCTCAATGTTAGAGCTCCAGATATGGAGATAAGATTTATATTCTCTAACTGAACAAATATAGACATTGCATTTCAATTACAGCCAGTGTTTTCCTCTCTATAATTCGGCTGCACAGTTGAGAAAGATGAAGGAACAGAATGTATAAGATCTATTTTGAGGGTGTAGAAAGAGTCGGTTAGAAATGAAGTGGGAAGGGTGATCAGTAAAATTCAATCAGTGTATTTGTTATTTGAACGTGTTTGTACACTGTGCATGTATGGAAGCACATCATAAATCATAAATAATCATAAGAAATCATAAATAAACATAAATTGGTAATTATAATATGAGGAAAAAGTTAAATTATTAGGTAAAAGTCATGAAATAAAAAGTTGAATTTTTTTTCATTTTTACTTTTGATCTCAAATATGATTTACCAAAGATTTACGTTTTTTTTTTTTGTTGTTGTTGCTGCAAATTGATTTTTTTTATGCTGTAATTGATTTTTTAAGTCAATTTCAAACTTTTATCTCATAATTATGAAATAATGTCATAATCTCAACTTTTTATCTCTTTATTTATGACTTAGTATATCAGTTTCGACTTTGTCATAATTATGCACTCTAAAAAATGCTGGGTTAAAAACAACCCAAGTTGGGTTGAAAATGGACAAACCCAGCGATTGGGTTGTTTTAGTTTTATTTAAACCAACTATTGTTTAAAAATTGCTATATGGCTAGCTTAAAATGAACCCAAAATTAAAAACCAGATGCAATTAGAGGCAACAATAATAGACAAAAGGTGAATGTTTATTAATAAGCTTTAATATTTTATTAATATAAATTTAATAGTTTATTAATATACATTTATTAATAGGCAATTTAATAAATGTTTATTGTTTAATAATTATTCATTGAACATTAATAAATGTTCATTTCCAACATACTTTGGGTTAATTTTAATTAAGCAATACAGTAATTTTTAAACAATAGTTGAGTTAAATAAAACTACCCAGCAGGTTGGGCAAACATTTAACCCTACAGCTGGGTTAAAACAACCCAATTGCTGGGTTTGTCCATTTTCAACCCAACTTGGGTTGCTTTTAACCCAGCATTTTTTAGAGTGTGACTTTTTATAATTTAGACTCATAATTTCACTTGTCATAATTGACTTTTTAAATCTCAATTTTGACTGTCATAATTTCTGCTTTAATTGAATTTCAAAATTCTGGTTTATCTCATTTTTTTATACATCTCATAATTAAGACTTAGTATCTCATATTTCTGACTTTTATCTTATGATTTAGTATCTAATAAATTTGACTTGTCAGATTTGACCTGTCATAATTAAGATTTTATCTCATAATTATGACTTAAGGCCTGCCTGTTAAGATTTAGTTCTGAAAATCATTCTAAATATAAAAGAATAGCAGCATCCACATCACAACTATAATGATAACGACACAGAGAATCTATATTGTTGGAATCACTTTCAGAATGATTTTTTTTCAGCTGATTAACGATAAAAACATTGACAGCCAATCAGAATTAGAGCCTGAGCATTTAAAGCAGCAGCATGCTTTGAATCAACAGATCGACATCTTCCGCTGGTGCAAGTACTAATATAGTTATCATTCTTGGTGTGAACAGGCCTTTATTTTCTTATACTTTTGACATATATGTCATAAATGACTTGTCATAATTTTGATTTTGAATCAAAGCATGATTTTTGTTTCTCCCATATACGTGTGGAACTCACATTTTGTTTTCTTCCCATCTCTCCAGTCAAGGGTGTTTCTGTCAGAATATTACCGCGAGCAGAACGTGGAGTTACTCAGGTTGTTGAAACGTTTGGGTCAGCCTCTGCCCATTTGGCTCAGAGACGAACTGCACAACGCCAGCTGGAGCTGACAAGAACCTACATAAAGAGAACCACGGCAGAACCCAGCTCCACATAGGAGAACTCAGGGCCCGTGTGCGGCAGGAGCCAAAAGAGGACTGACCCCTCTCGCCCTCCTTACTCCGCACAGGCTCTGACAGAGGAGACGGGCGGATCACGCTGTCAGTCTGAATGAAGCCCTCAGAGTCAGAGGAGCAGCCCTCAACCTCGTTATGGGAACTTGTAGTGGACGTTTATGGATTCACAGATATGGAAGTGGGAGTGACCTGATTGGACAGCTTTAAAAAGACTTCTAGAGTGGTTTAAAATCCATTGTGAACTTGCTGTTTTGAAATGCAAATATAGTCTTCTAGGAAGAGAGGGAATTGCACAGAACCTCTAGGAGATTGGGAACATTTTGTGGAAATACCCATGAAAGGGAGGGACTAAGAGAGGATTATTTAAATTTTATTCTCAAAAGTCTTTAACTCTGCCAAGCAGAGAAGTATTTAAATATGTGTATCATAAATTTCAGCCATCTTGCTGCCTTTCACAAAACAGTCATTTCTGTGATTTCTGTTTGAGGTCAAGAAACATTGTGCAACCCAAGGAGCTAAAAAGAAGATTCCAGGATTATACATGTGGCACCAAATTTTCTTTTCATTATTAAAATAAACATTTTTGACTATCTTCACTTCCTTTCAAAAGTTTGGGGTTGGTAAGATTTTTAAATGTTTATAAAAGAAGTCAAGGCTGCATTTATTTGATCAAGAAATACAGTAAAATATTGTGAAATAATATTACAATTCAAATAAGTGTTTTCTATTTTTAATATTTTAAAATGTAATTTATTCTTGTAATAGCAAGCAGCCATTACTCCAGTCTTCAGTGTGTCACATGATCTCTCAGAAATCATTCTAATGTGCTTATTTAGAGTTAAAAAACAATCTTATTCTTATCAATATTGAAAACAGTTGTGGAAATGGTTTACTTCTGGATTCTTTTGTAATACTACAAATGTATTTAGTGTCACTTAATCAATATAATGCATCCTCGCTGAATAAAAGTATTAATTAAAAAAAAACAAAAAACAAAATCTTACTGAACCCAAACTTTTGAAAAGTAGTGTAGCCAATCAGTGCAGACCCAAAGCGAAACATTTTTATCTGTGCCAAACTAAACGAGGAACTGCTGCAGACTTTTGCCAGTGAGTGAATGTGAATTTTGTGTATGTGTAGCAACAGTTTGGTACGTAAATGAATTCACAGGAATGTGATCCCACGTCATGTCTGGTGTTTAAGTATACACATATTGGGAAATAAAGGCACAGAATGGAGACGAGCATCTGGGTTTCCTCTTCTTTAAAGAGTAAAGTAGGGTGAACTAGACGGGTGAGTATCTTATCTCTGTTCCTGCAGTCTGCTTTATCAGATGAAAGGAAAAGTAGAGAGAGTTTGATTAATCACCACCCAGAAACAAGAGACTCGCCCTCCATTTGAGAGCTTTGGGGCCTAGCTGCTTGACTGCAGGAAACAAAGCCCTTAAATAAAACTTGCTCAGGTCCGCTGGGAGCCGCCACAGACAGTACACTGCGTGCTGGAGGGTAGAGGAAGGAAAATAAATGATGTGAACTCTAAAGCGCCTATGCATCGGATTGCAGACCCATGCTATTGATGCAGCAAATGCTGCTTGTATTGAAGTATTTGGGGATGTTTATAGCACATCTTTATAGCTGAACACCTACAAAAAATTTGCAGTCTAATTCTCAGTACATTAAACATTGACATCTATGGTACAGTTTATGGTTGTTGGTTCATAAAGCACTGTGGCCTCATAAAGGCAACAACTAGAACATTTAACTCAGAATGGGCCCCTTGAGATGATAATGCTTCTTTCAAAACTATTATTGCTGTAGCTTTTCTTACATTAATCAACATTACATTACTGGATCAAAGGTGCATTCGGTTGCAATAGTTTTTTTTAACTCTATTGTGAGGTACGAGTGAAACGGCTTCTCAAACAAGAAAAAATGTAGGGCGGGACTTGATTTTGTCCATCGGGAATTGATTGGATCATTGTGGTTTGCTATTGCTGTGATGTCATGTGAGTGACAGGTTGTCCCGCCCTTGTGCCAGTGGTCACATCAGAGAAGACGCTGAGGGAGGGGAAGTTATTTTTAAAGATTAAGAGGGCACATGAATTAAAAAATAATAATTATGTGCACAGATAAATCATTTCTAATACTACTGCAATATTCCATAAAAAAATATGAGATATCAGAATGAGAATGAGATGATCTAGTAAGTGTGCAGGGCTAGATCATAACGGTTTCGGCACTATTAAAATAATAAAAGTCTTCATATTAAAGCTCTTTATATTACCTGAGTTTCTATTAATGCAATACAGTGATTAAAACATATGTGGTCTTGATTTACAATAAGTGATTATGATTATATTATTTACCTTATTTACCAGAGAAACAAGTGTGCCGCCATCTTTAGAATATTGTCTTTGAACTTCCGTTTTGCGGTAGCTCTGTATATTTCTATGGCATCGCTGTTGAATAATTAGCTGGTGAAGTGGATTTACCTGTTGTAGAGTTAATGAAAGTTATCATTAGCACTTATGTTTAAAGCAGGTGTCTTAACAAATGTCAGTAGACCGGGAAGATTTTAAAATGAACAGTAAAATGAACACATTCATAAATACGTAAGATCGCTGTGGAAATACAAACCGGAAGTCAAAAGACAACTAGCGCAGCGCTGAAAAGGGGCGGGGCTACATAAGGTCTATTAACCATTGATTCATTTCAACAAAAGAAAACAAAATCTCTGAAATCAAGAATTTTGTCAAACGTTTAGTGAAACATCATGGGTCCAGTCATTTCAACATGGGCAAAAAGGCCAACAGTAGTGGCCAAAAGTGATGTTCGGATGGGATATTTGTATTTAATGACCCTTACAAGTTCGATTAAACCATCAAAATATGAGGAAAATATTTTAAATATGAGGGAAGAACAAAACACTAAACTCTGTTAAAGGGTTAGTTCACCCAAAAATGAAAATTATAATTATTAAAGGTGCTAAATAGGATCTTTTCGTCGACTGAGAAACCAAAGACTGTTACTGAGTTTTTTTAAATGAGCGCATGCGTAAGAACAGCCCCCCCTCCTTCACAGCTCATTTCAAGGGAACGCCTCCCAAAACTCGTGCACGAGTACTGGAACACGAGTGTTTACCACCGGCATTCGCTGTGTCGTGTTAGTGGATTCATTATGTCGGACTCACCGCAGGTAACTCATAATCTGCAGTTGTTACTCCTGTCTCCTGACAAAAACATTGCATGCGGCGCCTGTGGAGTGTGGAAAGTTACTGGAGCGCGCAGCCGCGCACGTCTCTCACAAGGAACGTCACGGCAGTGATTGACAAGCCAGAGGGCCAATCGTTTACGTGATGATCGCGTAAACGATTGGTTGATGTTTTAAAGGCCCTACCTCGTGCACAGATGATGTATATTAATATTATTACTTTCAGTGTACCTAATAACAAAGTCCCTTTAAGACAAGTCATTTCACTCGACGGCCATCTTTGAAACGCCTCTCGGGCATCCTGGGCATCATGCAATCTCTTTGAATGGGGAAACATCAAATTCTCCAAAACTGTTCACCAACCTTACAATTAAATTCCATATTTGAAATCACCAATGAAATCTAACAACAAACCGGCTCATAAATTTAGTTTCTAAACGCTCGAATCATGACAAAAAAACCTGTATTTTTCCGATGACTTTACCAGTCAGCGATTGGCTCTTATTTAGAAGGCGGGATAATAAGAGCCAATCGCCGACTGGTAAAGTCATCGCGTCACTTCAGCGGCCGTTAGAATCACCGGTTTCTATAGAAACAGTCAGACGAGCGCCTCCGAAGGGATGAGCATTTAGGTCTGCGCATGGGCATTAGCTTGATCCAGCCTGAAAAATACAGGTTTTTTTGTCATGATTCGAGCGTTTAGAAACTAAATTTATGAGCCGGATTGTTGTTAGATTTCATTGGTGATTTCAAATATGAAATGTAATCGTAAGGTTGGCGAACAGTTTTGGAGAATTTGATGTTTCCCCATTCAAAGAGATTGCATGATGCCCAGGATGCCAGAGAGGCGTTTCAAATATGGCCGCCGAGTGAAATGACTTGTCTTAAAGGGACTTTGGCATTGATGAACACGGAAGCTTAGAGGATAGAGCAAAACAAAACACCGGTCACCAATTAGAAGTCTAAAACGAGAATTTTTAAAGAGAAATGTTGGAGGATTTCAATATAAAAAAGGAGCTTGAGTTTTGGTTTTTTTTTGCCCAGCCCTACCGCGAGAGGCGTCCAAGCTTACCATACTCCTACATCGGGATAGAGGTCACTCTTGCTCTGTTCTTGACTTGCGTACGACCATTACCGGAAGCCAGTGATTATAATTTAAAGTTATAAATACGGATATTTTTCTTACAAAAACGCATCACTTCAGAAGGCCTTTATTAACCCCCTGGAGTCATATGGATTGCTTTTATGATGGATGGATGCTCTTTTTTGGGCTTCAAAATCCAGGGTAGCATTCACTCCCATTATAAAGCTTGGAAGAGCCAGGATATTCCTTAATATAACTGTGTTTGGCTGAAAGAAGAAAGTCATATACACCTAGGATGACTTGAAGGTGAGCAAATTATGGGATGATTTTCATTTTTGGGTGAACTAACCCTTTAAGCCTTGTCCCAGATGTTTGCATGTGTTCATAATTTCTTTGTATGACACCGTGGCCAAAATGATTTCCACACAATTTGGCATGTTTCATTGCGTTATCTCAAATAAAACAATTGACTCCAAGCACAACTAAGCAATATGCTTACAAAATCTTTTAATAATGTATAAATAAAGGGTCAATTTTCCTTGGTCAGACATCACTTTTGGCCATTACCGTACATTTAGGGAGGGCGACCTGCAACATAGGCTACATAATTAAAACACTTTTTATAGAAAACCATTATGAGTACAGCTTTCATCTCGTCTAGGTATAAACCATTCAGATGACAGTTCACAAAAAACAATTTATTTCTTAATCTGTAGAACTTTTTAAATTAGCACCAAACTACTAAATGTTCCATGAGGCCTGGAAGGAAAGTCATATTGAGGTGAAGTTAATCTTTCACAATAAGACCAGTGACACAAATCAAAGCAGTAATGTTGATTGCACAAACAAACAAACAAAAAACCCCCACAGAATCAGCTGCAGAAATGCTCTTTTTATTAAATACTTTCCAGATCAAGATTCAATAATAACAAAGCTATGATGAAGACCTACTAACATTCAGACAAACACTTGATAGTTGTCATTTCATGGTTTTATTAAATGTATGATCATGCAAAAATCCAGCATCCATGTTTAAACTCCGAGTATATACGAAGCCCAATAGTATACCATTACAATGCAATAGATTTACTTAGAATGAGGGGAGCATACCAAGCAGAGGCTTTTGTTTTATATATTTTTTCACTATTTTCTACATTTTTTTTTTTTCATTTTTAATAAGGTACATCACTTATAATTCCCAATGGAGTGATTTTCATGTCGAGATGCAAATACTATGAGATTTTTTTTCCCTTTTTTATTAAGTAAACACAGACAGTGGAAAAAAAAAAAAGATTCATCAAGAAAAGTAGACATGCATATTTGCCGGTTTATTTAAACTGCGTTTGATTTCTCCTGTCATTGGACGGGTGGTGCCAGAAGACTCATACGTCCGCCGTCTGGCCCAGCTTTCAGGGGTTGGATATTTATTTCGCTAAATCTACCAGCAAGTGACTCCTCATCTCAATCCCTTTCGTTTTCATGGAGCTGAAGATGTCGACCATGTACAGTAAAAGGAACTCTTGGATGGGTTTAAATAAAAATGAAAAGAATAAAAAGTGTAGATCTAGTTTGGCCAGGCAAGCAGCAGTTCCCCATAGCACAAACAAAGGAAAAAGAAAAAAATAGCAATAATAATAATAATAATAATAATAATAATAAAAAAATGCAGGAAATAAGCGCGAGACACAAAACGGACGTGAAAACAGCATCATCATCATCATCATCATCACATATAATCTGACGGCATCACTACTTACTTAAAAGACATTGTCGTTAAGGTGATAAACGCACACACACACACACACACACACGCACGTGCGGAGGTATAGTCCTGATATGTCACGATGCCCAGCACACATGTATTTACAGACCGATACAAAAGACTGATGTGTTTCAAGGAGACGGGGTGAGGTGAATTGGTAGTTTTTGTTGTTTTTTTCCACACGTAATATATTGCGTCAAACGAAACTATACTAAAATCTATCTAAAGACAAAACCGTAGCAGTGATGAAAAGCATCCGTGCAACTACAGACGAATTCAACGTATTAATCACTTGTGAAAATCAAACCCTCACTTCTAAGTTAAGTAACAGTAATATTAAAACTGAGTTTAAATAGTCAGTGCCATAAAACCTGCGTAATATAGTTTTGTGGTGAAATCTAACAAACCGCTGTGAATTGTAATCGTACAAACATTTTAAACAACGTAACTGTGGCAACTGGACGCATTGTAAGTGTTTCGATTTCCACACCCGCTCCTTGTGATGGGATGAACTGAATGGCATGTATTTACAGAGCACGTACAGCCCCGTCACCGACATGAACCACGACTACGACAACACTGAGAACAGGGTGAGTTAGACACGTCCAACATTACTAAAACAACAGTACAGTTTTACAATGCAGCTGTGGGGGTGTTCAGAAGGAACGGTGAGTTTTAAAGGAGCCTTAATCACAACATACTCGAATACTAAAGCTATTTTCATCATGATCTAGTTTGTAAAAATGACTAGTCCTCTTTGAGCTCAGACCTGAAGATTTAGTCATTAAGTTTGGAAAATGGGAATGAAGTTCATGTCTGACTATCACAGTACATTCTGCCTGCGTGTATAAAGGCAGAGGTTTGTCTATGGCGCTAATGTGACCTAACAAAACAGTAAGGACAAATCTACTGGTCAGCGTTTAATTGTGTACTCTGTGCTGTTCGTTCGGGCTTTCGTCATATTAAATCTATGTGGGGGATTCGATTTATACATGTCCCGATCGCACACGCACCCACACGAACATACCGAGCGCGGTCAGGAACGACATCTTTCCCTAAACCTGGATGGCGAGAGTTTATATCTCCTTTAAATATCTCTGTATATCTTTACATGTTTATTTAGATTAAATTAAAAATAAAACAGTCTTAAAAATTCAAACTGAACACAAAATACTTGTGTTATGTCAGTCCAAGAAAAAAAAAAAAAAAAGAGAGAGAGAAGGAAAATCAAGAGTTCCACATTAACACAAGAGATTACTAAAACCCGGGCCGCACAATCCTTCTTCTCAGACCCGGGTTACATAAAAAGCCAACACCGAACTTAAAACACTCCTTAAAAAGACTAAAAACTACACTTTGGTTCTTTTTTGATATGAAGAACTTCTGAACATTTTCAATGCCTCGCTCCTGGATTAGACAACACCTTCCCTTAATTTGCGTAAAATTTTGTGTCCAAAAATCTGCAAAGTATACAAGAATGATTGTGATGACAAACCTGTAAACTTTAGAAGCTTTTGGGCGCTAGTCCATTTTGTGATTTTTTTTTTTTTCTTTTTTCATTTTTTTTTTTTTTTTTTTAAGTTTAGCCCCCCCACCCTCCCAACTCCCGTCCTGGTTTACTTACATAAATGCTTTTTCAAACTTGATTGTAGCTTCTGGTTCAGCTAGTGATTTTTACAATAAACAGTATATTTATGAATTCATAGATCAGTACTTACAACACCTTCTGAACATCTTTAACGGGCAAAAAAAAGATGGTTCCGTGGGAAAAGGACAAAACAGCACCCCCATGTGGGTGTCAGATACATGCACCGTCCCTTGGGCGGGGCCACAGCCGCGGCCAGCTCCCGTTGGTCAAAGATTGGACAGGATAGGTGGTGTTGACAGTTGAACTGGATGTTGTCAGAGTTCCTCACTGGTGTGTCTGTAACTTTAAGAGCTGTCATCCAGCTGGCCTTCACGTGCCCGTCCAGCCACAAAGAAGAAACATTCCCATTATCTCGAGAATCCAGGTAAACTAGAAGAAATAAAGCAAGCGAGTTTCCGTGAATGGAAATGTGCATCATTCTTAATGCATATGGTCAATACAAATCTGTTTGCGGCAAATTTTACTTCCTTAATCAGGCATGTTTCTCACATTAGCAAAATTTTGGAGGCAAAACTGGTCTACTGTCTATTGTCAATAGTGTAGAAATATACGAAGCACTTTCAAACCAAGCAGCTTTCTGCGGCAATTCCACGTGGCCAACTTGAACCCACTGCAAAATCTGCAAGGGGAAATCATTCGCCCTCATGTGAAATTCCCAATCATGTGAATTTCTATTAAAATGACTGGATTTTTTCAATGAAAATTTGCAGAATAATAAATGTGACTGCATCTTTAGAGTAAAGAAAATTTATAACATAATTAGTTAGATACTTTTTAAGGGGTAATACAATATTGTAATGCATTACTTTTAAAGGGGACATATTATGCCCCTATTTACAAGATGTAAAATAAGTCTCCTTTGTCCCCAGAGTGCCTCTGTGAAGTTTTAGCTCAAAATACCCAACAGATAATTTAATTACAGCATGTTAAAATTGCCACTTTTTGAGTGCGAGCAAAAATGCTGCGATTTTGCGTGCGTCCCTTTAAAAGCAAATAAGCTGTTGCTCCCGACCGGCCCCCTTTCCAGAAGAGGGCCGTGTTTCAAGAACCGGCAACAACAAAACAGTACAATCTCACGCACCAAAAATGTCAGAAAGGGCGTTCATGTGTAATTTTTAACTAGGAAACCCTTGTTTACGATAATGAGTCGGCGTTCTAAAGTGTAGAACCTGGAAGCGCTGCGCTATCTACAATGTAAACAGTGTAAGAGAATGACAGGAAAGAGAAGAAATTGTTGAATAAAGTCGTTATTTTTGTTTTGTTTTTATTCTCGTCCCTTCGTAAAATTAAAGGTCCCGTTCTTCGTGATCCCATGTTTCAAACTTTAGTTAGTGTGTAATGTTGTTGTTCGAATATAAATGAAATCTGTAAAATTTTAAAGCTCAAAGTTCAATGCCAAGCGAGATATTTTATTTAACAGAAGTCGCCTACATCGAACGGCCAGTTTGGACTACATCCCTCTACTTCCTTCTTTAATGACGTCACTAAAACAGTTTTTTGACTAACCTCCGCCCACAGGAATACACAAGAGTTGCGTTTGTAGAGTGTGTTTGTCGCCATGTCGTCGAAACGCTGTTATTTTCATCCCGCAGTCCAATCACCGGGTCTGATTCCGGCTCAAATTGATAGGGTAAAATTAAAGACATGTTTACAATAACACTGAGCGCGTGCATCTCCACGTTATGGTAAGAGGCGTGACCTTTCCGGGCAAGATGCGCTAAACTGCTGTCGAATCACAACACAGGAACCGCTGGCACAATCAGAACTCGTTACGTATTTCTGAAGGAGGGACTTCATAGAACAAGGAAGTCATCAGCTCGTTTTTATGACAGTGGAAACAGCGGTATACAGATAAGTAAATTATGTGAAAAATACTGTGTTTTTTTACACGCGAAACATGAACACATGTTATATTGCACACTATAAACACAATCAAAGCTTCAAAAAAACCACGAAAAACGGGACCTTTAAGGATGAACCACTGTAGTCACACGGACTATTTTAACGATGTCTTTACTATCTTTTTGGGTCTTGAAAGGGGTAATTAAATTGCTGTCTATGGAGGAGTCAAAGAGCTCTTGGATTTCATCAAAAATATCTTAATTTGTGTTCCGAAGCTGAACTAAGGCCTTACAGGTTTGGAATGACATGAGGGTGAGTCATTAATGACATCATTTAAATTTTTGGGTGAACTAACCCTTTAAATGTCAGGACAAAAATGTAGGATGTTTTTACCTGTCCTGTGCAGTTCACTGTAAGGGGGCGGCTGGTGCCCCTGAGCAGTGGAAGTGGACATTAAGCCACTTGCTCTCACGGCGGTGCCACACACGCGTCTCCTCCGACTGGCAGCTACGTGGGCGGCCCTGGCTGTCGATGTACTGCGTCAGCCGGATATAAGCAATGCAGGCGGCGTCCTCCCCGATGAGATGAACGTGAGGATTGAGGATAGTGGTGTGCACGGGCTTGTTGTTCTTACTCAACACTGTAAAAGTTCCAACACATTGATCGTATATCAAATATGACTAATAGTTATGTCTTACATGAATGATTATTTAGGGTAAAACAACTATACTCATAGTTAGACATGACTCACGGTGCTCAAAGTAAAACTTGTGGAAGTCCATCCCCTCAACCAGGTTCCCCAGAGCTTCAGGCTCAAAAGAGGTCAGACCAGGATCACAGATTCTTCTGTGGTACATAAGAATGTTTACAGTGAAGCGATTTCATTTTGAAGTCCGGATACAACTGGATATTACCAGCATTTCATGGCTAGATACAATATTCTCTCAAAATAACAGGAGCATCTGTTCACAGACTACAGATCAGCCTGGGACTTCAGCTCGTTCAGACCAATATTTTATAGGCCTGTTTGTTCATTTTTAATATAAAATTCCACTTAAAGCTTTGTATATAAATTCATACGACGACCTACAATTTTCATAGCATCTTTGTTCCAAAAGTTTTGAGATGCCAGTGTTGCAGTCATGTGCAGGTGGGCTGTACTTACGTGTATGCTTCAAAATCTCCATTGTTGACAGCTTCGATCAACTGCTCCGTGATCTTTATAATCTCCTGCTTACGAGCTACTCGAACAGAACGGGTGAAAGATGAGGGATGATGGAGGGAGAGGAAATTAAATGATGAAAAAAGCAAAAAAAGCAACAAAGGAAAGTTAATAAGCACAACCTGCACTGCTTGCACTGCAGATTCCTGCAAAAATGTCATAAGGTCTACTGACACCAAGAGTGAAAGTGACATAAAACTGCAAATAAACAATTCATAACTCAAATGTTTTATTCTGTGAAAAAATACATATGCCTAAATAAAAATAAAATGTGCCGAAAATACTCAGAAACCAGCTTCACGTTTATCTGGAATGTCAGTACTGGTCACATGACCCAAAAGCTTGTACCTTATTGGGTGGTGAGTTTCAATGCGTTCACGACATGTCGTATTTACTGTAATTACTTGATGACCAACTGGACGTTCTACTCAAAGGTGTTCACCTCCACGCAATTAAACATTTCTGTTAATTCCAAAAGGAATCCATTTAATATAGACACAAATGTAATAAAACAAATAAGTCATTATGCAAATAAACTTTTATTTAGCAGGACATTAGACATTATTATCCAATTCTGTTCTAGCTACAGTAAACTCTATTAATGTATGTCTTTTGTTTATTTTCAAATCTTAAATTATTTCATCTTAGGCAATTATTGAAGTGTTTCAGAGTTTCAGAATCTTGTAATTACGGTAATTCTGACATGCCGTGAACTCACATTTTTTCCACAAAGAAAAAAAATGACTAAAAATGTGCAAATTTTCTCACACTGTGATGGGGACAGCAGAAATGCATATTTTCAATTTAAATGCTTGAGTTCAATGTAAATAGGCCTTTATAGTGTGCAAATACGCATTTGGATCAACATGTTCTCCGCTGAACTACTAAAAATCAACCCGTCACAACCTTGACACACAATAAAAACTGCCCACTGTGACATCTGATATGATGTCACTACCTAATTCTATTAGTATGAAGAATTTGACTTCCTGTTGACATCCTCTGTGTGTGTGTGTGTGTCCTGGTCTACCCCACACACTTACACTGAGCTGCGGACACACTCGCTGTGATACCGCCGACCCCATGGACTGAGGCGCAGGGGCCAGAATGAGTGCGCTCTAACTCTGGACATGAGGCATGTTCTGAACTGTTCCATGCCAAGCGTTTAACGTCATGCACGGGGACGGCTGCAACACACAATGCAGCACACGCAACAGTGAGGTGATGATGCATGCAGAAAGAGAGAGGACGCATGAACACATGAGTATGAAGTACAACATCACATGGGGATGGGTGTTTTGAGCTGTTTCATAAAAGTGGTTAGTATATTCAGCAGGTTTATTCTTTTTGGAGCCACTCAATACCTTGTCCTTTTGTATAAAAAGATCAGCATGAACATTTGGCTAAATATCGCCTTGTGTATTCATATGGGTTTGGAACAACATGAAAGTGGGTAAATGATGATAGAATTTACATATTTGGGTCAACAATACCTTTAATGCCTTATATAAAAGTATATCTACAATACAGTCATACAACATACAGTATATACAATATAGTCATTTGTTGTACTTCATAAACATGTTAGAATGTACATAAAGGGATAAATAAAAAAGAATGGAAAAGTTCAAAATGGAAATATGACGACAAAATGTAGACAATGAATCTATCACTTATGAAGTAGGTAACGGGAGGAAGAAGGGAGGATGGAGGAAATTGCTGAAGACAGATGCTGACAGATGTTAAAAGGAGAGAGAACAGGTGTGGATGAGGGCCTGTATGATGTGTTGCAGCTGCAGTGTTGCTTGGACACAGAATCAGTCAATTTTTGTTTCTTATACCATAACTCTTATGTTATCTTATCCATGGTGAGCCACCTAACAGAAGCCTTAAAGGGATAGTTCACCCAAAAAAGAAAATTCTGTCGTCATTTACTTGTTCTCATGTCGTTCCAAACCCATAAGACTTTCGTTCATCTTCAGAACGCAAATGAAGATATCGAAATCTCAGCAATTTCTGTCCCTCCATTGACAGTCTCCGCAACTACCACTTTGACGCATCAAAAAGTTCATAAAGAGATCGTAAAACTAATCCATATGAATTGAGCGGTTTAGTCCAAATTTTCTGAAGAGACACGATCGCTTTATATGATGAACAGATAGCGAACATAAACAGACCGAACCTGCGTGACGTGCGAGAACAAGCCTCTTCCGGAAGCTCAAATCTGCTGCATAACATGAGAATGAACTTCATTGGTTCTCGCACACGTCAAGCAAACATGCTTGAGCATCCGTTTACCACAACTGATGTGTGCGTTGATGAATGTTTATATGTGAATAAAAGCCTAAATTCAAGCTGTTCAGCGAATAAAGCGTTCGAGTCTCTTCAGAAAATTAACCTCTCAATTCCAATGGATTAGTTTTACAATCTCTTTATGAACTTTTTGAAGCATCAAATTGGTAGTTGCGTAGCTGTCAATGGAGGGACAGTCTTTCAGATTTCACTAAAAATATCTTCATTTGTGTTTTGAAGATGAACAGAAGTCTTACGGGTTTGGAACAACATGAGGGTGAGTAAATGATGACAGAATTTTTACTTTTGGGTGAACTATCCCTTTAACTTATTTGTGTCAGTTCCATTTTTTTTATTTATTTTTTTAAATAGTAAAATATTTTACTATTTTATGCATGTGCAGTACTGTATCTGTGTTCTCTCCACCAGCCTGCTCTCTGGATTTCATTATTATTTTTCTTTCAACTGGATTTAAAATGTTATTGTATATAATAGTTTTGATCATATATGGTACCATTTAATTTTTTTTTAAAGAAGTCTCTTACACTCATCAAGACTGCATTTATCTAATCAAATTCCAGTAAAAATAGTTATATTGTGAAATATTATTACAATTTACAGTAACTGTTTTCTATTTTAATGTATTTTAAAATGTAATTGTATTTCTGTAATGGCAAAGCTGAATTTTCAGCATCATTACTCCAGTTTTCAGTGTCACATGATCCTTCAGAAATCATTCTAATATGCTGATTTGTAATTTATTAAGAGATCCTTGCTGAATACAAGTCTTACTGACCCCATACATTTGAAAAGTAGTTTATGTAAATGGCTTTGGTCATTTGCCAAACCCAGTTGAAGAAATATAATAAAATAATTGAAAATTGAAAACAAGCATTAGAATTCAACAAGGACTATGAATGATAACAGAACAAAATAAAAGCTCAGAGGCCTATTTCAGGTTTTCCTTAAGGTCAGCAACACATCAGAGACTACATGGAGTATTGTTACATCAACCAGTGAGAAATTAAATCACAAATATGTAGCTTAGATCTGGGAATCTACTGAAATGTGTGTATGTGCAAAAAAAGCATATTAACGTTTACGACTGTTCGAGACTTCAGTCACAAATCAGGGAGAAGAATGTAGGAAAAATCAGGAGCAGAACATCTAAAAGCTACTAAAGGGCATTTTCTGGTCTGTACACGTTACAACAGACATTTGAGTAGCATGCATCAGGGGGGTGAATACATTTGTGAGCAGAAAAGGGGATCAACAACTGTGACATACTGTTCTACACGGAAAACAAGTGACCCATATATGATAGTATGCTTAAGGGCAGAAAGGCTGGAGTTGTGGGGGAGGGACAAAAAGGTCTCGACTTGAAGGTTTAAGGAGGGATTGAAGGTGCCCAGGTGGTACGAGAGGATCTTGACTTACTGGCAGGAGAGCCCTGTGGTGAAGCCACCAGAGCGGGCGGCTCTTCCCCGGCACTGCACTGACTCATCACGGCACTGTCACTGCTCGCTCCCTGCGCACTCTCGGCTGGCACAGCCCCAAAACCACACGACACCAGGAGGAAAAACACACACATCTCTCATGTCCTTCACCAGCCGAAACAAACTAACATAGACACCACACCAACGCTGATCATGACTAAATAGCTTAACGGTCACGAAGACGCTGAATGGGATGCGTTTAGATGAGCTGTTCTCAATAAAAGAAGCACTGTGTTTATGGGAACAGGACTACAGGTGATGATCCTGGATTTTCCAGCAGTTATGAGTGAAGGTGTGACGCAGGTCTGTATCTATGGGTGTGGTGAAGCCGAGCCGTGTTTGTTGTGCTTGGACAACAGCGCGCTCAGAGATTGTTTCTCCAGGCTCCGCGCCAATTTCCTGTCCTCATCACCTAACCTCAGACGTGACGGAGCTAATGATAAGGCTCTTTAAACCGCTATTGTCTGTCCAGGCTCGTAGTGAATAAGGAGAGGAAATGAATTCGAGCCTGGCCCTTTTCGTGACAGAAAACTGTAATCGGCGAGAGTCCCTCGGGAAAAACAGTCCGGTTCACAACATGCTAATGAATTTACAAGACACGGCACATCAACAAACATCTAAATAAGTGGGGTGAAAAACACAGGACACACAAACACACAAAATCTACAAGGAAACCTAGCGAGACACCCGACAGTTTAAAAACAGATGTTGTGTATATATATTTAAGTCGGTTTGAATCATTTGAATGCGGCTGGAAATTCATGTGCGTGACAATGACAAATTGTGTGAATGATCTGACAAAGAAATGCTTATTAAAGCCCTATTCGGATGGGACTAGTTTTCCCTGAGGATGTCAGGTAAATTTGTGTTTCGCAGATGCACTTTGCAATTTTATTTAAGTTTGAATTGAACACGTCTATGTTTTTCCTCACACAGCTATCGCTATCTTAGAGAAATCTAATCCCGTCCGGATAGGAATGTTTGTGAATGTGTTGGGTTTTTTCCCCACAATGAATTTGCCCTCATTATATTATAGCTAAATCTCTCTGGTGCACCTTAACTTTGGACCTTTGCTTATGTTGTATCTCTAAACTAGCAATTTAGCTGTAAACTTTTTAGATGTTTTGTGCCATCATGCATGTTTATGTGTAAAAGCACAATCCATCTAACCCCGTCTCAATGCCCTCTTACTGTAATTCCTCCCCTGTCCGTCCGGCAGCACGCATTCATGGCCCTGCCTTCAAATTACAAAGTCTCAGTTGTCACCGCAGCCTCACGTTTCATATTTCAAACGGCTGTTGACTGATGTGAGATGTATATTGTTAAATCAAAGGCTTTTTTGGTACTGCAGTACCGGAAGTGTTCGGAGAGGAGAGGGATTACTCTTCTGACACGAGCACCGGGAGCTGGAACGCCACAGTGCTGAAGGCATGCAGAGAACAGGAGAGAAGATCTGTGTACCTTTCCTACCTTTCATATCCTCTTCCTCAGTGGTATTACAGCTCTCTGTGGAGCCCTGGGGACAGAAACAGACAAAGAACATACAAGACAAACAAAACATGAGACGTGAAGGAATAGTAATGAATAGCATTAGGTTATGGTCTCTGAAATCAGTTTCAGAGTTAGGGGTGGGAATCTTCAGGCAACTCGCGATTCGATTCAGTGTTCTTGAATCAGAGAATGATTCTCGATACATCTCGATTTTTTAGCAACAGTGCAGGCCCACTAATCTTTTGCAAAATAAAATACAATAAAATAACCAAGATTTAACTTGTTTTTAATTTAGACAGGGCCATTATAAAATAATTTAGCTTTTTAGCAACAGCACAGTCCCACAGTCTATTCCAAGTTATACAATTATTATTAGGGGCCAAGCACCGAAGGTGCGTAGGCACCTATTGTATCTGTTGGCATTCCGTACGCTTATTATTCTTCTTCTTCCGTTTCTTCTTCTTCTTCCGCTCTTGAAGTCTATGGCAGCCCATAGAACCGCTTGCGGGAAAGTTGTGAAATTTGGCACACAGTTAGAGGACAGTCTGACCTTTGTCCATAGCAAATTTGGAGTCTCTAACTCAATCCCTCTAGCGCCACCAGCTGTCCAAAGTTGCACTTATGTTTTTGTTAATTACTTTTGAACCGTAAGGTCTAGAAACAAAATTCTTTTTTCCTCTGATTCCTTGGGTCAAACCGAATCGAATGCGCCCTATGACGTCATTTTCCGTCATGAAAATTTTTCCGCCATTTTGAATTTTCTGAAAAACGTACTTTTTCAAACTCCTCCTAGGCCGTTACTCCGATTTTCACGAAAATTGAACCAGATCATCTTCAGACCATGCCGACAAAAAGTTATGGAATTCAAGTTGATTCCTCAAACTGTTTTCGAAAAACAGGCGAACAAATTGTACGTAGTGCTTGCAAAAATAGACATAAGGCTGTATCTCTGCAACGCTTTATCGTATTCAGACCAAACTTGGTACCTGTCAACACAAGCATGACCTGAGGCAACATGCAGCGTTTCGGCGCAGCGCCACCTAGTGGTGCGGAGATATGAAAAATGGCTATTTTTGCTTATAACTTCTGATGGGTTTGTCCAAAAATCATGAATTTGGTCTCGTTGGATTTGTTGAGATCCTTCCTTCGCTGAAAAAATCAGTGCATAGTTAATGATGCCCCAAAATAGGCAGTTAAAAAAATTAATTTAAAAAAAATCTATGGGGTATTTTGAGCTGAAACTTCACAGACACATTCAGGGGAAACCTTAGACTTGTGAAGGTGAAAAAGCATTCTTGGGCACCTTTAATAAAACTCACGATTCAACGGATTATTGATACATAATTTTTTTTTTGCAAGAGTGAAGACTCACAAATCTTTGATTAATTAAATATTATTATATTTTTTGAGAGTAAAAATAAATAATATATTAAATGAAAAAATTAAAATCAAGTTAAGAATTTCATTTGATCAGCCTAGATTCATTTAGAAAGAACCACAATAGTGCAATCTGTGAATTATTCCCACCCCTATTCCAAAAGCTCCTAAAAATTGTACCTTGGGGCCATCGGCAGGGTTGTGCACAACTGTAGTTTGCGGCTCCTGTAAAATTGAATAAGATTTCATGTTATGATTAAAGTAGGTAAGACTCTCATCCACAACGATCTGGTTAAAGACAACATCCTCCAGGAGTACACGCGCATACATTTAAAGCTAACACAAAATAAGGATTTTGAGATCAAATAAAGAAATAATGATGTAAACAGACAAATACTTTATGTGGAAATGAACACAAGGTTATGGTTCATGATGAGCTTGATGAACGTTCACAGCTCACTACAGAAAGTCGACCACATGTGTACACTTATAAAAATTATAAATGGCATGCGTCACAAAGATCTAAAGATGCAGTTTCTCAAATTCAACTAAAATATTCTGCCAGAACCACAGGGATAGAGAATCATAAATGAGTTAAAAATCCGCCTTGAAGTCAAGCAATTTCTGGATTATACTGTATGCTTTATATGTTTTCTCAGATTAACTTCCAGTTATTTTTCCCAAATGTTATGACCCATCTGAATCCTCAAAATAGTGAAAAATACTTCATATTATTACAATTGCAGCTTCTGTTGTTTTGTATGTTTCAGATAGCCCAGTGGTTGCTAGCTGTCCATCAACACTGTGGAGGCATTTGGAGGCCTCGGGAGGGGTCGGGGGTTAACTTGTGCTCTTAATGGATTGTTTTGGAGGTCCCAGGATGCTCTTTGCTCAGCTATTTGGGCAGTCGAGCAAACAAGGCCCATCTGAAGTGTCAATCCGCTTTCCTTTTCCTAAATCTCCAGGGGACATGCTAGTTTCCAACACGGCCAAACGGCAGACAGCCTTCTGTGTGGGACACTGCATCTTTACTGTGACTGGTTTATGCACTCGGACTCAAATTACCTTGTTATTTGCTGAAATCCATACATTTATGCTACTCTGTATTTTGACTTGGCTTGTCTTTATAGGTTATTTTTAAGCACCATGTATATACAATAAGTGCAATGTCAAAGACATCTTGTCCGATGACTATATTTTGCTTGTACTTGTAATAGCGGTGTGTACGCCTTCAGAGGCAAACTAAGGACAAGAGGAGTGCAGAAGGACATAAACCAGCAGCATACGGACAAGAACAAATCACTCCTAATGATATGTTTATAAAACACCACAATTATGTGTACCAGACGTGCTTTGAAAGGACATGAGAGCTCCAAAGAAAAAAAAAAAAAAAAAAAATCAACTCATAAGGGAGGAATAACTAGGACATCTAGTGCACAGCAAACTACAGGTTTGAGTAGGGCTGTAAAATCGATTAATCGCGATTAATCGCATCTAACATAAGTTTGTGCTTATATAATATGTGTGTGTGTCTGTGTGTGTATATACAGTGTATACACACACATATATACATACATGTACACACACATATAAGCACAAACTTTTATGTTAGATGCGATTAATCGCAATTAATCGATTTTACAGCCCTAGGTCTGAGGTATTTAGTACATGCAAAAACTGACATGCACCAAGTACTACAGCAAAAATGTATTATGGGATACGGTCAGATGAGTATATGGGTTACAAAGAGTGTTGAATGTAGATGAGGTACCATCGGTGTAGAAGAGGCCGTGTTGCTTTCTTTCATGGCGTTCACTACAGCGCTCACTACACTGTTTTTAGTGTTGTTTGTCTGGGGCTGAAATAGAGAGGACAGATTCAACTTCCTTTTCAGAGGGATGACATCACTAGGGAAATGATTGGAGCCGATCCTCCTGTGAGTAAACGGTTTTATGCCAGTCATGGCAGTTAAAAATCACACAACAGATGAATAACATATGCCAGGAAGATGAGTGTACAGAGTTATCCATCATTCAGACAGAGGGCGACGATTACTAATGGACATTTCATGGTACCTTATAGTTGCTGTCAAAATCATTATAATACAGTCTGATAACTAGATCCGCTCAGGCAACACATGGGTTGTACTACTACTAATTTGTTAAAATAACTTCAAAGCGCAAGACTTCTATAGCAAAGCTGTACTGCTTAAGCTGCCAATATACTTTTATCAATTTGTGGTGATTAAATTAAAACATCTGTGGATTTACCTTGACTCCATCTGCCTTTTTGTTGAGTAAACTTTTGCATGCTGTAGGGAACAGAGAAAAACCAAATTACTACATACAGCGTGAGTGACAAAACCAACAGAATGCTCACATCTGCACATATTTCAATTGAATCCCATATAAAACATTTAACAAACTGCTGGCTTGCATTCCGTCATTCATTAGCATACAGGGTTTGGGAGGTAGTGCTGACTAGAATCATTTTTCACCACAGGAGAAATTACTCATAGATCTTTATATATCAATTTAAGCCAAAGATATATGAAGCTTTGGGAGATGAAGATAAAAAGTAACTTATAAATAAATAACTTGCTGCAAATGAGAAATTCATTTTGGTGAAATTAACTTTAAAGGGGTCACATCTTGAGGGATCAAAATTTCCCTTGATCTTTAAGAGAGTTTGCTGAACTACTGTACTGTGTGAAAACATATTGTAACTTCAAACTCAGTTAGAAAAAGTTTGTTAAAACTCAACATTTCAGAAACGATTAGCTGTAGGTCTCTCTGAGTATTTCAGTCAACAGTTTGTACAGCACACTTCATTCTTTTGTGAATGTCACAATTAGAGATATGCAAAAATACATATAAATAAAAATATACTACAGTTCAAAGGTTTGGGGTCAGTAAATAGTTTTTTCATTGTTACAAAAGAATTCTATTTCAAATAAATCCTGTTCTTTTGAACTTTCAATTAATCAAAAAATCCTAAAAAATGTATCATGGTTTCCACAAAAATTTTGAAAATATTGAAACATTGAATATAGTAAGAAACAACCAAATTGGCATATTAGAATGATTTCTAAAAGATCATGTGACACTGAAGTAATGGCTGCTGAAAATTCAGCTTTGCCATAACAAGAATAAAATGTTATAATATACTAAAATACATAATTATTTTAAATCGTAATAATATTTCACAATATTACTATTTTTACTGTATTTCTGATCAAATAAATACAGCCTTAGTGAGCATAAAAGACTTCTTTCAAAAACATTTTACTGACCTCAAACTTTTGAAAGGTAGCTTATTCATAAATACATAAAAATCATTAAGTAGGTGCAGCGAAATGCTGTTTCACATTTCACATTTGAGTGGACCGTATTTATTAATGGTGTAGCTGCAAACAAAAAAAAAAAAAAGAAGAAGAAAAAAGGAATTAATTTTAATGGTCAGAGCGAGGGTGGAAAATGGTCCTTATGCCCATTTTGGTAGCAAAAAAACCAAACAAAAAAGCACTCCTAATATTTTAAGAGTAAGGATCTCTTATAATATTAGTAGTGTTTTTTTGCCACCAAAATGGGGGAAAAATAAAAATAAATAAAAATGCATGATATAACCCCTTTAAAATTAACTAACTGCATAGACTTGGAATAAATTACCCATTTTATTCCATTTTTCACCAATCTCAGAGCAGATAGAGAGAATGAATTTGTTTCTCCATTTGCGGCCGCACACATAATGAGGGAAAATCATGGCTAATGTATGCAATTGATTTTTCCTTTAACTACAACTGTTATTTCCCAGAGGGCATGTTTGAGAGGTCTTGAGTCAGTGTAGGGGAAATGGCCCCCGATATACTTCAGAGTCCCTCAGAGAACAATCAAATGGACTTGCGTAAGGCCTATAAAACCTCAATCATGGAAAAAACCTAAAAACTCAAGTTTCACATTCGGTATTCCTGGTAAGCGCCTTACCTTCCATAAACAAATGGGAAGAAAAGATGGCAAGGTTAAGAAGACAAAAACCCATTTAGAAGCAGAGGACAAGCTGGAAGATAGCAGGCATTGTTTGCATTGCAGGCCTGCTTTCATGCTTCACTAATCATGAGGTGAGAGGTGCTGGTGGTGGATGCAATTCACCATACGGTCAGCCATGCAGTGTCAACGGGATTAAACCACGAGTCCCATAATGCAATGCATTGATGGAGTCATAAAGCTAGACCTCGACTCATTACCATTCCACTGTCTCTCATATATCTAACTATGTCTCATAGGATTCACAGACTGTGATTGGGAAAGCTGAGCCAGCAGTCTTCCGTTATACTGCGGAACAATCAGATGGATTTGGGACCCCAGGACGGCCACGCTGCAGTCATACCACTATTAATGCTGAGTAGAAATAAATTATATAAAGGAAGAAGAAATTAACTCATTTTCAAACAGTGCAAAACAAAGTGCAGTAACCTTCCTTAATTAAAAAAAAAATACATCATTATATTGTGCAAAACAGGTTATAAAAGGTTAAAAAGGATCATGTGGCATCCTAATGCAGTTTAAATAACAGGGGTGAATAGATACATTTTAATGCACTTGATTACAAAATTTAATAACTACTTATAATTGCATAATGCATTTAATGTTAAAACTTATTTTGCAATTTTTTCAAACTATTTTCCGTTATATGCAATCTACATCTTTTGCATGTTTAATTATCCCTACATGTTTTAAGCATCGGTTTAAAATAATAATAACAAAATAATTGAATTGTGATTCAATTTCAAATGAAAATAACAATCAAAGTGAGATCAAATATTCACACCCCTATTATATAATGCTTCAGGGCTTCAATAGAGAAAAAAGGACTTTAAGGCAGCAGATTGAGCTGGTAAAATCAATTACAACAGCCACTAAACATTCAATACACCTTTAAATCAGACCTGTGCAAGCAACAAATTAAATATTATAGATTTAACAGGAGACATAGCAGACACACTAACATGCCTTATCTTCTTAATCTATTGGTCAGTAAGTCTTAGCTTGGTCATATAATGAAAAGCTCTTAAAAAAGAATGAAGAAACATTGATGAAATGTCATTACTGGTTATTGGTTAACATTGTACATATTCAACTGGAGAAATGGCTTTAGCAATAACAGAATATAAAGAGTTATAAACACTTACAGTCCTAGTTGAAGCCAAGAACTGATGGAGAGCATTGATTGGACGGCTCAAAAGAACATTAAAGGAATATTCCAGGTTAAATACAACTTTAGGTTTGTCCTTCAGTTTGTAAAAAGAGAATGGAAATGCATTACAAATAAACTGAGATTTGTGGTAATTGAGGCCACAGATGCTGTCCATATAGTAAAATAATATAAAGGGTTAGTTCACCCAAAAATGAAATTTCTGTTATTAATTACTCACCCTCATGTCGTTCCAAACCCGTAAGACCTTCATTCATCGTCATTCATTGTACCTTTCAAGGCTTAAAGACATTGTTAAAATAGTCCACGTGACTACAGTGGTTCAGTCTCCTATGTTGTTCACGTTGTAAGCACAGTGCAACGCTTCTGCGTCAGCAAAATGTGTGGTTCAGAAACCTCTTGGATTTCATCAAAAATATCATAATTTGCGTTCTGAAGATGAACAAAGGTCTTACGGGTTTGGAACGACATGAGGGTGAGTAATTAAACGACAGAAATGTCATTTTTTGGGTGAACTAACCCTTTAAGAATAGTTATTTGTATTTTTACACATTTTATGAATTGTACTTCTCAAACAGTGAGCCAAGAGTGCATTTTCCTGGCAGCATCCAGATCGCATACAACTTTAATGGGAATGCTAATGGATAGCTTTCTATAGGCATTTTAGAGCTCCTTGGGGAATTTTACGGATACAGAAAATCCTGCGGAAAGAGTTAAGAGAAGTACGGTAGAACGCTAATCCGAACATATCCTATAACTACTGAAACAACCAAAACAGTACATATTAACAGGTACAACAAGACAGCAAAGAGCTCTTATTTGTTTTCCATAATCCTGAGGGATCTGCAAGCATCTGATCTTTTCTTAATTGTTCTCCTTTGACCATTGCGTACATATGAAGTATTCTCACCATGCTGACAGCTGCTCAGACACAGCTTGTTGAAGATGGCAGCTGGCTGACATTTACTGAATCTGACAGACAGCTGTCCCAGAAAGTGTAACAATTCAATTTGACCAGACAACACAACTGGAACCAGAGACCTCTTCTCCACTTTCTCCTGACTCAGAGACACTGTCAACAGTGTCGTCCATCTGCCCTCCAGGGGGCCTCCTTCCCCGCAGACCACCTGGCGCTCACCGGACACGTGCGCCAGCTACATCGGGTCTGACGACTGGCAGCAAGCCAACCCCGCTCCTGCCCGTCCATGTAGTTAAGCCCCTGCGCTCTTGGCGAGGGGAGCAGGAAGAGTTGAGAGGAAGAGTGGTAGGGCAATGGTGGCTTGGCTAGGCTGCACGGGTCTGCTTTAGTTAACTGCACAGGACACGGATCTAAGAACCTCCAAAGCTCCATCCCACCCAAACCTCATTTTTCTCCATGAGGTGGAGGAGGACAGACACGTGACCGGGGTCCTGTATCTTCAGCTAAAGCAGACTTCACTTAAATGCTATTTAACCCAATAGCACAAAACACCAGAAAGCTGATCAGCAGGGAAGGAGGGGGCCAAAAAGGGCTGAAGCAATTTAACCGAGAGGAGCAGAGCGAGAAAGACAGAGAGAAAAAGAGAAAGTCTAATCAAAGGAGAAGCAGCGGCATTCGCATTTTTTTTTTTTTACTCCATGCAGACAATAATGCATGCAAGCCTATAATGGGTCTCGTGGTGGCTGTGGTGTGCTGTGGTATTGATTGGATTGTTTTGCCTAGAGCCGCTGTGTGTAAACTGAACTGGGGACAGTTGCAAGATGAAATGAGACATTGTTTGTTCACGCATATAAAAAGAGCCGATCTATGCCGACAGATAAATAAATAGATTTTTGAAAGCTGAACAAAAGCTAAGATGCTTCAAATGTCAGTATAAGGGTCATTGTCAAAATGTGGTACACTCTACAAAAAGTGCTGGGTTAAAAACAAAACCCAAGTTGGGTTGAAAATGGGCAAACCCAGCGAATGGGTCATTTTAACCGAGCGGTTGGGTTAAATGTTTACCCAACCTGCTGGGTAGTTTTATTTAACTCAACTATTGTTTAAAAATTACTGTATTGCTTGCTTAAAATGAACCCAATGTATGTTGGACATTAACATCTAGTAATACATTTAATAAATGAACATTTATTATTATGTTTAATGAATAATAATTAAACATTTATTAAATTGCTTGTTAATAAATGTTCACCTTTTTATTGTTGCCTCTAGTAATTATATGTCTGATTTTTAATTTCCAACCTATTTTGGGTTCATTTTAAGCCAGCCATATAGTAATTTTAAAACAATAGTTGACAGCACGTTGGGCAAACATTTAACCCAACCGCTGGGTTAAAACAACACAATCACTAAGATTGTCTATTTTTTTAACCCAGCATTTTTTAGAGTGTAACAAACATTGATCACAAAGAAAAAGATTTAAAATAATTAAGAAATCCCATACAAAATTAAATCAACTATAACCGAATACTATAAATACTAGAAAATGGTTTTAATTTAGAATTTTTTTTTTTAAAGTTGAATTTGCCAGATGCCCAGAACTCAACTTCTATGAACTCTAGTTACAGCAAATGGTGATTTCTCCACTACATCAAGCAATTAATTTTAATTATTTATTTCGTTGATTAGTGGAGGGAAGATAACTGAACCTGCTCTAACACGTCTTACAACTTGTAGGATTAAAAGCTACAGTAGCTAGATGAATGTTAAAGTTACATGGTCATGTAAAAGCAAAGCGGTAATAAAAACACGGCTGAAAAAATGACATGCTATTTCATAAACTCTTACACATCGCTCAAATGCATGACGTGTATCTGTGAGAGATGATAACTCAGCGGGCCGCTATCCTTTTAAATGTGAGAACTTCTCTTAGACTATACAGCAGACGTTGCTAATGAGAGTGGAGACTGAAGTAAACCAAATAATTTATGCAAGTGATGACAAGAGAGGCAGGCTTCTCATTGGATGCATGCTGGTTGGATAGAGCAGAGGGAGGGTGGGGGTTTGAAGGAATTGTGGAGGGGGCTCGCTGGTCCCCCTGGTGGCGAGGTGAGGAGATGCACTCTCACATACCTTCCTGTGCAAGCGCGGCAGTGCTTGTGGTGGGAGCAGCAGGGCTGGTATGCTGCCGGCCCACTATTGGACAGAGAGGCGTTGAGTTGGGAGAAGCTATGGAATTTTTTCAAACCCTCTACTGAACAAGTTACCTTTGTTTTTTATAAAGGAATTAATGTCTAGAATATCTGTCTCTAAAACAAGCTAAAGCTCTCAAACCTGCAGTATCAAAAACAAAAAGATATACCTGCACAAACCGTAAACATTGTCTGTTCAGGAAGTAAACTGTGCAAATGTTAACAATTAAACAAATGAAGAAGAAACTTATTGATATTCCTTAACTGTTATCCTCAAGCCTCAGAGAGAAAACCTTAACAGCTCAAAGAACTCTTGGAGCAGAAAAATCTAAAACTTTATACTCCTGTAATCCAAAGCTCTAGATCCTAAGTGAATTTTCCCTCAATTAAATTACTGAGCCAGCCTTTTTAATAGTGAAAACTGGAGCAAGACTTCAAGAGGTGGGCCAAGTTCATCCATGACTTTGCACTTTCCTACCTGATCCCAGGAGAATGAGGAAACTCACCTGAGAAGTTTCTAGAAACCAGCATAGTAGTAAGAATGGCTCCCTGAACAAAGACAGAGAAAAATAGAGTGTTTAGTCCATGGCAACAGGAATTTCAGCACTAATTACCCAAGGGATGAAGACTGGAGTTAGTCTAAGGGCCCTTCAAACCCATGCCGTACCTTGAGTTTTCTGCGGGCGTTGAACTTGCGCAAGCACTCCACAGTCTCTTGGCGATGCATCATGGACGCCACTGTGGACCGTTGCTGAAACGAGCAAATGCAAGAGGAAGAAAAATATTGCAAATCAGCGTTATTGAGGTATTTGAACCAATTAAAGGAATAGTTCACCCAAAAAGGAACATTCTTTCATTATTCACCCATCCTCATGAGGTCCCGTATGATTTTTGTCCTTCCATGGAACACAAAAGAGGATATTTTAATAATATACTTGTTGCTTTTCCAATTCAATGAATAGTGCACTTTCAGGCTTCAAGAAGAATTCAAAAGCGCCATAAAAGTAGTTAATACAACTGATTGGGGCAGATGTGGCCTAATGGTTAGAGAGTTGGACTTGCAACCCGAAGGTCGTGGGATCGAGTCTCAGTACCGGCAGGGAGTGAATGAACAGTGCTCTCTTCCACTTTCATTACCCACAACTGAGGTGCCCTTGAGTAATGCACCCAACCCCCAATCACTCCATGGGCGCCGCAGCAAAAATGGCTGCCTACCGCTCTGGGTGTGTGTGTACTTGGATGGGTGAAATGCACTTGGATGAGGTCAAATTCCTGTATGGCTTCAGAAGACTCAGAAAATAGAACATGAGTTGTATGGACCACATTTATGATGCTTCTTAGGGCTGCACGAAAAACTGATGATCATGAAAAAATAATCATGATAATCTACTGTTCTCATCAGAATTATCTTAAGTACAAATCAAGAGAACGTCAACAAGCAAACTGAAGGAACTCAGGCTGACTGCTTAAATAATGGAGCAAATACCAGTAAATTGACTGGCGCAAAACTTAGTAAATCAGCTTGAATGATTCATTTAATTACTCTCCTCATAAATTTTGCATCTGAAAGGGAAACTCCTACAAATGCATATGCAATAAGGTCAGCCTCAAAAATAATTGTCCATGCCTCTTCAGCGCTAATTTTTCACTGTGTGTCTTTAGTAAATCCTGCCAGGAGTTTTTTAACAGCAAAAGAGGGTTTGCGCTGGCGCAAGCTGTTAGTAAATCTGGCCCCATGTTTTCAAATCATCAGCGTTTTTTTCTTTTTCTTTCTTTTTCCTGTGCAAAGAGGGCATGGGCACACTGCTGCCAGTTTAGGAAGATTAAATAAAACAGTGGGTGAAAAATGTATCCATATAATTAATCGAGAAAAAAAGAAATGGTGATCACGATTAATCATGCTTTTGCACCATTTCTGACATTTGAAGTCTCCAGTCCCAATTCATTGTAGTTGCAAAGAAAAGAGCAACAGGCACATTACAAAAAAATTCATGTATGACATACTCAAAAGTCAGATAATGTCAAATAATGACAATTTTCATATATGAGTGAACTATTCCTTTAAGCATTAACACATCAATACAAACAACCTATTCGCAGTGCTCAAATATGTGGAATGTGACCGCGTGTAAGGCTGCACTTCACATTAAACTCTAAAAGAGCTCAGATCATTCCCAACGGATCTTTCTTGCTCGGGGCTTGTGGTAAATGTAGTCTTCGGCAAAGATAACTTACGCAGACCCATGGGTGCTTGAGGGCCTGCTCTGCTGTGATTCTCTTAGCTGGGTTGATGGTCAGCATTTGGTTGATGAGGTTCTTAGCCTCAGGGGTGACCGTGTCCCACTCCGGAGAAGGAAACTGTGGGGGAAAGAATCGCGAGTGAGTGTTAGATATGCAATCTAAATGCAGGAAAATGCCTAGAGTGCTTTTCACACCACAAGACGTACTGACACACATACAGAGCAGTCTGAATCGAGGCCTAATGAAATTAAACCTATCACAAGGCAGCGTACAGGATTCAATGAGTCACGGCAGTCAGGCCTCCTACAGCCGGCCTATTCGGCACGGCTGGTGCACGAAACATGTTGCTTGCGCATTTCACACCTCATGGCTTCATTGCAGCCCATAACTAGAGAAAATTGCAGTTGTAATTAGCCAATAAAAAGCTGTGTCTGTATCAGTGTTGAATGTGTGTCACACCTCCTTTTTCGTACCAGGAGATCTTAATGTGGCCGTTACAAATCCTTTGTCTGTTCCAAGAAAACCCTGGGCAGGTTCCAGGAAGTATAATTTGTTTGCGCATCAAGCTGTGTTGCATCAGCTAAAATGAGCATGTGGATTGTACTTAGAAACACTGCAGGTGCTCATAAGACCTTACACAGAGTGATTCAGCTGCGCTTTTGGCTCAGGGCACTGTTAATACATGTCATGGGTGGGGCGTTTTTGCACTGCTGTGCGCTGCTTCAGCAAAGACGGCCACTCAGGACTGCGGACGGCGCATCCAAATGTGAACACAATGCCGGAAGGTGCGGTGACAGAAGCTCGTAATGGATGATGAGGCTCAACTACACCTCATTGATTGTGATCACGTGACAAAGGTTACAAAAGTACAAAACAGAGAAGCTCATGGTAAGATTTCCTAATTCAATTCTTAAGGCATATACTGTGTGATAATAGCACTGTGCCAACCTGTAGAGATTTGGAATAAGATTCATGCCATGGCAGATATATTAACATTGTTACCGTTATTTACTTTACACGTGATGCCAACAAAGAAAAATGCAAAAAATAAAAAGTGGGACAAGTCAACAGGAGGAATCATCCAATCAGAATTTAGAGCCAGAACTATCTTTATAATATTTATTGCCTTCTGTTACATATGCACTACCATGCAAAATTTTGCAGAAGTCAGTAAGATTTTTTTTGAAGGAAATTAATACTTTTATTTCTCAAAGATGCATTAAATTGGTCAAAAGTGACAGTAAAACATTTATAATGTTACAAAAATGTATATTTCAATTTCAAATTCATGCTGTTCTTTTGAAATTTCTATTTATATTGATAATGCTTTTGAGCACCAAATAAGCATATTAGAATGATTTCTGAAGGATCATGTGACACTGAAGACTGGAGTAATGATGCTGAAAATTCAGCTTTGCCATCACAGGAATAAATTATATTTTAAAATTTATTTAAATGAAAAGCAGTACTTTTAAATTGTAACAATATTTCATAATATTACCATTTTTAATGTATTTTTGATTAAATAAGTGCAGCTGGTGTGAGGATAATAGACTTATTTCAAAAACATACAAAAAAATGTACCGACCCCCAACTTTTGACAGGAACAGTGTTTCTGCACCACTTATTTGTCATGATTCACAACAGGTTAGGACTCTTGATATAAACCATTTTGTGGTTCAATTGTTTAATATATTTTGTGATAAAAGATTTGTCACATCTCCTCCCCTGACCAGACCTGACACTGTGACCACCAAAACCATCTAACCATCATTTTCACAAAAGGCCACAGTTATATAATCTCCTCCCTTTTTTTATTTGAAACACCCATTTTAACGGAACGAATAATCTCTCTGGGGCAGTCACTCGCTTCATGTCCTGCGACATACATCTGAGGGTGTGAGACAGTGATGCAATTGATGAACAATTTAAAAACGCACCACACACATACGCAAACAAACAAGCACATACACTCTAGGACAAGGCAGTTGTTTCTAAGCAAAGCCCATCTCTCTGCAATGCGTCAGGGAGGGCCTGACATAATCAATAACAGCACCAGTAGTTCTAAATCGCACCCAATCAGAAATTAAACAGGCAGTTGGACCACAGTAAGTGTCGCAGAGACCTTGCGACATCTGTTGTAATCAAATAATTGTGGAGCAATTAAGCAATGAGCTGCAATTTAATTTCATTATTTCTTTTATTTTTTATAGGATAATTAGAAAAAAATAAATAATTCATTAAAGGCTGAATTTTATAAAATAAAAGGTTATTTTATAAAAAAATTTTTTTACATAAAATAAAATTCCAGCTCATTAATTAGGTGTTAGATCATTTGTTGATTACATTTTATTTTATTTGTGTCTCTAAGCTTTAATAAATGATTTTATTTCCACCTCTTGGCCCATTATTGCCATAGGTTTAAACATTTCTTGCACAGCTCTGCCTCTTGAATTTTATTCCAAGTGATTTCACAAACGTTCACAGGAAATGTTAACGGTATCCTGCTGGGAAATTCCAGGGATTTTCTGAAAGGATGTAGAGGCCTTGTGATGTGCGGTCTAAAATTAAACAAGCCTCACTAGACTGATTTATGATTTAATAAATTCACATAGATTGGACTAATTAGAAACATCCCAAAATATGATTTAAAAGTAAAACATGGCTTCAAAAATTGATGCATATTTGACAGAAATGTGGCCAAAAGAAATACGGAAGGCGAAAACTTCCACATTCACTCCTAGTGAATGCCCCCATTTAAAGACTTGATGGTGCATTCAAAGACCAATCAGATGAAGGGGGTTTTCGAGTGGAACTGCTACAGACAGGGACAGTGAGAGTGTGGCTGCATTGGTGGACAAATGTACTTACATCATAAGCTCCAGCCTTGATCTGTTGGTATAACTTGTGTTGATCTTCATCCCAAAATGGAGGGTAGCCCACTAGTAGAATGTACAAGATTACACCTGTGAAAGAAATGGAAAACAAGAGAGAAAGAAACAATTACCTTATACTGTTAAATTTTGATTCTGATTGGCTGACAGACATTCTGAGGTATTTTCAGCATGGTTATGAAGTTGTTCCACTGATTGCATTACAGTATGTTTATACCATGGTCTGTCAGAATACTACATTCTGATTGTCTGGAAAGTATGAGTTCAAACCATGTAATGCACAGGTAGCTCCAGTCAGTTTAATCACGATATATATCAATGAGCTGCTTTCATTGAAGCACATGCGCGCACACACGTGAATTAACTTTCATTTTAACCCTTCCAGTAAAATTTTGTGGTTCAAACATTTAACTAGTCAGTGTTTGCAAGTAACCATGGTATAAGCGGGATAATCCACGGCTAGTTGTGCATTACACAATTTTAATGCACTGCAAGTTAACTATTGCAACTGGATTGTAAATGGAATACAATTTATTAGACAAAGGAATACCATATTTACATCCAAATAGTAACTGTTTTACATGGAACTAAACACTGTTTACTAGTACCTAATAATTTACGTAAAAAGAAAGTGTAGTTTGTGTGCCTTGTTACTGCATGTGTAACCTGCAACATGAACCCGTCGGACGTCCCTGAGTTGACTTTGTTTCATTAAATCAGGTTTTTTTGTTACACTGTAATTATACATTTAATTACGGAGTAATATTAAGTAACTACATGTACTTACAATAAGGTTAGGGATTAGGGTTTGGTTTGGTTTAGGGTTAGCTGCATGTAGTTATGCATAATTTATAGTTATTACTATAGTAACCAGTGTAACATATGTAACAATGACACCGTAAAATAAAGTGTTAGCAAATCATGAATTGCAAAAGATTGTGTTGACAGACAGGTCTACAGTGCATCTGCACTATATTTTCTGCTGAGTTCAGCATGCGACACACATCAAAAACAGGTTCGGCACTGAAACTCTACTTGCAGTGCACTGCAGCATTCATGCAGTGTGAATACTGCAACCTGTTAATATAGGAAGCAGTTCAAGCAAAATGAATATGCATGAGGTCTAATGATTAAAGACCCTGTTGAAGACTCACCACAGGCCCAGATGTCCACAGGTTTGCCGTAGGGATCCTTCCTCAACACCTCTGGAGACAGGTAGCCAGGTGTGCCAGCAAAACCTAAGACAAAACAGCAAAGAAGTTGGAAAGTGACCATTCTTCACTCTGAGTATAAGATAAAGTGGATGCAAACTGCAGACTCCTGTAGGATATGTAGTTCAGCCAATTAATATTTACTGAAATGCTAATAATTCCGAGCATGTGTGCGCGTGGATAGTTTTTCCGTTCGCCAGAACCATTCAGAGCCAAAATGATGATGTGCTGAGATTGCTACCTCCCTCCAGCACTGGCAAGGCTGAAGAGGGCTGGAAATAGGTGGGTTTTAAACAGCTGCCCACTGTGGTAAAATAATTCTGCGCTGTCCAATCATATAGCTTGTATATAACAATTATACCACCCACAGAGCTTTGCTCGTCACAAAGCTAGGTATACTTCAGTCAAAACAAGATGATTACCTATTTAAAACTAAAGAAAGCTGTACTGATACTTGATTGGCATAAAGCAGAATGGCAGCAGAATTAACCAGCTGCCAGTAGGGGGCCACAAGGCCTGAGAGAAGCCTGAATGATGATTTTATCCAGGAAAGGCAGCTGTTGAGGGACATTTTCAGAGCTAAAGGATCTTTCACACACCAACAGAAATGATGTGTGAAAGGGAAACATGAAATGGGCAAAGATTGGCATTTAGCACGGCCAGAAAATAAGCCTTTGTGGCCATTCCAATCCATTTCAGACTGGAGGTAATGGAGCGGGAAATGTCGGAACATCCTTTTAAGATAATCTGAAAGAAGTTTACGAGGGAATCAGCACAGTTGTGTGGGTAAAATGTCTGAAAAGTCCTCACAAATATAGTAAATCCTGTCAAATTTAATACACTAGTAGTAAACAAGAAGTATACCTGTAGACGGTATAAAAAAGTATTCATAAATGGGCAAAACAAGAAGCCTTAGTGAATGCAACAATCTTAATTAGGTGAATGCTAAGGCAAACATTACTATTACTATACTGAATCTAAGGAAATCATTTGGATAGGTGTGGTAATTAAAATTAGCAACAACTCTTGAGATCCTCACAAGTAAAAGTTTGTGTGAGAAGCAGAATTAGAGCTGAAGTCATAGAGTTATTTACCAAACCAGGCCTGCTGATCTCCCTGCACCTCGATGGCCAGCCCAAAATCAGCCAGTTTCACTGCCGCTCCTTTCATCTTACTGGCCAACAGCAAGTTCTCGGGCTGAGGAGGAAAGCAGATTAAGCTTTTAACACACTAAACACTCACAAACATTTCAAATCGACTCCAAAGGGAGGTTAAAAAGATTCTTTGGGATTGACGGTGCACAGCGTGTGGCCTAAAGCTGGGACAGTTTACTGGTGTTGAACGTTGAATCTAATGAGATGTTCACACTGACAGCAATTTGCAGCATCAAAGCAACCAGACGTCACTTATTACAATCAGAATTTGGGCATTTTCCATACAATCTAGGTGCATCCAGACAAACTATAAAGATGAGAAAATTAAACATATGTAAATGAGCAGCTATGTGTTTTTTTTTATTCTTAATATTCTCAATAATGATTCTCATAACTTCAAGTCATTTTTACTGTATTACTGTAAAAAAAAGTTACATAATGATTTGTATTCATTAAAATGAAAGACATAATCACCAAAAATAGTCATAATATAGACACTAGTCAACAGCTGTTTTATTCACGACAAAACACGGCTATGAGCGCTTCACCCAATGGTTCTGTGTATCACTGCACAACACCCTTAGCAATGTAAACTGTTTGTACTCAACTGATATTGTTCATTTAAGCTTACTGTATTATGTAGAAGAGATCAAGTGAGCGAGTTTATTACCTGCATTCAGATTTAGCATTTTCCTTCAGGTCAGTCCTATGTTCATAATAAAAAATGTTTAAATGTCCGATGTATCATCCTGTCCTTTTACCAGTTAAGGGGTTTTCCTGTGACTGTTTAAATGTCCGATGTATTGTCTTGTCCTTTTAACAGTTAAGGGGTTTTCCCGTGACTAACAGCGCTAGTCAAAGCATTTGTCAGTTGCGTCTTGTTCCGTCTTCACAACAAAAGGCTTTAGTGAAAGTTTACTTCATGAAAGTTGCATTGATACATATTTTTGGCTTTAAAACTTGTATTGTGTGGTAACCGTTTTATAAAAGCAATAAGGTATTAGAGGCTAGTGCTGTGTCATGAATAAGTCATGGCTTCACGTCATGCATAACAACGCCCTTCAGCACTGCCTCTCGTACCTTATTGCTTACTTAAAATCACTATTTTCTATCACTCCAGTTTTCAGTGTCACATGATCCTTCAGAAATTATGCTGATTTGGTGCTCAAAAAACATTTCTTATTATTAATGTCGAAAAGAGTTATTTTGCTTATTATTATAGTTATTACTTTTTCAGGATTTGTTGATGAATAGAAATTGCTAAATGTATTCGAAATATAATAATAAGTGTCTTTACTGTCACTTTTGATCAATTTAATACATCCTTGCTGAATACACAAAGTATTTTTTTTAAATATCTTGACCCGAAACGTTAGATTGGTAGTGTATATTTTTTAGGGCATCCAGCAGTAGGAAAACCTACAAGACCATCAATACAGCCACTTACTGTCAGTGTGAACAGCCACTAATGTGAAGCACATCACCAGCAGATGTGCAGATGAACAGGTGGTTTCACTATACCAGCCAAACCAGCTCAGCAGGATAAGACAGTTTTTGGGGGTCAATGATCTGTCCATACAGGTAACCGAGTTTATACATGGCTTATAGAGTTTGCTTTACTACCACATTTACGCTGAGCAAATATTAGGGTGGATTTCCTGCGGTTTTGTCAACGCTCCAAATTTGATATCAAACACAAACGTGCATTAATATCCAGGAGCTTCAAGTACACAACTTAGTGAAAAGGCCCAGAAAGATATATTTGGCAGAACGGAAGACTTTCACACTAAAATATAGGCTGGAAAAGTCGATTTCCTCTCCAGGTTCTCAAATACACAACTCAATAGGCTTGATTCATTAGCTGCCGCACATATATCTTCTCAATGCGCAGAGTTCACCCTCTAGTTCTACATTCAAGCACAGAATTTAAATGCATCTGTTATGAGGATGCAGGGAAATTTATGCCCATAGGTGTGAATCTCTCGCTCTCCCTCATTAAACGAGCAGACTACAAATGAGGGACGGTGAGACTCGTGGTGACCCCTCCCACATCCCTCCGTCTCTCAGGCAATACCAGCAACAGTTGTCGTATCACGTTCTTCACTATGGCAACCAGCCTGGGCACATCTCTGCTGCTCGTCATTGGGCTCACATACACATGGGGGAGGGCAGTGTATGTGACTAATGCACAATAGGAGGACATGATAAAACTGTGTGTGTCTGTTTGCATTATCAAAGACACTGGCACTGTCAAGACACCATATACACGCGCTCATTTCATACATTCGCACGCACTGCAGTGGAGACACAAAGCGTGAGTGCACTTGATTCATATGGTAATATAATGAATTGTTTATCTAGCGCTGCTAAAACAGAGAGTATTACTTTAAACAAAGATAATCCTCTGTACAAAAAGTCTTACATATTTGAGCATTTGAACAGTAGGGAAAACACCCGAACTGCAGATAAGTAGTTCACTTAAAATGAGGGGAATAATAAACAAGAGCAGGAATACTGTTGTGTGTGTATATCTGTGTGTTTGTGTTGGGCAGGGCATCGACATGGAAACCCTCAGAGACAGAACGGTTGCCGTGTGTGGGGTTGTCGTGGCGACTAGCTCTCACTCACCTTAAGGTCTCTGTGAACGATGTCATGCTGGTGAATATGATTGACACTCTCCAGGATCTGATTGATGCACTGGCTGAAAAACAGAATAATAAATCAATCAGCGGCAGAGAAAGATCATAAGGATTAGCGAGGGGGTGAGATAAGGCTAAATATCGATTTTAACCTATTTTTTTTTACTGTATTAAAAAAGTCAGTAAATATACACAGTCTTTTCCCTTCATTTTTTTTCTCTCTTATAGGTATAATTTTCCTTTTTTTTTTTCTTTTTTTTTTTGAAAATTGAAAAGAAAGTCTTATGAGCTGGTTACAAAAACATTTTCACTTTGGATAATCATTACCTTTGTAGAGTATTCTGCCAATGAAACCAGATATGATCATGTGATATCAAAATTGTCATTCATAAAATTGCCAAATGAGAAATGTTGGTTTCCTTAAAAAAAAAAAAAAAAAAAAAAAAAAACAAAAAAAAACCATACAACAGAAAGTCTGTTGCTTCGGATCATCTTATATTTTACATTTTGTAATGAATTAATTAAAGTCTGCAATTTCAATCTCTTAATTAAAATAAACCTTTGAAATTGATTACAGTAAAGTTAATAAACAGCCTCTGCTGGACAATTCAATTAAGCATTTAAATTAAACACCATGAATGTATGATTGATGTTACATACGCACGTACTACTGCTACTTTAGTAGAATGAGCCAAGTCATGGGTCAAGTATAATGTGACTGAGGCACATAAGATGAGCAGGGGATTGTGGGATAGCTGTGGTGGGCGTTACTCTTGGAAAAGCACCTCACTCTCAGACAGGTACACAAACATGTACACGTATTATCTCATCCCTCTTAAAGCTGTAATCCTATAACAATGTTATAGAGGCCTAACCAGGACAGATGAACCAGAATGAGCGTGTGTGTGTTGCTTTGGTGTCATGCTGCTATAAATACTTAGTATTAATGTGAAATTATGCATGACTTTCTTTAGATCCTTATTGAATTTGTTCAGAGGAAATGGCATAGATGATGGTACGGTCATGACTTCTCTTCATAGGTAACTTGTAGGTTTTAGCAAAACAGATGGATAGCTTTAATATAAAATAATATAATATAATATAATATAATATAATATAATATAATATAATATAATATAATATAATATAATATAATATAATATAATATAATATAATATAATATAATATAATATAATATAATATAATATAATATAATATAATATAATATAATATAATATAATTATTGATGTCAATTTAACACATTAATTTTATTAATTAGTTATGGAATTATTAACACAAATGCACCCACCCTGCCCCACACTTACATATGTCTGGGGTCATTTCATATGAACATGATGCACGGCATATATCACTGTGTGATATAGTCTTTAGAATGCAGTTATATGCCCATAAAATTCAAGATACAGGGGCAGCGGTGTTTCTGAATTAACAAAGCAGCAATTTGCAACGAATCGGGTGAACCAATGATTCAATGGCCCATTCAAAAAAGAGAGCCAATTACTTAATTTCTGAACGAATCAGCCGTTAGAATGAATCAAATGAATGAATGACTCACTCATTTAGACATTTTCTGCCATCTACAGTTTTCGTTTCTTATTTAGAGTATTATTTCATTAAAGAAATTATTTAATGTTCCATATTAATAAATAAAAAAAACATTAAAGGTATTGTTCACCCAAAAATGAAAATTCTGTCATAATTTACTCACCCTCATGGCCTCATAGCTGTTGTAGCCTAAAAGGTTATGTGTAATAAATTTTATGTTGAATCAAATAAAATATTTCTTTCTAAAGCTACCTTTTGTCTATTTGATGATTTTCTCATTTAACACAATAATGACCATAAATGATTTTTTGTGGGAAATTTCTCAGCCGATTAATCACTGTATAATAATATAATATAATATAATATAATATAATATAATATAATATAATATAATATAATATAATATAATATAATATAATATAATATAATATAATATAATATAATATATGGAGCTGTTGTATATTAATTTACACCTGTGACCGCATTACATCAGTGTTATTGTGTCTGTGCGTTGCTTGGCAGAAGAATAATAATTTTCATAAATAGCATTACCTTGCCAGGTATGTGGAATAACAGTTTTATAAAAGCAAGCAATAAGCCCTGTGAAGCAATAAGCTCCGCTCTGCATCAAGCCTACCAACATCGCTTACCTGTTCTAAATTCACTGTAAATCATGGCTTCTTGGGGCGTTTATTATTTTATTTTATTTTATTTTATTTTATTTTATTTTATTTTATTTTATTTTATTTTATTTTATTTTATTTTTTATTTTATTTTATTTTATTTTATTTTATTTTATTTTATTTTATTTTATTTAGAAGTGCAGACTTTTACCATGTCCTAACTAGGTGACAACTTTCCAGTGACAAGAAACATGGAAGACATAGATTTGATCACTTGTCACTTTAGCTTGGTTAGGACATGCCACAAGGAACAAGGGAATAAGAAAACTGGAGTACACAAGATAAGAAAGCAGACTGAAAAAGACTGTTGAGTATATTAATGTTACAAAAGCCCACAGAAGCTATTTGCCCAAATTTGGTTATTTTAAGCCCAGCATTCCATTTTCAGGACAGCACAAATCCCACCGGACACAAAAGACCTGTCTCTCTGTATCTCTCTCTCTGTATCTCTCTCTCTCTCACACACACACACACACACACACACACAAGACATCTGATCTCTTTATAAAATGTCCCTTTTCTCACCAATTTTCCCATTCACCCTCTTTTTATCTGTCTTTACCTATCTATCTAAAACTATGTTCACACTCCGAGCCTTAGTGCTCAATCCTGATCCAATTTTTTTTGTATAGCTGTTCACATTGTTGTTTTAAATGTGGCCCATATCAGATCCAGTGTGAACAGATCATGGTCTTGAACTGACCCGCATCTGCAAAAGATCGATAAACAGACGTCATGCAGCACGCTGTCATATAGAAGTAAACACGTGATTATGGGATTATTTATTGTGTCATCTGCCGCGTAAGCCAGCAAATTTAAAAGTTGCATGAATTCCGATTTGACTGTTCAGATTGAGGTTGCATTGCAAAATGAGACATGTATCGGATTTAGGACCACTTATGGAAGTGGCCCAAATCAGAATTGAAAAGATCAGATTCCATGTGGTTTGTGCTGTTCACACTGTAGGATCTGGGCCACATTTACCTGCAGTCTGAACATTGCATAATATCAAACCTTAGATGCTAAACTGGCATCATGCAACTCTCGTAAACCATATTTACCACAAAGTCCCGTATGAGCGCATTAAAACACAGCTTACTGCTGGAGGGTGTTTGCGTTGGATGCCTGGGGCTTTAACTTGGAATCAGAGTCCCTTAGAGACTTGTACACTCACTCCTGGTTCATGAAGACACTGTTCAAAGTGTGTAATTTTTGTGCCACTAGATCCCCCTCTCTGGGAAACCTGTTTAGACAGAATCTTCATTTTTGCAGTTCAGAGCTGCTGTTGTTAGTGGTGCAGAAATGATGCACTCGAAAGGAGGGGCCAACTGAGGGCAAATGGATGCGTTTTTGTGTGGCACCTGTTGATTGCCAGTTCTGCAACTCCACCATCATTAAAGGCTCTTAGTTTTTCTGCACAAAAGGGATCGTCCTCTTTCTGTGCTTTTGAATCAGATGTAAGTGTGTGTGTGCGTGTAAGTGTGACCTGCTCACTGCAGGCTGCAGCACAGTAACCACAGCAACAGTAAATTGGAGAGCCCACCTTGCGTCAGCTTCACTGTAATACTCTCTGGCGACGATGTCCTCAAACAACTCCCCCCCAGTCACACTGCGGAAATAGAGAGAAAAAAAAAAAAAACAGTGAAACAAGGGATGAGAGAGAGTGGAGAGTGTGCTGGTTTTGGGCTAATTTGGTCAGCAGCAGGAGGCAGAGCCGACATTTTATACTTGCGTAAACATGATCGCAAATGTACGTGATGCTGCAGTAAAACTCGCATGGCCCGATTATACTTCTTTTTTTTTTTAGAGAGGTATATTACTGGATGCAGGGCCGCAATTAGCATTTTAACCATGGTAACCATAGGTTTTGACAAAATACAAGTGAGAGTACAAGACAGTGGGGGCTGTTACAAAGTTTCTAGAGTTTTATTGTAGTAACAATTACTGTAGAAACCTATGGTATTTTATACAAAACTGGTAAATCTGAGATTAGTTTGATTTTTTTTCTGTACTTTTAATCAAATAAATGCTTCCTTGGTGAGCATAAGAAACAAAATGTTGAAAACATTTTTTTTTTAAAACCATACCGACCCCAAACTTTTGAACTGTATTTTATATGTATTGAGAATATTATGAAACATGTTTTGCTTATATTACCAACTAGCAATGGTTACCATTGTAAATTGTGAGTTGAGTCGAGGTGTGCACGAGACATGTAACAGGAACATTAGTAACTCAGTGTTTGTTCCACATAAACTGAGTTCCAAAATGATGCCTGGAAAAATCAAAGTGCGCTGGACTCTGGTTAAAACCAGGACACAATCACAGAAACAACAATCTTGACAGCACTAAATCGTATTTATAGGGCCACCTAGAAATGTCTACCCATCAATTCTGCTGGCAGATCCTATCAAATTGAAGGATATATTTCTGACACCCGGGGAGATGCATACGAGGTGTTCTTGTCGAACATATTTCAGTTGCATTTATCTGCCTGCAGGAATGGGGCTTCAGACATGATTCATTGGAACAAAATGTCTTGGGTTTGATAACTTGTCCATCCTTGTTCAAAAAGCAGGAAGTCTCTCACAGCCATTGAGACTTACAAACTTACCTGAAGACACAAACTAGCTGTTATTTTTTGTATTAGTTATTTACTAATACAGTATTTGTTCATATTTTTTCATATTTTAACTAAATTAAAATAAAATAGGATTCATTTCAGTCAGAATGCTGTCTTAGTAGGAGGTTACCTACATAGGTAGCTCTTTGGATCAGAGCCTATATTATTATTATGTCTCGAGTTACAGTACAACTTGTACTGCTGAGTAAGTGCGTGAGTGAGTGTGTGAATGTGTGAGTGAGTGTGTGAGTGAGGTGTGCATGAGTGATTGAGTGAGTGAGAGCATGAGTTAGTGAATGTGAGAGTGAGTGGCTGCGTTCCACTCCACTTTTAGACACGCACTCGCAAACTTCCCTAAGCACTTCTCCTCCAGGGGAATCCCTGCTGCCATTTTGAAGTGCGTTCCACTTCATGAAGTTTATATGGACAGACCCTCGCTCCCTCGATTTTGACCAAGGGAGTGAGTCTACTTCATATGTACACTTCAGACAGCTCCACATCCCACAATGCAACACGATTGTGACATCACCGCATATCGCATTTAATTTACCCCACCATAAACAACTCTATGGTGAATTAAATTTTTTTTTTAAATATCTAAAATAACGCAAACACACATATATATATATATATATATATATATATATATATATATATATATATATATATATATATATATATATATATATATATATATATATATATATATATATATATATATATATATATATATATATAGAATGCAGCATTAAACAGTTTCGTAAGGGAAAAAAAAATGTAAATAATAAATCAACTCCATAGCAGATTCCAAGTGATCAAGGGCTTAGGATGTTCCAACTCAGCCCTTTGCAAAGGTTCCGCCAGTGGTGGGCACTCGTGCATCGTAAGCACTGGTGTACATCCGAGTCAACAAGACTGAGGGAAGTTAACGAGGGAAGGGTATAGAAAAACAAACTGGAACGGAGCCAGTGAATGTGTGTGTGAGTAAGTGCGTGAGTGAGTGAGTGATTGATAGACAGAGTGAGTGAGTGAGTGAGTGAGTGAAGGACCTTCTTCCTCTTTAGTAGCACACCATATTTATAATTGCCACAAACTAAGAGGTACTCAGTGAACACATCCATATTACAATACTATTAATATGTGTATAAATATATTATATATATATATATATATATATATATATATATATATATATATATATATATATATATATATATATATATAATGTATGAATGCATTTTATATATGTTCTTGTTTGTATGTTTGTATGTTTGTTTTTGTTTTGCTTTATGCAATGCTTTGGCAATATGTGAGTGAGTGAGTGAGTGAGTGAGTGAGTGAGTGAGTGAGTGAGTGAGTGAGTGAGTGAGTGAGTGAAAGTATGAGTGTGTGAGTGTATGAGTGAGTGAGTGATTGAATGGATGAGTGTGTGACTGAGCATGTGATTAAGTGTGTGAGTGATTGAATGAGTGAGTGAGTGAGTGAGTGAGTAAGTGAGTGATTTAATGGATGAGTGTGTGTGAGTGAGTGTGTGAGTGTGTGAGTGAGTGAGTGAGTGAGTGAGTGAGTGAGTGAGTGAGTGAGTGAGTGAGTGGATGAGTGTGTGAGTGAGTGTGTGAGTAAGTGAGTGAGTGATTGAAAGTATGAGTGTGTGAGTGTATGAGTGAGTGAGTGATTGATTGAATGGATGAGTGTGTGACTGAGCATGTGATTAAGTGTGTGAGTGAGTGATTGAATGGATGAGTGTGTGAGCGAGCGCGACTAAGCGCGTGAGTGATTAAGTGTATGAGTGTGTGAGTATGTGAGTGAGTGAGTGATTGAATGGATGAGTGTGTGAGTGAGTGTGTGAGTGAGTGAGTGTGTGAGTGATTGAATGAGTGAGTGAGTGAGTGAGTGAGTGAGTGAGTAAGTGAGTGATTGAATGGATGAGTGTGTGTGAGTGAGCGTGTGAGTAAGTGAGTGAGTGATTGAATGGATGAGTGTGTGTGAGCGAGTGAGTGTGTGAGTGATTGAATGGATGAGTGTGTGAGTGAGCGCGACTAAACGCGTGAGTGATTAAGTGTATGAGTGTGTGAGTGAGTGAGTGAGTGAGTGATTGAATGGATGAGTGTGTGAGTGAGCGTGTGACTAAGCACGTGAGTGATTGAGTGATTAAGTGTATGAGTGTGTGAGTGAGTGAGTGAGTGAGTGAGTGATTGAATGGATGAGTGTGTGAGTGAGCGCGTGAGTGAGCGCGTAAGTGTGTGAGTGATTGAGTGATTAAGTGTGTGTGCATGAGTGATTGAGTGAGTGAGTGATTGAATGAATGGATAAGTGTGTGAGTGAGTGCGTGAGTGAGTGCGTGAGTGAGCGCGTGAGTGAGCGCGTGAGTGAGCGCGTAAGTGTGTGAGTGATTGAGTGATTAAGTGTGTGTGCATGAGTGATTGAGTGAGTGAGTGATTGAATGAATGGATGAGTGTGTGAGTGAGCGCGTGAGTGCGCGTGAGTGAGCGCGTAAGTGTGTGAGTGATTGAGTGATTAAGTGTGTGTGCATGAGTGATTGATTGAATAGATGAGTGTGTGAGTGAGTGAGTGCATGAGTGAGTGCGTGAGTGAGTGCGTGAGTGAGTGCGTGAGTGAGCGCGTGAGTGAGCGCATGAGTGAGTGATTGAGTGATTAAGTGTGTGTGCATGAGTGATTGATTGAATAGATGAGTGTGTGAGTGAGTGTGTGCATGAGTGAGTGTGTGAGTGAGTGAGTGAGTGAGTGAGTGTGTGTGAGTGAGTGAGTGAGTGAGTGATTGAATGGACGAGTGTGTGTGTGTGAGTGAGTGAGTGTGTGAGTGAGTGCGTGCGTGACTGAGTGAGAGTGCATGAGTAAGTGAGTGAGTGATTGAGTGATTAAGTGTGTGAGTGTGTGTGTGTGTGTGTGTGTGTGTGAGTGAGTGCATGAGTAAGAGAGTGAGTGATTGAGTGATTGAGTGATTAAGTGTGTGAGTGTCTGAGTGAGTGAGTTAGTGTGTGAGTGAGTGATTGAGTGATTAAGTGTGTGTGCATGAGTGATTGAGTGAGTGAGTGATTGAATGAATGGATGAGTGTGTGAGTGAGCGCGTGAGTGAGCGCGTAAGTGTGTGAGTGATTGAGTGTGTGTGCATGAGTGATTGATTGAATAGATGAGTGTGTGAGTGAGTGTGTGCATGAGTGAGTGTGTGAGTGAGTGTGTGCATGAGTGAGTGTGTGAGTGAGTGAGTGAGTGAGTGAGTGAGTGTGTGTGAGTGAGTGAGTGAGTGAGTGAGTGAGTGAGTGAGTGAGTGAGTGATTGAATGGATGAGTGTGTGTGTGAGTGAGTGAGTGAGTGTGTGAGTGAGTGTGTGAGTGAGTGCGTGCGTGACTGAGTGAGAGTGCATGAGTAAGTGAGTGAGTGATTGAGTGATTGGGTGTGTGAGTGTGTGTGTGTGTGTGTGTGTGTGTGTGTGTGTGTGTGTGTATGTGTGTGAGTGAGTGCATGAGTAAGAGAGTGAGTGATTGAGTGATTAAGTGTGTGAGTGTCTGAGTGTCTGAGTGAGTGAGTAAGTGTGTGAGTGAGTGAGTGATTGAGTGATTAAGTGTGTGTGTGTGTGTGTGTGTGTGTGTGTGTGTGTGTGTGTGTGTGTGTGTGTGTGTGTGTGTGTGTGTGTGTGTGTGTGTGTGTGTGTGTGTGTGAGTGAGTGAGTGCGTGAGTGAGTGCATGACTGAGTGTGTTACTGAGTGCGTGACTGAGTGCGTGCATTTGAGTGAGATTCACTCATACTCACAGGTCAAAGACCAGGTAATGGAAACCTTCTTCTGAGATACTGTCATGGAGCCGAACTAGGGTTAAAAAAGACACAGCACAACAAGAGAATCAGCAATGAACAATGTCAAACACAGAAATAATGCATTACGAAAGCAAATGTTTTTAATGAGCACTACTCGCTCCATCACACAGCGTTCATAACATCTGATGAGAACATACAGCATACGTCCAATTACACACTATTATAGTGACGCTTACAATTATGAAGCATGTTTATAGGCTTAAGATAACCATAATGAGTACATGGCGAAATTAAATAACAAAAAGAATCCATTGAAGAGAGAGAGAGAGTACATGGATGACAAGCTCACTTATGTACACAAGCAGTGTGTCACGTAGACAGTGACACACACCGAGTGTATTGGGGTGGGGGGTGGATGGAGAAAGAGAGAGTGAGAGAGAGAAATAAGGAAAGAGAGTTGAGTAAACATTGCCCAGAATAGCAGGAGCCTTATGAGAGCGCTAAGAGAAAGAGCAACATAGCTGGAGGATGGAAAGAAAGATATGGAGGGTAAATAACACAGAGATTGAGGCAAATCTGATGTTGGAAAATACATATATTAGATAAATTACTTCTACATTATTAGAGTAATGCAGTGAGTCAATAGTCCTCAGAGTGATTGTTTGACAAGCAAGGCCTTAGCCTGTTGACACTGGTAATGCAAACACGAGCCGCTAACATGCCAATAATTACAGAAGCTTGAGTTTAATAAAGTCCTAAACATTCAGATAGAGGGTAAATACAATGTGAATTGACATCTGCATACATTTAACTTCTGTAAAATAGGTATACCAATATTCAGCATGAAACAATGTAGGGTGGGATTGGGAGCCACTGAAATTTGAATGGATGGAAACATGTTAGTCTACAATATTATTAGCTAAAATGAAGGTGAGTGTCGTTTTTCTGTTAAAAATTCTTTGCTGTTCCTCTTTAATTTTCTTAGAAAGTAAAAATATTGTGGTGCTTTCAAAAAAATTACATATTTCAACTTTAATATTATTTTTTGCAGTTTCTTTAATAATAATAATAATTATTATTATTATTAGAAATATATAATTCCTGCAAATAAAACTGTAAAAACAAAATAAAAATAATTACTATTTTAATTATAATAATGATGATAATAATAATCAAAATTGTTACTATTTTTTTAATAATTATTTAATATTACAATATTGTCTTTAATGAAGCTAAAGACCATTCTTCAAAAAATAAATAAAAATGTCAATATTTGAGTGAGTAAGAGAGAAAAGAGAAGAGAAAGAGATGCACATTAGTATATGCCAAATGTGCCAGCAGCGATGAGCACTCAGTCCTCTCTCGTCTTTAACCTTTCAGACTGTCTCTCTCTCTCTCATCTCTCTTCCTTCATTGGCTCTATTGTTCAGCACTTATGTGCAGCCCAAGCAGAAAACATGACAAGCTGTCCACTTGAGGAGAGACAACAGGAGGGAAAGTGTAGGGGAGAGAGACAGATACAGGTGATGGAGCAGGAAAAAGGAGATGGCGTCGCCTGAGGAGGGGAACAGAGATGAGAATACGAAAATACATTGGATGGAAAAATGGCGAGAGAGTGGAAAAAAGATGGAAGAGTGAGAAACAGAATGGCGGAGAAAGGCACTGGACAGAGTGTGAATCTGAGATCAATGTGGGATAAGACTCAAAAGGTGTGGAAGATGTCAGACATTAGAAATACATATCAGTAAAATACAGAATTAGTGTTATATAACCATAAAACTATATACACAAATAATATATAAACTATAGTACAGTATATGCATACACACACACACACAATGTGAAGATTGTTAAGTTCACTTAAATTAAAAGTTGTATATTTTTAACGTTAAATGATGTTAAATTTGATAGCTTTCAATTATACTGTAATGTCGAATGGCTATAATTAAAGGCTAAAATTGAGAATAAAATCAATTTCACAGAGACAGCAGTTTGGGTATATCAGTTGCAGGTATTGGTGATACTGGCCGTCATTCATAAGAAGATGCCATTAAACAAATATTTAAAATATACTGTCTTTATGTTGTTTTTACATTCATTTGGAGATTAAATGTGAGATTATTACAAAATAAAAATAAAATAAAAACTTCAATGTTAGGTGCGATTAATCGCGATTAATTACAAAAAAAACGTGTGATTAATTAGTTAAGATTGACAGCACCAACATCTTTTTCCACAGAAATATTAAGCAGCACAACTGATTTTCAATGCTGATAAGAATGAGAAATGTTTACTGAGCATCAAATCAGAATATTACAATGATTTCTGAAGGATCATGTGACTCTGAAGACTGGAGTAATGATGCTGAATATACATTAAATTGTAAACTGTAACAATATATCACAATATTACTGTTTTTTTTAATCAAATAAATGCAGCCTTAATGATCTTAAGATATTTCTTACAATTTTATTTTATTTTATTTTTTTAAATATTACCAGCATTATAAATTGGCAGCATGACATTTACATAATGAGATTTCGAAAGGTTTTTGAGTAAGTGTTGTGTAAAATAAATTATTTCAGCAAATTTGTATACAAATTTCACAACAATTATTTCTTTTTACACAACAATTATTTAAAATCCACTAAAAAATACTGACTCTTTGCTCTCTCCATCCCTCTACCTTCACCTCTTTATTTGTGTACCTTGACTGAAATATAAATGTATATTTATACTTATATTAATCAAAGAGTCAGGCAAAAGCAATAATCTCAAAACATATATCAGTGATAGTGATACAGAAACTTCTTTTCTCAAGTCCTAAATGAGTTCCGTACTGAAATCACCATGGTTACCAAATAGATAAGACAGGATTCTAGTGTTGGATGTTTCTGTAATACAGCCCCAGGGGTATAAATATATAACACGGTACGAGTAATTATCAAAGTTACATAACGGAATATATCACATGTACTTAGTTTTGCAGGAAATTTAATAAAGAAAAATGGTTTATATGTTAATAACCGTGACCCAATAATTCCATTGAAACCATTTCATTTAAATTTTCTCTCTTTGATACTTAATGGACACAAACCAAAAGATAAGATTATTCATAATAAACGAACATCTAATGCATCTTTTGCGGTACTGTATAAACAGCAAAGCAAATCCTTACACCTGATACACTGTCATAGCGCCTTAACCAGGTGTGTCTTCCTTCATCTTCTTCGTGGTTTTCTTCCACTCTCTCGCCTCTTCTGTTGCCGTCCTCCTGAGCTCATTGGCAATAATGACGGTATTTGGGCTGAACTGCTGCCCACCAGCATCTCCCACCTCAGCACAGTTATTTATAGAGCTCCACTCCTCTTCTATCCCTCTCCATCTCTCTCTGCTGCTCTCTCCATCCCTCTCCCTTCACCTCTTTCTTTGTCGCCATCGCCCCCATCTTGATAGCTCTGTTCTTCTTTTTTTTTTTTTTTTTTCAGTTGCTCTGCCCTCTCAGGTCTTCTCCTTTCTATTGATCAGTCTCTCCCAATTTCTGTCTCCACTCCTCACTCTAATTCCCTCTCTGCTTTCATTTTCATTCTCTTTCTATTGCGTTCTACTAAATTCGGCCCTTTATTAGCTAAATTTTTCCCCTCACAATCCTTATTTTGTGTTTGTACGTTCTTTTAGACAATGACTTTTGGGAGAGGCTGTTCTGCAGGACACTGTATTTTTGCTGCAAAATACTTCAGCCTAATTCAGTCCCAGTCATCACTGTCACCAGCTAACACACACACACACACACACACACACACACACACTCATAAACACTCACAGCTGCAGATGCTCACTGCGACAAACTCACATATACACCACCATTTAAAAGTTTGGACACATTTGACTAAATTTACAGTCCCATTCAAAAGTTTGGGGTCAGCAAGATTTTTTTAACATTTTTGAAATAAGTCTCTTATGTTCACCAAGGCTTAATTTATTTTATCTAAAACACACTAAAAACTGTAATATTATTACAGTTTAAAATAACCGTTTTTTATTTTAATATATTTTCAAATGAAATTTCTTCCTGTGACGCAAAGCTGAATTTTCAGCATCATTACTCCATTCTTCAGTGTCACATGATCCTTCAGAAATCATTCTAATGTGCTAATTTACTGCTCAAAAAACATTTCTTATTATTATCAATGCTGAAAACATTGATTGACAACTCATGTGCTGCTTAATATTTTCGTGGAAACCATGATGCATTTTTTTTAGGATTCTTTGATGAATAGAAAGTTCAAAAGAACATTCATTTATGTAAAATAAAAATCTTTTTCTTTAAAAGTCTTTACTGTCACTTTTAATAAATTTAATGTGTCCTTGCTGAATAAAAGTATTAATTTCATTAAAAAGATATTACTGAACCAAAAGTTTTGAATAGTAGTGTAGTGTATGTTTTGTAACTTTTTGATACTATAAAGATGCAAATGCTTAAAAATTATATGTAGACATATATACATTGTGAATAAATATTTCTTAACAAAACTATTTTTAAAGGACGAGATGGACTATAAAAGCAGCTAAAAGTGTCCAGCATACAGTACATATAAATTTCTTTATAAAGCATACATATGAAATATTGTTTAAAAAGCACCCCATTGATGCACCCTTATGATGTTTATTAAGAGAATAAGCAGAGCTGGAATATAAAGGGGTGGTGAACTTGAAGAAGCTTAAATATAAAATTGTTTTGAAAATGTATTTTCAAAAAAAATTTTTTTTTTTTTCAATTTGAAGTATGGGAATTGAGTCCAAAAAAAAAAAAAAAAAAAAAAAAAATATATATATATATATATATATATATATATATTTTTTTTTTTTTTTTTTTTTATTGGACTCAATTCCCATACTTCAAATTGTCTCATTTAATAGTATTAATAAAGGATTCGGTCTCTCTTCCAAGAGCCTACTCTGCTCTGATTGGTCAAATGGCTCAGTTGTTGTGATTGGTCTGCTTCTTACAATGTGTGCCACAAACGAAACGCCCATTACCATATCTGAATTTCAGCTCCAGAGGCTTCCTCAGAGCTTGACACACAGTAATATGAACAGTAACGGGCAGTCAATGAAGATCATAGGCTGACATTATGCGAATTTGTTACAAACCTACGCAAGTTCAAGCAGGAAGTTAGATTTGAATTATTGATGATTTGATTATGGTAGTTCAGCATCGGTTCTTTCTTTTGGGAGACATTAACTCCATTTATCGTGCACTTTGATCTTTGAAACTTTTCAGACCTTTTACATTCACAAACAGCCATATTACACACTATGTGAAAGGTAATATGCGAAAAAAGCATAATGGGGCACTAGAAAAACAGTCACAATAAAGATCGAACTCACCGATATTGGGGTGTTTGAGTAGACGACAGATTCGGGCCTCACGCTCCAGTTTCTGATGATCTGCAGAGGACAGAGAGGGAGAAAAGCAGGTTAGATATTTGAGGTGGCTGATGGCTTGTTCTCACAACCATAAAATGAGAAGAACACCTCAGCTGAGGTGCGAGCAGCTCTGTCCTGTCTTCTAAGAGGAGAGAACATTTTTACACAGGTGTCACAGATGTGACCAGCAATGCTGGGGAGGTAAGAGAAGGATAAACAGCTCATTCAACTTTAGGGCATTATTTGAAAAAATAAATAAATAAATAAAAAATTCAAGATGTGCTATATATGCAGAAAATAATATACTGATATATGGTTGTATCAGCATAGCCAATTAAAAATACAGAAATATCCAGCGTATGTCTTGTGACTTTGGTCCTGTCATGATAAGATATTGTAAATCGTGTGTGTTTGTGGGAGTGGGGGTGAGGTTCAAGCTAATCTAGGGCTTATTACTAAAACATGTAATATGCTTGTGTGCGTTTGAAGGATGAATGTTGTTATGTAAAATTAAACAAACAAGCCCGAGGGCTCATTTCCTCACACTTGCAACACACACCACAAGCGTGGGGAGTCTAAATAGCAGCTCAATGTCTTGACTGGGGTTTATTCATCTTCTCAATGTAAAAAGTCACCCACTATGCACTGCTGGAGGCCAGTGAAATTGGATGTGATTCATATTTTAGAAAATAATAGGCTTAAAAGTCAAATAAACAATGTTTTGACAGATTACACTCAGACAGGCTAAGCAAGCTTTCATATTTTGCTTATTAGACATTGTGGATCAAATATTAAAACTTTAAACTAATTAGCTGCATTAAATAATGTTCTTAATCAGTCATTTTAAAGTTATCAATAACATTTTGTTAAGTTAACAGAAGCATTTTCTCTAAAAAAAATCCCTTTTATTAGTGTACACAAATCTGCTTTAAACTGATCTTGCCTTTTAACCGGACAAGACAAAAATATATTTTCTAAGACGGCAATCATAATCGTTTAATTGTCAAGTAAATATCAGGGACATCTCAAAGGTCTCAGACAAGACACGCCCTTAAATTAACTTGTGTCAGCTGAAATAATTGCTTTGCAGTCACCATGTACAGTACATGAATCACCAACACATCCAAACCTGCCACTTCTGAACTTTGTCCCTGGAATCACCGTCATTACTTAAGCACTCAGAAGTGGAGTGACAACTGTACTGTGTACGTGGCTAGTATAACAGAAGAGCGAGACGAACATTACAAAATCCATACTTGCATGTTGTGCAACCGGCACGGACGGCATATTTTTCATGGCTTTCATTCACTCGGCTCTCTGCAATAAACACATCAGCTTGATTCATCCTGCAAATATTAACACTGTCTAAGTTGACATGCTTAAGCAAGAAATTGTGAGAAACGGAGTCTAGCTGGCTTCCTAGCAGGCTCTGGGCCAAAACCTAGTGGGCTGCTTATGTAGGAGGCATTTTAAGGTGTGCTCTTGATATGAAGACTGTTCCAAAACGTAGGCAGCATAAAAGACATTTTGGTCAAATACTAGGCATCATTACATGTATTATTCACAGAGAGTTCAACTGCCGAATGCACAGCTTAGTTAAAAAAATTCCAAAATGATGGACAAAGAAATTTTAAATATATATTTAAAACAATCTAATTCATTCAATACAAAAAAGTATCAATACAATCTCATAAAGAACACATTTACCCAATATTGTGTGTATTTTTATTAGCGTGTTTATTTCTGCAATTAATATTTTCTATTTAACGCATTAAAAATATTTAACATTTAACGCAGCATCCATTTTTTTTCCCTTCCTGAAGTAGCGATGCTAATTTATCCCTACATCCTTTGGCTAGCATTATAGCATATGATCATGTTATCTGGGTTCCACCAAAGACTTTATACAAACAAAGGATGCATCCAAAAACGTAAAAATGCTGGCTTCGGAGGACACATTTCAAGGCACGTCCGAATCCAATGTTAGCTTCACTTCTTGTCTCCTGAGATAGCTTCATCTGATCGATTTTTGAAGGGAACATTGATGTATCCTTCTCTGCCATTGATATCCCACAATCCTATGCGTTTCATTAGGTAACAGCTGAGCTAGAAAAAGAAAGATGGTGTCTGAAAAATGAGGTTTCTGGTCAGGTTGTGTGTAAATGCACATTTTTGACCAACATTTTCCACTTCTGATTTCTGTTATTGCCTATAAGGCATCGATGCAATAAGTCAGCTGCATAAGTTTTTGGATGCAGCCAAAAAATGAGCACTCATATTACTTATGAATGGGAGAAAGTGCAACGTGCAACATGGCAGAATAAGTCCCGGCTTCTAAAATAAAAGTGCCAATCGGCGATTGGTAAACCAGTCAGTGTTCGACTGCTCATGCGCACTGAAAAATTAGCTTTTTAACGCTATTTGAGCATAAGAAACAACATTTACGGGACATTTCATGTCAGATTTTGATTTAAATCAGAGTTCAGCAGGCAGTTTCTCAGATTTAAGGATTTCCCCATTCAAGTAGGTAGGACTTGGTCTTGGATGCCCGAAAAAGCTGCCCGGAGCCCTTGCAAATATGGACACCAAGTGAACAAACTTTCCTTGAAAGGGTTTTGTTTCCGCTCACCAGCTCCGTGAAGAAAGAGAGCGGCTGACCGAGGGTGGTCCGCATGTAGGCCTATCCTATGATCAATCTCCACGTGTTTCTCTTTGACAAGCTGATGGGTGCGACGCGCGAGACCCATAGGACGCTCGCGTGTTTCAAGCTTCGTTTTTGATTCTGTCATTGGCTTGTCTCAATGATTAAGACATGCAGGTGTAAGTGCAAAAATAAGTGTAACGTGATATTGATGCTGTATCAAAAGAATCAATCCTCACATAAAAATATGGATACCAAATGTTTTAACTAGTAATTTTCTCACAGTGAAAATTAATGTGCAAAATGACAAAATTGACAGAGACAGAAACATCACTATATTACTATATACAACACACTATGTTAAAGGCACAGCTAAATGTGACAATTATTATCATGGGTTTATGTGAAGATTGTTAAAGTTCACTTAAATTAAAAGTTAAAATAATTTTTTAAGCTTATTAAATGTTTAAAATGATGGTTTTCAATTATACTATAGTGCTGAATGGCTATAATTACTCATTTTATCCCTAGAAATTGAGAAATGAAAATCAATTTAATATAGACATCAGTAGCAGTATTGGTGGCCTTCATTTGTAGAACTTAAATTACAATATAAAAATTACAAATTTTAATGTTAAGTGCAATTAATTATTTTGCATTACTTATTTTTATGCTTATTAGCAAATCACATATAAATGTTAATTTAAGAGAAGGCTAACATCCAAATCTATTGAAATGAATTGCTGAAAAAGAGTTGCTGCCTTTGCTGTCTATGTGTCTACTAGGCAAGGTTTTTGAAACAGAGCTATAGAAACAAACAAAAGGAGATAAAAAATATTTTAGATTAGTAAATGTTACGCTTTTTGTAAAAATACAATGAAACCATGATTCTGTCCTATTGTTACTTTTTATAAAAAGGCACTTTTGAAAAGGACATAATACAAAACACCCCATCCAATCAACTTAACAAGCACATCAACTGAAGCTAAGTGCCATTTTTGATTCGGTTGTTGGTTTGATTAAATGTGTTATTCGATTGTGCACACATGCATTCATTATAATTTTCCACATATTGTGCTGTCTGTGATTTTTTCATCTTTTTCTCTACCCCATTCTGTCTTGTTGACTGTCTTTTTCTCTGAACTAGATTAGGTGTTAGCCTTTCACACACGCAACCACACACACATGCACTCACACACGCAACCACACACACACGCACAGCAGACATGCTCCAAGCTAACAGGATTACATCCTCTCCCATCTTGCCCTGTGACCCAGTGGAAGATTAACCCTTAGCATGCTGCTGGCACAAATACTGTTTTCCTCTACACCCCTTTCACTGCTGGCCAACACTGACCACACACACTCCAACCGCAGAAGCAGAAGAGTGCCAAGATGGCACCAAATCCCTGTTACTGGATCAGCACGGAGGCACAATGAACCCATGTGATCCTATGAACTGGCAGCTGAAGCAAATAGAAAAGATGTATATGATGAAGAGAGGGCAATATAGCTAAAAATATAAAATGTAAAAAATATAATTTTTATTTTTTTTAAACACACACACACACACACACACACACACACACACACACACACATATATATATATAAAAACAATGTTCCTCATTCCAGTTCTTCATGTGTTGTTTATCTCAAAAAACAGCCATAAAGAGAGAATAATTCAGGATGTGAGAATAACATCGCCATACTCACACTAACAAAATTTAAAACTACCATCTGTCAGAATGAACTGGTTAAGTATTAAAAAGGAAGCTTTAAACTCTAGATCCTCTGTGATATTTATATGTTTATGTTCATGGTGGTCTGTGTTTCATACTTAAAAATATAAAAGATACTAGAGCTGCACAATTCTGGATAAAAATAAAGGTGGTTTCAGAGAGATCACGATTCTGAACAGACAATTAAACAAAGTAACGTAATTTACAAGAGCTTCTGACAAAATGTTAATTGCTGCTGTATTTAAAACTAATACATTTGAAAGAATTATTACAAAAAAAATCAGTTTGAATAAATGATTCAATGACTCAAATACTTGTTTCATTAATGGATGAATCAGCATTTTTGAATAAATCGCTTGAATGAATGATTCAATGACGTGCATATTTTTAACAGTCACTTGTCGCCACCTAGTGGCATAACATCACGTCTACACCGGATGTGACAGCTGTTGCATTGCGTCGCACCAATACAGCTTGAGGCTGTCTACACTAGATGCGACAAAGCAATTGCAAAATCCAAATCCATTTGTTTGTGTCAGAAGTAGTGCGAGCGCTTTAAGCAAATCAGAAATCAAACGGTGCATCATATTTTATCGGGGATGTGTCGTGATGCATCGCGCTGCGTCCATCGTAAACAGCAACACTGATTGTAATGGGCTCTATTTATTTTTGTCATGCCACTCGCGTCTGGTGTAGACACGTTGTAACAATGTACTCAATATAATCATTATTTGAAGTGACATTCAAAAGGTGATTTTATCTATTTTGATCACTTCCGAAGACATCAGTGTTTATATCCAAACAATAAACTTTTATTCCAGTACTTCTGTGATAATCTGAATATTTGTAACACAGAAATAAAGATACTGTGTGGTTAAAAAAAAAAAAGACTATTTGTGAAGCTGTTTTATACCTTGGAAACTGCTTTCTCTGGGTCAGTGACAGTACCAACGCAGATTTCCAGGGTGATTTTGTCAAAGGTTTAATAGACAGGCAAATCGTTGTCATTTAGGAATGAGATCGTGTGGGTGTTCGAATCATGCAGCTCCACAAGATACAAGCAAAAGATGTGTACCAAGACGAAACTTAAATTGCTAGTACAGCATCAATTGAATTGCAATATACTTGCAATATACTTGTCATCAGAGTGAAAGAAAACCATAAAGTTTTCAACCATTCTCCTCAAACCAACTAGCTCTATTCTGGTCTGTTGTGCCCATTTTTCACAATCCAGTCAATTGTAGAGAGAGAAGTCAAATTTTGCCCTACATTCTCTAATTGAAGTTCCTGTAGCCAACAGTAGATCATGGTGCCAGCAACACCAAGGTCATGGGTTTGATTATCAAGGAATTCATGAATTGATAAACTGTATACCTTTGGATAAAGTGTCTGCAAAATGTGTAAATGTAAAAATAAATGGAATTTCTCACAGAGTAAAAAGTGCAACCCAATGAATGGACTGAGCTTCCATTTATCAAAGCCTCATTTATGTTGCAACTGACTAAGGTCTGTATTAAGGCAAAAGCTTAATAGTCAATGACAAATATTCTACTGTTAAGTTAAACAGTCCCAAAAGTAACTAGAGAGGAAACTCCCTTCTATATTACAGAGAGAGACAGCAGCGTGGTGCTATCAAAACTACTTCAGTTTCACTACGGAAGATAACACACTCTCATGCTGCAGTAATTGTATTACAGACACACACAGCCCTCTAATCTGATGCATAATTAAACGCTGGATAGAGATAGGAAGGGCCCTCTGTCCTGACATTCTGTGTAAAGGGTGAATAAGAGCAGGACAGACAGAAAGACAATGGGGGAAAAGGGAGCCACTGAAAGGTTACTGAGCGGAGGCCAAGTAGTGGAACAAAAACACCAAACTAAGCCTGCACTGGAAGTCAAATAAATCATTTATTGTGAAGTCTATTGATATTTTGCACATAGATATATTCAAAACACCTTTAAGTGATGTGTGTAATGGAAATGTAAGCACTTTTAAATTAAGATTCATTAAGTGACAAAGTCAACCGGAACTGAACTGGAATAGAATATAAATTGAATGAACATTGAATAAGAACTGAAGAAGAATTGAAGAAGTAGTGTACGAAAGAGAAATACATGAGATGGAAATGTAACTGAATTACAGTTGAAATTGGAATTAAAACAGAAATAAATATTGAAACTAGTGTTAATTTTGTCAGCTATTTTTTGTTGTCTTAGTCTAAGTCCTGTGTCAAACGTACTTTTTAATTTTTATCATGTTTAGTCTGTTTTTGTTTGGTCAAGTTAAGTTGACTAAATGTCTGGGCATTTTAGTCTATTTTTAGTCTGAAAACGTCACATTTTCGTCATGCTGCATAATGGTTAAACTGATAATTATCATTTTGCTCAAAATTATAAATCGCAATTAATGTTATTTGGGACCTATCACCTTTCACCTATAAGCACAAATCAATACAAAAAAATGCATGGTTTATTTTACATCATCTAGTTTCCTAGATGATTATTCCTAGCTTATTACAGGCTATTTATCATATAAATTAACACTTTCTACTTTATAAAAATTGGTAAAACAAGAAACCTCTCAAAAATGAAAACAGTGAAATTCCTAATAGCAATTCCAATAATTCCAAATTAAAATATAGCTGCAAGCAGCAATTACGGGGCCAAGCACAAAAACGGCAGAAGAAGCCAGCCAACATGGCTGGGAGCATCAGACCAACAGCAGCAGTGAGCAATTAGAAAAAAAAGTTATTAGCATTTTTGTCAATTTTGTTATAACTTTTGACCACAAGGTGGCGCTGGTCCGAAACTTCTCAGGCTCCTTCAGGGCATTGTCCTGATGACCCATACCAAATTTATGAATTTTGGTCAAACCCATCAGAAGTTATAAGCAAAAATAGCCATTATTCATATCTCCACTCCAGTAGGTGGCGCTGCGCCGAAACACTGTATGATGCCTCAGGTCATGCTTGTGATGACACGTACCAAGTTTGGTCTGAATATGATAAAGCATTGCAGAGATACAGCTTCAAGAGTCATTTTTGCATCATATCTCAAATGTTTTGCTCTGGTATACGAAAACGGTTTGACTTATCAATTTGAAATCCATAACTTTTTGTCGGCATGGTCTGAAGATGATACGGTTCAATTTTGGTGAAAATCGGAGCAACGGTCTAGGAGGAGTTCGAAAAAGTAGGTTTTTAAAGTAAAACAATATGGCGGACAGGAATTTCAGCTGACTATGGCAAATTTGATATCTTTGTTCTCAGCATGACCCAAGGAATCTACTGAGACCAGTTTCATTACAATTGGTTAATACAGACAAAAGTTATTAGCATTTTTGTAAATTTTGTTATAACTTTTGACCACAAGGTGGTGCTGGTCCGAAACTTCTCAGGCTCCTTCAGGGCATTGTCCTGATGAACCATACCAAATTTATGAATTTTGGTCAAACCCATCAGAAGTTATAAGCAAAAACAGCCATTTTTCATATCTCCACTCCAGTAGGTGGCGCTGTGCTGAAACATTGTATGATGCCTCAGGTCATGCTTGTGATGACACATACCAAGTTTGGTCTGAATATGATAAAGCATAGCAGAGATACAGCTTCAAGAGTCATTTTTGCATCATGCCTCAAATTCGTTGCTCTGGTATGCGAAAACGGTTTGACTTATCGACTTGAAATCCATAACTTTTTGTCAGCATGGTCTGAAGATGATACGGTTCGATTTTGGTGAAAATCGGAGCAACGGTCTAGGAGGAGTTCGAAAAAGTAGGTTTTTAAAGAAAAACAATACGGCGGACAGGAAGTTCAGCTGACTATGGAAAGTTTGATATCTATGTTCTCAGCATGACCCAAGGAATCTACTGAAAACAGTTTCATTACAATCGGTTAATATACTCAAAAGTTATTAGCATTTCTGTAAATTTTGTTATAACTTTTGACCACAAGGTGGCGCAGTGCTGAAACTTCTCAGGCTCCTTCAGGGTATTGTGCTGGGGACCCATACCGAGTTTCGTAACGATACGCTAATGCGTTCGTAAAATACAGCATTTTAGCACGAAATTCAAAATAGCCGACGGCCAAAATGTCCGATATGGGAAAATTGGATATCATTTGACTCGGCATGATACCCCGAATCCAACAAGACCAAATTTATGATTTTTGGACAAACCCATCAGAAGTTATAAGCAAAAATATCCATTTTTCATATCTCCGCACCAGTAGGTGGCGCTGAGCCGAAACACTGCATGGTGCCTCAGGTCATGCTTGTGAAGACATGTATCAAGTTTGGTCTGAATATGATAAAGTGTTGCAGAGATACAGCCTTACTTCTATTTTCGCAAGCGCTACGTACAATTCGTTCGTGTGTTTTTCGAAAACGGTTTGAGCAATCGACTTGAATTCCATAACTTTTTGTCACCATGGTCTGAAGATGATCTGGTTTAATTTTCATGAAAATCGGACTAACGGCCTAGGAGGAGTTTGAAAAAGTAGGTTTTTCAGAAAATTCAAAATGGCGGAAAAATTTTCATGACGGAAAATGACGTCATATGATGCAATCGATTCGTCTTGACCCAAGGAATCATAGGAAAAAAGAATTTTGTTTCTAGCCCTTATGGTTCAAAAGTTATTAGCATAAACATAAGTGCAACTTTGGACAGCTGGTGGCGCTAGAGGGATTGAGTTAGAGACTCCAAATTTGCTATGGACAAAGGTCATTCTGTCCTCTAACTGTGTGCCAAATTTCACAACTTTCCCGCAAGCGGTTCTATGGGCTGCCATAGACTTCAAGAGCGGAAGAAGAAGAAGAATAATAATAAGCGTACGGAACGCCAACAATAACAATAGGTGCCTAAGCACCTTCGGTGCTTGGCCCCTAATTAATGTTTTTCTATTAAAACAACAGCAAAAAACACTTTGTACTGCCACACAGATGTTGCATAAGTGCATTCATTCAGCAACCCCAATCGCAAACAATATAGTGGAGATCCATGTTTGTATTTATTACAGTTAATAACTGAAGGTTTGATCGCAGATTTAGTAGCAGCAAACAGTGCAAGCGGCTCGTGACAGAACTCTAACCGAATGACACTGGCAGAATATCTCAATGGAGATCGCTAAACTCCAGCTTACTTCTTGTCGGTGTGCGCATGGTTGCCGGATTGCAAAGATTAAGTAAAACGATGGGCAGAAAATGTATCCTTTTAACAGAAAAGCTCTGATTGGTGGATTCAAACTCTTGACATCTGGCAACCTCAAACATGAACCTCTTATTTCGACATAAATAAAGAGATTTTGTTTTTATTATTTTAACTACATTTTAGTCTTATTTCCTCAATGATATTGCGTCTTCATAGTCACAGTCATCATTTAATGACCTTATTGTCGTCTCATCATCGTCTAATTTAAAAAAAAAAATGCATGAACTGATAAAGAAAAGACAATGTACACCACTTTAGAGCAACACAAACTTAGTAAATTAAACTATTCTGCTTAGTTTTTGAGTAATCTCAATGAAATAATATTTAATTACCTCTTTATGAAAGGCTGAATTTGTATATATGCATTAGTTTATACATATTTTCCTTTTAATTAAATTATAATTAATTGTAATTTTTCCCCACCTATTCTTATTTATTTCTGTGGTATCATCTATTTTAGATAAACCCACCCCTAAATGGCACATAAAAACAAGTGTTTGTACAGCTCAAACGGTGCTAGCAATGTCAAAATCATGGTTTTAGCTCCTAAGAAACACGTACACTGATAAATGTATAAATGTAAATGTGGTTGGTCACTATACATGTCAGACAGACGGTCTCTTCCTATCTAAGAGGGGCGGATCTTGACCAGAATAAACTGCAGTACTAGATCTTATGCAGTGCAGTCAAAGGTCTGATTATATGAGACAAAGCAAGCCCGAATGTCATAATGCCATTTTGAATCAATCTCACAAAAAGAATAATCTAAAAAAAACAGCATCAAAAAGCATTCTGCTTTCATTTGAGCTGGCAAGGATGTTTCTCGACCAGCAAACACATTGATAAAAGCCAAATTACAGCAGTTTCATGTTCCGTGACTTGTCGAGATAATGCCTTCATTAGGATGCCAGAGGGAAGGAGGAGGAGCTGAGAGGCAGTCGACTGAAGCGAGGGTAACACACACACAAACACACACACACACACACAGGTAACCCATCCCCAAAAGAAAATGCTCATTCCTAATATGGATACGGATGGTGCAATGTTTAATTGCTCTATCACCCGTGCCATTTAGAGACAGAGAGTGAGTGCGAGTGTGTGTGTGTGTGTTTGACTTAGTGTCTGTGTCAGTGTTTTGCTTTATTGTGCTGAAGCTCAGAGATCCGTGGGCTCAATTACTGGCCCACTGAGAGGCACTCCTGTGTTTGTCGCAATCAACAAAACTGCAGCGGCCAACAGAAAAGAGCAGGCGCAGAGAAGCGCAGACCCGCAGGGACACGGGTCTGGACCCAGAGCGCAAATCAGTATGAGCCTGGACAATTAATAGCCTGTCAATATCTGCTAGAAGCAGCTGGTCACTGCAGCTCTTCCATTTTCCAAATGATGAAATGACAATTTTTTAATGTTAAATATGACGAGAGGCCATTATGTTGAAGGAGCAGCACCAAGCAAATAACATCAGGCAGACTTAACATTTAGAGTTACAGGATAATGTGCATTATAAATGTTAAAAATGTATATATGCAAAGAAAAAAGTCCTGGCCTACATGATATTTTCTTGTCAAAAATCCTATTTCACTCTGAAATTCACTTTACGCAAATAAAAGCTATTTTCATTCATTGTCTTCCACTGATTATATTACTACAAGCTGCATCGTGATGTCAGCAATTATGTAATACAACGCTAAAAGATCTGAAGAAAGCTGCACCTGGATGTAACAGAGCAAAGTGCGGTGTGTCAATAAACTAAAGTCATTTAATGCTCTGTGCTCTGGGAAAGACTTTCTTCACAGGCAGAGGGTGAGGGTTAGGTCAGATGGGTTTACTTTTAAAAAAATCCAGGCCAAATCCATGCTGGGCACAATGCCAGTCTTCACAACACTCACCATACCAACCACAACCACATGGACACACATGCCAAGTCCCCAGACTGAGTGAGTGCCACACATGATATGATGTATGTGTTTATCTGATGATTTTATTAGAATGTATAAATAGTGTGAGGAAAAAAAGACTACAATAGTCCGTTTCACTTGGAAGTCTGTCACAATATGTAAGAAAAGATCTGTCACTATTTCCAAATTTAACATTTTGCTGTCTCTAATCCACCTTAGTTTGTAACGTGGAAGTAAGCTATTTTCTGTGAATGTAAATAAGGTAAATAACTGGAAGAATAACAAAATGCAGTAAACAGTAAAATAATTTGCCCTAGAAACCCGTGTGTTTATGATTACGATAATAAATTTAAATAATATGATAACAAATAACAGTTTGCAATATCAAGCAGCATAATGGACAGTTTTTGTACAGCTAAAAGAACCGGAAGCCTCAACACATTCAAGTTACAATGGCTGTGCCCGCTCTTACATTAAAAATAAGCTGAATACATCCCAATAACACCAGAGGTTTTAGAGTTTATACTGACACCTAAAGGCCTGGATGCATTAAAGGGTTAGTTCACCCAAAAATGAAAATTCTGTCAATTATTACTTACCCTCATGCCGTTCCACACCCGTAAGACCTTCTTTAATCTTCGGAACACAAATTAAGATATTTTAGTTAAAATCCGATGGCTCCGTGAGGCCTCCATAGGAAACAATGTCATTTCCTCTCTCAAGATCCATAAAGGTACTAAAAACATATTTAAATCGGTTCATTTGAGTATAGTGGTTCAATATTAATATTACAAAGCGACAAGAATATTTTTGGAGCGCCAAAAATAACAAAATAATGACTTATTTAGTGATGGCCGATTTCAAAACAATGCTTCAGGAAGCATCGGAGCACAGTGAATCTGTGTATCGAATCTGCTGTTCGGAGCGCCAAAGTCTCGTGATTTCAGCCGTTGGCAGTTTGACACGCGATCCGAATCATGATTCGACACACTGATTCATTTATGCTCCAATGCTTCATGAAGCATTGTTTTGAAATCGGCCATCACTAGATAAGTCGTTATTTTGTTATTTTTGGCGCTCCAAAAATATTCTCGTCACTTTATAATATTGATATTGATCCACTGTGCTCACATGAACCGATTTAAATATGTTTTTACTACCTTTATGGATCTTGAGAGAGGAAATGTCATAGCTCCCTATGGAGGCCTCACGGAGACATCGGATTTCAACTAAGAAAACTTAATTTTTGTTCCGAAGATAAACGAAGGTCTTACGGGTGTGGAACGACATGAGGGTAAGTAATAGATGACAGAATTTTAATTTTTGGGTGAACTAACCCTTTAAGTTTGTTCAATAACTGCTTCATGCCAAAGCCACACCAAAGAAGAACACAAATGAAAACAAAAGGTAAACATTTTGTTTTGTTTTTTCCTTTTCAATCTCATAATACACATCCATATAATTGGATTGGATTAAATCGGGACTCAATTCTCAAAACTGCAGTGCCCATATGATGCAACTCTTTTAAAAAAAACAAAACATTGAGTGCACCTCTAAAGGAAAAGTTCACTCACAGCCTGAATGAATACTCATGAAGCAAGCCATCATTTTAGCAACATGACGTCACATATAACGTCATGAGCACCGAGCAGCAGGCTATCAGAATGTATCTGACCCAGACAGAGCTGTCCCTAGGCACTGGCCGGCAAGGCCACTGCGTCTGCATCTCAAATCTCCCACTGCTACGTCCTCCTCTGTTGCTATTCTGCCCTTCTCGGTCTCAGAATGCCCCTCTTTGACTATTCTGAACTGATGTTTTCAACACATGCACCCTCAGTGCCATTCCTCTGTTCTGTTCATGATAACAACACCGAAATACCGCCGTCCTGAGGGAAATATAAAAGTAAAGACTGTGGGAGAGCATATCAACAGAATGTCAATAAACAGGCTATGTGAATACATAAAGAAAACCTTCAAATAGAAAGAAAGATAAACTTTTAGATTCATTTCTGATTATACAGACAAACATGGAAAATGATATTGAACCTGAGGTAAAAAATAAAAGCTAAAGAGCAAGAAATTATTCTCCATTAACTTTTATTAGTTAAAATTAAAATGAATCTGCGAATAAACAATTTAAACTGTAAAGTATTTGAGTAAATGTAATTAGTTACTGTACTTAAGTATCTTTTTGGCTACTTTGTAGTTGTACTGCGTATCAAAGATATTAGCAACTTTTACTCTCTACTTGACTACATTTTTGAACAAGTAAATGTGCTTTTTACTCCAATACATTTGTGATGAGTAATGCAATTACAAATTACATTTTACATGGCACCTAACTTTTTCTGCAGCAGTTTATTTCTGCTATAAAGAAGCGATATCACCATCTATCTACTATATCTTGTGCGTAGTTAAGTAGTTTCTGAATTGCAGGTGTTTGATTTAGGACATGAGGTCATGCAGCCAGTGATGAGACCGAAACCAGGTCTTATTTTATAAGGATTATTTTATTCATCCGCTGTATTGACAAGACCTTTTTGAAGGATACTGGTTTAATTATGACCTTTTTGTGCACTTAACTGAGACTTGAGAGTTTGTAGACATTTAAGAGGTTGTTGTGCCAACCTTGATTTATTGCAATATTGAGGTGTTCAGTTTTATTTGGATTTTAGAAAATAAACATGATTTTTTTAATCTTACAAATCAACAGTTTCTTATTTTCACTGGCATGTCTCTTAGGTGCCGAGGACTAGTGCATCTTTGAACCTACATTCATACTTAAGTACTGTTAAAATCAAATACTTTAAGACTTTTACTCAAGTCGTATTGGAATTGGTTACTTATAACTTGTAATAGAGTCATTTTCGATGTAAGGTATCTGTACTTTTACTCAAGTATGGTTTTCAGGTACTCTTTACACCTCTGTTCTCTGACCCCTGATTCCTAAGCCAAATTAGGACCAGCTGGAGGACAAAATCTGTCTTCAAGCAAGACATTTGAGGGGAAAACTGGGTTTGCTGCAATCCCATGTGATTACTTCCTAGAAGTCTAACACTGGCACCACAAAAACAAAAACAAAAAATGGCTGGTTACAAAGACTCAAACTGTATTAGCGTCATGGCTGTAATTGCTAAAGGAATATGAATCGGCGTGGTACTGTTGAATTAGCACTGATGCGCTAGGCCAAAATGACTGAAAATGTTCTGATCTGGTCCAGGTCTGCAGGCCTGAAATACGTTACAGTTGGCGTCACGACAGAGCTTGTTAATACGATTGATTCAGCCAAATTTATATGAGAAGCAACAGATGCCACCTCAAGGAACGCACACATATAACTCTGAGGCATGAATTTAAGTGTTAGTGTGTGAATGATTATAAAGAGAAAGAACATTGAATCCACCTTTATTAGAGGCGAGTGCTGTTATAGACCTTATGGTGAGTTCAAGTCATGTCGTAAGGTTTGTATTTACGAGTTGAACGCACATGAATGCCACCACAAAGTCGTTAATACGAGTGGGAAGCTAGGGATTTTATTTTAGCCCTGATGTTTACGAGTTGGAGGAGTGACAGTGAAAAACATGGCAGAATACCACAGTACTATATTTTATACTATACTATACTATATAAGGTATTAGCAGTGATATTGTCAAGCTTTTCTATTTACAACCAAGTAAGCTAATTGTCTGCACAAAATATGATAGCATAATATAATATATAATAGGGTTGTCAAAAGTACAGACTTCGGTAACTGAAATTATGAAATGACTAAAATTTAAAAAAAAAATGTGACAATACCAACATTTCCCCCTAGCATTTTGAGCGCTGTTGAGCAGGTTTCTGTGTAGGCGCTCGATGAAGAGTGTCAAAGATGTCTATTTACAACACGTTTTTGAAGCGTTGATCATTGTAGCAATCACAGACCTATCTGTTGAGCACATGAACACATTGGCCAATCAGAGGCGTTTAAAAATCCGCTCAAATCTTAGCACTCAAAATGCTAAGGGGAAATGTTTTTAAAATTTCAGTACCGACTTGGTATCGGAGTCGATACTTTTGACAATCTTAAAATATAGTGATAAAGTTTACAGTGTCAGCATGGTATTGTTGAATTATAAATTAAAATAAAAAACATAAAGCAGCAAAACACACCTGATGCACATTCTTTCTTCTTCATTTCTTAGAATTACAGAGTTAAAAACCTTGCTGTATTTTTGTGTAGTTAACTAAGAGAAGGTAATTTTTTTAAATTACTTGAATGAACCTGACTTCATAAACACGACTTCCCACCTCGTAAATACGAACTTCCCAGTAGGACTTAAAAACTCACAAAAGTTTTTGTCTACTGAACTTTTTTTTTTTCTTTTTTTTTTGGAAAGACAACAAACTGAACTAAAATAAATTTAAATTGAAATACTAAATTACTAAAACAAAAATGCAGCTAAACAGTAAAAACTAATAAAAATACCAAAAGCACAACAAAATAACTAAAACTTAAACTATTAAAGGTGCCCAAGAATGTTCTTTCACAAGATGTAATATAAGTCTAAGGTGTCTCCTGAATGTGTCTGTGAAGTTTCAGCTCAAAATACCCCATAGATTTTTTTAAATTCATTTTTTTAACTGCCTATTTTGGGCCATCGTTAACAATGCACTGATTTACACTCGGCGGCGCCCCCTTAAATCACGTGCTCCCTGCCACACCAGCTGTCGACTATATTACAGCGCATTTACAAAGTTCACACAGCTAATATAACCCTCAAATGGATCTTTACAAGATGTTCATCATGCATGCTGTATGCATGCTTCGAATTATGTGAGTAAAGTATTTATTTGGATGTTAACGTTTTATTCTGAGTGTATTTAAGGGTGTCCTCCGTGGCTAACGGCTAATGCTACACTGTTGGAGAGATTTATAAAGAATGAAGTTGTGTTTATGCATTATACAGACTGCAAGTGTTTAAAAAAAAGAAAATAGCGACGGCTCTTGTCTCCGTGAATACAGTAAGAAACGATGGTAACTTTAACCTCATTTAAAAGTACATTAGCAACATGCTAACAAAACTTTTACAGTAAAAATATCATGCTATCATGGATTATGTCAGTTATTATTGCTCCATCTGCCATTTTTCGCTGTTGTTCTTGCTTACCTAGTCTGATGATTCGGCTGTGTGCAGCTCCAGACGTTAACTGGCTGCCCTTGTCTAATGCCTTTTATAATGTTGGGAACATCATGGGCTGGCATTATGCAAATATTGGGGCGTACACCCCGACTGTTACGTAACAGTCGGTGTTATGTTGAAATTCGCCTGTTCTTCGGAGGTCGTTTAAACAAATGAGATTTATATAAGAAGGAGGAAACAATGGAGTTTGAGACTCACTGTATGTCTTTTCCATGTACTGAACTCTTGTTATTTAACTATGCCAAGGTAAATGAAATTTTTGAATCAAGGGCACCTTTAAAATGAAAACAGAAAATCTAAAAATAAAATCTAATTTAAAATATTAATACATACTATAATAGTATACAAATATTGGCTTAAATAAAAATACTAAAATAACATTGCCAATGGTGTTAATAATTGCTTTCACAAGACTATAACATGAGTTAGCAGGTTTTTACCGATGTCCTTCCTGCCAGTAGCGACACCAAATAGAACTGCAAATCATTCATAATGAACATATTTTTAACATGTTAGCCCCAACATGGTTGTCTCTGCACAAAGCTGGAATAAGAAGTATTTTCTAAGTGATTCAGCAGTTAATGGAAATGGTTCGGAAGTGTTTCCCTAGAAACAGCGTTTGGACAATAAGCTTCAAAGAATTACGCCATCCACAACAGGAATCAGAATCTCTAGACGGTAGCACCGCATTCAAACTTTCCACAGGGGCTAGCGAAATCATCTGAGAAGGGGATTCTGGGTAATGCGGAACTGAGCTCAATGCTCACTGCACCTGTGGTGCAAAACAACGGTAACTAAGCCACAGGAGGTACGGACGTAAACAATACATTCCCAACATACACCTCAGCCCCCTCCATGGCCTGAGGGGGCAAATTAGAGCAGATTATTCCCTTCAGACAGAAACTGAAAGATACGGCTCATCAGAAAGAGCCTCTCAACGAATATTTCAGAGCAGCAGGCAAAGGTGGCATGCGTCATGTAATAGCTTTTAGCTGCGCATCTCCCTCCCCTCTTCGTGACGTTCCATAACCCCCGGTCATCTCGCACAGGCCATTTAAGCCTCTCTCTCTCTCTCTCTTTCTCTCTCTCTCTCTCGCTCTCTCTCTGACGTTTATGACAGATCTTCTGTTTTCCAAATGCTACTGTTATTAGAGTCTCGTACAAATGTGGCGGGCCGCACAGGATGGCTTTCTGCATGCACTAATAAAGAGTCCCAGACAAAACACTCACCACAACTCTAATTAACAAACCAGTGACTGAATGAAAAGATGTATCTGGTCGAGCTCTTTTTATGTGATAATGAAGGCCATCAATGCAACCAAACCACTAAGTGGTCCATTTTCAGAGTTACACGAGTAAATGTGCATCCACAAAACAGATATCTGTATGCATCTAAATGTTCATCTTAAATTAACTTTTTGACAAAGCTGCCAATGGCTGGAACGGATCAAACTTAACATGCATTACCGTTCAAAGATTTGGAGTCATAAAGATTTTTTAATGTTTTTGATAGAACTCTCTTATGCTCACCAAGGCTGTACTTGTTTAAAAATACCATAAAAATAGCAATGCAGTGAAATATTAATATTTTAAAATAACTTTTTTCTATTTTAATATATTTTAAAACAATTTTTTTATTTCTTTTTTTTTTTCAGCCTCATTACTCCAGTCTTCAATGTCACATGATCCTTCAGAAATCATTCTAATAAGCTGATTTGCTGCTCAAGATCTTTGGTGCTTATTAAACAGTTGTGCTCTTTAATATTTTTGTGCAAACCGTGACAACTGTTTTCAGGATTCTTTGATGAATAGAAAGTTCAAAAGAACAGCATTTATTTGAAATAGAAATGGTTTATATTATAAATATATTCACTGTCACTTTTGATCAATTTAACTTTTTTTTTTTTATATAATAAAAAAACATTACATGTACAGTATCATTCAGTAGTATATATAGTACATAAAACGCAGCTCAAAGTGATTCTCAAATATATAAAACAAAAAAACTTACAAAAATAAAATATAAAAAGATTAACAAAATAAATAAAATGACAAAAGTGCTAAGAAAGATAAAAGATTTAGTAGAAAAGCAACAATTAAAGCGGGAAAAAAAGGAATTTCAATACAATGGAAAAAAATTAACCTTAAAAGATACCTTGAATTTTTGGAGCTTGTCTATATACCTAGTCACTATACTCTCCTTCTCATGAAAAAAAAACATTCTTCTCTAATGCATCAGTGTCATGATGTATAACTGTGTCTCACCATCATAAAAATGAACGTTCATCTCATGTTTATGAATAATGTTGCCCTGAGGTATCATACACAGTAAAAATACAATGAGATGAGCCCGTCTCAACCATTCAATGGAAAATGCAGGTGTCACAAAAGAAAATCACAATTTTGATCATTACATTCATGCTTTTGGTGGCTTAATGCAAGGAATATCCTCCATGTGTCACCATATTGAGTTCTAAGTTAACACTTGGCACACTAGGTTAGTTAACACTAGGCACTGAAGATGTTCTGGTGGCTAAGGGACACACGTCACAGCTGTAAGAATGGATGATTGCACACGGTGTGAAATAGAAGACAAAACCCCACTTGAGTCCACACACAAGAATGAGTGAAAGAGAGAGGGAACCGTAAGAGAGCGCAGAGCCCAGAGGCAGAAAGACCACGGGCGTTAAATGGGTCAAGGAGAGAGGGGTCCAAAGAACATCATGCTAACACACAACGACACAGAGAGAGAAAATATAAGCTTCAACAACAAGCTTGGTGAAGCTACGGCTAATGGAGTCAGTCTGGCCCCCGACCTAATAAAATAAATTAATTTGAACTTTTCATTACAGTATGCATGCCAATTAGATTTGTGAAACTCATTTGTCCTCAGGAACACCTTTAAGAAGGGACAGGAAAGATCGGGTACATACAGCAATATAGTGGGTGAATTATACAGTACATATGCATTTCTCCACTGATTCTCTGTGATGTTCAAAGCATTTGTATCGATGCTGTCTGAGTCTGAGATGGTGAATGGGAACATGGCTTGTGTAATATTAGCAACACATTAGCTGTTTGATAACATAGTCAAGCCAAAGGCTAAATCATAACAGTTGCCGTTATGTGTCCAATGTTGTAGAGAGCATAGCCTACATAAAACGCATTACCATTCTGATACATCAACTTGTAGGTAATCCTGTATAATTCGCTCTTCCTCTTTTCCTTCTAAAACATTTTTTTGGTTCAAAAATGGCTGAAAATATTTCCACTTGCCATTGTGTAGTGTTTCCTAAAGTTGACTGAGCGGAACAGGTAGTCCAAGCTGGTGTGATTAAGTGGAGGTGGGGACTAATTTGCATATTCATATCCGCATACACTAAATGAAACAAGGGTGTAGAGTTTCATTTAAGCTATTTTAAGGCATGAAGATTTTTTTTTTCACAGGAAGAAACGTTTAAATATGTCATTTTTATAATCAAAGATGAGTTTTAAAGGATAAAATTATTGACTGTAGGGGACTTTAAGGTTACGTTTTAGGCTTTGGTTCTGTGTAAATGAAATGCTGCATATATTAATCAAAATTTGGCCTGTACACTTAAATGTGGAGTATCGTCTGTGAATATGGAGTAGTGTCTGTGAATATTAAACCACAAAAGACTATTGAAATATGAAGTGTGCATGCTCTGAGTGTGAATGAGAACACAAACTGAAGTACACTTGTGGTATTTTCAGCTTCTGCCGTCTCACTAGCCTGACTTCGTCATACTCATATTCTAGGCAGAATGTGAGTCTGATACTGCTCCATTGCACTTGAATTATGGGGCATGTCTTAACTGAACCAGTAAAAAAAAAATCTCTGCACTCAATTGGATAGACCTACAACCAATCAGACCAACGCAGTAAGTGACGTATGTTGAACTTGTACTTAAACTTTTGCCGAATCCCGTTGGAAGGACGGCAAACACATCTTTCCCATCGACAAATGCCTTGATTGCGGTTCTTTGTTAGTCTTTTAAAATTAATGCGCTGTCGATTTCTTTTATTACAAACGTGATAGCGGAATCTAAACATCTTACTTCTCCAGCTGCAGTCATCGTTGGTGAAAACCAATTTAACCCAAGCGCTCTTTGATGACGTGGGTGGTTACGTAACCGCAGATAGCCTGTCCATCATCGATTAAAGCCCGCCCTGGCAATTTGATTGGCTCGGCCTTTTGGGAGCCGAGCATAATTACTCCACAATGGATCGAGTCCAGACCGAACTTCCCGTCCAAAAAATGTTGTGGGCGGGGTTCGGGCTGGCACCCAGGCTACCGTCTCACTATATGAGGACATAAACATGAACATCATCTCCAGAGCTGCTATAAGAGTTCAAATCATGAGCATTTTACCATGTCATTTCATAAAACTATCATCAGATACACACACAGACAAACTCAAGGTTTTTCACAACAACACATCAACATCAAAGTTTGGTTTAATTTGAACAAATTATGACAAAAATAAATTACCAATGCACTTCTCAAAGTAATAATTATAAAAAATACTTTTTTTTTTCTGTGCTATCAGTTGTTCTGGATTCTGTGGTTTATATGATTTATTATAAATTTATCATCAGCCAATTAAATGAACGCATAAAACTGAAATTTTGCTTAAAAAAAAAAAAGGTTTTAATATACTTATTTTTAAATCTTAAAACATGGAGGGAAAATTGGGTGATATTGTTTAAAAAAATAAGTTAATAAACTTTTTGTATTAAAACTTTAAGCAATATCACACAATTTTCCTTCCATGTTTTAAGATTTTGCAGCACGTTTGCAAAAAAAAGAAAGGAATATCCAAATTTCAGTTTTATGCATTAATTTAATTATCGCCGGTTTTGATAAATTTATAATAAATCAAACCACAAAATTCTAATTTCTGAAGAAGAAAAAAAAAAAACATTTTATAGGGCAATATTAGTGTAAAAATGTTAACAGATTAAATTGCTTTAGTTTTATTAATTCAGTTGACATCCTGTATTATTTAAGTTTAAATAAACCATTAAACCAGAATCATTTTTTTTTAAAAAGACAGAATTTAAGAAAAATAAAACTAAATTTAAGAAAAATAAAACATTTCATGGTGTCCAACATAAACTACATCCTAATTCCCGTACTTTCAGAGTATGCTCTGAATTTGAAGAGCTTACTTTTTGACTGTTAATAATGTGTTTGTTTTTTTTTTTTTTTTTTTAAGTATTAAGGTATGTTGTATAAATACATACATACTACAATCTTCATTGTTACATTGATTGACCCACACATTTTTGACCTATGACTTAACAACAACAACAACCGCAAAAACTTAAATGTACAATTTAACCACAAGAAAACACTTTCTTGGTACACTGCCCAGCTAACAATACTCTCATTATTTTTCAGCTTTTTTAAAATCCTCAGCTCCTGTAGCCTCATGGGACAGCAGTATCCACTTCAGAATCTGAGATGGGGGTAAATGATGAAAGAATTTTCATTTTTAGGTGAACTTAAATTTATTTAAAAGTATCAAATTTATAAAAATCACAATAAGACAGCACAACTAATTTTTTAAAATATCTAAAAGACAAAGTTTGAAGGGGATAAATATTAATTGCAGAAGTTTAATACTGAGGGTTTATCAGAATGCTTGAGGAACATTAATACAAAACTGCCTTGCAAGCACTTTCATGACTTGAGCAAACAACTGTAATATCTTCACAGAGAAACATGCAAATTTGTGTATGATATATAGTCTTTATAACCCGACTGCATCATCTTTCCTCCAACAATCTGAAAGGCGCACCGAGCTGTTGAACACATCTCCAAACATAACTTGTATCATGTTTCAAGATGCGCATAATCCAATTCAGCTCATTTCATCTGCATTTTAACTGCATCAGGGAGGCGTGCGGAGACGCATCTGATTACACCTAAACGGCCGGCTCCAGCAGTGCGGCTGTGAATGAGCCACAGCGTTTGTTTGTTCACGCTGTAATAAAAGAGACAGAGCGAGTCACTCTACCTTCCTCAGAAAAAGACGGCCCGTTCTGTAATGTAACAAGACTGAATTATTCACATGTTGCCCTCTGGAGAAAGAAAGAAGAAAGGAGTGAAATGCTGGACAGAGAGAAAGTGGGACAAGCAGAAAGAGGAATGGGAGTGTCAGGCCCGATGAACAGTGAGAGGTGCCGTCAGGGCTGTGAGGAACTCTCAAGGTGAGACTTCTCTGGACCAGTAGGTTTAAATACAGTTACTGTACTTTGTTTATAAAATAAAGGTCATTCTATGCTATGGTTCCATGAAGAACCTTTAACATCCATGGTACCTTTCCATTGCACAAAAGGTTCTTTCAAGTGGTGAAAGGTTTTTTAGATTATTAAAATGTTCCGCACAGTGCACACTATGACACAAAAAATGGTTCTTTAACTCTTTCCCTGCCAGCGTTTCCAGCCAGCACTAGCTTTTTTGATCATTTTCACAAAACTTTCAACCAGTCAGCATGCTCAGCGCCCAAGTCCCACCCCACGAAAGATCCGGAACTTTAAAAAAAGTGCCTCGTGAGCAGGGACTTTCTGAAGGGGAAATTTTTACCCGGAACTTCGTTTAGACCCTGGAGCTTGTGGTCGAAACACACCGAGTAGCATCCCAAAGACCCTAGTTCCTGAGGAAAGTTCCTGCGGTGGAAACACGACTAAACACTATGTTCGGATCGGATTCAGAATGATGAACAGAACATGGATTGAGTAGATCGAGTCCATCAACACCCCCAAAACTTCACAGTCCTATACGACATTTGGTAACGTTAAGCAGTTTTGGTTAATGTTTTTTTAATGTTTTATGATCGCGTTATCTCACATGTGCATAAGCAATGCTTCTATCACTTGTTTCTACTTCTTTTTCGCTTGTTTTTGGATCCGGAGATTCTGTATTCTTTCAGATGATGCGTAATAGTGCCAACTACCGCATAACAGTGAAAGCATGGATTGCCTGAAAATTCCATCAATGGCAGGGAAAGAGTTAAGAACTACTCAATGAACGGTTCCTCTGGAAACCCAAAATGGATCTTCTATGGAATTGTTGTGAAACCTCCTTTTGGAACCTTTATATTTAAGATTGGAGTAGAGTTGTCAAAAGTACTGACTTCAGTACCTAGTCGGTACTGAAATTTTAAAAATGTGACGCTTTGAGCGCTGTTGAGCGGATTCGTATACAACCTCTGATTGGCCATTGTGTTCACGGCTCATTGGATATGTCTGTGTTTGGCTTCAATGATCAACACTGTAAAAACATTGTAAATAGTCATCATGAAGCTCTTCACCAAGTGCTTACACATATACACACGGGAGCGTTTGAAAGCAGGCATCCATCGCGGACCAGTCCGCTGATAGATGCCTGCTTTCAAATGCTCCCACTCCCACTTTCAAAACGCTTTCAAATTCAAACACTTCCGTGTGCTTTCAAACGCTGCCATGCGTTGATCATTGTAGCCAATCACAGACATATCTGATGAGCACGTGAACACAACGGCCAATCAGAGGTGTTTACGAATCCGCTCAACAGCACTCAAAGAGTCACATTTTTAAAATTTCAGTACCGATAGGTACCGAAGTCGGTACTTTTTACAACTCTAGATGGCAGAGAAGCAAAAGGGAACAAGACTCTAAACACTGCAACATACTATAAACAGCAGATAGCGTTTTTGCATTTTTATATATTGGAGCAAATATTGTGTAAAATATATGATTTAAAAAAGTTGATCAGTAGACTGCATTAGAATTTATGGAGCCTGATGCGGCTCCAGCAGTGTGTGTCTGACATTTCCACAATGGGATGAACCAACCACAGGACCTGAGAAAGAGAGGGAGAAAGAGAGGGCCTAAGAATAGCCCAGGGAGAAGGTGTGCGTCCCCTCAGACATGAGTACAGATATATTTGGAGAGATGAGGCCCTCTGGGAGTGACCTAAAGCACAAACACAGACAAGCACACATACACAAACTGTTTAGTCCATCGTTTTTCCCTCCTACGCGGTCATTCATACCTGCAGCAGGCTTTCCTATGGGGGGAAAAATTGCTTTTTGAATAAATCCAGACAGGGTAACAACACAAGTCCATTGGACTGTAGATTATAAGCTTTCTGATCTACAGCAAATTAGATGTTCCATCAGGAACAGCTGTTCACAGTAACCAGCAGAGCCATATTTGAAGAATCATGACTGTGCAGAAGAACGGTAGAGGAAAAGCTCACTCCGTGTTTAATGAGGCAGCACAACAAAAGCACGGCAAACGCCCCACGCCAAAGAACAGCAACGCGCATGTGATGCAGTAAGGAGTGTTCATTAAATCGGAGGGATTACATAATGTAAACACCAGAGCAAAACACTCATTGTTCACTACAGAAAGATTCACATTTGACATGAAGTTTTGAGGCAATTTAGGAAATGAAAAAGAGGATCTTCCATTTAATAGACCATTAACTATTTTGCCTTTTGCTATACATATCAAAACTGGCAGAGCTTCTTATATAAAAAAGCGCATATTTTGCACTGTATATATGCATGCTGTCGATTTTCTTTTACTAAATCCTAAAGAGATCTGCACCACGGTTCGCCGTTTTTCATATCTCAAGGCAGAATGTTCATTTCAAAACAAATTTCAAAGAGTCCGTGAACACTATCCCCTGCTGAGAGTTAGACTGCCATACTTCACACACACTTTCTTCGGACAAATAACTACATACAAGATAAGATCGCTGCTAATAGGCCAGTCAAACACGTACCGAGTCCTATCAGGTGTGACAGCAAAAACGTGAACGCTCACCAAGAGAGCACGCCTTATCTTGTTGTTAAAGATGAAGTCCTCTGTTTTACGCATGACTCTTTGCCAATTTGATTTTGAATAATCCAGTACCGATAATAATAATAATCTGTCCCAGTCCTGATAACACTGTGTGTGTGTGTGAGGCATGACAGGGAACGATATTTTTATCAAAGTATTGTGTTATTTCACCTCACCATTGATATTCCCATGCATGCCATGAATTTATATTTTAGTTGTTTGAGTTAGGACTCTACTTTTATTAAAATTAACCATTGGTCATCCGTAGCATCATACATTTAGTTCATGATAACCACAGGTAAAACCACACCTTGGTACAATGGTAAAAAGTAACTATATGGTTTCTATGGATTTCTATGTTTCTATGTGCATTTGTATTTGTACCAATACAAATGCACAAATGCTATAGCTTAATAACAAAAAAATACCGTAATTATATTCCATTGCTTTAATACATGTCAACATTAATAATATACTAAAATTCAATATGAATATACCACATTTCTGCCACAATAATACCATGTTGCAATTCAGGGGTGGACTGGCCATCTGGAGCACAGGGAGTTTTCCCAGTGGGCCGCTGTACAATGTGGGCGGACCAGTTAGTGTTACTACAATAAATCTATGGTAAATGATGGTGATTTGTAGATTGAAAAGCCTTCTAACTGGATCGTTCATGGCGCAATGCTTCTTGTGTTTGTTAGTGCTGTTGAGAATGTCAGTTGTTTCGTGTGGAAAAAAAATAAAATAAAAAATATAAAATAAAATTTTATAAAACCCCATCTAATTAAGCAAACACACACTTTCACAGACACTTCAGCTCCAGATTCAGGTAGAGATTAGCAAGATAATGTTGTAAAAGGAATTCAAATGAACGATTGAGATGAATACCATAAATGACACTCAACAAGAAACAATGCACTCTGCTCCTCTCCTTTCTCATTCCTCTGTAGGCAGAAGCAGAGATGTCCACAGATACATCTCATTAAAACAGCCAACGGCAGGTTTTCTTCTCCAAAACCCCTCAGAGACGGTGTGGGCTAAACAAGGACTTACACTGCCTTGGTTCTACAAGCACTAGTTTTAACTAACCCTTTCGATAAAAGACAGGACATAATGTCTTTTTATTGAATGATTACCTGTCCAACATAGGTTCAATTAAACTGACCCCATTTATTTTAATAAATGTTCCAAGCCTTATTGTGCATGATTCATTTATTATTCACATGTATGCATTTGGTAGAAGCTTTTATTTAAAAAAATGAGTTGTACTGCATTCAAGGTACACATTTTATTCCTTGGAATCCATTCCTAATTCATTAGTGCACTTTTTTGTACTTGTATAGGTTAAAAAAAAAAAATAAAATTCATAAAATGGCCTATTCTGCTAATGCAACCAAGCTCACACTGGCTGGGAAAATAAAAAAAATACATCCTAACAAGCCACTCATATTCCAAATAAACATCCAATAGTCCTACATTATTTCTCATTGAATTGCAGAAGTTTAATGCACTGTGAATGCAGTGTCATCATGATGTCTATAAAAAAAGACCAGCAAGGCAGCAACAGTCAAATATACCTTTCAAAAAAGCAAAAAGACAAGTGTTGATATTCTTTTAGACTGTTAGGTCTCACTGGATCTATCCGAGAGACACAACATACTCCACTTTCAGCGGTAAATGGGTGAGAAACAGCAGCGCATACAATAACTCGCGGGCAGCCCTTCCTCCTTTCATAGCAGAAAAAAAAAAGTACAGGAAGACTTTCACACTACAGCAGGAAGGAGTTTGGAGCAGGGCTTTTCTCTAACCCCCAGCACCACACTACACAAATGAAGCTATTAAAACTGCTCTGGTGAAAGACATCAATACAGATTTCAGCTTATCAATCAGCTCAAGACTCACTAAGTATCCAATGTCCTTAAGCTTTGCAGTAATACAAGGTAATCGGAGTAGAGAATGCAGTATTCTTTCCGACTCAGTTGTGAGATGATTTTCATTGGGAGCTGAATTCAGCAAAATTCAGGATTTAAATTTAGTTAATGGCATTCTGAGAAAGGTGTTCTGCCACTATGGTCAATAAAGTTATTAAGAGTGTGTGTGTGTGTGTGTGTGTGTGTGTGTGTGTGTGTGTGTGTGTGTGTGTGTGTGTGTGTGTGTGTGTGTGTGTGTGTGTGTGTGTGTGTGTGTGTTATACAGTATTATTATATACAGTACATTTCAAAAGATTGGGGTCAGTAATTTATAATGTTACAAATGATTTCTATTTCACATAAATGTTGTTCTTTTGAACTTTCTATTCATCAAAGAATCCTGACACAATCACAAAAAATTAAGTGTTACGTAACAGTCGGGATCATTAATATGTACGTCCCCAATATTTGCATATGCCAGCCCATGTTCAAGGCATTAGACCAGGGCAAAACGTCTGCATGTGCACAGCTGAATCATCAGACTAGGTAAGCAAGCAAGGACAATAGCGAAAAATGGCAGATGGAGCAATAATAACTGAAATGATCCATGATATCATGATATTTTTAGTGATATTTTTAAATTGTCTTTCTAAATGTTTCGTTAGCATGTTGCTAATGTACTGTTAAATGTGGTTAAAGTTACCATCGTTTCTTACTGTATTCACGGAGACAAGAGAGCCGTCGCCATTTTCATTTTTAAACACTTGCAGTCTGTATAATTCATAAACACAACTTCATTCTTTAGAAAATCTCTCCAACAGTGTGTAATGTTAGCTTTAGCCCGTTAGCCACGGAGCACTATCAAACTCATTCAGAATCAAATGTAAACATCCAAATAAATACTATACTTACAGGAATCGACGAACACTTTGTAAAGATCCATTTTGAGGGTTATATTAGCTGTGTGAACTTTGTTTATGCTGGTTAAGGCAGTCGAGAGCTCGGGGGCGGGGAGCGCGAGATTTAAAGGGGCCGCGCACTGAATCGGTGCATATATAATTATGGCTCAAAATAGGCAGTTAAAAAAATTAATTAAAAAAAATCTATGGGGTATTTTGAGCTGAAACTTCACAGACATGTTCAGGGGACACACACCTTAGACTTATATTACGTCTTGTTAAAACTGGTTCTAGGGCACCTTTAACTGACACGTACTGCTGTTACATGAATTTCTTTGAATTCAGTTATTTTAATTCTACTAAATTCAAATTAGAATCGCAATTCTGCAAACTGTTTGACTCAAACTTCACTGAAATTCAGGAACTGAACTAGATTTAAAAATAAACTTCTTATTTCAATGCTGAATGGCGCACAGTCCAGGCTAGAAATGGGTCTCTGTGTTCTGGGAGCTCAGACAGTTCTCTGTCTCTAGAGGCAGGACAGATCTTGAGCTTTGTTCTGTGTGAACTGTGAACGACTCAGATAGAGTGATTAAGGGACAGATAGAGGACAACTTCACAGGATACAAAAAAGAGAGCGAGGGAAATGTGTGTGTTTAAGGTCAGCAGTTCATCCCGAGAAAGAGGAGCACTCCATGACATTGCATGCTTCACAAGTGTGTGTGTGCGTGCGTGTGTGTTAGGCTACCAAAAATGTCTTAAGCCGAATACTAGAGCAGATCAACAACACAACAAACACATAAAAAAAGAGAAATGAAGATGATGGTAAAGAAAAAAAACAACATACATATGTGTAAAAACATGAATAGAGTGTTTCAATTAGATCTAAATAAATTCACTGAAATAGATGTAATGGTAACAAACTGTAAAGGCACAAATTATACTAATCAACAGGGAAAAAAAAATCAGGGTGTGGTGGTATGACCAAAATCTTATATCACATATGAGTAATTTTATATTATTATAAAAGTATCAGATATTGCTAATAATGAGATGATAAATGTTTCTTGATCAGCAAATCAGCATATTAGAATGATTTCTGAAGGATCATTTGGAATAATAAAGCTAAAAATGTAGTTTTGAGCAAATAAATGCAACCTTGGTAAGTACAATGTTCACAAAAACAAAAAAATCTTACCCCAAACTTTTGAACAGCAGTGTATACTATATATATTATTTTTGTATACATTTTAGGAACTTTATGGATGCAAACCAAAAATTACAATTACATTTTCTACCATCACACGAAATACATCACCCAGACCTACAGTTTTAAAAATTTGCAAAACAAAGACAGACAGAGAACGAGAGAGAAAGGCACGTTAGAGATAAAAGCAACAAGAGGCACCTGTGCCAGATGAGAAGTAAGTCAGCTCACATGACACACTTCAGTACACACACAGTAAAAAGTAAGGGCCCATTACAAGTAAATACACCAGTAGGCAAATATTTATCCACAGGAGGTTGGAGTGTCAGAGGAGTATGTGAGGATTACATGACAAACACTTGAGAGAGAAAGAAATAAAGCTAACATTAGTATGGGGCAGTGCAACAACGGTCTTTACTTCACAATCCCAAAAGGCTAGAGGCACTGGATCACACTCCAGATTCAACATTACAAGACGGATTTGAATATTCCCTCAGCATCGCTGTCATTTCTGTTATTCCAAGTTGGTTTCAAGCAGCTAAAGTGTGTCACAAGTCATTCTCTATGGGTCCCTCACTCTCTGCTGAACTAGCAAGCTGACTAATTTAGCATTTCCATTGCGTCTGAGTGTGTGTGGGTAGGCAGAGCTCTCCGATGCGGCATGCCAGGGCCTGTGCGGATCTCCGAGGACCCTGGCTTAACTCAACCGCGCTGGAAGAGAAGATCAATGACTCAATGCCACCCAGAGCGCCAACTCACTAGCTACAGTTTTATCTGGATAACGTGAAATGCAGCCAAGGTCCTAAAAGTAACTGTCAGCAAATTACAAAACGATATACTGCTTATAAATTGGCGAGATTTTATGGCTGCATCAATATGGAATTCAACTGATATGTCCTAACTGCACATGCAACGGCTATTTCACAACACGTCTCACGTACTACAAACATATCATTCAATGGTTATGAATAATCTTACATTTTGGTTCCAAAAACAAATCATTTTAAAGTTGTTTTTTTTTCATAAGATTATTGAAAAATGACAGATTTGTAATATATAAAAAATCTGGAGAACTTTCAGGAAAAACAACTATACTGTGATAAATACCATCATCGCCATATAAATTACTCATACAGTGATGTAATTTTTTTGTCATACAACCCACTCTTTTCCCAGCCTCACCTCTAAATAAATTTATTATCACCTTTCCATATCTGTAAGAAATGGAAGAGAACACATGATATGATGGTGTCTGTGTGATCATCTTCAAGTCATTTAACTATTCCGATCACTATCTGGACAGGAAGTAACCTTCTCAGTTTTGGTTCCTCATGGTTGTGGGTCAAAGCACGTCATGCATTAATTGTGGAATGAACACTTCTCATTAGAGCGGAATCATATCACACTTAGCGACAATCGTATGCAATCAGCTTGGCAGCTACACCATCCATTAACATTTTATTACAGCCCACGTCTTCACCTGATTAGAAAGGGCCATTTGCATGGTAGTCAACATTTCAAAAGATAAACTGACTCACTTTAAGTTTCCTGAGTCACTCTTGCAGGTTCTATTCACTTTTAGAAGAACTTGGCAAAGGTTTCTGCCTGCAATCGCTCTCTTGCTCTTTCCGCCTTATTCTCTCTTTCCTGTCTCTCTCCCTAGAAGGATTTATGCAGTAGGTACTAGATGAGGGTCAGAAATTAACCAGTGCCCGAGGCGAATATACGCAACCAAAAATTACAAAAATGTCCCAGATATTTATACGGCAAAGGCCAAAAACACCCCATTGGTCAGTCAAACTTCCATTGGTGGGTCAAACAGATGGTTCTGCCCAAATCTCACATCATCTGTTGAGCAAATATTGCTGTGTCAGATGAGTCGGGATTCTCAGGCCCTGTTTACACCTGTTATTAAGATGCGTTTTGGTTGATCAGATCACAAGTGGACGAGGGAGACACGTACCCGTTTTCAACTGGCATTTTAATTTTATCCACTTTCAACCACTTCTGTCCTGATACTTCGAGGGGAGGGTCTATGGGCAGGTAAATGTATGGGGTTTTTCAGATCTTTTGTTCTAATGGACAAAATAAGCTCGCGCAGTTTACATACGAACCTGCCCGGAGACAACAGAAAAACATATGGAGAGCATTAGCTTTTGTTTCTGCTCTGATAGCCGCAATAACATGGCAAACACTGAAGAAATCAGGAGAACATTGTGCTTGGTACATTTTTCATCTTTAAACCAAACTTGGGTCTTCAGCTGACAAAGTTTAAATACCGCCTGGCTAGCGCATGCTTCCCGTAATGTTTACGCATTACGTCAGTAGGCGGAGAGTAGGCGGCCTTTCCACTACAAAAACAATCCAGTCGAATGTATTGAAACAGGGCTTCAAACAAACACAGCAAGGTCTTGAAAGTGCTTACATTTACAAGAACGCAATTACATACTTTCATGTTAACATTCTTAATATATAGTTCATTAAATAAAAGTTAATGCTAAATTGGCAATCAGTTTATATTAAAATTGGCAATCTGTTTATATTGAAAAATACCATATATTGACATAATGCACAGGATATTAAAACTCGGGTTTAGTTAGGAAATCTTGTGCATTATCTTGCTTATTACTAAAATATAAATAAATGCATTCAACAATAAAAATAAACATGCATATTCATTCAGATTGAGAATTTAGTTAAAATTATTCTATTCTAGATTAAAATAATTAATATTTAGATATTTTATCAATATGAATTAAAATTTAAAGATTCACAACATTAAACTGACATTAGATTTTTGAGTTTTTTTATTTCATTACAACGCTAGTGGTACACAGTTAATACAAAAAATAATTAATAGCTACTAAATTACATCTTCAACAGTGTAATTAGATTACTGTACTAAGTATTGGATTATTACTAATTACTTTATAAATCCCATATAAACCAGTTGAACAAGGATAGACACAAAACTGCACTATTAATTCTTTCAAATAAACAATATTTAATTGCATAAATTATTCTTGAACTGAGTGTGTAAAGAGAGAGGGTTACAATAAAAACACATTTTAACATTAATTTTTTATGTTAAATCCACTATTTTATAAAGAATTGTTGTATAGTCTATACAGTATTTGATGCAATTACATCAGAAGTATCTGTAATTAAACTACAGAAAAATTAGGAGTAATCCCTTACTTTACTTTTTCAAGGAAAAAGTAATTGAATCACAGTAATTAGATTACTTAGCAATTAATTACACCCAACACTAGTGGTAAATACGTTAGACAGGTGCTCCTTTGAATACTGTCTTGAAAAAAAAAAGGTTGAGAACCACTGAAATAAATGAATTGTGCATTTTAATGTTTTTTTTTTTTTTTCTTTTATTATTATTATTTTATTAAAAAGACCTTAGAAATCAATTCCAGGAAGTAAAAATTGCCTAATAGAAGTTAGAAGTTAATTTCTCACACTAGGTACCAGAAAGAACTATTCCCACATGCAAGCACTTAAAAGGTGAGTATTCACGTTTTTCTAGTTCTACCTCCTAAAGACTTACATCCAATTCATTTTACTGCCCCTTCTTTTTCATATAGTGTGTGAAAATCGAGCAAAACTTTTTGTCAAGAAAACAGCAAAGTGATTGCGCAATAACCTGATTTTAATAAGGCTATCAGTGCCGAAGAAATGAGGAACAGAAGGGACGCAGAGCAAAACAAAATGGGAAAGAGAGCAGGAAGGAACGGGAGGGAGAGCAATCGATGGAAGTTCTACTAAAGGCACAGTACGCAGCAGCTCAGAACAAAGAGTGCAAAATGAGTGTGGCTGGAACACTCGCAACTCCCATCACAGAGAGCGATGGATGGAAGAGAAGAGTTGAACAGTGCCACTCCGTTCCCTGTAGTGAGGACGTCTTTCCATCAGTCCTTATAGCACCTCTTCTATCACACAATGGAGTTTAAAATGAGGCAGAACAAAGAGGCCAATGATCCCGGAGGAAAGGGGATTAAGATTTGGGCTGTCCTATACAAGCTCGACACACTAGGAAAATTTAATTCAAAGACGCACTGTGTGTTCCGATTCATTCCTATCATGTAATACACTGCCTGATAACAACCAATTGTTGAATACTCTCTGTGTGTTTGCACTAGTGGAAGACCAGTTTGGGTTTTTCAATGGCTGATATCTATAGAACATGGAGGCAAATGGCTGATCTAATGTTGGTATACACGATTAGGGATGGGAATCGTAAAGAATGTAATTCTGGATCTGGTTCCAATTCTGGTTCCACTAATGATTCTTTTAGGGATTAAATATCTGGAAAACTTGAATGTAATTCCACTGCCAAATATGATCTATTCAATAAATATATTTAAAACAATTCTTGAAAAATGGTGTACAGATTTTGTAGACACTACATAAATGCAATCCAATGCATTCGGTGGACTTTTGTTTTCAAGCGCTCGAATCGTTCGCACATGTGCCGTTGCGCAGACGTGTGCAAACCCACATGATGACAAAAATTACAGTGTACGGACCGTCGTGGAACGCAGATGGCCAAAGTATACTTTGGGCTTAACCAACGATACTAAAAACAAAAAAAAAAAAAAACGTAGTAACTGATAGGTAAAAACACGACAAAATACAGAACCAAAACGGATAAAACGGACAAATTTATAAAATATTTCAAGTCATGCTCATTTTGTTAAGTGAAAACATAAGCCCTTATTTATTACGGCAATGGAAGAGCCCTCAAAATCTTACTGACTCCAAACATTTGAATGGTAGCGTATTTCGTTCAAAAATCTATTTTTTTAAAACTACCTAAAAAAAAAAACAATGTATATCTTTAACTACATATCATATAATCAACTAACGACTTTCTACATCTACAGTCTCACAATCAGCTGAAGATGTAAAAGAAGAACCGAATCATTCGAATGTTTCGAATTGTTGTACTGTATGTTCACTGAAAAGTCTGGCTCACAAAAATCATTCGGTTCCAGTATTATTATTATTATTTTTTATTTTTTTTATTGACCTCTTATGAATAAGAAATGGTTCTTGGATCCCAATCCTATACACAATAAAATAATAATGAATGCACAAAATTGGGTTTTAATGGTTTGTTATCCATTAAGAAGGCCATCAATAGATTTTAAAGGTGCCCAAGAATGCTTTTTCACAAGATGTAAAGTATTTATTTGGATGTTAACGTTTTATTCTGAGTTAATTTGAGGCTGTCCTCCGTGGCTAACGGCTAATGCTACACTGTTGGAGAGATTTATAAAAAATGAAGTTGTGTTTATGCATTATACAGAATGCAAGTGTTTAAAAAAAATGAAAATAGCGACGACTCTTGTCTCCGTGAATTCAGTAAGAAACGATGGTAACTTTAAACTCATTTAACAGTAGATACACAATAAAATAATAATGAATGCACAAAATTGGGTTTTAATGGTTTGTTATCCATTAAGAAGGCCATCAATAGATTTTAAAGGTGCCCAAGAATGCTTTTTCACAAGATGTAATATAAGTCTAAGGTGTCTCCTGAATGTGTCTGTGAAGTTTCAGCTCAAAATACCCCATAGATTTTTTTTAATAAATTTTTTTAACTGCCTATTTTGGGGCATCATTAACAATGCACTGATTTACACTCGGCGCCGCCCCCTTAAATCGCGTGTTCCCTGCCACATGAGCTGTCGGCTATATTACAGCGCATTTACAAAGTTCACACAGCTAATATAACCCTCAAATGGATCTTTACAAGATGTTCGTCATGCATGCTGTATGCATGCTTCGAATTATGTGAGTAAAGTATTTATTTGGATGTTAACGTTTTATTCTGAGTGAATTTGAGGCTGTCCTCCGTGGCTAACGGCTAATGCTACACTGTTGGAGAGATTTATAAAAAATGAATGTTTATGCATTATACAGAATGCAAGTGTTTAAAAAATGAAAATAGCGACGGCTCTTGTCTCCGTGAATTCAGTAAGAAACGATGGTAACTTTAACCTCATTTAACAGTACATTAGCAACATGCTAACGAAACATTTAGAAAGACAATTTACAAATATCAGTAAAAATATCATGTTATCATGGATCATGTCAGTTATTATTGCTCCATCTGCCATTTTTTGCTGTTGTTCTTGCTTACCTAGTCTGATGATTCGGCTGTGTGCAGCTCCAGACGTTAACTGGCTGCCCTTGTGTAATCCCTTTCATAATGTTGGGAACATGGGCTGGCATTATGCAAATATTGGGGCGTACACCCCGACTGTTACGTAACAGTCTGTGTTATGTTGAGATTCGCCTGTTCTTCGGAGGTCGTTTAAACAAATGAGATTTATATAAGAAGGAGGAAACAATGGGGTTTGAGACTCACTGTATGTCTTTTCCATGTACTGAACTCTTGTTATTTAACTATGCCAAGGTAAATTCAATTTTTGAATCTAGGGCACCTTTAAAAAGAAAAAAAATCTCAAAAATCTTGAGATTAGACGACATATATCGATAGCAATTCACTGAACCAAATTATTGAAGACAAAGAGGCTTTATCTGCAATGTACATGTGCTACACTTCACAGGCCTCATTTGTGTTTTACGCAACATCCTCGTCCAGGGGAACTAGCGGCATGGCAAAAATGTGAACAGGCCAGCTGGAAATGACTACGCCAAATGATGAAGCGCTAGGGAGAGAGCAGTCGGGAAGATGCATGCAGGATAAGTGACAGTGATCTTAATGGCCCACGACATGAAAATGCGTTATAACGCTTCTGGTCAGATCAGTCAGAGGGAGAGTATGATGTTGGAGGGCAGGCAAAACAGTTCACATAGTAGAGGACAAGTCTCCAGACAGGACTATTTGATCATTTTACTGCAGGGGTCACACCCTTTTAAGCCATTTCAGAGGAATAATGCATGTGTACACACAACATATATGCATTGTAGGTGTATGTTTGTGTGTGTGCAAACACTAGGAGAGGAGTCGTTCTGCCCTTTGGACAACCGCCAGCTGAACTGTGGCATTATCATCCTGAGTATCACAAAAAAATTCGGAAGTAATTCAGACTCTATGTCGGTTTTCGTCAAGCAAAACAAGCAACTAGTCATTGGGCTCAAGTCGGCCTTAGGGAGGTTAAGTCCTCTCAATAGCAGCTTAAACTGAATCCACTGGATCCGAGGAGCTCCTGTGCCGCTTTCATAACCGTTTAAGGTTACGTTTAAACAACATGTCTGCAAAGACAGAGAAATTATGACCACATGGACAAAAAACATGCGCAATGTAAGAGATGGTTATGGCATCCCCCTCTGGTCTGAGCCTGTGAAATACAATTAAATAAGTGGATTAACCTCAATACAAAAGCAATCCCCCTTGCAAGGTAAGAGAGAAGAGGACAGATACATAGATGCCAAAGCCAGAGGGAAAAAACAGACTCATTTTCTTGGATTGACCAATAATTTCACAACTTCTTATGAAATTCAGCAACAGAGAGCACACAGTGCATCAAACTACAAATTGCAAAATCCCTAAAGCACTTTGAATTTAGTCAAATATTCTCATCCTTGTATAATTTTATAAATACTAGGGGAAATTAATTGAACTTTGCCTCGTTTTTGGTCATTTTGAATCTGTTAAATTCATTTTATTTTCCATAATTCATATAAATAATGTACACTGCTGTTCACAAGTTTGCAACATTTTGCAAAACATCAGCAAAAATGCAATGAAGTGATAAAACGACAGTAAAGACATTTATAATTTTAAAAGAGATTTCGGTTTTAAATAAATTGCTGTTCTTTTGAACTTTATATTCAAAGAAAAAATTATCAGGGATTCCACAAAACTATTAAGTTTTAAATATTTCAATATTGACATGATAATATGAAATGTTTCTTGAGCAGCAAATCAGCATCTTAGAATGATTTCTGAAGGATCATGTGACACTGAAGACTGGAGTAATGATGCTGAAAATGTCGCTTTTTTTTATAAATTAAAAACTAGTGTATATTTTAACTTAATATACAACATTTTCATTTTGTCTCTTTATTTTTTCCAAGTGACACTTATTTTTGCTTCATCAATAATAATAATTATTAAATACATCACAAAAATAAAAACAGAAAAATCCTACACTTTTGACCAATGAACATGTAATTTGGCCATATTAATTTGTGCACTATGACGCCACCTCTTTATAGAACATGAGTCAGTGAAGACCCTTTGGGAAGTGTTTGCGCCCCAGTGGGGGACACGTGCCTACCAGACCTCTGCTGCCATTTCTATAGCAATTCAACCTTCGTGTTTCCGAATAAGCCAAGCTGCAAGCATTACGCACACAGCTGCTGTCATTACAGCATACATTTCCTTGGCTCAGAAAACCCCTCCCCCACCCGCTAATAAGGTCGTCATATGACCTGGCCAGACCGCTAATCACACAAATATTTATCTAGGCACATAAGATAGGGATTCCTGCATATGGCACGGGGTCTCTGTGTGCCAAGGTCACTATAAACGAATGAACCAAAATAACCCTAGTTTTTGAAAAACTGTCAGGTTTTTTTTCACATATCTGGGCGGTAGGTGTGCGGAGTGTGACTCGTCTACTCTAAGCCTCTGTCAGGCTGACGTGTTGCTTCTCTGCAGACGTGCGGTGCACGTCAGGGCACCAGGCAGTAAGGGATTATGGGAGATTTTTGTCCCTTCTCATTTGTTCTCATCCTCAACTCAGACCATCAACACAAGTCTTGAGCTTCTCGTTTGTGGCAACCAATCAAAAACACCCCTACCAAAGCGGTTGCCTAGCTACTGCAACAAGCTCTTGGTCAAAACAGCCAATGAGTGAAGCATTACAGCAACACAACTTTAATCTATCTTTTTGGAGAGTACAAAAATAAGCAGGTTGGAAAAAATACTAAAGTCAAATGATTTTCATGATGTTTGGTTCTGTTAGTGTTTTTTTAATCTCTGTATTCTATCAATGAGAATGGAAGAGTAAAATACTAAAAGCTCTTTATTTCCTTCAGTGGCACAGCAAACTAAATGACGCTTTAGCTGTAGTTGTGAGGTTAAATGTGACGAGAGGGACAAACTGGGTGCCAGTAAATAAATAACACTTCTTTGCAATCTCTCTATCGTATCGTCCAAGCTGTTGAATGCAACAACAAACATACAAGAAGATTTGTCCGATTCTTGACTGACTCTCATGAGCTGGTTCTTTTTTCAAAGAACAAGTCAATCACAGATGAACACTTTGGGCTAAAAACAGTACACAGCCCGTTAAAACTTCAAAATGAAAATTCCAAATTTAGTAGGATTTTAATTTTGTAAATGCTATACTTTTTCCTTTCTAGATTTCTGGTAAATTTGATTCTGTTGAATGAAGTATATTTTCCATGATTCTTAATAAATAATCTATGCTCCTGTCCTGGGGTCAGTTAAAGGGTTAGTTCAACCAAAATGAAATTTCTGTCATTAAATATTCACCCTCATGTCATCCTAAACCAGTAAGACCTTTGTTCATCTTCAGAACACAAATTAAGATATTTTTGATGAAATCCGAGGGTTTCTGAACCACACATGGGCAGTTCAACTGTAGTCACATGGACTATTTTAACTACGTCTTTACTACCTTTCTGGACCTCAGAAGGTGAAATGATGTTGCTGCATATGTGTAGTTCAGAAACTCTCGGATTTCATCAAAAATATCTTATGTTGTGTTTTACGAAGATGAACGAAGGTCTTACAGGTTTGGGATGACATGAGGGTGAGTAATTAATGACAGAAATTTCATTTTTGGTTGAACTAACCCTTTAATGCTTGTGAAAGAAGCATCTTGTGCTCACACAGAACAAATTTTTCCATTCCACTGCCCTACTTTTCCATTATTTTTCTATGTAAACACGCACTAGACGGACATGTTTGACCATTGCGCTCGCGTCTTGAGTCTTTTGCAGCGTCTCGCACATGACATGGTGTTCTAAAAACATTGCGCTCAAATCAGTTCAACTTTTTTTTTTCTAAAAAAACATGCATTTTTTTCCCATTCCACTTGCGTTTTTCAAAGCAAAAACGCATCCTGTGCAAACCGGCCATAAAGCTGCATTTGTTTGATGCAAAATACAGTAAAAACACTAATATTGTAAATTATTATTACAATTTAAAATAACTGATTTCTATTTGAATATATTTTAAAATGTAATTTATTCCTGTGATGGCAAAGCTGAATTTTCAGCAACCATTTGTTCCAGTCTTCAGTGTCACAAACAGTACTGTATACTTTGTATTTTAGTCCATAAATATATAACAAAATGTAGTAAAAGCTATAATATGTTTAGGATCAATTACTTGGCACTTCCTCCAAAGTACAAGGAATCATTAATGGAATCGCTAAGGAACAAACTTCATTAAGTGTAATCTGAATCAATGCATTAAATTGAATCATTAGATTCCCATCCCTTGTGAATAAAATCTATACGAATTGAACTAGAATTAAAAGCACACACATCAGCAAAAGTTGAGGGAACATTAAACCAATCATCCATCTCAAATGAGACATAGACGAATTGAATATAGAGTTATACAACAATGACAAGAACCACACCTTTTCCTGGGCATCTTCCACAATCTCCATATTAGCAGTTAAAGGGATTCTGTCATGCCCTTCTTCCTCTGCTAACAGGACGGCTGAAGCACGGTACGGACTTAATTGGCCGGGCTGCTGGAGACAAGCACTCAACAAAGAAAATGGCTGTGCCATAAACAAGACCCTCACTGTCCATGCTCTCCACTTAAATTCACATTAGCTCCATGGAAAACTGCAAATCAGCAAATCGAGGAAGGCAGAAAGACGTACTGCACAAGACACTTAACTTACTAACCTTCCGCCGTTATGACAAACAAGCTTCTCCAACCTGCTGAGGCAGGTACAATTAGATATAATGCAGCAGACCAAAACTCAACAAGCTAAAGCAGAAAAATGCTTATTTTATTAAAAAATGCAAAATCACTGAACTGATCATCAATGGCTCTAACACAGTCATCATTTTACTCGACAATAAATTAAAAAAAAAAAAAAAAAAAAGTTTACTATCAGCTAATTTGACTCAGAATCCTTCTCATGTATGACTCAGCTTATAGGCCTTTCTGACATTCCCATAATACCGCACGTTTTCCCGTTTATCAGGGCAGTAACTGAACATTCAAATGAGAGAAACAAACACACGTCAATATCTATTCTATAGTAACCACAGCTAGCTTTGAAACACACCTTAAATCGGTCTGTTCCTGGAAAAATCCATTCTTCATTCTTCAACTGAACTGACTAAAAAAAGATCCCTTTTTTCCTTTTAAGCGCCATCTCTTTTCTCTCTAATCAAAAGCAGCTTTCGTCTTCAGGAGCTGCACAACAAAGCATGTAAGTTCTGCGACACCACATGGTACTGATAAACACATGCTTGCACAAAACGGTTCACAAAATTATTGCAAAACTGCAGGTGGGACTATTTGCCAGATTTGTGCTGCAGGGCACAGCACGTATTCTCATGCGTCTCTTCAAGTTCTGAGAAAAACAGGGCCGGACAGAGGCAGAGGCAAACACTTCTGCATGCTTCTCCTCTGCAGAAACATGAACACACTGGACTCTATCTGAAGGACTGCGACCATCCCCGCAGGCCAGGTTTCAACACACATCTAAACAGGTCTGCGCAGAGCGGCCATCAGGGGGAGTTCAGTTTTCTTCTCTACTTCGACTACTTCCTATTGAAACAGGAAGTTAGGGCAAGACATACATACCAATGGGCTTGTCATTTTTTTTTAAATAGCCAACGGCCTTAGTCCACGTCACAGCCATAATTTATGATTTGACAATAGCTACAGTATAGTTACTGTTAACTAAAACCATTTTCAGCATTTGTAATAAAGCTGAAATACAATAAAATATAAATATTACATGAAAAACCTAAACTTAAAACTTAATCGAAAATTAAAAAAACAAGCTTAAATATTAAAATAACTAAAACTGAAATTATAAAAATATTTTTAAAGAATTAATAAAAATAACAAAATTACTAAAAACAAACTAAATGAATGAATTAACTGAAAATATAAAATATTACATATAACACTGTTGCTAGACAGAAGTAGTGGTCGACTAGGTTGTTAAAAGACGATACCGATATCCACCAAACTATGAGGCTGATGGCCAATTTAATGGAGTCAAATATAATACAATGTATTGACAGCAAATAAAACATTTATTTTACTCAATACATTTGTATCCTGTGCCCTGGTGAAATAACTACTTACCAATCGATGTAATAATCTAAAAATGGCCAAATAACAGATGATTAATCTGCCGTATCACTATACTTGTCTAGCGCTAGTCAGAAGTAGGTGAAATTAGGGGGAGGAGATTTTCTCATTCCAAAGAGCATTTCATTGGACAAAAAAAAATGGATACGCCTGTGAATGCAAGATGAGTCATCAATATTTTTGGTCCGTTTTCCCAGATGACCTAAATGAGTGTATCTGCTATAAGTTAATTGCTATATGTCAACTTTTACCAGTACGCAGCCACAAATAAACAGACGTGGAATAAAAGCCGCAAAACTCCACTTCAGACGAAAAGACGATGTCTTTTCTCTTCGCTTCAGTGAACGCAGAGCGAAATAACACACAAAGCACCTTTATCCCATTCTACCGTATACACTGCTGAATCGAATGCTTACCTCTTGCTGACAGCTTCTTTGTGTTAATTATTTTAGCAGCATATTCCTGGCCAGTGGATTTTTTCACACATCTCCGCACCACGGAGAAGGCACCCCTGCAAATGAAAAACACACTGTGTTTGATTTCCCTCGAAGGTAAAAGATGCACCTGACTCTTGCAAACAAGGAAGAGCTGTCAATCAACAATGACGTAACAGCGGTTCCATTATAATTTATTGATGAGAAGTCTGATAGTTTGTTTTAAAGAACAGGTTCCAGCATAGATCCCGGCGTAGCATGTTATACGCTCTAAAATTTATTACTGTTACAATCTAAATATAATTTACATTTATATGAAATATTAAAAATCATTGACTCGAGTACCACTCGGACTGATTCAGTCTGATACTCAGGTTAATGAACGAATCAATTCTGTGAACTGGTTCGACCGATTCATTGAAAAGATCCGACACGAGTCATTCGGACATCGCGAGACGTTAAAACATTTAAGTATGACAAAAAAAGAAGTGTAAATCAGCAAATTGCCTGCACAAAATTGGACTTAACATAATACTATCTAGGCTACAACAATTTTGACATTTGGCTCTAGAAAAATGGGCGGCGTGCAGAGCATTTCGCATCTGCATGTTAGAAGGCTGTAATGCTCTTCCCAAAAGTGAGATTGAATTCTCAGAAAGGCGTCACTGCTCATTTATTGATTTTATAATCCCTCTTTATCGCTCCCCTCCTAAGATATTAAAGTGTGATTAACTGTGTGTGCGACACATTCAATATTTTATTGTAATATCAAGTATACAGCTACATATTCTTTAGTGCACTACATAGTGCACTACGCTGCAATAATGTTAAGTAGCTGCAGTAGAAAATACTGAAATCTCTGGTTACGAGCATAAAACAATCCACAATGTTAATACCAGTAAAAAGTGGCAGCCAAATACCCAAAGTAACCGAGGAAACCTTCCTGCCCATCAGCAAGCCCTTAAAATAAAACAAGGCGTGAACACAAAACACAGTGCATACTATATTGAACATTCTATGCTTACAGATACATTACTCAAAACCACTACAACCCTTTAAATCTGACATTTAAAACGTCTAAAGCTTAGATCCGCACAGGGGGCTTGATCGGATCAAGTCCAGAACCGAGTGCTGTACTGTAGTAGCCTACTGTCTTGATCCGATCAAGCCCCCTGTGCGTGGCTTTCGGAGAGGTTTACGAGTCTCTTAGCAAGTCATTTTCCCTGCTGTCAACATCCAAATAAAAGAATGGAACGAAACAAACAAGAGTAACTTGCGCCGATGACGTCACACTGCTACAATGTTGCGCGCACTTACTTTCCCAGCTCTTCGTAAAGCTGATACTCGTCCGTAAACCTGGTCGAGGTTACGATTGTAGCCATGTTGTGTGTGCGTGTGGGGAGGGGGGTCGATGCCTCTGCTGCTGCGGTTCAGGTTTCGGGAGGAGAATCTCATGTGTTCCAGAGAGAGAAAGAAGGGAGATACAGACGGAAAGAGTGGAGGGGAGGGGCTGGTGGTGGGGGTGGAGAGAACATAACGCGAGAAAACGCGAGACTTCCATGCAATCAGCAAAGTCACGGGTAGAGAGAGAGAGAGACAGTTCTTTTTCATTAATATGTGTGGTAAGAGTCATTTTTATTCATAATATACAACGAAAAACATTTCACTGATTAAATTATGTAAACAATAAAGAGGTGACACAGTATAATACAAATTATTATCGAGTATAATAAAACAACATTGTTTTTTCATCGGTTGCAAATTGCAAATTCCTAAATGGTATTTTTAACCCTTGTGCGGTCTTCGTTTTTTTTTTACTGTTTATTAATGTTTTTACTCCACATTTGTGCAGTTTTTGGAGGATTTATCATGTTTTTTTTAATTTATATAAATACATTTCCAAATATTTTTTTAAATAGGTTTTTATACAAAAACAGTAGACGGCTACAGAGCTCCACTATTTGCTATGTGCTATTTCACTAACTGAAAGACATCTTTTCACAAGTATTTTTCAGTTGGATTCATATCTAAATATTATGAAATCACAATTATGACAATAAAAGTTACTTTTTGTCAAAGTTAAGTATATTTTGTACTGAAAAAAATCAAAATTGTTACATTATGATGAGACCCCACTTAGAAAATGGACAAAATTCATCCTCAAAATCGACAATATTGAAAAACTTATTTTTTTCAGTAAAAAAAAAAAAAGAAAAAAAGAATACTTGTGAAAAGATGTCTTTCAGTTAGTGAAATAGCACATAGCAAATAGTGGAGCTCTGCAGCCATCTACTGGTAAAAGTGATAATTTTTTTAAACTTTTTAAAACTGTATTTTCCAAAAGATGGGCAAAAGTCTTACACTAAACCATGTCAAATTATCCATGTCATCCCCATGAATGAAAGTTAGAAATGTGGGTCTTTTATAAAGTGAATTTTACATAAAAAGCTGTTTTTGTACCTATTCAACAAAATAATTTTTATTTATTTATATAAATTTAAAAGATATGATAAATCCTCCAAACTGCACAAATATGAAGTTAAAACATTAATAAACAGATAAATGACATTTGTTTTTGTTTTGTCTTTTTAATATATATATATATATATATATATATATATATTGTTACAAAATTAAATTTTTTTGCCTGGGGTCTCTGGAGACCCCAAAGACCATGAGTGTGATTTTTTTTTTTTCTTTTTTTTCTTTTTACACTAACATAAAAACAAGATATCACTCAATTTTTGTTCGTAGATCAAGAAAGTATTAACCACTGTACAAAGTTTCATGTCATTTGGACAAAGAGTTTTTTTTTTTTTGTTTTTTTTTAGCAAACGTCGTTTGGGGTCCAGAAAGACCCCCAAAGACCCTATAAGGTTTAAAAATGTCATCTCTCTCTCTCTCTGAAATTTTTGGTTATGTAGGCCTACTTTGTGTTTATTTTTATAAACAGTCCAGAAACGTTTTACTAGTTCCAACTTTAATATGTTTTTAATGTGAGGCGTGTCCTCTGGATATCATGACAGAAATGACTTTCATTTCACTTCTTTCTGTCAGTCCAGATATGTCATATTATCCCACTGGATCTCATAAAAAAAATTAAAAGTTTATTTGTAATAATCAGTAGTGTTTCGGATCATAATAACATAAAAATAAACAAAGGTTAGTGGATAACTAACATAACATGTCCATAAACTTTTTTTATTCAACACTGACATATGTATAAGGTTTTTATTAAAATTTTATTATTTTAATAAACCGTTATTTAAAAAATAAATAAATAAACCTTTTGCCACTTAATTGTCTCTTAATGAATACAAAGTCATAAAAAGTAGCTTAATTATAGAATAATCAGAAAGATTTTGTGCAAAATGGTTTTAGATGAATAATATCATGTCAGACCACAGGACGCTGCTTAAAAGATTAGTTCACTTTCAAATAAAATTTTTCCTGATAATTTACTCACCCCCATGTCATCCAAGATGTTCATGTCTTTCTTTCTTCAGTCGAAAAGAAATGAAGGTTTTTGATGAAAACATTCCAGGATTTTTCTCCTTATAGTGGACTTCAATGGCCTCCAAACGGTTGAAGGTCAAAATTACAGTTTCAGTGCAGCTTCAAAGGGCTTTAAACGATACCAGCGTAAGCTTTCTGAAGAATACGAAAGTGTGCTTTTGGCAGAAGCACTTGGAAGGCGATCATTTGTTTATATAAAGCAAATACCGATCGTTTCGCTAGATAAGACCCTTATTCTTCGTCTGGAGGCCACTGAAGTCCACTATAAGGTGAATAATCCTGGAATGTTTTCATCAAAAACCTTCATTTCTTTTCGACTGACGAAAGAAAGACATGAACATCTTGGATGACATGGGGGTGAGTAAATTATCAGGAAAAATTTTATTTGAAAGTGGACTAAACCTTTAAGCAGCTTGAAAATTCATATGAAACCCATTTCGGTTCAACTACATTTTACAAACAATTATTCATCTCTGGATTAAACTCAGTATACATTGCTTTTGCTGCCATTTAAATATCAGAATACTTCATCGTCTGTCCATAAAGCGCTTATAAATCCCATTGCACTTTCAAAAAGACTTTGCTTGTCAGGTTATCTCACCTTGTAAGTGCTTCTATTCCTTCGCTCAAGGGACAGTGTGTTCTCTCACTCTCATGCCAGATTGCAAAGATGAACTCCATTTAAAGCGTCAGGCAAAGAGTTTTATCATGAAAACAAATGAGAGAGGACCATTACATCTAAGTAATAAAGTTTGTAATGGCCGCCGAAGATCCATTCTTGTGATTGATTTCCGCAATGATGAAGTCATTATAGTGATGAAACATCATTGAGCACATGCCACTAGCATTCTAGTAGTTAGCATTATTTAGCATACTAAATGAAGATTATTTTCATAAAAACAGTTCAGAAATGCTGTTATGTGGATCTATGAGTTGTAGTATATTGTTGATGTTACTTAGTGAGCTCACAATCATTGGCCTGTGTAATCACTAAATACAAGCCGTTCATAATTGATGCAGTTTTACTGTTCATCTGAAATATTTAGCACTTTCATCCATTAGTCCGTCATAAACATAAATCCGTTCTGGTCAATGAAAATGCCTCCAGTTCATTCAAAAGGGAACAGGAATTCCTGAACTGTGGTTAAGATTTAATTTCAATATATTTCAAATCAACAATAAATTCTGCTATCATAAATTCTACTTGTAGAAAAAATATATAAAATCTGAACTGAACTGTAAGTGGTCCATCTCTTCCACCTTATACTTGAAACCTTTGCCTTATCAGAATATATGCATAACTGCACAGATATCACACGCAGAAATTTCCAACCAATGAAATTACAAGCTTGACCTGAACATGCAAAACATGCAAATCATTTGATTATCCATGTTCATAACACATTTGTGCATATCAGAATACGTGGAGGTAGGAACATTACATCACTCAGGATATTTAGCCAATGATATCAGAGGCAGAACTTAACATCAAATCAAATGAATGAACATATGCAAATGAGATTTAGATTTCAAAGCACACACATTATACCATCTAATAGAAAGATGATTTATTAAGGAAATCACCAAAATCTACATTCATTATGAAAACAGTTCTCAGATGTTGATCTGAAACGACTGCAGTTGACTTTTTGCGAAGACTCTATATGGCAGCCAAATGAAGTAAACTCCGGACATTGCAACTCATGCTGCAAGACATAACACTCTGGATGGAGGCACATAAATTAGTCATCAGTCAATAGAGATCAATGGGCTTATTTTCACCAGGCTGAAATTAGGAGCACAGGGTTTCGCTCTTGTCTGGGAGATGGAGAGAGGTCTAAACACATGGACACTGAGGAAAAGAACATGCCATTCGCTCCATACATGAATTCATAAACTGCAGAGGATAAACAGTGTGTGATGCCTCTATGAAACATTCAATAATTCTAATGTATGGGTTGAAAGATTTACTTGTGATGAAATATTTATAACCTCAATTTATGAAATCGGGCATCAAATATGAGATTTACGAAAACATCTATGTCGATGAATGCAAATGGCTTTTTGACACTGATTTTTATATTTATTTTTTAATTTGTAAATTAATGTATTTACATTGTTTACTTTTAAATTATATACTGCTGCTTGAAAGTTTGTGAACCCCTTGCAGAATCTGTGAAAATGTGAATAATTTTAACAAAATAGGAAGGATCATACAATATGCATATTAGTTTTTATTTAGTACTGTCCTGAGTAAGATATTGTACATAAAAAATGTTTACATATGGTCCACAAGACAAAAAAAAAAGCTGAATTTATAAAAACGACCCACTCAAAAGTTTGTGAACCCTTGATTCTTAATACTGCGTGTGGTTACCTGGATGATCTACGACTGTTTTAATGTTTTGTGATGGTTGTTCATGAGTCCCTTGTTTGTTCTGAGCAGTTAAACTGAGCTCTGTTCTTCAGAAAAAATCTTCCAGGTCCCGAAAATTTTTCAGATTTCCAGCATTTCCTTTTGCTTATTTGAACGCTTTCCAGCACTGACTGAATGATTTTGAGATCCATCTTTTCACACTGAGGACAACTGAGGGACTCAAACTACACAATTATTAAAAAAGGTTCAAACATTCACTGATGCTCCAGAAGGAAACATGATGCATTAAAGGTGCCATTGAACGTTTTTTTACAAGATGTAATATAAGTCTAAGGTGTCACCTGAATGTGTCTGTGAAGTTTCAGCTCAAAATACCCCATATTTTTTTTTTAAGTAATTTTTTAACTGCCTATTTTGGGGCATCATTAGAAATGCGCCGATTCAGGTTGCGGCCCCTTTAAATGCTCTCGCTCCCCGCCCACGGAGCTCGCGCTTGCCTTAAACAGTGCATAAACAAAGTTCACACAGCTAATATAACCCTCAGAATGGATCTTTACAAAGTGTTCGTCATGCATACTGCATGCATGCGTCGGATTATGTGAGTATTGTATTTATTTGGATGTTTACATTTGATTCTGAATGAATTTGAGGCTGTGATCCGTGGCTAACGGCTAATGCTACACTGTTGGAGAGATTCATAAAGAATGAAGTTGTGTTTATGAATTATACAGACTGAAACTGTTTAATAATGAAAATAACGAAGGCTCTTGTCTCTGTGAATACAGTAAGAAACGATGGTAACTTTAACCTCATTTAACAGTACATTAGCAACATGCTAACGAAACATTTAGAAAGACAATTTACAAATATCACTAAAAATATCATGTTATCATGGATCATGTCAGTTATTATCGCTCCATCTGCCATTTTTCGCTATTGTTCTTGCTTGCTTACCTAATCTGATGATTCAGCTGTGCACAGATCCAGACGTCCTGCCCTTGTCTAATGCTTTGATCATGAGCTGGCATATGCAAATATTGGGGGCGTACACCCCGACTGTTACATAACAATCGGTGTTATGTTGAGATTCGCCTGTTCTTCGGAGGTCTTTTAAACAAATGAGATTTATATAAGGAGGAAACAATGGAGTTTGAGACTCACTGTATGTCTTTTCCATGTACTGAACTCTTGTTATTCAACTATGCCAATATAAATTCAATTTTTAATTCTAGGGCACCTTTAAGAGCCGGGGGGTGAAAACTTTTGAACAGGATAAAGATGTCCAAATTTTTCTTATTTTGTTTAAATATCTTTCTTTTTTTTTCTTTTTTTTCATTTAGTACTGCCCTATGGAAGCAGATTCTCTGTGTGGCGCAAACTAACATGGCGGCGCATATGGCTCAACTAATATGATCGTTATGAAAGTGTTTAAACAGCAAAACACATCCACTTTTACATATTTGGCAATCAGAATATTAGATATTTCATGCTATAGTCAACAAATTTGTGAATATTTTGAATAAAAAAGGAAAAATTAAATGAAAGCAGATCATCAGTCATACAGCGCTGCGGTGTGTCCATAGACTGTAAAAAAATAGGGTGTGTCACGTAACAAGCAATGACGCGTCACCATGGAAACCATAAAGCGATACATTCTAAATAACGGTCGCCTTAAAAAACTCACGCTGGGGGGTCAGCCAGAATATTTTAAACGTGCGAAAGGGTTAAGAATCAAGGGTTCATAAACATTTGAATGGGGTCATATTTATAAATTCAGCTATTTTTTGTCTTGTGGACTTTATGTAAAAATTGTTTATGTAAAATATCTTATTCAGGATAGTACTAAATAAAAAATAACATGCATTTTGTATGATCCTTGTTATTTTGTTAAAATTATTCACATTTTCACAGATTCTGCAAGGGGTTCACAAACTTTCAAGCAACACTGTATATGTCATATTATGACAAAATGAATAAGAAACATTTAAGATTTTTGAAAAGATTTTCATTTTTCAAGCTTATTGTTATACGGATAGAGATATACAATAGAGAATGTGACTGTGTACTACACTATATTACTTCACACATATGTGGATCATTTTATAGACCAGTCACTCAGGCCTAAAGGTTTTAACACTGCATCAGTTAGCGTTGCAAACATGTTGGCACATGTTGTTTCTTAAGTTAAATGTCAAGGATACTTGGTATGTGACTTCTACATGTTTTCAGCAAGAGTGCAGACTGAGTGAGAGAGAAACAGAGTGTAAAAGAGATTGAAAGTGACAGTAAGAGAGAAAGAGATGTTAACAGGTTGAAACAACAGAAGAATGAGCTTTTCTCAGCTGTTAATGTCACTGGCTCTAATTTTCTGACTTGTCATTGGTGAAGACACTGAACTCATCAGTCATTCTTGATGATTGAGTCTCCACATGGTCCCTGCAGAATCACTGTCACTCTTGCACTTACTGTACGCTCGCAAGTGCAGCACATTATCACATTTAGCATGTAGTGTTGTCTATTATCATATGCTCAGTGTATCACATGTCACAACTGTTGTGACTGATCTTGTATCAGTAACTACTGACTATACATACATGTATATACAAGATGATGAAATATATGACTAGTAATGGTCTTTTATTCAACTGAAAGTCACAAAATGCAAAATAATGCAGGTGCATTTTGAAATGTTTTAACTAATCTATGGCTGTCACTAAATTATTTTTGTAATCGAGTAATCAGTCGATTATTTTGACGACTAATCGAGTAATCTGATAATATTTTTTGTGGTAATAATAATAGACCTAAGTGAACAATTGTCAGCTTCGGTTGCAAATAAATGAGAACGGATCTATTTGTAGCAGTTTAGATTTTATTAACAAAAGCTACAAAACAGAATATAGAAACACTACAAAACCAGGAACAGAAAAAAACTATAGAAACTAACTGAAACACAGAAAACTGAACTAAAACACTTGACGAACCCACCCAAAACAGAAACAAACACAGATAAAATGTTACATATCCTCCTCTTTAAGAAGGCGAATACTTGCGTCTTTTTAAAGGGTTAGTTCACCCAAAAATGAAAATTCTGTCATTTATTACTCACCCTCATGCCGTTCCACTCCCGTAAGACCTTCGTTAATCTTCAGAACACAAAATAAGATATTTTAGTTGAAATCCGATAGCTCCGTGAGGCCTCCATAGGGAGCAATGGACACTTCCTCTCTCAAGATCCATAAAGGTACTAAAAACATATTTAAATCAGTTCATGTGAGTACAGTGGTTCAATATTAATATTATAAAGTGATGAGAATATTTTTGGAGCGCCAAAAAAACTAAATAACGACTTATTTAGTGATGGCCGATTTCAAAACACTGCTTCATGAAGCATCGGAGCACAAATGAATCAGTGTATTGAATCATGATTCAGATCGCGTGTCAAACTGCCAACGGCTGAAATCACGTGACTTTGGCGCTCCGAACAGCAGATTCGACACACTGATTCATCTGTGCTCCGATGCTTCCTGAAGCAGTGTTTTGAAATCGGTCATCACTAAATAATTTTCATTTTTGGGTGAACTAACCCTTTAATGTCCAACAGAGGAGGGCAGAAGGTTTTTTGACGCTATTTGAGCATAAAAACCAATATTTATGGGACAGTTAATGTCAGATTTTATTTCTAATTTGAAATATGTTATTTAATTGTGAGTTTGCCAAGCAGTTTTTGAAATTTTGAGGATTCCCCCATTCAAATAGATAGGACTTGGTATTGGATGCCTGATATAGCTGCCTGAAGGTGTTGCAAAAATGGCTGCCAATATTGCTGAAAGGGACTTTGGAGGAGTTAGTGGAAGGAGGAGCAAGGGCGGAATCCCAGAACGTAAGTCCACGGCAGAGTTGAGGGAGGGAGGAGCCATGGTGGAGCCTTGACAGGCGTAACCAGGGGTGTGACTGACAGCAGTGGGGACTGATGGCGGTGGAAACCCGGACGGAGCCAAAGAGCAGATGAGACTGAGTGACACTAAAGGTCCTGGAGACAGGCGGAGCCGTGGGGATGAGTGGCCAAGGTAGGGTGCCGGAGGACTGAGGTGGAGCCGGTGTGACTGAGGACTAAGGTGGAGCTAGAGAGAAAGGCAGAGAGCAATGACTGACCCAGGCGGAGCCGTAGGGACGAAGGTCCCAGATGGAGCAGAGGGGGCGAGAAGCCAAGTTGGAGCCGACTGGTCGACAGTGATGGGCTTAGAGGGTCTGGGTGGAGCTATGGGGTTGACACTCCAGCCCTTAACTGGTGAACTATCAACCCAGAGCTTATCTACAAAGCACCAAATTAAATAGCATAGGAAGAGACTGCTCAGGAAATTTGTATTGAGCAGCAAATCAGCATATTAGAATGATTTCTGAAGGATCATGTGACACTGAAGACGGGAGTAATGATGCTGAAAATTCAGCTTTGCCATCAAAGGAATAAATTACATTTTTAAATATATTAAAATAGAAAACAGTTATTTTAAATTGTAATAATATTTCATAGTATTACTGTTTTTACTGTATTTTTTATCAGCCATGGTGAGCATAAGAGACTTTATTATTAAAAAACAAAACACAAATATACATGAACATAAACAAATATACATAGTTCTGTCATGAAACTCTAGATGCCGCAGGCTGATGGGTCTTAACGCAAGCTGATGATAATTACAGCATTAATATATATATATATATATATATATATATATATATATATATATATATATATATATATATATATATATATAAATATTTTTTTCTATAAGTATCGGATATAGACAAAAGTCTCCATTTGCTCTCCAGTTAATGTAGTTGGCCTCTATAGAGAATGTTTCAGTTTGTGATTTCCCTTTCCTGCGTCCTAAATTCTGTCTGTATAATTCACGTGTCACCTCCGAACAGCCCCTTCGAGGGGTTTGTGTATGGATTTACTTGCATGAATGCATTTTATTCTCTGCTATCATTTCTTAAGCTTTCTTTATAGTTCAGACATGCCCCAGAAGTGACTTAAAGTGACTCAATGTACTGTAAGTGGTGTTCTTTCACATATTTATTGAGCGGAGCCCTTGAGTGACAGGGGTTGTGTGTATCAGTTGAATTAAGCAGGCCGACGGCCTGTGGAGGGGGTGGATGAGGACAGAATGCTACATGATAATAATGTTAGCTTCAGCGTTAGTGAGCCGAGGCCTGTGGGAAGGTGTCCGGAGGTTCTCCCACAGTGTTTATGTAACAGCACACTTCAGCTTGTGTTAGCATCTTCCCCCTCAACGCCCGTTCTCAGCTGACCTGCTTTACACAGCAGACCACGGAGAGAAGAGGAGAGAGGTGAAATATAGCGAGCGGTGAAAGGGAGACAAGAAAGATTGCGCTGTATACCGAGCCTGAGCTCAGCAGAGATAACACTAGCAACAGAAAGAGCGAGAAGGGACGAAAGCAATGAACAGAGATATTACTAATGTGTTGCGGGGGAACTGGATTCCGGTCATGTAGTTAGTGTGTGGAATTCTGTTCGGAATGGAAAACCAACATATACTGCTACTACTGCTATTTTTTTAATTGAAAGTAACTGTACAATCAAAATTTTATTTTTTTATTTTTTTACAATTCACATGTCATTGTAATCTTTGATAAATATAATATATATATATATATATATATATATATATATATGACATCACATGACATGACCCCCCCCCACACACACACACACACACATATAAATATATATTTTTTCTTTTAAAGAAGCAGTTTCACTCATGTATACACCACAATAGGGAAGAAAAGTTTATCACAATGTCCGTTTCATGCTGACTTTAAATAGTATATATAACTGTAATGGAATATGCAAATATTCCAAGCTGGTGTATACTATATTTAGTTACTCTAAAAATACTATGACCCTCTAATCAAATGATGAGTCAAAGACAATAGCATATGATATATACTTCTGGGGGGTATTCCAGAAAGCAGGTTATGTGACATACCTGGGTATGTTTAAGAGTAAGTAAGCGGATAACCTCAACTTTGGGTTCTAAAAACGGAGGTAAATTTCAGGGTATGTAAGTAGCCATAGCAACTGACTTTCTGAACATAACCAATACTATATTATCTACAATATACATATATAAAGCGGTAATGTTTAAATGTTTATTCAATGATAATATACTAATATATGTATTTATTTTATTGTCATCTCACGTTTTCTATGCTATAATTTCTATAATAAAATACATATGTGATATCTTATAATTAGCATCAAACAATCAATATAATTCTTATTCTCAGTGAATAAAGATTACTTATTAAATGAAATCATTGAAAAAATTATTGCACAACCACCAAATAGGTGCCGATGTGCACTAGGTTATGTAAATCGCCATTAAACAAAAGAAGAAGAAGGAAGTAGAATCAAAGTCCCTTTAAGACAAGTCATTTCACTCGGCAGCCATCTTTGAAATGCCTCTCGGGCAATCTCGGGCAATCTCTTTGAATGGGGAAACATCAAACCGCCGAGTGAAATGACTTGTCTTAAAGGTGATAGAGAGGATTTTTTTCGTCGACTGAGAATCCAAAGACTGTTACTGAGTTTTTTAAATGAGCACATACGTAAGAACAGCCCCCCTCCTTCACAGCTCATTTCAAAGGAACGCCTCCCAAAACTCGTGCACGAGTATTGAAACACAAGTGTTTACAACCGGCATTCGCTGTGTCGTGTTAGTGGATTCATTATGTCGGACTCACCGCAGGTAACTCATAATCTGCAGTTGTCATTCCTGTCTCCTGACAAAAACATTGCATGCAGTGCCTGTTGAGTGTGGAAAGTTACTGGAGCGTGCAGCCGCGCTCGTCTCTCACAAGGAACGTCACGGCAGTGATTGACAAGCCAGAGGGCCAATTGTTTACGTGATGATCGCGTAAACAATTGGCTGATGTTTTTAAGGCCCTTCCTTGTGCACAGATGATGTATATTAATATTATTCCTTTCAGTGCACCTAATAAATAGTCTTTTATCAGTTAGTAAAGACAGTTTCAAGTAATATTGCAAAAATGTATAAAACAAAACATCCTCTGTAGCACCTTTAAAGGGACTTTGAACATACTCTTGGTTGGCCGAACCAAAGTCCCTTTAAGACAAGTCATTTCACTGGGCGGCCATCTTTGAAACGCCTCTCGGGCATCCTGGGCATCATGCCCTATCTCTTTGAATGGGGAAACATCAAATTCTCCAAAACTGTTCGCCAGCCTTACGATTACATTTCATATTTGAAATCACCAATGAAATCTGACAACAGCTGCCTTATAAATGTTTTATGTAATGTTTTTAAAACTGTATTTTTTAGGCTGGCTCAAGCTAATGCGCATGCGCAGACCTAAATGCGCGTCTCTTCTGCCATGTTTCAGAGGCTCGCGTCTGACTGTTTCTATAGAAACCGGTGCTTCTAACGGCTTGCTGCAGTGACGCGATGACTTTACCAGTCGGCGATTGGCTCTTATTTAGAAGGCGGGACTTATTCCGCCATATTGCACGTTACACTTTCTCCCATTCAAAACAATACGAGTGACACGTCTTGTGTTATTCTATAATAGTCTTTGGCCGAACTTCAGGACGTGTTTTTGGAACCAGCATACCTCGAATAAGCAAGGTTTGGTTTAATCAACCGAAAGTTCAGGGTAGCCTATATGTGACGGTAAGTTAACCTTGCTTTCTGGAATACCCCGATTCATTCATCAATAATAACAAATAAATGTCTTTGTCACTTAAATCAATTTAATGCGTTCTTGTTGAATAAAAATATTAATTTCTCTGTTTTTTACCCCAAACTTTTAAATGGTAGTGTTTCCACAAAAATATGATGCACAACTGCTTTCAACATTGGCAATAATAAGAAATGTTTCTTGAGCAGCAAATCAGCATATTAGAATGATTTCTATAAATAATACACACACACACACACACACACACACACACACACACTCACTCACTCACACACACACACGGTATAGATATGTTGATGTGTTGTTTTGTTTTTTATATATACACATGTGCAGTATGCTATTCCAAACATAGCTATACATTGCAGAGTATGCATATTGCAGAAATAGTATGTGGCGACATATATGCGTTTTAGAGATCATCTCAGTGGCTGGAGGAGTGAGCAGGTGGGACTGTCCTCTCAGAACAGAGCAGATGAAGAGCTGGCCACTGTAGCTTTACCACACACACACCTCTCCTGCTCTGAATTATTAAAGAGAGAAATGGAAAGAGCAGTGCTGGACAGAAAGAAATGTGTGGAGAGATTATATGAGACAGAAGGAGAAAGACAGAATTTGATGGAGAGTATGACATGCTGGGAGAAGAGATATAACCATATATAAGTGGATAGGTGCAGAAAGACAAAACGAATGCAATTTTATATGTTGTCTCTGGAGAGCTTTCCCTCTGTCACAGTGCACTGGGCTGTGTTTCCTGTGTTGTTATTCTGCCATTTTGGTTAATGTGATGAGATGCAAGTGTACAGTGCTCCTCTGATACAGACTGTGTCTCTTCATTTCGTAATACGAGTCTTGAAGGAATAGATTCACTCAAAAATGAAAATTCTGTCATCATTTACTCACCTTCATGTCATTCCAAACCTGTTTCGCAGAACTCAAAAGATTTTGATGTACACTGAGGTCCAAACCACAAAAATACAATATTTTTTATTCCTGGCCTTGGTTAAATTAGCAGAAAAAACATCTTTCAGAGGTGGATGAAGTTTTTTTTATAACACGTTGATACATTTAGCAAGTTATTCAAAGAATGTAATATTCAACAAAACCACTTGTAACACTTCTAATCTATTGTTATTCAATATCATTGCCATAATCCATATTTGGACTTTACCGCTCAAAATTTTGGAGTCGGCAAGATTTTGTTTTTTTTTTTTTTTTTTTTGAATGAAGGCTTTTATTTGATCCAAAATACAACAAAAACAATGATATTGTGAAATATTATGACAATTCAAAATAACAGTTTTTATTATTATTTAAATGTTATGCAAAGCTGAATTTTCAGCATCATCTTCAGTGTCACATGATCCTTCAGAAATCATTCTAATATGCTGATTTGCTGCTCAAGAAACATTTATTATTATCAATGTTGAAAAGTTTTTTTTTTTTGCGTGGGAACCATGATAGAAGGTTCAAAAGAACAGCATTAATGTGTTTTTTTTTTTTTTTTTTTTGGTAACATTATAAATATATTTACTGTCCCTTTTCATCAATTTAATGCATCTTCACTCACTGTAAACCCTAATGCTTAAAATAATTAATTGGTTTCAGTTGGGCAAACTCAAATTAAACAAATTAGTTCAATCAAATGAACTTTTATGAGTATTTAGAACAGTATTCTTTTTCAATTAAAATGTATGAGTACAAAATTGAAACCTGCCAGTTCTGCTTTTTAAACTTTGAATTTAAAAGTGTTAAAAATGATTTAACCTTAAAAGTTTCAATAAAAAAACTTTGGTTACACTTTATTTTACAGTGCCGTAGTTACTTTGTAATTCCTCAAATAAGTACTGAGTACTAATAATTAACTACATGTACTTACTATAGAGTTACAGTTAGGGTTAGGGTTTGGTTTAGGGTTAGTTACTTGTAATTATGCATAATTTACTGCTATTACTATAATAATTACATGTAGTAATGTGTAACTACGGCACTGTAAAATAAAGTGTTACCAAATCTTTTGAATGGTACTATATTTGCATGATCGGACATTAAATTATACAGATTTCAGAAAGACTGCATTGCCAAACAGTGTATAAACAGATATTTAGCTATTCATTAACATTATTTTTCCTACCCGAGCAGCCAGGTGACATCAACTGAATAGGAAAGTTATTTTAGAGGTCGATCAAATTACCTTTGTTATCTGCAATAACATAGAATGATGAATCGTTCAAAATACAGAGTGGGAATATGTATTAGGAAAGTAAAGTCAATCATTTTGATTTGTGTTGACTTTAAGTGCTCTTTAAACTCAACATTACTCGTCTTCCTGTCAGTTGAGGAGGCATTTGAAGCAACGTGTGTGTGTGTGTGTGTACTGTATGTAGGCTACAGCAGTGTTTCTCAACCACATTCCTGGAGGCCCACCAACCCTGCACATTTTGCATGTCTCCTTAATTAAACACACCTGATTAGGGTTATCAGCTCATTAGTAGTGACTCAAAGATCTAAAATGGGTGTGTCAGACAAAGGAGACATGCAAAATGTGCAGTGTTGGTGGGCCTCCAGGAATGTGGTTGAGAACCACTGGGCTACAGTATATGTTTGTGCAAATGAATGGAAATTTAAAAGGCTAACAGCATGTTTTTTTAAGTAGATTGAAGCAGCCCGTGCAAATGAGTGGAACAGTCATGTTGGCAGATGTTTTGACTGTACATGTGAATAATGCATGAAGACATAAACAGTGATGTACACTTAACTGCAGCCCAGGCGTCCTCATTACTCATTGTGTGCGTGTTTGTGATTTTTGCATGAGTGCAGACAGAGAGAGGTCACAGGCGGCACAAAGAAAGTCGGTTGTGTTATCTGTTGTATGTGTGTGTGTGTGAGCTGCGTGGGTCGCTGCATTGCTCTGAGATGGGCTGCAGTACTGATGGTACATGACAGTTCAAATTTCTTCCTTACACCCACAGAGAAACCAAAGAGACGTTCCCCTTCTCTCTGCACATCTGTTGCAAATTATAATATATGATACATGAACAAATACACAATATTACACAAATGAGTTTCATCATTTTTTTTTTTTTTTCATTGTTCAGTCAAACCTGAAAACGAATCATATCAATTAGTCAGGCTGAATAATCTAATATAGTATCTAAATTCAGTATTTATCTGACTTTTTGTCCGCACTGTACATATACACCAAATGAAACTCACTAACTGGGCGAAGGCTGCAGCACACAATGTGTTCTCTCACATCAGCTCTTCCATGCTGTAATCCTGCGGTCTAATCAGACTCTGAAGTGCTCTGGAGATCAGACGCAGTCAGCACATCTTCTCTCCTCTTGCTGCTTCACTGAGGAATTTAGAGGAAAATCCAGTGGGTTGAACAACTGAGCATCCTGTTAATACCCATATCTACCTTTAAATCAGAGCTCTACTAACAGGAGATATTAAACAGGTCACATCATCACCTGGAAGCCATATGTTAACAACAGTCATAAACGTTTTCCACCCTCTTTCTGGCTCTTAGAATTAAACAGGCTGTTTTTCATTACATTTAAAGGGTTGCTTCACTCAAAAATGAAAATAATGTCATTAATTACTCACCCTCACGTCGTTCCAAACCCGTAAGACCTTCGGTCATCTTCGGAACACAAATGAAGATATTTTTGATGAAATCTGAGAAATATCTGACTACTCAATAGACAGCAATTTAATTACCACTTTCAAGGCCAAGAAAGGTAGTAAAGACATCGTTAAAATAGTCCATGTGACTACAGTGGTTCAACCTTAATGTTATGAAGTGACAAGAATACACAAAAGCAAAAACAAAATAACGACTGTATTCAACAATTTCATCTCTTCCCTGTCAGTCTCCTACACTGTTTATGTTGTAGACAGTGCAGTGTTTCTGGGTTCTATGTCAGAACGCCGCACAAAAAACGCACAAAAAGTATTCTCGTCACTTCATAACATTAAGGTTGAACCACTGTTTTAATGATGTATTTACTGCCTTTCTGGGCCTTAAAGGTGCCATCGAATTGAAAATTGAATTTACCTCGGCATAGCTGAATAACAAGAGTTCCGAAGAACAGGCGAATCTCAACATAACACCGACTGTTACGTAACAGTCGGGATCATTAATATGTATGACCCCAATATTTGCATATGCCAGCTCATGTTCAAGGCATTAGACAAGGGCAGCCAGTATTAACGTCTGGATCTGTGTACAGCTGAATCATCAGACTAGGTAAGCAAGCAAGGACAATAGCGAAAAATGGCAGACGGAGCAATAATAACTGACATGATCCATGATAACATGATATTTTTAGTGATATTTGTAAATTGTCTTTCTAAATGTTTCGTTAGCATGTTGCTAATGTACTGTTAAATGTGGTTAAAGTTACCATCGTTTCTTACTGTATTCACGGAGACAAGAGCCGTTGCTATTTTCATTGTTAAACACTTGCAGTCTGTATAATTCATAAACACAACTTCTTCTTTTTTAATTCTTTATAAATCTCTCCAACAGTGTAGCATTAGCCGTTAGCCACGAAACTCATTCAGAATCAAATGTAAACATCCAAATAAATACCATACTTACGCGATTAGACATGTTGCATGACGAACACTTTGTAAAGATCCATTTTGAGGGTTATATTAGCTGTTTGAACTTTGTTTATGCAGTTATAGAGTCGAGAGCTCGGGAGGGGGCGGAGAGCGTGCGATTTAAAGGGGCAGCAGCCCTGAATCGGGGCATTTCTAATTATGCCTCAAAATAGGCAGTTAAAAAAATTAATTACAAAAATCTATGGGGTATTTTGAGCTGAAACTTCACAGACACATTCAGGGGACACCTTAGACTTATATTACATCTTGTTAAAACTGGTTCTAGGGCACCTTTAAGAAAGAAAATATGGTCAGTTTGGATTTTCATGTTGACTTTGAAGACATTTGTGGATCAGCTCTGACTTACAGTTATATATAGCCTACCCACCTAAATATCTGTGTATCGTCTTTGGTTATTCTGAATTATTAAGTAATTATTATTAATTATGAATCTACTTCACCCTTATCATTTTAAGACTTTCTGGTTTCTGATTATTTTATGAGTTTCTCGTTACCAAATTGTTTCCGGGTCAAATAAAGGTTGCTGGGTCAATGTCTTAATGTGTGCATCCATCTAGCATCAGATAGAGAGATTTCTTAATCAAGATATCAGTGTCACTTTTGCAGCATGATTTCAAATCTTTCTGGACTGAAGAGGAATTTTTGGATTTTAATAGTTTTCTAAAAGAGTATGTGTGCATAATACATACCATTCAAAAGTTTGGGGTCAGAGGTTTTTTGTGGTTGTTTTGTTTGTTTTTTGATAGATGTTACAAAAAATACTGTTTTTTTTAACTCTTTATTCATCAAAGAATCCTGAATTTTTTCAATACAAATATGTTTCTTGAGCACCAAATCAGCATATTAGTATGATTTCTGAAGGATCATGTGACACTGAAGAGTCCCAGTGAATAGCGGACTTAATTTAGCTATACCACAAAAAACAACAGAACAAAACAACCCAAGGAACAGAGAAACAGGAAAGTCACCTTGACTAACGGTGTGAAGTCGACTCCTCGTCAACTCTGATATGACAGACTGTGAAACAGACAGACTATTAGAGAGTCAGAATAGACTGACAGAAAGACACATTAGACCGATCAACACATGGAACAAAACCACAGAGGACACTTTTCTTTTTCTTTTTTTAATGTTTGCACCCCTGGTGAGAGGGAGATACAGACACAACATGAAGCTATCCTACAGCTCTCATCTATGCCGTACATCACCAGATATCAATAGATGAATGACTCAGGTGGAGCTTGTGTTTGTTCTGGGGGAAGGTGGTTGGTGATCTCAGGAATAACCATCTGGACCAATGACAACACACATGATACTATCATAGGAAGCATGGAATATCACAACCTTTTTGTCCCCTAAACCCCATCATAAGGGTTAAATAATCCCTTCACTGACTTTAAACCTGCTTCTTCTAACTCATATTATACTTGACATCATTTAGTCTTATTATTATTATTAACCAAAAATGTATTCATTTTTACAACGATTCAATGCTGTGGGCGAAAAACTGACTCACCAAGTAGGTTCCTCCATCTTGAACTTGTTTGTCTTTCACAAGTTATTCCAACTTCATTAACTTGGATATTGGTTTCTGTTTTGAATGACATATGATGGGAGAAGAATATGAAAATGCATTATATTCTTGTGAAGAAAGAAGCGAGTTAGATGAATAAAGAGCACATCAGTGTCATTAATAAATACCCTAATGTTTAAAATTAAAATCTATACGACTTTTTTGTATTATTGAAAGTCTCTTATACGTATCAAGGCTGGTGAGCCATTTATTTAATCAAAAAATACAGTAAAACAGTAATATTGTGAAATATTATTATTTAAAACCACTGTTTTCTATGAATATATTTAAAATGTAATTCATTCCTGTGATGGCTAAGCCGAATTTTCATCATCATCGCTCCAGTCTTCAGTGTCACATGATCCTTCAGAAATCATTCTAATATGCTGATTTTGTGCTCAAGAAAGATTTTTTAATTTGTCGATGTTGAAAACAGCTTTTTGTGAAAACCGTGATAAATGTTTTTCAGCATTCTTTTATGAATAGGTAAGATAAAAGGACAGCATTTATTTGAAATAGAAATATTTTGTAACATATATTTACTGTCACTTTTGATTACTTGGATGTGTTCTAGGTAAATCAAATGATTAATTTCTTTCAAAAAAAAAAAAAAAAACTTTCCTGACTGCAGACTTTTGAAAGGCAGTGTATGTCATTCACACAAATTGACACAATGAATTTACACATTATTGGGCTTATAACACTTGCTTTCACAACCCCATTTCAAACAGTTTATTAATTTGTTGTATTTTTTTTATTTAATTTTGCCCTAGACATATTTTGTTTGACTTTAAAAAACTTATATTTCCTTTATTGAAACCAATTTTGTTAAGTGTCCTCTTTATGTTGTGACTCTGAGGCGGGTCATAACATAAATTGGGGGCTCGTCCGGGAATTGGACCCAGGACCTCTCTCAATTTTACAAAAGATTTTTGAAGACCTGAATGTGTTAGCTACAAAAAATAATAAGATTGATCACAACTATTTTTTTTAGCTACTTAAAGTTAGATGTTTACTGTCTAAATTTCCATAATACATTGTAAAAACCAGTGATCCCTACAGTGACATTGTATTTTTTTTTAACAGCTACAACAAAGATGCGTGAAATATACTAGAAGGATAATGGTCCAGAAGATTTTTATGTCTGTTTTTCTGTCATATTGCACAAGATACGTCTTCTTATATCAAAGAGTCCAGTCAGGTTACGCAGTAAAGTGTGAAACTGTGAGGCATGACTGTTTGGTGCCCTCGATGGGGTGCCTCTGAGAGCAAAGCGAGCATCCGGAGCGGCAGCGCGAACGGGCTGATGACAATGTGGGTCAAGCCCGAGCATGTCTGCTCTAGGGTAGAGACGTCCCTTAATTAGCTGACTCCGGATTAGTTCCCTGTTTTCACTTCCACTTTGTGGCTTATTGCACTCACTGCATCAGGACTGATCTGAGGTCAGGTGGAGACAGCACTGGGAGGTGCACTCCAGGGTTCTCCTTGGCAAGTCCTCAGCGGGGGCTGAATGCAGTGATAGACGAGCCAAGGGATCGAGGGAGTGCAGAGGAGTACAGCATCCCTTCCTTCTTTCTTTTTTCTCTTCTCTCTATCTCTGTTGGCAAAAACGCCTGCTATCTATACCGCGCTTCTTTGACCTCAATGGATTAGAATGCACACACCTACAATGCCTCAGCAGCAAACTGCATGTCTGTATTGTTTTTGCTGTTTCGCTTCGTGCCCAAGTTAAAATAAGCAGGTAAACTGCCATTTCTGCTTCATCAGCATCAACAAAATTAAATACAATTGCTGTTTTCAAAGAGGTTTCCAGACCACACCTCCCACATGTCATTGGTCAACAAACAGATAGTCCCACCCCGAAACTAGCAACAATGAGCTAATGGCTGTGTCAATGACTTCACACAATACAGACAGCAAGCTGGTATCAGACGTGCTTTCAACATGCCTAAACATCATAAATCTACAGTATAGGCCCATATATATATTAGATAGGTTACTTACAAATTGTATTTGGTTACTGATTCCAAATTAATGACAAAAATTGTTACACATAATTACACATAATGGGCCATGTAATAGGCTATAATTATAACGTCTTCCACTGGCATTCCAAAGAAATTAATATGAGAATTAATACAAGAAAAAGTTAAGGTACACTAAAGATTAAAATACAGAAGAACCAGTGCATACCGGCCCACTTTGAGCACTGATTCTTTATCAACAACAGGAAGTGCATTAAATATTACATTACATCAGGGTTTCTCAGACTGGGGTTTGAGATGGAACTGCAGGGGGTTTGTGAGTTTAATGAAAAGCTGTTAAGTAATTAAATCATAAAAATGTAAAATTAAAATAATTTTAAAATAAAATAAATTAAATATACTAAAAACTTACTAAAAACGATTTTATTATATGAAATATTTTATTTGTTTACCTGCATGTCATGTGACCATTAACCGACATCAGAGATTCATGAATTTGTATAATTTATTATTGTTATTATTGTTGACTCAATTTTATTACTGACCTAACTTATTAACTTAAAATCTCACAGTGTACGTCAAGAAAATATATTAGGTCAAAGCGGTTCAGCTGACAAAAAAAATTGGGGAATCCCTGCATTGCATGTAAATATAAAATTACGTGAATTTGTACATTTTAATGTGTTTGAAAGACAGAAATACATGATTAAATGACTCAGTGAGTGATAATTCAAATAATAATTGTGTTTTATCAGAGGTTGATTAGATATAAAATGTTACGATGTTGAGAAAACACTTCTTAAAAGTGAAATGATCTGTAAATCCAGTGATGAAATGCAGTGTGGGTGTCAGTTTTCAGTGATCGGACTTCTGAATGTAGGCTTTTTAGAAAGGAAAATTTAAAAGAAGTAGTAGGGAATTATGATTATTTTTCTGCCATTGTGAAAATAAAATGTAATCAATAAAAAAGTAACTGTAGTCTGATTATGAGTATTTAAAACATAATATAATCTAATAACAAGTACTTAATTTTTGGAATCTGATTATGTAATCCAGATTACATATAATCAGTTACTTCAATTAGGTGGCTTTTATTTAATTATATGGTGTTGGACAGTGGAGGCCTTTGAATATAAAAAAATTCCAAACCACTGCAATAGAGCATTCGAAGCTTTCATTCTCTGATTTGAAATTAAAATAGATGTGGAACTATAAATTCTGGCTTACTTTGGAGTTTGGATTCAGGGCTGTGAAAAGCAACGGCTCACACACATTCATGCGCACAAATGCATGCATATGCACAGCTGTGACCCATATAGCTGACAGGTGATGATGCTCGGGTAGGCAGGTGGTCATCCTGGTGGGTGGGGAAAACTGTCCTGACAGACAGACACATGGACACATGCAGATGGCTCAAGAACTCTGCCTTCATTCTGTCTCCTTAAGAAGAATCTTAAAGTTCATCTGCAGGTCTTAATCAGGACACCCAGATCTGATGCTTCTGTGTGATTGCTCAGATATTTGAATGTGTTATGACAGAAACGGGCTACATGAGGACAGAACAGGAGATTGTGTGTTACTATCCTCAGCACACACTGACACCAGCAGCAACACCTGCTGGACAAAGTGTAGAAATTATTTTTCACAGGCAGAAAATGTTTGTTTTATTTTTAAGGCATAGACTATATATATTCATACACTGTCTCTACTTTTATAGCCAGTCTTTGAAATTTGTTTTGTAGAATTTTTGTTATTTTCTCCCTAGAAAATAGACGGCTTACATTGTTGTATTAAAAACATTTTAAAATAAATGTAAATATAAAAGTGTTATTATTATTTTGCATTTTGTCCCTTTATACAAAAAAAGACTTGCACGTGTGTTAATTCAACTTTTTAAACACATTTAAAATTAAAATGTTTTAGATTTTATCTAGGCATAGATTCTCAATCTTAAAATACAAAATTCAATAATATAATATAATATAATATAATATAATATAATATAATATAATATAATATAATATAATATAATATAATATAATATAATATAATATAATATAATATAATATAATATAATATATATAATATAATATATATATAATATAATATAATATAATATAATATAATATAATATAATATAAACCTGATTCCAAAAAAGTTGGGACAACTTTTTTCAACACACAAATTGTGAATAAAAAAAGGAATGCAATAATTTACAAATCTCATAAACTTATATTTTATTCACAATAGAATATAGCTAACATATCAAATGTTGAAAGTGAGACATTTTGAAATGTCATGCCAAATATTGGCTCATTTTGGATTTCATGAGAGCTACACATTCCAAAAAGGTAGCAATAAGAGGCCGGAAAAGTTAAATGTACATATAAAGAACAGCTGGAGGACCAATTTGCAGCTTATTAGGTAAAATAGCAACATGATTGGGTATAAAAAGAGCCTCTCAGAGTGGCAGTGTCTCTCAGAAGTCAAGATGGGCAGAGGATCACCAATTACCCCAATGCTGCGGCGAAAAATAGTGGAGCAATATCAGAAAGGAGTTTCTCAGAGAAAAATTGCAAAGAGTTTGAAGTTATCATCATCTACAGTGCATAATATCATCCAAAGATTCAGAGAATCTTTAACAATCTCTGTACGTAAGGGTCAAGGCCAGAAAACCATATTGGACGCTCGTGATCTTCAGGCCCTTAGACGGCACTGCATCACATACAGGAATGCTACTGTAATGGAAATCACAACATGGGCTCAGGAATACTTCCAGAAAACATTGTCGGTGAACACAATCCACCGTGCCATTCGCCGTTGCTGGCTAAAACTCTATAGGTCAAAAAAGAAGCCATATCTAAACATGATCCAGAAGCGCAGGCGTTTTCTCTGGGCCAAGGCTCATTTAAAATGGACTGTGGCAAAGTGGAAAACTGTTCTGTGGTCAGACGAATCAAAATTTGAAGTTCTTTTTGGAAAACTGGGACACCATGTCAGCCAGACTAAAGAGGACAAGGACAACCCAAGTTGTTATCAGCGCTCAGTTCAGAAGCCTACATCTCTGATGGTATGGGGTTGCATGAGTGCGTGTGGCATGGGCAGCTTACACATCTGGAAAGGCACCATCAATGCTGAAAGGTATATCCAAGTTCTAGAACAACATATGCTCCCATCCAGACGTTGTCTCTTCAGGGGAAGACCTACATTTTCCAACATGACAACGCCAGACCACATACTGCATCAATTACAACATCATGGCTGCGTAGAAGAAGGATCCGGGTACTGAAATGACCAGCCTGCAGTCCAGATCTTTCACCCATAGAAAACATTTAGCGCATCATAAAGAGGAAGATGCGACAAAGAAGACCTAAGACAGTTGAGCAACTAGAAGCCTGTATTAGACAAGAATGGGACAACATTCCTATTCTTAAACTTGAGCAACTTGTCTCCTCAGTCCCCAGACTGTTATAAAAAGAAAAGGGGATGCCACACAGTGGTAAACATGGCCTTGTCCCAACTTTTTTGAGATGTGTTGATGCCATGAAATTTAAAATCAACTTGTTTTTCCCTTAAAATGATACATTTTCTCAGTTTCTGCATTCTGTTTTTATTCACAATTTGTACAGCGTCCCAATTTTTTTGGAATCGGGTTTGTATAATGTATATAATTTATATATATAATTTTATTTCTTAAAAAGGTACTACTGTCTCTCAGTGTCATTTCTTTCTACCACAACAATTTGTGATAAAGTTTTTCAAAAGGTCTAAATTGTCATTGAATTTTATTTTAAAAATGTAAGTTCCACCAAAGAATGGAATTAAACAATACATAATTGTGTTCTGTTGTTAAAAAAAAAAATTGATATATTTTAATATTTAGGGTTGTAAATAGGCTTCATATTGAAAACAGATGAAGAAATGTTGAGTGACTTGGTTGCAGATAGCTGAGATAATACACCCGTCACACAGTCCTTTCAGCAGGCTGGCTAAACAGCAGTCCCACGGGAGAGGGGCTAATCACTTCTGCCTCGGACTCAGAGAAGCAGGGTTCAAAGCAGAACGTGAGGAGTGAGTGTGTGTGTGAGAGAGAGAGAGGAAGGTGGCAGGGGCCTTGTTAATGCTAAATGTCTGATGTGGGTTGCAATTGATCTCACTGCAGGTGTCAAAGGCCTGATTTGTCTCCACGGGTTCACTCTCCATGATGTCACAGAGCCAGCAGAACTCTAATTGGACAGCACTGGTAAGCTCCAACTTTCAAAATATTTATTGCAAAACACTGCATATATTTTGTGATTTGTCAGGACAGATTTTAGTGACATCTGTTTAGCAATAGGGATATTTTTTAAGTGGTATTCCAAGAAAATTTAATAACATAAATAACATTGTAAGCCTCTTATTTTATCTTATTTAAGTCTTAGTGAACTTCAATATAATAAACATTAGGTCATTTTCATAATCAGTATGCGGGTTATAAAGCCCTGTTCTGCCTTCTCTAATAATACTTCTGTCTCACTGGAAAAGGCAGATTTTGATTTATTACACAGGAAGTTTAAGAAAGTTTTTTAATGAACAAAACCGACAGCAGAGAGGCTGAAAAATATGCTTAAAGGAAACAGTTTCCACTTCATATCACTTGATGAAATCACTTGATGAGTGCAGATTTCTGTCCTGTGTTGATGTATTTAATGGACGTTACAAATCATTCCTCATTTATCCATTAATTATAGCCTTTAACCCACGTCACAAACACAAACTGTGATTTGCCACTTGCTATTGCTAATCAGACACTGGTACACTGTAAAAAATGACTTTTCAAATATGTAAATAAAACAGATTATTGGAGTATGTTTATGAGAAATTACCATTTCAGTCTTTCTACTTCAAAATTGTTTTAATTCAATGTGTTGCTTGCAGTTGCTTTGTTATTATTTGTGAAATTTACTAGCAATTTCTAAAATTGTTTCAAAATAAAGTGTACACCTTTTTTTCAGTGTAGTATTGGGGAAGGGGTTGTTCTGATTGGACGAACATCTGGAGTGCAAGATGAGTCATCAATATTTTTGTTTGCCAAAGTACAACTAATGTTAAAAAGTCAAAGCGTCAAACTGCACAACTAAAGCAAATACTGACCACCATGATGGTGACTAAAATTAAGTCAATCTGGGCTGTGTTTCTCAAAAGCATCCTAAGTCTAAGTTGATTTTAGAGACCATTGGTAGCAATTGTTCTATGATCAACTTAGGCTTACAATGCTTTTGGGAAACGCAGCCCTGTATAGTCAAAAGTGAAGCTGGTAATGCGCAACTGCATGTACTAAACCATTCAACAACAACAACAACAACAAAAAATCAATCATAATCTTTCATGTCTTTACATAAATAGCATACATTTGTAAGTATTTCAGCCTAACCACAGGCTCTACTCTTCAGCACAATGGTAACCCCATTACTGACCATCTTTGAAAACTATCTTTGAAATATCGTAAAAGAACAAAGGAATAAAACTGTTTGAAACGTCTTTGAAATCTCATAACAAAACAAAAGTGACACTGAAAACTGACTGTCATTGAGATCTTATAACCGAACAAAACCGACTGTCTTTGAAATCTCGTAAATGAACAAAGGAACAAAACCGACCATGTTTGAAATCTCACAACAACAAAAAAACTATCATTGAAATCTCATAACGGAACAAAACCAAGTGTCATTAAAATCTCATTAGGAACCAAAATCAAGTGGCAATAAAATGGCAATAAAAAAGAACAAAACATACCATATTGAGATCTCGTAAATGAACAAAACTGACTGACAATGAAAACCGACTGTCAATGAAATTTCGAAAAGGAACAAAACTGACCATCATTGAGATCTCGTAACCGAACAAAACCAGCCGTCACAGAAATCTCATTACCAAATAAAACAGAAATCTCATTGAAATCTCGTAAGGGAACAAAACCGACTGTCTTTAAAATCTCATAACAAAACCGACTGTCTTTAAAATCTCATAACAAAACAAAACCGACTGACACTGAAAAAAGACCATCATTGAGATCTCATAACGAAACAAAACCGACTGTCTTTGAAATCTCGTAAATGAACAAAGCAACAAAACCGACCATTTTTGAAATCTCATAAAACAAAACCGACTGTCTTTGAAATCTCATAACAAAACTAAACCGACTGACACTGAAAACTGCATTGAAATCTAATAACAAAACAAAACTGACTGTCTTTGAAATCTCATAACAAAACAAAACCGACTGATACTGAAAACTGACCGTCATTGAGATCTCATAACCATACAAAAAAAACACCAACCATCATTGAAATCTCGTAACGAAACAAAACCGACTGTCTTTGAAATCTTGTAAAGTAACAATGGAACAAAACCTACAGTCATTGAGATCCCGTAAAGAAATAAAAACAACCATCATTGAACTCTCGTAACGAAGCAAAACTGACCATCTTTGAAATCTTGTAACGAAATAAAAAACAACCATCATCAAGATCTCATGATAGAACAAAACCGACCGTCATTAAAACCTCATAAAGGAACAAAATCGACCGTCACTAAAAAAAATTAACGGAACAAAACCAATCAGAAGATTTAAAAAAAAACCCAAAAAACATAGGATGACAAGATGACATTTAAGATGACACACAAAGACATCAAGAATCAGCACATGACTCTCAACAATGGTGACAATCAAAAGTGTCATGCCGCAATGCATGCTGGGAACAATAGTACAAAACCCAGCATGCATCTCTGCATGAATAAATTATGCAGCTATTATTATTTTCTTTAATTCTAACTATTTGCTTTTATTTTTGTTGTGGTTTTGTTGTCTTTTAGTAGCTTTTTGTTATGTACAGAGTTGATCTGATTGTCTCAATATTTTGTTGTCACCATTGTTGACTGATTGTTCATATCTGTGTTTGTCAATGTAGTTTTTTTTTTATCTTCCATCTTCTGACTGATTTCTGCAATACAGTGTGTTCTCATATTGCAGTAAAACATGGTTTGTAGTTCAAATTTGTTAATGGGACAACACAATTATTACATTCAAATGACATCAGTGATTCAGGCTATTTCACAATGATTATAAAACCATCAACAGCTAAAAATCTTTGTCTGATCCCATTTCATCTTTCGTTGCTACTGCAAATGAGTTTGACAGACACACTGTCACAGCAGCTAGAAAAGATGAACATAAGAGTTAAGAGCCCAACTAATGGAAACACCAATCACCATTATGGTGACTTCAAATGAAACAAACATGAGCGTTAAACTTCTGTTAATTTTTAATAAGAACGTCTGTAGATGAATGACTATCTATCAGAATAGCCAATCTGGGATGCGTTTCCCAAAGCGAACTATGGTCGTAAGTTCCGTCATTACCAATAGAGTTCAATGGGACTTACAACCATAGTTAACTAACGATGCTTAAACGTTCGGGAAACTCGCCCCTGGTTAGTAATATATGAAGCTGTAATGATGTTTCTGGAGATGTTTAATCCTCTGCTGAGATCTTGAGAGATTTCATGTCTTTTATCTTCAGTTGGTTTCATCTAAGGCTGTGGCTGAAGTCAGTTGTAGCTCTTCTGTTCTATTCTTTCCTTCAGTGATTCTGCTTGTTAATAGGCTTGTTAATGCTAAGATGATTCTATAAATAATATATAAAGATTTTGTGGCTCAGATAAGGTCCAGTTCTAGTTTATTTCTTTGCTCTTGGCTGACATGTAGTATTGCTATGGCCTGCTTGCGGCTCAGATCTGGCAAACAGGAGCGGCCCACCCAATTCCATGCCACGTGGCCTAGATCATCATACCACGCATGGCAGATGTAGGCCGGATCTGAGCCGGCACAAAGTTGCTATCTGGGTGAGTAGATATATCTTTTAATCAAGTCAATGAGAAAGAGTGAGTGAACGAGAGAGACACTATTTGTTAATAGACTGCAGCTGCTGGTGGACAGATTACTGTTTATTAAAAAGCAATAAAGGCTCACATCCAATAAACTCTGACAATATGTTTAAGTATTTTCAAATGTCAAACCAAAGTTTTAAAATTTCTAGATAGAAGCAAACAAAAATTTACAAAATAATGTACACTACCGTTCAAAAATGTGGCGTAAGATTGTTTTTGAAAGAAGTCTCTAATGCTCACCAAAGCTGCATTTGATCAAAAACAGTAATATTGTGAAATACTAACATTTTAAATGTAAATTATTACAGGGAGTGACGGCAAAGCTGAATTTGTTAGTATCACATGATCCTTCAGAAATCATTCTAATGGGCAGATTTGGTGCTCAAGAAACATTTATTATTATGATAAATTTTGAGAACAGTTGTGCTGCTTAATATTCTAGTGAAAACCGTGATAGATTTTTCTCATGATTCTTTGATGTATAGAAGGCTCAAAATAACAGCATTTATTTAAAGCAGAAATCTTTTGTAACATTATAAATGTCTTTAGTAACACTTTCGATCGATTTTAGTGCATGCTTGCTCAATAAAATAATACATTTCTTTCTCTTGACCTCAAACTTTTGTCTGTAGGTGGCGGTTGACTGTAAAAGTTGCCGCTACTATGCTAAAAACACTTACTCTGAACAAGAACTCTGCCTGACTCTCTGTGATGAAGTTAATAAACACACCTTTAATGCAACCACCACATCATTTCCTCTTAAGTCTGGCTCATTCCGTTACATAACAGAGCTTAGGTTTTTTTTTTTTTTTCAAGTGAGTCTGATGCTCTGAACATGGCATGTGCTTTGAGCTGAGATTAAGATCAGAGGTCACAACACACAAGATCCACCTCATTCGAAACAAACATACACAAATTAGGCAGGATGTTAAACTCTTACTTGAAATTTCAATGTTAATTTCTGCAACATTTGGCCATCTAATTGTAATCCAAATCCTGTTAAGAGACTGAATTAATTTTGTAAGGGCAGGAGTCAATCAATGAATTTATATAGTTATTTATTTGCAGTCAGGAGGCATAGATGCAACAAGACAGACATAGAGGAGTCTATGGCCAACATAAACACTTAAGGGTTAGAGACAAACACAAAAACAAAATAAAAAAAAAGGGGGGGGGGGGGGGGGGAACAAAGACTGATCCCTCCGTTCCAAAGAGAACCTCACTAGGATAACACCTCCAATAAACACACACACCTCTATATAAAAGAGCTCTGTAATATTGGATAGAGATAAAGATATATTTCAGAAAGTCTTTCTAAGGACTAAGATAACTAAGATAAGTGCTTGTATAAGATTTCAGTGCACTGACAAGAAAATAATCGTTCAAAAGAATCATTCTTCAGCTCACCCAAACATCATATGCAGTTCACTTAAAGATTCAACAAAGCACACTAGCTTGACATCATTTTTAAAATGTGATTTTTTAATTCTGTACATGTAATAAATGTGATGACAAGGTATTCAGTGTTGATTGCTTTTAAGGTCACAATTCCGCATGTGCTTGACATCGCTCGCTTGGAAAAAAGCGGTTAGAAATGGTCAGTTTCTAATGAGTCCTGCACTCCACTCTCAGCACAGGCTTCCATTGCACAGATTAATATCCTAGAGCAGAGACTCCACCTGTTCAAAACCATAAACCTTCACACAGATTTAGAACATAATATTAAATCATAACTGATACATGATGATCAAGCACATGTAATATACAGGTTACTAACAGACCATACAGTAAAGAAAAAGAAGAAAAAAAAAAAAAGAATTTAAAAGGAAACGCAATGAATGCCAGAATGCTTCCGTAATATATGCCCAATTACTGAACCATCTGAAGGGCCTTGAAAACTCCCATCCCTCCCGAGAGGCTCATCTGAAATTCAACTCCCTGTCCGGGCATCCGTAGGGATCCATATTCCTCATCAGGATGCAGAAGTGACACTAACGTATCAGTTTTAGGCGTATCTGCTTCTTATGGAGGATGAGGGTGATGGCAAGGAGAAAATAAGCATACAGATAATATTCGCTCAGGCTCTTGAACAGCTTTCCCTCTTTCTTTTAAAGATAAGTTGATGCATAGACTTTTGTTACAATTGTTTTCTCAGAGTAAAAGACATTTTGAACGATTAACAGCACACTTCACACTCCCACAGAGTCTATTAGGTTTATCGCACACATTAAAAAGGTGAAAATTACAAAAAATTAGACAAGATAAACAGAATAACGGATGAAAAATGAAAGACAGGATCAGTAAGGCCAAGGTTGAGAGATAAATCAAAAGGGAAACAGAACTTACGCAGAAAAAAAATTATTGGGTAGACATGAATCTAACTTGTTCTAAAACATCTTTTGATTCATATTGGAATAAGATGAGGGATTTCATTTCACTGTATTCCGAGTAGGTCTAAATTAATTTCTAGATTAATGCGGTTATTCTTCTGTCCCTCTGTACCTAGAGGCCATTAATCAGTGCTAGTGTTTCTCACAGAACACCCAGTACAATCAACATCGAAGTTCACAGTCAAACACACTCTAAAACCAGGTAGCTGTTCTGAAGATGTTCGTTTAACAAAGCAGTTTAATCTCTAACTGAGGCATCACAACCTGATCCCAGATCAGCTGGAGATGTAACAACAGCATATCTCCTTCCCTATCACACACGCGCACACAGAGTCTTCATGAGCCTGCCATCAAAAGAGGAGGAGGAGAAGGTCGGGTCAAAACTCCCACCACTAAAACCAAAAGAACACCGTAATCTGACCAAGCAACATTTCCTTTACAAGGTGGCTTCTTCCTCAAGAGTCAGGGTGGATGAGATTATACTTGAGGAAGAGAAGATGATGGGCAAAGGGATTTTATTATGTTAAATAAAAAGTTAAAGCGCTTCTGAGTACAGAGCCAAGGGAGGAGGAGGAAGAGGAGGAGGGTGGACCCGATGCTTCTAGCTCAGGAGCTGACGAATCTCCTTGTGCATGTGACACAGGAAGTCCACATAAGAGGCCCCACCATTGTTGCTCTTATCCTCCACCAGGAAGTGCTTGAAGATCAGCTCCAGCTTATCTTCCTGTTTCACCACCATGAGCTGAAAGACAACAAAAATCCTGTAAGTAATCTTATGGAGGAAAGAACATAGGAGGAGTTCCTACTACAAAGTAGCAAAATTACAAACAAATTATAATATAAAGTAAAAAAAACAATTAAAAAAATAAATAAAATGTCAAACAACAACAATTACTATTCTCCAGAACCCACCCGTTAAAATAAATGGTAACACTTTAGTTTAGGGTCCAATTCTCACTATTAACTAGTTGCTTATTATCATGAATATTACTAGTATATTGGCTGTTTATTAGTACTTACAAAACACATATTAATGCCTTATTCTGCATGACCATATTATCCCTCAATCCTACCCAATACATAAACTTAACTACCTTACTAACTATTAACTAATAAGCAGTAATTAGGAGTTCGTCGTGGCAAAAGTCATAGTTAATAGTTAGTTAATAGCAGTGTTTGGGGTAACGCATTACTAGTTACTCAAGTTACTTGTAAAGTAACATTACTTTGAAATTTACAACAAAGTTAATTTTTCCCCATTTATTGTCTAACAGCTTTCCTGACCCCATGTTGAACGAAATTGTAAGTGCAGAGGCATTTTGTGTAAACATGGCGGTTACTGTAGTTCTAGACTAAATGTGGGCATTTACTCATCTCAATTGCACAAAAACAAATTCAGTATTCATGAAAATTAATAAAACAGTGAAATCTCAGAATATTATGCAAACTTGCAATAATTAAATATATTAAACAAATACGCTTTATGTATTTAATCTCACTTTATTAACCAATGTCTTTGCTGTTGACCTTTGATGATCGAATTCAACCATGCTAATAAGCAAAAATGACTTTAGATAAACATCACATTTGTGATTAGCCTGAAGATTATTCATTTCACTTTTGGTATGAAAGGGCCTTTACATTTGCCAAAAAACAGAACTTTTTTGCTGTTATTAAAAAACAAGCAAGCAAACCCAGCCAAGGTGAGGAAAAAGTAGTGAAAAAAGTAATGTAACACATTTCTTTCTTTAAAAAGTAACTAAGTAATGCAATTATTTACTTTGTTTAGGTAGTAAAGTAATATTGTAATGCATTACTTTTAAAAGTAACTTTCCTCAACATTGGTTATTCCCTGTGGCTATGTGGTCCAGAAAAGAGTCAGATTAATGTCATGGACAGTGTGAATGCAAGCCAGGTTCTTTTTCCATGCTTAGTTCCATTTTTTTTTTTTTTTTGGTCTAAATATGGTTCTCAAGGTCTCAAGTGTAAAAACACTCTATAATCATGAGTGACCCTTGCCCCCCCAGTAGTGAAGAATAATCACAGATGAACATTAATCTGGACTGAAAACTACTCCCTTTTCCCCCTTAGTCAAGGTCATGCATAATTCCTGGATTATCTTGCCTTCATATTCCTCATGCTCATCTCATTTTGCTAATAATTATATTGTACTGAAGTTTAAAAAAAAAAAAACACACACACACACACAAATGATCTAAGCTTTCAGAGAAATAAACAATCTTTTCAGCTGTCCGAATCACAAAAATCTGCAAAAGCATAATATCAAGCCCTGTGACGTATTTACCTTCATGTATCGTGAGCGCTGTGCCCTGACGGACTCGATAATCTCCCTCAGTCTCTTTGAAAAAGGATTATCCAAAGCCGGCAGAGAGGTCTAAACCAGCAAAACACACAAAAATTGCCAATGTTCACATAATCTCATAAAATTTAGCATGCAAAAATAGTTCAAGTATCTTGAGTAAAGTTTCATGTGTGCTTATAAGGTGGAGCTATAAAACTCTGAATGAGGTAAAAACCAAATGATTTATGGACAATATGCATGCATTTTATTTTATTTTAAAAATAGCATTTATAAAGGGTCGTACCATGCTGGGGTCTATCTGGCTGAAGGCAGGTGTGCCAAAGATGTTCTGAAGCAGCTCCTGCTGGGCATTGACCCCCACCCAAAGGAAAATGTTCAGTCCATTCTCTAACAGGTACACTCCTCCCCTAGACAGTCTCTCCTCCGAGTCTCTCACTGCCACAGGCAGAGACATGCTCTCAACATCCAGCTGTTGCTGTAGAGAAACCGGGAATGTAACCATCACAGCTCAATTACAATATCAAATGGGGTGATATTATGGTGTTTGTCTCTCACCAGCGGAAGCAGCCGAGGGTAGAAAAACACATGGCTCTCAGCCACATCCATAGCACTGACCAGCTGTCTCAGGTAGGCACGGTCATCCAGGGAGACGTCCGCCCCGGGCTGCAGAATGTCACTCTTCAGCACACAGTTCAGATACACGGGCAGCAGCTTCATACATTCTGGTAAAATCAACTGTACACAGAAAAATAGATAAGAAAATATCAATACAGTGTAGGATAACAGAATTACTGATATATGGGCTGTCAATAGGTTAACATTTTTAATCGCATACTTATCTTGAAATTAAACATACATCATTTATCTTGTTTAAAACGTTTATTTTGTCATCATTTGCTATATCCAGCAAAGTAAACTATCAGATAGAAAGGTGATTCTCACAAAACTATTTTCTGCAAGCTTTTTTTTCCAAAGGTAAATTTAGGTGTCTTTCCAAAAGGGACACTTGAAGACTCCAAAAAGGACACTAATTATATAAGGAGTCCATATAATTCATAGATTTATGCATACCAAAGCACCCATGAAAAAAAAAATACAGAAAAAAAAAAAAATTTGTACAGTATGTATACAGTGCAACAACAGAGCTTCTTTACATTTTAGACAAGTCAAGTTGTGATACCAAACAGGACCACATGGAGATGTCAAAAAACAAAAACAAACAAACAAAACTAAACCAACCACCTTGACCTGACTGCATATAACTACTATACTAGTACACGGATACATTCAGAATTACTAAACAAAGCAACATACACAACAGATAAAAACATTATCTTGAATGTGTGTAAAAACTATGTACTGAATGCACTGAAATGTGTCTGTGTATAAATACAATGTGTGATCAGTGCATCGAGAGAGCACATACACGGTTTGTTTGCCCATCAATATAACGGACTTGCGCATGCTTACATGTACGACTCTTGTACGTCCCCACAATCGTCTTTACCTTGATTACAATCCGCATCCATCAAAACTTTACTAGCGAGACACTGGTTTGCTTTATGTAGCCGAGAAACAAAGTTTGCGTATGATCTGGCCATACAGCGGTGGGATGTTTTGACATTCTGTTCAGTCTATATTTCACACAGCACAATGCGTGAGGGCTCGAGTTCCTCAGAATGAATAATTCACTGAAAACTGGCCTTGAGTCACCGTTATCGCTGCCATTTTTGATATAATAAGCCTGGTTTTCTTTACTGTTTTAGACTGACTGTTTGAACAATTTCACTTACTGGATAATTGGACTGAAAACTTTCCCAGAGTTTATCAGCTTAAAATGATCTGATCACAAACAGAAGCGATAAAGGGTTAGAATAGAAATTTTCGCCTACCAGGGTTACAGGTGCTTGCGATGATCAGTGTGATAAACTCCTGACTCCCAAGATCATGTAACTGCATAATGTAAATTACATCAATGTCGCAATTTCATGTGTTTTAGTAATTTATTTGGGTTAAATTATTTTAATGCGACTTTGAATTAATCACATGCGTTAATGCTTTAACGTTGACAGCCCTAATACAGGGTTTGAAATGAACACCCACCAAATGCGGGTGAAAATCCACTGTAACTCATATCAACACACTAGCCAATTTGGCAAATTATGCTATCAGAGCCCTTCCCCTAAAAGGAGCCTCAAACATTAGCAAAACAACACGTAAAGAGGGTCGCACAGTAAAAGAATTGCCGTGCAGCACCACAACTTTAAAATTCCAGCACATTGTTTTCTATGATTGTACGAACACTGGCGGCGCCCAACTACGACTCCGGCTGTTCAAAATCATTGTCATTCACATTGTTTTCCATTAAAATACAATGATTTAGGACGAGTATATGTACGTACTGACTTCACCCTAGGAGCTTGTGTATTTATCAGTAACAGGTATGTTTTTGTGGCTTAAATAAATATGCTTCATAGAGAAATAATATAATCACACTTTCTCTCACTTTCTCGATGTTTTTACAAATACCTTAATTCAAACTCACTGACACCACTTTGTTCATTCTTGAAGTTAACTTTTGCCTATATTGTGATCCGTTTTAAACTCCCGCCTTGAAGTTGAGAACGCGAGTACAGAAAGACGCCACCAGTGTGCGATAAACCTGCCTGTGAGATGTCCGCAGCACTGCGCTTCCCGTCTGCTGTGCTGCCAGAGCCCTAGGAGACAATTAAGAGGCTACTTTTTCCAACCTTTTCTCATAAATGCCGCATGTCCAAGACTTTTGGGCAAAAAGCACCCTAGTGTCTTTATTATTACATGCAGGTAATTACAAGAGGAGTCACAGAGAATTTTGTGTTTATTTCTACCTTATTTTATTTGAATGGTATCAGAAATAGATTTAAGAATAAATATATTTAAATCTAAGCTGTGTCTTAATCTGGTAATATTGCTGATATGATAATCTGGTATATTTCTAATATTTTTGTTTTGTCATTTTATTTATTTTGTTTTGGTGCTCAAGAAACATTTCTTATTATTATCATCATTGTCATTATCAACAGTTCTGCTTCTTTAATATTTTTGTGGAAACATAACACTTTTTTTCAGGATTCTTTCATGAATAGAAAGATAAAAAGAATAACATTTATTTGAAAAAATCTTTACTGTCACTTTTTGATCAATTTAATGCATCCTTGCCGAATAAAAAAATTAATAAAAAAAAATAATAATAAAAAAAAAATAATAATAATAATAATATCTTACTGACCCCAAAGTAGCAGTGTACAATACCATTCAAAGGTTCGGGGTTCAAGTTCAAGTTCAAGTTCCTTTATTTGTCTATTTAACAATGCATCCTGGAAAAACGTATACGGTTAAAATGGTATTAAGCAGCACAGCTCTTTTTTAACATTGATAATAATAATATAGGTTTCTTGAGCAGCAAATCAGCATATAAGAATGATTTCTGAAGGCTCATGTGACACTGAAGACTGGAGTAATGGTGTTGAAAATTGCTTTGCCATCACAGCAATAAATTACATTTTAAAATAAATTCAAATAGAAAACTTATTTTCAATTGTAATAATATTTCACAAAATTACTGTTTTACTGTAATTTTGATCCAATACATGCAGCTTCTGTGAGCAATGCATAAGAGACTTTTTTCAAAAACATAAAAAATCTTAACAACCCCAAACTTTTGAATGGTTCATTCTTCATTGTAGCACTTGTGGGTGGGTTTCTATAGTTACCTGCCCTGCTGACGATGGACTGGCACAATTCTTGCGGTAACAGGCTAAGATCTGTGCACACTGATTCACCAGGCTATCACGTACATTCTTGGTAGGACTGCTGAGTACACTCCGATATGCTGCAAACACATATAACAATATATTCTTAAAACTCAAATCAGATGGTCTCAGAACACAATAAAAAAAAAAAAAAAAAAAAAAGGGATCTTTAAGACTTAAGAAAATGACATATTATGAATAACGCAAAATGTGTAGGTGTTGAGAACCTGTTGAACAAGTAGGTGTTTATGGTTATGACAATCAATCATGACAATTTATTAATGACTTGACTTTGCAGCCTAGTTTTATTAAATGAGGTAGGTTAAATGAGGTAAGTTAATCGAAATAAAATGAAAATAAAATATAACAAAATAAAATAAAATCTTAAATTGGTATAGCAGTGGTGGCCCATAAAATACTAAAGCAGGAAGCAGTGAGGTGGTGTTGATCCAGCCGGCGTGAGAGGATGTTTGTGGTTTCACTCACCATATTTGGCGAAGAAGTTGATGATTGTGTCAGTCTCACAGTTCCTGTACAGGTCTGCCAGCTGGGAGCAGCAGTTCACTGCCATGTTATGGATCCGAAGCCGTCGCTGACCATTGCAGGTGGTGTACAGAACAGCACACTGAAGGGAGAGTGGAGTAAGAAAAAAAAAAGAAGAGAACGATACAGACAAAATGGTCAGTACAGTTGAGGTGATTAAATGTTGAGCTGACTGAATTCAGTGTAGCTGACACTTCACATATGTGTGCAAGACTAGACACACACACACCTGCATTAGAGCTCCAGTTTCCTCACTGAGCTTGTCGTCATGTCTGAACTCCACGGTAACGGTCTTGTCACAGTCTAGTCCTGCCAGCTCTACATCTGTGGTGTTACTCATGTAGAAGGAACCAAAGAAGTCGGTCGCCCGGATACCTGCCACAGCACCGCACACAAGTTCAACTCTACCTTTATGCCAGTACTTTCAATCAATGGTATAATGAATAAACAGGAAGTGGACAAAGGTCACATGGATTTATATCTTTTATGTATTAAAATATTTATAATAATATGTAATATCAAAATTGGGACCACAGAACAGTGATACAAACCAAATCATAAAATAATGCATTTATAAATTTGGGTTTTTTTTGGGGGGCTATTTTAAATCTGTCACAGTTTGAATGTGGCCCTTTTGGCTTCAGAAGCTGAGCACCTCTGTCATAATGAGAGGTGACTTACACTACCGTTCAAAAGTTTGAAGTGCTGAAATGGTAATAAGAAATGTTTCTTGAGCACCAAATCAGCATATTAGAATGTTTTCTGAATGATTATGTGACATTAATGCTGCTGAAAATTCAGCTCTGACATCACATGAACAAACTGCATGTTAAAATATATTAAAATAGAAAATTATTTTAAATTATATTTTAAAATATTCAGTTTTTACTGTATTTATGACCAAATAAATGCTACATTGTAAGAGTAAGAATATTCACAGAAAAACATGTTTTTAAAATCACACTGACCCCAATGTGTGTGTGTGTGTGTGTATATATATATATATATATATGTATACATTGTGATAGGTAAATGGCAGGATGAAGAAAAAAAACAAACAAAACAAAACAAACCAATAACATTCAAAATCTGCCGTACAGAGCCGTATATTCACCTGTGCTGGTGCGGACCCTCATCACTGCATCAAAGCCCACCTGCTTCTGCACATCTCTCCTCAGGTCATTGAGGAAACGCTCCTGGTCAGTCGAAGCCTGAAACAAACCACAGTGTGTATAATCATAATGCATGTTGTTATTGGTTAAGGAAATTTTTCTGATCTGCTCATGTATGGTAAAGATGACTGAATGAGTGGTATAGTTCTCTCTTACTTGGAAGTAGGTGTATTTGTAGATGGATCCGCCTGTTGAAGTGGGGACCACCCCTAACGTTGCTACATCAACATACTGGTTGGGAAAGAGGAAAAGGTCCACACAGCAACCCTGCGCAACACACTCCTTGGCTAAGGTGTTGTAAAAACTAACTTGTGGCTGGAATAATGACTGCAAAAGAAATAGGAGGAACTTCAGGTCGTGTCGAATAGAGAGGGTCTTCCTAAATGTCCTTAATAAATACCACACTAAAAAAACTCCTGTTATAATGTTCCCATTGTAGTGAATGTAATAAGCAGTAGAGATTTGAGAGGAAAAGGTCATGGTACCTTCTCTTTATCAGTGCCCACTAGTTTCTTATCCTCCCTGTTCTTCAGTTTGCCTGGAGCCTCAGCGATGGGAAGAGATGAGTGGAAAACAAAGAGCTTTCCAGCACAGTCTGCAGCCTAGATAACAAAACAGAAATGTCATTATAAATGAACATTTCCACTCAGGGTGGACATAAAATACTCAAGCCAAAACACAAACAAAAACAAAAAATCTTCCATGAATAACACTACACTTTTTAGATATGCTCGAAAAGGTACAACAAGGCTGACATATTTTTGAATCACAATGAGTTGCGGGAATCATTTACATTCATATGATGATGTACACTCACTGAGGACTATGAAATTGTGCTAATGCAATAAGATCACATACCTTGAGCGCTTCCAGCCCAGCCTGAATAACAGGCCCAAATACAGTCTCAGTTTCCCGCGTGTCAGCAAACATCTCAGGAATCTGATCCAACAAACTGGGGGCAACAAATATTTTTATAATCAATGCACTTTGATGGTCATAAATTCAGTGAATTCACTGAATAATGTGGCTTTTTTTTTTTTTTTTTTGAAAGAAACTGATACTTTTATTTAGCAAGGATGCATTAAATTGATCACTAGTGACAGTAAAGACAAATTTTACAAAATACTTTTATTTACATTTTTTTTTAACTTTCTATTCTTCAAAGAATCCAGAAAAAAATGTATCATAGTTTCCAAAAAAATATTAAGCAGCACGTTTTCAACATTGATAATAATAATAATAATAATAATAATAATAATAATAAATGTTTTTTGATCACCAAATCGGAATCGTGAGACTGAAAGCCAGAGTAATGGCTGATAAAATTTAGCTTTGCCATCAAAAGGAATAAATTACATTTAAAAATATATTAAAACAGAAAACAATTATTTTAAATTGCAGTAACATTACATAATATTACCGTTTTTACTGTATGTTGATCAAATAAATACAGCCTTTGTGAGCACAAGATGTCTTTCAAAAATATCTTACCAACACCAAAATTTTGAATGGTAGTGAACAAAAACCAAAGCCTACCTCTCAATAACCACCCTGGACTCTGAGACATTGACCAGAAATCCATCCAGTAGGGGCACAAACATGTCAGCCACATCTGACACAACCATCATCTGTGGCTGGGCAAGGGAGGCCTTGACGTTATAGAAATGAAGCACCTTATTGTAGGTGACAAAGCCAACTCGAATGTTTGATTCCACATCAGGATTCTGTCTGCAGGAACAATAAATAGGCAATGTCAAAATCATACTATTAATTGTACATGCAAAAACACTTTGAACAGATTTCTGTAGTTGTTCCTGATGGTTCAAACTGCTTCTTGTTTCAACTCTCACCTGGGCAAGTAATCCAACAATGTCTTCAGCTCCTGGCATACGATTCCTACCATGCCATTCTTCACAGCATTGTAGGACACGTCAATCAGGAAGATGAAGGCTGGCGGTTGAGGAAACTTGTTATTCTGTCAATAAATAACATGTAAATTAGCAATCTCACACATTTCAGCACAGATTGTAGTGGCATGATTGGAACTTATACTGTACCTTACAGTAGTCCACAGTAGCCATAAACTCATAACTGCCCATCGAGAGCTCCGGTCGGTCGTAGCAGTCCACCCTCTTCCCTGTGTGATCCAGATGCTGGAAGTAATGGGGAGGCACTAGAAGAGTGAAAGGAGAACAAAAATGAAAACATTAGATGTTGATTAGGATGAATTCAACATGATAAACGTGTTACTGGAGCATGACTAACCCTCGGTGACACAGCTGCAGAAGCCACACTGGAAACGACGGCCACCTTCGATAAACTGCATGAACGGGCACATATAGGCCTTACAGCGATTACAGCGGATGGGACCACTTTCTCCATGATCTACAAGATATGGCGGTGTCTGCCAGTAAAAAGCAATGACGCCATTACCTACAGGCCCTTTTGCAATCATTTTAAAGGCAAACAACAACATTCAGAGAATGTGGCTTTTTACCTCATCTGGAGGCAGAGTGGCCAGGGGTTTAATGACAGCAGCCAGGGGCACCTGGGACTGTTTGGCCATGTCGGAATTGCAGGGCACGTTGTAGGCTGTACAACGGATGTAGCGTGGACTCGCATTTCCTATACAGAGATGAATATAATGCATATTTAATTAAGACCTGTAACATCATGGAATAAAGCCTACTTATGCTAAAAAAAAAAAAATGTATGCAGTATAAAGAATTTAGTAAGCATATTAGAGCTAGTTTTCCATTCCAATTCTCTATTCTTACCTTGATCTCTAACTTGGAATTTGGTGGTGACAAGAGGTGGGGCTTGACCTCTGACCCCTGTTGTAAAAGGTTCACTTCCCTTGTTTGCTTTGTCATCCTCAATAACCTGAATCTGAGAGAACAAACACCAGCCTAAGAAAGAGTGCCACACCTTTATTCATGAACAAACACAACACACCCTGACCTTTCACCTGATAAACCTCTTTATGCCCATATAAATCTAATCCAAACAGGATCAGCAAGTTTAAATGTTTAGCACCACATCTGATCATCTAAACCAGATTAAAGGAATATTCAAGGTTGAATAAGTTATGCTTCATCAACTGTACCCGATACATGCTCTCTCCGTGAGTTTGGCTCTAATTATAATGAACAGTCATTTTTGACGTCACATTTTTTTATTGTTAAATGCCAGAAATAAGGTCTGTGGTTAAAACAAGCCCACTTATGGAGAGTAAAAGTTGTTTTTATTAGTTATTTTATGATGGGAAAAAAGTGTAAGAAACAAACTTTTGTTGGTGACAGATCTTCTTATCTGCAATAAATCAAAAGCCAAAGGAAAAGATTTTTGATCTGAGTAACTTCTGGTTTGGCCAACAAAATTATGTCAACCCTGCTCCTCTACTACTCCCTCTTGTCATCCCACAGATACCATCGATAGACCCTGAGTAGCATCTTACCAAGAATATTCCTTTAAATGATGGGTCATAATGTTTACATTAGAGACAGCCTTTTAAACCATAAATAAGAACATGCCAGTCATGCACACACTGTCACTATATAGCATGCAGGAGTGTTGATAGGAATGGTTTTGGGTGGGTACCAATGACTGCTCTAAACATTATAAAATATAAGTCAATTATCCACATCATTCAAAGAATTTATTGATTTAAATAGTCATTATTTACTCCCTCTCATGTCATTACAAACCTGTATGACTTTAATTCTTCTGTGGAAAACAAAAGACTACATTTTGAAGAAAGTTGGGAACAAAACCATTGACATCCATAGTATGGATGGAGAAAAAAAAAAGAAGAAAAAAAAAAAAAAAAAGAATTTCTCAAAATATCTTCTTTTATATTGCTCAGAAGAAAGTAAGTCATAGTTTTGGAACAATATGAATGCGAGTAAATGATGACCACTCTCATTTTTGGGTGAACTATTGCTTTAAGTTCATGTTATACAGATGTTATAGAGGTGTGTTCATCTTGATAAGTAAGCTGGTCTGGTGCACTGAGCTACTGTCAGAACCATAATAAGAACAGAGAATAAAATATTCATCTAGATAGAGTCACTGGCATCCCTATGAGTAAGGAACAGAGAAATTGGGATACAGTATAACAACACAGAACAGCATAGAGACACGAGGCACTTACTGGACTGGGGATTGCGTCTGGGTCTATTCTATGTCTTGTTTTCTGCACAGGCGGCATGTCAGAGGCTTGCTTTACATTTTAACAATTTAGTCAGCAAATTATAAGAGAGGAGAGGGATAGAGAGAGAAGCCAAAACAAAAGAAAAAGAGAGAAAGAGCAGAGAAGATAAACAGAAGTGTAACCACAGTTACAGTTCCTCTGTTTTTTCCAAGCCTAGAATTACTGATGATTAATCACACTGTTTAGCAGGCAGTATAAGAGGCATGTGTGCAGTTATTGCAAGGCGGCACGAGCAAAATTTTCAAGCCTTGTAAAATCTACGAATCTGGATGTTATTGTTACTTATAGCCGCCATAGTGCATGCACATCAGACACAGGAGACTCCAGAGCGAAGCCTTTCTTAACACAAGCACATCACACACCTATATACATAGATATTCTTTATTACATACCAAGGGCATGTCTGTGTGTATGAGTAAGTGAGTGAGTGAGTGTATCCAAGTGCATTAGTACTGAAAATGATGGCTCAATATATTAAAAACCAAGGCTCTAAACCAGTTCAAGTAACAAAACGAAAATCGGAAACAAACAGAATTTTAACAGGAACATAAACAAAAATGGAAATTAAATCAAGTATAATCTTTCTGAACAGAAACGCTCAAACTGACATTAACCAGTTAACGTTATTTTATTGTTGTGTTTAATATTTTAATTTGGCAGTAAAGGAATCATGAATTCAAAAAGTAATGAGTGAAATACCCACGCTCAGTCATCATAGGCAAGACGCAATGGCAATGCGTTTGCACATATAAGGCCAATACGTGAAACTTAATTAACAGATTAACAAAGTGAAACAAAAATACAGTGCTGAGTATCGGTTAATTTTTGTAATGCACTCCATAAACAAGTTCAAGGAAACCGAGATGGCAGAAAGCGGCATCCTGTTTGTTTTCTCTATTTTACAAGGGTACGCAAATAAAAGTAGACCCTTAACAGTTTCGAATGATGTATTTTCTGTATGACCATAAATGGAGTATTTTAAGTTGCTTCCACTGTTATAAGGAAAAAATCAAGTGATTGCACAGGTGCCTCACACACAACATATTGTAGCATTGCTAACTTGACATCTCAGCGTGTTCATTATTAAAATAAAATTGTCGACCAAATATATAAAAAGTTATACTGCTCAATTTAGGTAGTCCGTAGTACAATCTGTGCCACTCAGCGTGACCACCGCCAAACTGTGGTGTTATGCCAAGCATGTTTCTGCATGTCAAGGATGATGTTTTACGACGTTATTAGATACCAGACCAAGACTCTGTCTGTGTTATTTGAGTGAGGAAAATGCTGTACTATTATTAAATTAAACCCAAAAGAGTAAAAAAAATTAAATAAACAAATGTATATATTTATATAGATATCTCCCTATTTTTTCTAATCAAACTGTTTGAAACAATGTTACAGAAGGAATGCATGAACAAAAATGTTAAAATACAGATTGATTTTTTTCTTCTGTTTTTAAACCCTGTTAACACACTTGAGGTACTAACACAGTGGATGTGTGGTGGACAGTGATTTTGTGTTATTTGTGCTGTTCATACCGGGCTTGGAATAGAATCAGGATCAAGCCTCTTCGGGGCAGGTGGTGCTGGGGCAGGTGCAGCAGGAGGCGCTCCGTAATTTGGCTGCCCAGAATACGGTCCTGAATAGCCAGGTTGAGGACCTCTGACCTGCCCGAAAGCACCTGTTAGGGAAAAAATATATCATAGGCAAATCAATTGACAAAAATCAAAGTCTTGTGAATTAATTAGGGTTGTTAAAGGGTTAGTTCACCCAAAAATAAAATTTTGTACTTGTTCCAAACCTGTATAGCTTCCTTAAATACACTGACATGCAACTGTCACAGATGATTACCGAAAACTTTAATAGTTTTTAGCTAGCAACACTGATGCGCACCGTTTTGCTGAGGAGGATATCCCTGCATTCCTGGCTGTGGTGGTGGCCCTGACAGGGAAGCATTGGTAGGACTAGGTGGCATGCCATGTTGTGAAGGGGGTACATGATTAGCCTGTGACATTGGAGGCCCTTGCGATGCCATTGGAGGCCCTTGCGATGCCATTGGAGGCCCTTGCGATGCCATTGGAGGCCCTTGCGATGCCATTGGAGGCCCTTGCGATGCCATTGGAGGCCCCTGCGTTGTCATTGGAGGCCCCTGCGAAGCCATTGGAGGCCCCTGCGAAGCCATTGGAGGCCCCTGCATTCCAGCAAGGGGAGGCCTTGGTTGTGCACCAACTTGTGGTGGAAACCCAGTAGCGTTTGGAGGTGGACCTGAGTGATAAGGTGAGGGTTGAGAAACTGGTGGTTGGGGTGGCATGACCCCTGGGAACTGAGATGGAGTCGAGGTGGGTGGTGGTCCTCCAGGGAAAGAGGAGGGCTGGGAGGTGGGAAGCAGAGGTCTTTGGAAAGAGGGCTGTGTTGGAGGAAGTGGGCCTCCATATGACTGGGTGGGACCCAGAGGCGGGGCTGTGGAAAAAGGAGGCTGAGAGACAGGCGGAACTTGAGGGAAGGACTGTTGAGAAACAGGTGGTGGGGCTTGGGGCTGAGTGGGGCCAGTGGAGGAGAAAGGCGGGACAGCATTTGGGAAAGGCTGCTGGGCAGGAGGTGGAGCTCCATAGTAGGACTGAGGGGGAGCCTGAGCCATAGCTTCAGTAGGCAGAGGCTGTGTGGGAGCAGTGGAGGTGAGTGGAAAAGTGGGAGGAGCTGCAGGTGTGTAGGCAGCGGAGATAGGAGCCTGGGATACGGAGGGAGGGGCTAGAAAATAGAAAGAACAAATTGTTGATCACAGCATATGATATTTATGATATTTTATGATATTTAAGTTTAAAAAAAAAAAAAAAAAAAAAGAAGTTATTTACCATAGCCTGGGCCTGCAGGGGATGGTGCAGTGGAGCCAACCTGCATGCTGGCCATCTGATTGGTCATCTGCTGCATGCTGACAGGTGGAGCTCCAAACTGCTGGCCGTACGGGGGCTGAGGACCAGAGAGATTCACCGCAGCTGGAGTGTAAGGTTGAGACACTGGAGGCCTGAACAAGCAATGTAAGACCAATGTAAGACAAGACAATGCAGAGAAACTAGGGATGCACCGATATGATTTTTTGGGGCCGATAGCGATTTTAACAAACAATTATTGGCCGATACCGATATTTGTCACTTACATATGAAATGAACAGTGCTTTTTAGGTAGGTTTAATAGTTTTCAGGTACAGAAATGAAGTAAACAAATTTAAAATAACACTGCATATCCTTCACTGTATAAATTATATACATATTAATCATTCTTTATTGTAACACACTTTATTGTGATTAATCTTCTAATTTGTTTTTGTATACACTTTAATATTTTTTGTAAGTTTAAATATGTATTAGATCTGCACTGGAGAGAGAGAGAGAGAGAGAGAGAGAGAGAGAGAGAGAGAGAGAGTTTAATGCGCACTTATTGTGCTCTGTATTGTTTCGGTTTTGTGGTGATTTTATTGGAGTGAAAATGGATGCAATAAACTTAAAGTTGCCATAGAATGTAATATAAGTCTAAGGTGTCCCCTGAATGTGTTTGTGAAGTTTCAGCTCAAAATACCCCATAGATTTTTTTTTAATTAATTTTTTAACTGCCTATTTTGGGGCATCATTAACTATGAGCCGATTTAGGCTGCGGCCCCTTTAAATGCTCACGTTCTCCGCTCACGGAGCTCGCGTTTGCCTTAAATAGTGCATAAACAAAGTTCACACAGCTAATAACCCTCAAAATGGATCTTTACAAAGTGTTCGTCATGCAACATGTCTAATCGCATAAGTATGGTATTTATTTGGCTGTTTACATTTGATTCTGAATGAGTTTGATGGTGCTCCGTGGCTAAAGCTAACATTACACACTGTTGGAGAGATTTATAAAGAATGAAGTTGTGTTTATGAATTATACAGACTGCAAGTGTTTAAAAAAATGAAAATAACGACAGTCTTGTCTCCATGAATACAGTAAGAAACGATGGTAACTTTAACCACATTTAACAGTACATTAGCAACATGCTAACGAAACATTTAGAAAGACAATTTACAAATATCACTAAAAATAACATGATATCATGGATCATGTCAATTATTATCGCTCCATCTGCATTTTTCACTATTGTCCTTGCTTGCTTACCTAGTCTGTTGATTCAGCTGTGCAGATCCAGACATCCTGCCCTTGTCTAATGCTTAAACGTGAGCTGGCATATGCAAATATCGGGGTCATACATATTAATGATCCCGACTGTTACGTAACAGTCGGTGTTATGTTGAGATTCGCCTGTTCGTCGGAGGTCTTTTAAACAAATGAGATTTATATAAGAAGGAGGAAACAATGGTGTTTGAGACTCACTGTATGTCATTTCCATGTACTGAACTCTTGTTATTTAACTATGCCAAGATAAATCCATTTTTTTAATTCTTGGGCACCTTTAATAAAACATTAGTAAATTTTTGGTCATCATTCTGATGGGGTCCGCTACACTTATGAAAGTCAAAAAAGATTTTAAGTCAAGAATAGTGTGCGATCTTTTGTTATTTGATTAGCATTAAAGCACAGACAGCAGCGCTGTCTAGGATTATGTAACAGACATTATACAGCTCCGCGCCTTCACAGAGTTAATTTATAAACCATTGGTTTGTTATATCGGCCTTTTTCCTGCTATAGCCGATATGCCGATGGTTGTAAATTGAGCAAAGATTGTCCGATAAATATTGGTGGTCAATACATCAGAGCATCCCTAAGAGAAACCATGAAAAAATAACTAAATTTGCATTTATTAAGCATTGAAGGGAGATTATTAGTAACCCATTTTTTAATGTCAGCAACAAAACTGAAGAGGTAACAATCCAAATATAAATCGATAAGAGGGAAAGAGTGAAGGAACATAGTTATGTGCTGATATGTCAGGTCACTGACCTCTGTGGTGGAGCACCCATCGGAGGTGGTCCATTTTGAGTTTCTCCTTGCCCAAACTGAGAATAGTTCTGGGCACCTGAGACAGGTGGCGCCCCTGAGGTGGGGGGTCCTCTCATACCTTTAGGAGGACAGACAATAAATAATTAAACAGTTTATTGTTCAAACTTTTATGATTATCTGTTAACAACAAAAGGCATTTCATGTAAGCAAATTAGCAGCCTAGAATATAGAGTTTGATTTTACACTTTAGTCCTTTTTCTTTCTCTCTCTCTTTCTTGTGACATTATTGTAAAGAATAAATAGCTGTAAAAATGCAGGACCTAGACTAAGCAGGAGGGGCAGGAAAAAAATTATTATAGGCCAGAAGTGGACCGAGTTTTTTCAGACTATTATTCTTAAAGATCAACCTAATCCATGTATTATGTTGCAGTTGATTACACTATCACCAGCCAACTGTGTGCAAACTAATTTTGTTTAGACTCAAAGCCAATTTTTACTTGCATTTGGTACCAGTGTCAGTTTTGGACTCTGTACACAAGCATTACAAATATATAAAAGCAGTCAAATAACTCTTGATTCTTGTAAGGGAAAGTATGTTCGCTCAATCAACAAAACAGGATGCTTAACATACTAATGTTCAAAATAACATGAGACTGTTGTAAAAAGAGAAAATTAGTGGGGAAAAAAGTGATGTAAACATCAACAGGCAGGCAGAATGACTCTTTCCACGGCAGAGTTTTTACTGCATCCTGCCGTTTCCATTGCCACAGGTGAAGCAGGGCCCAGCCATCCTGCACAAATCGCAGGGAATAGAGAAGAGGACAGGCTGCTAAGCAGAATTAAACCAGTTACCTAGGTCAAGAGGAGAGGAGGAGGACAGGTCAGAGACTAAGTTTGTTGCGAGAGTCTTAGAGGGAAAGCTTGCATAAGGAGAATATCCTGCAATACAAGAAAGAGAGAGAAGTAAAAAAATGGGAATGAAATGTGAAAACAGAGACAGGTAAAAAGAGGAGGCTGGGAGGGAGAAATCAGACTGTCACTTTCTTCTTCGTTTGTTTGGCACTCTGAACAAGCACAGCTGAAAGATGATACATCTAAGAGATTGAACTTAAGGCCCTATTAAATGATAAACTGTCATAAACATTTTCTGAATCATTCACAATCATTTTGTACTTTCACCCCCTTACCTTGCGGTTGACCTTGTTGGTAGGCAGAACCTGGCCCGTTGTAAGGTGCGTACTGAGCTGGATATCCCGATGGCACATGGCCGCCCCCATAGCCAGGCTGGGGGTAGCCCTGATACCCAGGCTGAGGCTGCCCATAAGGAGAGGCCATGTGAGGTTGCTGGTTGACATTCATTCTCAGTTCATCCCTAACTCTGAAGACAGGGCAGAAAACAGGAGGAAAAAGATAAGAAGAAAGTGAGTGAGTAAATCTATATTTATGAGGTACTGCTGTGAGAAGTGCTTAAGAGGTCTTGTTAGTCGCTCTGATGCTTTCAGGGGTCTAAAGACATGTACGACTGGACTGCTGGCACAGCAAAACTCCCGACTAATCATTTAAGCTCAGACCAGTGCAGCAAATGTTGACATAAAAGAGAAATTTGCCAGAAAAGCTCTTTCGCACTTCAAGCCAGAAAAGCTTTGAGATTTCTAAAAGCAAGCAACACAAGGAAGTTGATGAGCAAAAAAATAACTGGAGCATTTCACTTTAATTTTAAGCATCAGAATCAAAATTATTCATTTATGATGGCAAAACCCATTTCAGCATAGACCTCACCCTTGTTTAAAGTGAAATATGATTTATTCAGTATTTGATAGGGAAAATGTACACCTCGTCTATTGTATTATACGGTCAAATCATGAAGGAATTAATGAAGGCCCTTAAATATAAAGATTCGCAATTCTTATCTTGCATAATGTGTGATTTCTTAATGAAAATGTTACAACAGGATTTAAATTATCCAAAGAGAATTGACTGGATCATGTAAAATGGGTATTGCAGATCAGAATGGAGCCAGATGTGAATGAAAGCTTGCAGTGGATAATGGAGGACTACGTGGAGGTGGAGGTCAAGTTCATCCTGAAGATGATTTCAACATCATTAATTTTATTAATGTTAATGAGAAAGAAACTACAGCATTAACGACTGGCAAGAGTTTAGAAAGGTTTAGAAAAGTAGCCTGAAATGTCCAAAGAGTTATTTGGATATTAGTTAGCATTAAAGTGTTAGTTCACCCAAAAATGAAAATTATGTCATTAATGACTCACCCTCATGTCGTTCCAAACCCGTAAGACCTCCGTTCATCTTTGGAACACAGTTTAAGGTATTTTAGATTTAGTCCGAGAGCTTTCTGTCCCTCCATTGAAAATGTATGTACGGTATACTGTCCATGTCCAGAAAGGTAATAAAAACATCATCAAAGTAGTCCATGTGACATCAGAGGGTCAGTTAGAATTTGTTGAAGCATCGAAAATACATTTTGGTCCAAAAATAACAAAAACTACGACTTTATTCAGCACTGTATTCTCTTCCGGGTCTGTTGTCAATCCGCATTCACGACTCTGCTGCTGCTGCTGCTTCTTCTTCTTTCCTGTTTTACAGCGGTTGGCGTCCAGTTTATTGGAGCATTACCGCCCCCTTTTGCTCCGGAGTGTGGTTCACGACTCCGCAGTGACGCTGCTGACGTGTTATCTAGTACGCCTAAGCTTCGTTTACAGTCTGAGGGAGACGCACGCTGTATTCAAGCTATTCTACATTGTTTGTGTTTTGGCATTGCTATATTTTTTAAAATGGTGCATAAGTGTGCATGTCGCGGATGTCCTAATCGCCAAAAACAACCACGGCGACGTAAAAGTGCATTAACAACGCCGACAGATGAAAGGATTCAATGGAATCAATTCAATGGAAAGGATTCCGGAAGAGAAGACAATGCTGAATAAAGTTGTAGTTTTTTTTATTTTTGGACCAAAATGTATTTTCGATGCTTCAACAAATTCTAACTGACCCTCTGATGTCACATGGACTACTCTGATGATGTTTTTTTTTTATTACCTTTCTGGACATGGACAGTCTACCGTACAAACATTTTCAATGGAGGGACAGAAAGCTCTCGGACTAAATCTAAAATATCTTAAACTGTGTTCCGAAGATGAACCGAGGTCTTACGGGTTTGGAACGACATGAGGGTGAGTCATTAATGACATAATTTTCATTTTTGGGTGAACTAACCCTTTAACTAACAGCCCACATGGCCTAGTAAGTAAAGCCAGCCAAATAAGAAAAAATGTTTCAGAACTGAACAAGATATTTCATTGTGATGAATAAAATTGTTTTAGAATAAACAAATAAATAAAAGAAAATGCATTAAAAAATTAAATTTCATGTCAACTTTAAACTATGCCAGGAAAACCTTGAAGTGAACCTTGATCATTTTAAACCTCTGTATTAGGCATAATACTTTTTAATAAGACTGATGATGATGATGATGATGATACTACTCAACAAAAACATTATTCACATAAAGCACACCCTAATAGCATTCACAGAGCATAGCAGACTTCTGACGGCAATGCGTTCCACACCCATCCCAAACATCTGAGAAACTCACTAGTCCACAATCTAAAAGTTTACTTGAGTAAGTCCTGAAGCTGCTTATATAATAGTCTTTAATAGTGTCTCCCACATATCAATTTCACAAACAGAAACGCAAGCAGATTGGAGTGGACTCAAATGACAAAATTAGTGCCAGTACACTTGCTTTCTTAATAGCAGATGTTACGATGACTTCAAAATGCATATGGAAAGTAGAATCAACAGCTATTATGAAATATCTAGATCTAAATTTTAGACTTCAAAGCATGTTCTATAAAAATGCCGTTCCTCTGGTTTATAGCATGTAACAGCTGAGAAGCTTTAGCACAACAGCCTTGAATAATGTTGAATAATTCAAGGCAACGGATACCGTAATAGTATACAGTAACCCATGTGTGAGGACTTTCAAAGATAAACACGCTCAATTTCCATCTATCTGTCTGAAATGAATTGACAACCCTGCTGCATGACCTGAATATACTCAGAGGAGTTGTGTACAAGATCACAACAAGTGACAACAACATTACGTAAAGGGAAACCAGCAGACATGGAAATTCAAGTTTTAGACTCAAACTCGAGTTGCAAGTCTCTTGACCCAAGCAACTGGTTTCATGACCTAAGGCTTAAAGACACTGATGATCAAACAAGCAAGCTGCTTCTAAAAATTTGAAGAAAGAGATATAGTTGTCAATAAAGGGGCGTGGTCTATAGTAAAATATAAACATGTACATTTCTCAGGCACCCATTAATTTACTATGGGGAACACTAAACGAAATTTCCTTTTTAATGGGTATTCACAGAAAACTTGCATAAAAGATGTTTAGTTTAAGTGAACATTGCTTTCTTGACAACTTAAGAAAAAGAAAATGATGTATTTCACTTCGCGTCAGAGATGCGAACGTGTCTGGAAACCAGTGCCGTGCTTTCACTTTCATACACACAAATTTGGAAAATATAAGAAGTAAAGAGAGACATGAGCATGTTACACAAATAAGAAAAAACAATTAAACTAAAAATACATTAATATCATAATATTAAGAGACTAAGCAGAAAGAAATGTCAAACAAGAAGTTGAGAAACAAAATCATAACATACAAGTTAAACAGATGCTTTACAGCACCAACACGTGAGTTATTAAAAAGTGAATAACATACTATTAACTGGGCCATTAAGTTACATTACACACGTTAAGCTTTAATAAACAACTGCATTTTAAAATCACTAATTTGCGTGTGAGGACATTAAATCCACTCACTCTCTCACCTCTTGCTAAGCTAATTTGGGATGTTTATCGTTGCTGGTTATTAAAACACAATCAGGAAATGACCCACTGGGTCTGCCAACACGTATCTCACCTCAATAAACCCTTATATCGCATGAATTACAGGAAAATGTGTCACTTTAATGTATTAAATATAAACAAAACTCATAAATGACTCGACGCTGCGGCTCGCGCTGAATGTGCTAAGCTAAGCTAGCAGTGACAGGGAAATAAATAACCAAATAAAAGAACAAATATCTAGCGCAATCTGACAGCTCACCTCATAAACAGCTTGATGGGTTAACGAACGAGTCGTCGGGACGCCGTTCCGGTTCTAAACGCCGGTAAACGCGATAAGGCTGCCGTTCTTTCACGGAAAGAGAGTAGAGAGACAGACGTTTAATCCCTTCCTCACGCGCACCGGAAGAATTGAGGCTATATGCCACGTCCACATCCGGTCATGATGAAGAAGTAGTTGATGATGTTGGAGGACATTCAACGTTCACTTTTTGTACAAATAAAAATGTTGCATATAAGAAGTCTTTTTACAGAATTATCAGTAGCTTGATTGCTAGCTGACCTAAAAGATATGGCTCAGTGAATTAGTCTATAGCATACTTTTATTTTGCACTGTAGGTACTAAATCTAAACAGTAAAGATATGTGGGACATTTGCGTTACTGAGCAAACCTAAAGGCCATTGGAACACCTTTAATAATGTAAAAAAAAAATTAAAGTAATAATAATATTATTATTTATAAAACAAGTGATTGCAATAGGGCTTTTATTTTGAAGTACATAACTTCCGGTAGGAAGGGTTGCTGTTTTCTTCCACACAGCTCAGACTTCATGTTGCTGTTATGGACTGACAAATATACGAGGCCTGTGGAATTACCATTTTCTAAATCTTAGAAACACCACCCCTGTCTGGACAGATAGTGGCGGGGATGCATCATCGACATGGGAAATCTTTTCGGGAAAAAGAAAGCAACTCGTGTGACCGAGCATGACAGAGCTGTGCTGGTGTGTTAGTGCTAACTGGCTAATAATTCAGATGAGAGAAATTAATATATATTTTATATTATATATAAATGTATATATTAAATAATATATTTTTTATTATATTATATAATATATTTTATACATTTTATACATATATATTATATATAAAATGGTGGGTTTCACTGTATCACCACCAAGGATCCGTGTTGATGCTGACTGACGACTGGACCCCAAAAATGAAAGTGCAGTTTATGTTGTATTAACATATATAGAAAACGGCTCTGCTACAGAATTATTACTATCTTGTCTCTAATTTTTCTATATTATTATGTGTGTGTGAGCAGCAACTGAAGCAACAGAGAGATAAACTGAAGCAGTATCAGAAGAGGATAACGCTTCAGGTGGAGAAAGAGCGACAGCTGGCCAAACAGTTATTGAAAGATGGAAAGAAAGAGTGAGTGTTCATGTCTCTCCTCGTGTTACTCGTAGAACTAGGATGTCTAGTTTTCTGAAACGAGCTGAATCTCCCTCATAATATATTTTGTGTTTGTTTATTCAGGAAAGCACTCCTACTCCTTAAGAAGAAACGTTACCAGGATCAGTTACTGGAGAAAACAGAAAATCAGATAAGCAACCTGGAGCGGATGGTAAATATGGCAGATGTTATGATGACATGTGTTAACATGGTTTTTCTGTATTCTTTTTTTTGCTTGTCTGCCATTATTCATGCATATCTCAATCAGACCTGTTTTTGTTTTACAGGTTCAAGATATTGAATTTGCACAAATAGAGATGAAAGTCATTGAAGGACTAAAAGTTGGCAATGATTGCCTGAAGAAAATGCATGAGGTACGTAATGAGAATTAATGTTATTCTTGGTCATGCTCAGTACAATGTACTGGTGAATTTAGCTCTATTCTTTTCTTTTTCTCTAACCAGATGCTGTCCATAGAAGAAGTGGAGAGGATCATGGATGAAACACACGATGCCATTGAGTATCAGAAGGTACATTTTACTTTTCATGATCTAACTTGTAAGACTAGTCTAAGCAGTTTATACAACCGGCCACAGTAAAATTCATAAGACCCTTTATGGGAATACATTCAGATATACAGTGGGTTCCAAAGAGAAAAATGCTTCCCTTATGCATGTTTTCATTACTAATTGTAATTATACTGTCAGCATAATAATTTGAGTAGAAAACCAAATTGAAAAATGAATGCAATGTATTTGGAACTTCTGACTATCTGTTCAAAGATATGTCACACATTTATTAATTTGTACATTTCATTTGTGACCTATTAATAATGTTATTTCTTCAGTTCACATATAAACTTTTTACATTTACATTTTTCGAAATCCTAACACTTTCAGATTTAGATGAAAAAGTCTCCTACTGTGGGGATGTCAGTTGGCTTTGTATTTTTTTTTTTAACAGATTTCTCTTCAGATTGTTGTGTGCAACATAATGATCTTTCACTGATCGTTATTTGAACACATGCCAGAGAAATATTTCGACTGACATCCACTTTTTCAAAATGAAAAAAAAAAAAAAGTCTAAAGATGAGCAGCTATTAAAAAGGCTATAATGATCCATTCTACTCTGCACCACATGTGCTACATCCTCAAATCTAGAAGAACTGAGAGGCAGCTGGATCTCTCGTGTGCTTGTTGCTGATGTAGAAGTGTTTTTCCTCATTCCTGGTTGTCTGTGTGTGTGTGTGTCCGCAGCAAATTGATGATATGCTGGCGGGATCTCTGACCCAGGAGGATGAGGAGGCTGTGCTAGCAGAGCTGGAGGCCATCACTCAGGTGTGTACATGATCACACTCTTACAGCTTTGTTACTGATGTTGTGTCAGCTGATGTGTTTTCATCTACCTTATACATTTCCTGTGTGTGCTCAGGGAGATGCTGACCTTGAACTTCCTGAGGTGCCTGAAGAAGAACTGCCAGAGGTTCCAGAGCAAGAGCCAGGTCTGTGTTTTCTTCTCTATTGTTTCTGTAGTAAATACTATGCATACAGTGCACAGTATGCAAATGCTTAGAAAATATTTTTGTGATGTTTCAGTGCGGGAGAAAGAGAGGGCGAAAAAGAAACCAGAGCGAGAGATGGTGGCAGTGTAAATACAGATCTGTCCACCCGCCATCTGTCGTACCTCCATGTCTGCTCTCGAGCTGTCCCACTGGAGACCCCAAGGGCTCATCCCAAACAAAACTCTGGGGAGTGATTGACAGTCCTCCCCCTCATACATGTTGATGACCCTACATCAATGCCATTTTTTAAATTGTATATACACAGTATACTGTATCCCATTTAGTTTAGTAAGATGACTCTTAACAGTGCCTGGTCTTTCTAATCACCCTATGGTTTTGTCTAATCTTTCAATTATATATCAAAGGCATATCATGTCTAAGCCTGTTATTTTAATGCATGCTTCACTGTTATTATAACAGTCACTGTTAAAAAAAAAAAAAAGATTCCCAAACTTTAGTACGTCATGAATTTTCACAAAGAACATAAAACTGAAGCGTTTCCATTATGAGCATAAACTTGTACAAACTTTTCACTGTGCCGTAAGATGTCATTAAAAACTACAACTATGACAAGCCTGGCTTCAAAAGTAGTAAAAAAATGATTTATAGATAGATAGATAAATAAACTTCCTTGAGGGAAAATGCAGGTATAATACAGCAGAAATGACACAACCACTTCTGTTTAGAATCACTGCATTATGCTGTACACACAGTGTTTTTTTTTTTATGAAGTATACATGCATTAGATACAAGGACGATGTATACAAGCAAAACTAATCCTTTTTGTTTATATCCAACACTGAATTATTTTAACTCAAGTTCTTTTTAGGTTTTATCTCATTTTCCCATGTTAGCACTATTATTACTGTACTGTGAATTCACTGTTCAGTAAGTACTTTAGTTTATAGTCTGTTTCGTTTTGTAATTCTGCAACAATAAATTTTATGTAATCATTTTTCATCACTGTTGTGCCTGCAGGAAAAGGCATGTATATGTAGCTGCCACTAGGTAGCAGTATAATGCAAGCTATGTTTGATACATTTGGCAGTTTGGCAGAAATGTGGCTTGCTTTTACTGCGGGGAGTTATCATGCATTTGCCCAAAAATATATATCTTATAGATATATCTTAATTACAGAAATATAAATACACAAATTATATGTATATATCTTCTTATCTACACTACCACTTAAAATTTTGGGGGTGGTAAGATTTTTTTTTTTTTTTATGTTTTTGAAAGAAGTCTCTTTAAGTTCACCAAGGCTGCATTTATTTGATAAAAAAATATAGTAAAACAGTAGTAATATGAAATATTATTACAATTTAAAATAACTGGTTTCTGTTTCAATATATTTTAAAATAGGATTTGTTCGTGTGATGGCAAAGCTGAATTTTCAAAAGCCATAACTCTTGTAATCGATTTTATGCTTTTAATCAATTGAATGCTTCCTTGCTAAATAAAAAAAAAACCTAAAACTTACTGAGCCCAAACATTTGTATGGTAGTGTAAAGTATATATACATTATATACACACATACAGTATAATAACTAGACAGATCAAATGGAGATTGTTGAAATTTCCAGCATCTCAGATTTTTCTTCTGAGAAAATGACTTCAATAAATCTCAACAATGTCTCAAACTCAGATCAGATTTGCCAAGATAAAGAACTGTTTATTTTCAGTTCAAATAAAAACATAATTTAAATTGACATCAAATGCATTTAATGTATTCCAGGTTACAGCCTATTTCACTAAAGTGCAGATTTTCTTGAGTAAGCCTAAGTTAGACCATTGTTTGAAAGGTATTGACCTAAAAACAAGTACCTGTATTGCTTTGTTGGAAGTCCATTGTCTGGAACCAGGCAGTTGGATCTGTGCGGGGCTGCTCTTATCTTTCCTGACACAAAGCACTATGGAAGTGGGCGGCTGCCCCATGAGTCTGAATGGCTCCACCAGAGCTCACTGTGAAGCAGTTTCATACCGTTACACTGTCAGGCAACAGACTTTGATCAGTAAACATAGGGGGGTGTGAATAATGTGCAGGAAAGACAGAAGCTGGGTTTCATAGAAACAAAAAAAGATATACCTAAAATGAGTTATAGGACTCCACATAATTTTAAATCCTTCCCTTTTTTTTTTACATACAGTCTATATTCAAACATGGAACAGCTTCTAGCTTCATTTCATCTTAATTAAATTACATTGGCCTTTTCTCATCCCACATTTAGTTTCCCTTAATCACACAGAAGAGATGCTGGTTTTAGGTGTCTTTATTGATCTCTGTTTGCTTTGTTGCTTTTTATTTACCCTCTTGATAGGTCCACTAGATAAGACTTCCACAGTGATGTGAAATCAATCGATGTGGCCTCTAGACGGAAGCATCTCTAATGTTATGCGCATTTCCCATGAACCTCCATGAGCTGTGTATGTGCGACTAACTGAAAAAGAAACAAAAGAAAGGAAATTGTCCATTGTATCAGATTGAATTTCTTGACCTTTGCAATCAAGAAGCACACACCATTAAATGCAGTTTACTCTCTCGCTTGACCTTTAAAACAGGGAAACACTAGAGCTCAGTCTGGCTCTTCGGGATCTACCTTCCTGCAGAAATCAGCTCCAATTGTAATCAACACAATCTAACTAATCAAGGTCTTGGAGGTCTTTTGAAAATTACATGCAGGTGCACTACAACACAGTTTGAACTACAATTTGAATGTTTTTTCCATCAGAACAGCTGTAAAAGGTGTTGTCATGGCCAATAACACAATTGAGTGAGGCCACGTTTACATGCAAATCATTTTCTGATTTCAAATTTTGTGGTATACTGTATAATCCTATTGGAATACTCATGCATGCATGTAATTTTTAATAAACTAAAAATGCACATCTTTTCCTATACAATACACAGTTTTGGGGAAAGTTACTTAATAAAAGTTACTTAAAAAAGTAATGCGTTACAAGTAATGCACAATCTCTGTTTGCATTTCACTGTTTTTATTCATTTTGAGGAATACTGAATCTGTTTTTGTGCAAGTAAGATGAGTAACTGCATTCTCACATTTAGTCTAGAACTACAATAACCATCATGTTTACACAGCGCACACAACACCTCTTCACCTTACTGATCTGATTTCTCTCAACATGTGGACAGGAGAGGTTTCAGTCAATAAATGGGAAAAAAAGTACTTATTTGAAAAAGTAACTCTGATGTTTTGTTGTAAATTTAGAAGTAATGCTTTAGTTACTTGAAAAAAAAAAAGTAATCTGAATACATAACTCACATTACTTGTAATGCGTTACCCCCATAGCAATACATGATCGTTTGTGCCATTTATTACACTGCATTTTGGTTATGTATTTATTTATTTAATTTTTTTTACAAAGTTCAGAAAGGAGCGTACACACACTAGTAGAAAATTTCATTATTTGTAGTAGAAAAAACATTATGAAGGCCAAAAAGAAATTTTCTATTATGTGTGCAAGCTCTTTTCCTTGTTGAACTTTGATGTTTTTGAGATTACGCACCAAAGTAATTTTTTTATCTATTAATTCAGTATTTGGCAAGGACATTTTATGACTTTTTGGCTGTTTTTGGTTATTTTGAAAGCAAATTTTAAACAACTAATTAATTATCATTCACATCCTTATTGATAACACATAATGCGATCAGTTGCAGAATGTAGAACATGATACTTGAAAAAATTTAAAGTAAAGAAAAACACCATTTTCTGCTTAAAAAGTGTTTCTTTACTAGCTTTTTAAATTCATTTATAAATAAATGTTCATCAAATATTTCAAATATTGTGTTTACATAACCCAAAATTCTAAATAATGCAGTCACATAACTGTTGTTTTATTTGGATTAACAGAACCCAAAATATTAGCTTAAAGGGTTAGTACACCCAAAAATTAAATTCTGTCATTAATTACTCACCCTCATTTCATTCCAAACCCACAAGATGTTGACTACTTTAACAATGTCTTTACTACTTTTCTGGATCTTGAATGTGGTAATTACATTGCTTTCTATGGGGGATAAAAAACCCTCTTGGATTTCATTGAAAATATCTTAATTTGTGTTCCAAAAATGAAAGAAAGTCTTATGGAACGACATGAGGGTGAGTAATTAATGACAGAAATTTCATTTTTTGGTGAACTATCCCTTTAATCTGGTCATAGCAATTATCTTAAAGGTTCCCTAGATTATGTTTTTAAAAGATGTAATATAAGTCTAAGGTGTCCCCTGAATGTGTCTGTGAAGTTTCAGCTCAAAATACCCCATAGATTTTTTTAATTAATTTTTTTAACTGCCTATTTTGGGGAATCATTATAAATGCGCCGATTTTATGCTGCTGCCCCTTTAAATCCCGTGCTATCCACCCACAGAGCTTGCGCTTGCCTTGAACAGTGCATAAACAAAGTTTACACAGCTAATATAACCCTCAAAATGGATCTTTACAAAGTGTTCGTCATGCATGCGGCATGCATGCGTCGGATTATGTGAGTATTGTACAGTATACTGTTATATTGTTTACTTCTGATTTTGAATGAGTTTGATAGTGTTCCGTGGCTAACGGGTAATGCTACACTGTTGGAGAGATTTATAAAGAATGAAGTTGTGTTTATGCATTATACAGACTGCAAGTGTTTAAAAATGAAAATAGCGACGGCTCTCTTGTCTCCGTGAATACAGTAATAACCGATGGTAACTTTAACCACATTTAACAGTACATTAGCAACATGCTAACGAAACATTTAGAAAGACAGTTTACAAATATCACTAAAAATATCATGTTATCATGTCAGTTATTATTGCTCCATCTGCCATTTTTCGCTATTGTTCTTGCTTGCTTACCTAGTCTGATGATTTCTGCCCTTGTCTAATGCCTTTTATAATGTTGGGAACATGGGCTGGCATATGCAAATATTGGGGGCGTACACCCCGACTGTTACGTAACAGTCGGTGTTATGTTGAGATTCGCCTGTTCTTCTGAGGTCTTTTAAACAAATGAGATTTATATAAGAAGGAGGAAACAATGGAGTTTGAGACTCACTGTATGTCTTTTCCATGTACTGAACTCTTGTTATTTAACTATGCCAATATAAATTCAATTTTTCATTCGAGGGCACCTTTAAAAGACAATAAATGAGAATAACACAAAAACCTGAACTAAATTGAGCTGAATAATCTGTTTAGTGGTCAATCAATGTGTGTTTTTCAAGGGTAGAGTCTTAAATGATCACAACAGGTGCCCTCAGTCCTGAATATGAGGTTGTATTCTTGGTTTGTGTAGTTGTAGTTCTCCATTAGTACAGAGAGGGAGAGTGAAGCAGGGAAAAACTGTGTGTTGGTGGTGTGGGCAGAAGCTGAGAGATCCATAAAGGAATCCCTGCCTACATCACACGCACAGACCCACGCATGAATTGCGCAGTGCCCACTACTGTACTCATCTCATCTGATCCTCCTCCAGTCCTTGGGTGATATTTGTACTGAGTGATGTAGTCATGATGCTTCATTCTGGGAATACAACTATAGGCTAAAGCAAATGTTTCTCAAAACAGAAAAAATCATTATCTAACCTCCAAATTAGAGATATATTTCTAATTTTTACACAGAAATCCATGATTAAATAGCTTGTTTATAAAATAATCCACAACAATTTTCTAACTGACATTTTAACATTGTCTTGTTTCAATTTAAATTTATTTGTATTAAGTTTTTCACGATATGTATGGTTGCAAAGATCCAAAAAATCATACTTTCGCATGATAATGAATCTTTTAAGCGAACAAAACGTTCAAATTCATTTCCATGACTCTTTTTTTGTTTACTGAAGTAAAAGGTGTGTTCGACTTGAAGTGGCACTGCACAGACCGATTGGTGTATAACATCAAAGTACCGTGAGAGCAGAGGTTTCTATTTGTTTTCGAATCGCTCTCGCGGTTTTTGATATCAGATGCCGATCGGTCTGAGCAGCGCCGCCGTAATTACGAGATTTTAAATTGTAAAAATGTTCACGTCCTCGCAGATCTCGTAATTACAACTTGTAAGATGGGAATTTTCTGAGAACTCCTACTTGTACCACGTGACCGCTGTACCACCTGACCACTGTCATTTAGCCCTTGATAGTGTTGCCATTGAAACACATAATTCCCAGGCATGAACGCATCATATCTTGTTCGTTAGCGAGGATTAATTAACCCTTTGCCGGAGTTTGATTGACAAGCGATCTAACCAATCATAATGCCGAATCCGCCATTTTGTTTGACAAAGCAGTCAGGATTTAGAAGATTAAACAGCTACAGCGATCTGTAATGACACATTAAAGGGTTAGTTCACCCAAAAATGAACGTTTTGTCATTTATTACTTACCCTCATGCCGTTCCACACCCGTAAGACCTTCGTTAATCTTCGGAACACAAATTAAGATATTTTAGTTGAAATCCAATGGCTCTGTGAGGCCTCAATAGGGAGTAATGACACTTCCTCTCTCAAGAGCCATAAAGGTACTAAAAACATATTTAAATCGGTTCATGTGAGTACAGTGGTTCAATATTAATATTATAAAGCGACAAGAATATTTTTGGTGCGCCAAAAAAAACAAAATATGGACTTATTTAGAGATGGCCGATTTCAAAACACTGCTTCAGTAAGATTCGGAGCACAAATCAGTGTATCGAATCATGATTCAGATCGCGTGTCAAACTGCCAACGGCTGAAATCACGTGACTTTGGCGCTCCGAACAGCAGATTCGATACACTGATTCATTTGTGCTCCGATGCTTCCTGAAGCAGTGTTTTGAAATCGGCCATCACTAAATAAGTCGTTATTTTGTTTTTTTTGGCACACCAAAAATATTCTCGTCGCTTTATAATATTAATATTGAACCACTGTACTCACATGAACCGATTTAAATATGTTTTTAGTACCTTTATGGATCTTGAGAGAGGAAGTGTCATTGCTCCCTATGGAGGCCTCACAGAGCCATCGGATTTCAACTAAAATATCTTACTTGTGTTCCGAAGATTAACGTTTTTACGGGTGTGGAACATCATGAGGGTAAGTAATAAATGACAGAATTTTCATTTTTGGGTGAACTAACCCTTTAAATAGTCACAAAACTGTTTTTATTGTTCTAATTTCTTTAAAAATGACACAATTTGCTGACCGTTCGTCAGGTGAGTCGTTCACAACAAGAGGCAGGAAAATTTGGAATAAAAATTACACAATTTAAATAACGTAAAAACGTCATTTATGATTTCATATTATATGTATACACTATAAAATATATTTTATTTATATTTACATTATTTAATAATATATTTTGGCTATTATTGATTATATTTTCTATATCCTGATATAGCTTTAAAGTCGTGCCCACCTGTTTACAAAAAGAAAGAAAATTATACATTATACGTTTAAAACGTTTTCATTCACTCCTTCAAGTGGACTATGTAATGTAGGGAATGTAAAGGAGGCGATTTTGAGCACAGCTTAGTTTCAGTATCCCAAGGAAGAACAGACTGTTCCTGACACCTCAGCGCAACGACGCGCCAAACATAAACGCTGCAATTATGATAACAGTCTACAATGTATAATGCAAGCATGTGGTAATTAATGTTCTCACATCTGCAGCTCTTTCACTGTCTTTTCACAGTCACATGAACGCTTCTGTTATAACCAAGAAAGCTCTTCCGTCGCGTCGCGTCGCGCCGCGCCGCTTGCTCGCAGCGAAGGAGGTGAAGAGGAGAGGCGGAGTCCGTCCGAATATCAAGCGCAGTTCCAGTGACGAGGATAAACGCGTACGGTGGATTCCCGCCACTCCGGCGGCTGCGCGTGGGCATCAGTGAGAGAGTTCCATATAAAAGCTCCAGCATCCTCTTCAGCCTCTGACACTCTCTGTTTGAATGATACAGTGTCTCCTCTTCCTCCTCCTCCTCCTCCTCCTGTGTTTTCTCGGAAACATTTTCCCGCAGTAGAAATTCAAATTCTCGTCTATGGTTCTGACTCAAGCTTCCAAAATGTCCCGGACCGATGAGGTGCACCGTATAACGGAGAATGTCTACAAGGTGAGTTTCACTGTGATTATTGTATTGAAAGACTTAGGATATAGTTTGTATTTATTCTGCATTGATTGTATTTTATATAGCTATTCTCTTTCAGATTTATTCATATTGCAAACTTAATATAAAATGTAGGCTAAATGTAAAGGTGTTCTCGTTTAAAGTTGCTTGCTGATGAATAACTTGCTTAAAGGGACAGTTCACCCAAAAATTAACATAGTCATCATTTACTCACCCTCATGTTGTTACAAACCTGTCACTTTCTTTTCTGGGACCCAAATAGAGATTGTGAGGGACTGACAGCCTCAGTCACTAATCACTTATTGCATCTTTTACAATGAAATTGAATGCGAGACTAGATTATGACAGAAATCATATTTTACAGTGAACTGTCCCTTTAAATAATAGAGACTAGAGGCTCATGTAATTAAAGGCAGAAATAGCTGGTTTCAGTGTAGAACCAGTTTAGCCAAATACTTGAACCTGTCATCTCATTTGTAACACACTGGGAGACATGTGAGTTTCGGGTGCCTACAGTCTGATTTCATCACTTGCATGTGAAGAAGAGCATAAAGACGTTTTAAGAGTTTGCTTTTGTGCATTTCCTCTAGTTTTGTGGTTCTTTCATGTTTGGAATTTGTGAAAAGCGTAATATGTAAATGTGTGCCCTGTTTGGATTTGTTTTGCTCTAAATGTTTTCTCGGTTTGTAATGTGGTATGAAACTGATTGTGTAAAACAGATGGAACATATCTGAGTCCCAACAGGAAAGAGTGACTAACACACTTCCATGGATCCCCACGGCATGCGCATACAAATGTACATTTACTTCTTTTCTCTGCCAGCTTTTCCCTCGTGGAGCTCACGTCTGTTGTAGTGTACCTCTTTGAAACCACCTGACTCACCAAACTAAACCTTGGTGGCTGCTGAGGCTGACCCAGTGAAGCGTGTTAGTCCAATCCTGCAGACATCTGTTAAGGGACTTTAATGTTTAGGCTGTTAATTCCAACCCATGGAGCTAATATCCTTGGCTAGAGAAAGAAAGGACACTATTATTACTTGGGCAGCAACAGCGTTTTTCTGAGCTTTTAACTTCTCTTTGGGTTCAGAGAGTATTTTTGCCTGAAACCATGTTAGCAAATGCATCTTTTTTAATGCCAATATTTTAATGTGATATGTGAAAATGAGACATCACGGCATATGCAGTACATTTCGACCATGCATATCGGTTGACAAACAGCATTCACATTAAAAAGGGAGAATAATACTATATTATCAGCACTATATATACTATAATACTATATACTATTATGTTGGATAATAATACAAGATGAGTAAAGCTTGTAAACAAACATCAATAGCAATAGGTTTAGATTAACTATGTGTGTCACACTGCTTTATATGTTGTATAATTTTCAAATTAGATAAAATCATGTATACAAAATGCATTTTTAGTGCTTTCTTGGATGTCAGTATGACTTTTTTGGCGATTCTTGTTACCTCTGGTAGGATATGTATGGTAGTTTTCATTGCAAGGGTGTGATTAGTCACATGTGCATGAGTGTTTATGAGGAAATGATAACCTGCATTTGACAAGAAAGCATACAGTATGTGAACAAACAGGAAAGCTGCTCTAACTTGGAAAGGCTCATGTGAAGTTGAAGTCAAAATGAGGTCATGATAATATCTCGGGTCCTAAGGAAGGAGGAAGTTATTTCTCTTGTACTGTAAGTCTTACTTATGGAGATACATTTTTCTTGAGCTTGGAAAAGTTGTGTAACCGGCCAAAAGAAAAGCTTTAGTTTAATAACTGGACGTTTCTTGACCACATAATCCTCCTTCAGGATTATTTTGCATGCATTAGTATTATCTTCTTGTCGAAGGCAGAAGTTTCAGAGTATTTACAGTGAAACCATCTCCAATGTTTTTATTATGACCTTTGATGAAAATTTTGACATTTTTCTGCTGGATTGTACTTGATTGATTGTTTCAGGATTAACTAAAGACATCAAGCTTACATTACCAATGTTCTCTCGTAGATAGGATGATTTTAAGCAGGATGAAATCATAATTTATAGAATTGACTATTTCAAAAAACCAAAGTATGACACACTGTTGCTATCATTAATTCTATATCCTGTGGCGTATGTTGTATTAAGTGTATGAGTGGTGAGAAGTGGGAACTCAAGTCACGACCAATGTTACCTTTAGATTTGAGCATTGAGGTTGTTTTGTCCTTTCAGACTTTAAATGGGAGAATATTCAGTTCTCATTGGGTCTTCTTTAGGCTCTGTGATTTGTATAATTATGGGTATTGTGAGGCCTCAGTGGGGTTCTCTATTATAAGAAATAAAGATACAGCGGATGCAGTGGAGCAGGAAACTGCACTCACAGATAGAAGAACAAAGTAGTGGGCCATTTGACATCATCAGGCATCATCTTTCACATCAGTGATTCTCAACTGGCGGGTCGTGATCCAGAATTGGGTTGCTGGACTGTTTTATGGCAGACAGCATGGGAAAACCTTGTTAAATGCAAATCATAAGATGCAATGTAACATGTTGTCTTATTTATATTTTGTTGTTGACATCAAATGTTGAGAGTCCATTAAAACTCTATAGTATTTTCTAGTAAACAAAAGAGTTAATTTTTAGTTTCAGCCAAATAGTTTTGAAGGACTGAAACCATTGACCGAAACTATGATGTTTAATTAGTGCTTTCCCGATGACGCGCTTTGACAGTGTGTACTGTGCACACAAAGTGGATAAGGTAAACGTAAGGTACAACAGGTATCATATTAATTTGTGGATGCTCTTTACTGTGACTGAAAATGATAGAGTGGCAATATGTAAGATATTGAGAGTCTGCTCTTTGCTGAAGAACTTTATCACATGAGAACATGACACCCTGTTCAGTTCAGTTGCCCAATTAACCAAATTTAATTACCCAAACGGTTTTCCATTTCAATTTTTGGTAAGCAATTTGGTAAAAAAAAAAATCATTTTGGTGCATCACTAGTATTTTGATACAAGTTAATCTGCCGCCTGGTAGAAGTTGTCAAATTAGACAGATGGATGGGTTACTTCCTTTATCCTCGATTCCTCTAACCATCTTCTGAAATTCTAGTCCAAGTGAACCTGCATTTTAATGGTTAACTTGAGCTAGAATACTAGAATAGACATAGTATGTGCTGACTGCAATGTATTTTGATTGCATTGAAATATTGGACATTTTCAATTGTCCTGTTCAGCTTATGTCATGTTTATAATTTAGCTTGATGTTGTTGGGCCTATTAAATTTTGTACGATAAACAATTTTGCTAATGTGTTAGGTTGCTACTTGATGTCCGAAGCAAATCTAGTTGAGAAACACATGTGACTGCATGGCTGCTTTGTCTTTTTAATGCCTTTTTTAACTTGTTATATTTTTCTACACTGATTTTGGGGGAGGAATCTGTGAAATTGATTATGAATGTGCTAAAATGTTTTGAATGGAGATGTACTACACTATTATGTGTAAAAAATATGATCAAACTGTTTAATAAACACAGAAGGTACAAAGCTTGTGAAGAACTTCAGTCCTGCCAATTTTGTGGAAATCTGCAAATCTTTCAATGGAGTTCTGCAGGCACAGATTCCATGTAACATGTCTCATGTAAAACTGGACCTGATGGCAATTCTTTGTCCAACTTCATGTGTATTTTGGGAGCATGTTGATATGTATGTTTGTGTGTACGCCGGGCAGCTGCTTAGTAATCTCACAGGACCCTGGGAGCTCGAAACAACCCGTCTGCACTTTCGAGTGACTCAGCCTGCATCTGCCAGTGTGTGTGGGCAGTGTCTCACGGGCCAATGGATTATGTGTGTCAGTACGTGCATGTGCCTCTGTCTGTGTGTGTGTGTGTGTGTGTGTGTGTGTGTGGGTAGTGTCTCGCAGACCGAACGGTCTGATCGTGTGAATGTGCCTCTGCCAAAGCGTAGGGGTTGTGTGTGAGTTCAACTTTGTGTGTGCCCACGGTGAGTAGGACAGTCAGACCTCAAAGACATTGTCATCTGTTGGAGGCTGGTTCTTTCGTACCACGCTGCAATGCCCACACCCTGACCACATGTCCACGCCTGAACTGCCCTCGTGCTGGGTAGATGTAGGTATCAGGCTGTATTGTATGTTTTTAAGAGGAATGCTGTCTTATGGGAAGTCAAAGAGTTATTCTGTTAGAATTTAATTTACTAATATTTTAGTCATAATTTAAACCACATGTGTCAAACTCCGGTCCTGGAAGGTCACTGTCCAGCAGAGTGTAGCTCCAACCAGCTCCAAAACACCTGACTGGAAGTTTTGAGTCATCCTAAAGACCTTAATTAGCTGGTTTAGGTGTGTTTAATTAGGGTTGGAGCTAAACTCTGCAGGACAGTGGCCCTTCAGGACCTGAGTTGTTTGACACCCGTGATTTAAACTCACTGTCCCTTTGGGGTTATGCAATTAATGAGAGTGGTGCTGAATAGGCGAGAGACTAGTACAGCTAGTAAAACCGTCAAAGATTACCTTTAAATCACATTTACACAACAAAACAGTGCTTATATCCACCCAAACAGTCCCTATGTTTGATGAATCTGTACCTCATTCCAAAATCAACATTATCTGTGTTTGTATGTTTGTTTGTTTTGGGTTCAGGTTTGGGTTCTCAATGAAATGAAGTGGATTGTCAGGGCGGAGGGGGGATTTCTTTATACTGCTTGCTATGAGTTTTGGGTTTTCTTTCTCTTTTGATTACCCATTTCGTATGCATAGCAATTAGAAAAGCACAGTATGTGTCGCCTTGGCATTATATACCAAGTCCTAGTTTCTACTTTTCCTCTTATCTTACTCCAAGTCATCTGGTAAGCTTTAAAAGAATATAGATGTCATTAAAAATCTGTCCTAAATATTATTTTTTTGTTTGTTTTTGTGCTGTAAGCTGTCAGATCGAAGACAGATGGTAGCTTAACAGCATGTTGGACGAAAGCTGTTGGACTGTGTTTTTGCGTTTGTGTTTTTTGACTGTCTTTGATACCTCTGAAGGGAATGGGATTCTTTGTTGAGACAAGTAGATCACAAAAGCTTCCGTAAAGGGCAAAGCTTATGACTTTATGCAGAAACCTGGTACTTACAGATGGCTGCATTATGAGTGTGCTGCCTTCCTTCATTATGCCATGTTTTATTGATTAATTTATGTCCTGCTTTCTGGACTCTTGGCTGAAGCGGAACAGCACAGTGACCTGTGTTGTTGCTTTTCTACATTGAAAATATGTTTTCACAGTGTATTAGATGTGAATGTGTTGGTTTTCTGGTAAATAGACAGACATTTGTTAATCAGGAGTTGTCATTTCAACAAATATTAGTTCTAAAAATATGTGTTCATTTAAATTCAACAGTTTTTTTGTTCTTATTTCATATCAATACATCGATTGTATAATATATAATAATATAATTATAAAATAAGTCATGAGTCATGCTGTGCTCTTTGTTTGATTGACTCGCGCATTTGCAGCGGACTTACATGCGGACCTGTCATTTAGCAATTACTGCCATCTAGTTTATGTAAAAATTAAACGCTTTAGTCTAATTCCAGTGTATAGGCTTAGTCAGTGCTCTAATGTAACATGGGATTGTATTTTTGTCGGTGTGGTGTTATGGTTAAAGCTAGGGGTTAGTAGTAACCAGATTAAATAGTTTTATGTGTGCATCCAGATGGAGAGAGAGACTGCACTGTTGCCTCTGTGTAATTTGTAGGTGAGAGTCTGGCCAGCTGTTTGAACGAAGCCTGGCCAGTAATGATGAAAGAGTGAATGAGAAAAAGAAGAGGAAAGATTTTATTTTGCCAGCAGCACACCATCAGATTATCCTCATAGGCACAAAATGTTTTTGTACTTTCATATAAAAATCGCACAGATACACAGAGACATCTGTGTGCTCTAATGAATTCTTTTATAATCATCTAGACTTTAATAGTCTAAATGATTATAAAGGAATTCATTAAACAACAAGCAGCTTGATGATGAGAACCACTTCAGAATGATTTATCGATGGAAAATATCTAATTTGCTTAGATCTGCAAAGAAACTATATTAGAATAACTAGATTTTTACATTTTCTGAAGAAAATTATTGGTTGTCTATGCAAACTGGTTTCTTACTTAGAGTCCTCTCCCATGTCTATTATATTTTGGTCCTTAGACACATCACTTTAATCACAGGGCTGTGATATCTGTGTCTCAAACCCAAAGTTGATCTGCTTATGTGTGCAATATTTTGGCTCTGCCCCCCCCCCCCCTCATTCCACTCCATGGGTTAATGTGGTCCTTTGGCTGCCATGATGGAGGTTATTATGATTGAAGAGGAGTCTGTTTCTGTCATGCCTGTTATGAATAGACAGCAGGGCAAAAATACTACTGTCATGCCTGCCAGGCAGAGTGGTTTGAGTGGGTACCAGAGTAAGGATGGAGGATGGAATTGGCAAGGAATGAGAGAAACCTATTACAATATCCTTAATGCACAAATGTGTAAGGTTACAGTGAAGATGTTCTATATTTGTCTTGATCATTCTGAAAATTGCAAATTTACCCTGCAAGTGATATGGTAGCAGTCTAACAGTGTGAATGCAAATTGTCAAAAAATGTCTGGGAAAATTCATCAATTTCACACAAATCAAAAGAAAAATATATATATTTTGTATACTATTGCTTCCAATTCTAGGTAACCTACTGTAATACTAAAAAAAATTCTGAAGAGTATAAAATATTATAGAGTAATTATTGTTTAATCTTATTGATACATATACATATCTCACATAATTGACCTAAAATGGGCTTTCTGTTATTCATGCAAAATATAATTTGGTGTCTTTAACAGTCAGAGAGGGCAAGAGGAGGAGATACAATAGAATGAGAGACATTCTTCGAAGGTGAAAGGATGGGAAACAATTTGATGCATATGTGTGTTTGAGACAGGAGGAGATAATGGTGGAATCTTTGCAGTGACATTTCATCCCAGATCTCATGGGAGGGTACCGTACACCAGCAGGAAGACGAAACCGTGTATGTGTGCATAAACCCCCCCACACACAGCCCCATTATATACATTCATTATACACAGGCACATGTACCAGCACATGCATCTCAGCCATTTTCATCATTGTCTCCTAGCATTGAAATTGAAATTGCGACTCACTCATTTCTCATCGGCATTTCTGTGAATGGATTAAGGTGTTGGAATGGAGGGGGACACAGTGTTCCATCAGTCAAAGGTAATGAGCTCTAGCTGCAGAAACTCCCCCTCCTGCTGCGATCAGATGGTATGATCCAAACGTGCGGGGAATAGGAATGCACTGTAGCAGAGAGTAATGCGGGGGAATTCCGACACAACCATATATGGGCACGGAAGTCATTCTCTCTCCATCTCACCTCTCCAAGCTCACTCTGAAGTGGGATGCACACGCAGTGCTGATGTTCACGGTGAACTCGCACAGGCACACATACACCCACACACGTACACAGACAGGGGCTCATCTGAAATGGAAATTGGTAAGATGAGCGCCAGGGCGGCTTGTAGGAGTGAGACAGCTGTAACTAAATGGCATGCAGCATCCGCAGTGGACACAGAAAGATCTTTGTCCATGTGGGAAGCTGGAGGCAGTCTCTGCAGAGTACCCACATCCCATATCAGGGCCTAATACTCTTGCTGTTATTGTTGTAGTGTAATAAAATGGTAAAACTGATCTGAAATCAGTGTTGTCTTGAAGCTAGGAAAGTGTGTGCAGCCACAGAGAGTCTGATATTTACTTATAGTTTTTACTTGATTTCACGAGTTCGCCTGCCCATTCAGACTGAATGGTTAATGGTAAAACAAACTTGGCTTGCTGTCCTCGAAGGAGGCTCGAACCCGAGGCTCGGCTCGAGCTCCGAGTTAAACCCCCCTATAACAGTACTGCATAGAGGGAGAACAAGAGAAATAGAGGAGGAGATGGGGAGGAGGAGGGATGCTGGAAGAATTGTCGCTGGGATGACGCAGTGACTGCTGCTTATATACGCTTGTAATGATGATTGACAGGGCTGAATGTTTAGGCTCCTCCCGAACCTACGTTTTGAACTACATTAAACATATGTTCAATACCAATCCTTTAAAGTCACTATGAAACTGAAGTAACAGATCTTTTCTGCAGTATTGTAACATACATTCGAATGAAATAGATTATCTAAAAAGAAAAAACTTTGACTTGGTTCTATGCATCTGTTGTTGATTGGATGGAAGATCGGCTGAATGTCAGCTTGCAGTTGATTGTTAGAAATGGGCAAAATTTAAGTGGACCAAAAGATTGGAGAAGTCTGGCATACATCACCACAGAGAAGTCTGTTGTTTCACCGGAAGATTGAGTTGTGACATTTTGATTGAGAATTATGAGGTCAAAAAAAGAAACATTTTATTTACAGTGAAGTCATTAACATGCATTTTGAAATTACATATGGTGAATTATCATTTAATTCTGACATTAATTATCTTGTTGCAGAACGATATATGTATACTGTACATACACACAAACACACACACACACACACACACATATATGCATAGCATAGCATAGATATTCTTACAATATTTAAATTACAGTGTTTCAGGGTGCAAGTGGTCTTTCTGAACAATTAAGTGAAAGCACCTAGTTGGAAAAATGCACACTTAAAGCCTGGGTCACCTTGAGCTTGTAGTTATTTAGCGAGTGAAACTATCCTGCCCATATTTAGTTTATTGTTCTCTATATACTTGCAGAATAATGGCATAAAGTTGCAAATTTGTGTCTTTGTAATTATAGTGGCCCCAATAATTTTAAGCCACACTTAAAAATGTATGGTCATGCAGTGACATTTATGCACTGTGATGTACGTGTCCAAATACTTTTTGAGGCCAACTGCGTATCATTCTAATTAGTGTAATAATTTTAGTATTTATTTTTAGTTTATTTCCAGCATTGATTAATATAATTAATGGACAGTGTAATGCAATGCTTTGAACAGAAGGTTAGCCATTTAAAATCAACCCTGACATTTGGGTTCAAAAACCTACTCAGACACACTGATTAATATACATCATCATTATCCATTTCGCTACTCAATTGTCCTGAGGCCATAGGACTCAAGAGCGTTACATAACGCTGAACAGCAGGAAGCTTTTGCCAGACTGCAACTCACATCAGTGGCCACACGGCTGCTTTAAACATGTTTTACTGTGTATGTTGAAGACATAAAGATGAAAATGGGCACTTGTGCAGTGCACCCACCTGACACTGTAGCATAGATTGTTAAAGGACTGACACACACGCACACACACCCACACATAGAGACACAAGAGTTGATTACATTCATCAATCTGCTCTAAGCTGTCTGAGACTGCAGCTGCATTAGCTTCACATCACAGATTTGTGTTGTAGCAGGTTTATATACCACATAAGATGTTGATATATAAGGGTGTGTTTGTGGTAAATGAGGCATGTTTACAACCTTGCTAGTTCAACAAATACTAACCATTCTAAATGTATTACCATGAAATAGCCAGTCTGTGTGCATGTGCGCAGAGAAAATTTGAGCAGGGACTCATTCATATTCTCAAAGGCACCTTATGCTTTAGTTGGTTTATCAAGGCATTCTCAGAGTAAAGTTAAAAGTTGCAACAGAATTGATGCACTGAACATTTTTTTTTGGCACAAATACTGTACATTTCTGCTGATGTGGTTGGATATCTGTTAATGGACTGTGGAAATAGTGCTTCATTTGATCCTCTGCACTATTTTACAAAAAAGGGAAAATTATGCATTTTCTCCAGTGAGCGTCTGTGTTATCTAATAAAACCATTCATGTCTAGTTCTGTACTTTATACTGTAATATATGTCTATCTAATGAAATGATTCATATCTAGTTATGTACTTTATACTGTAATATATGCACACCTTAATTTCAGGAGGGAGCATACAATTCCCCTCAGCAGTTTTTGAACTGGCAGTCCAGCTGATAGAATATGCATCAATATAAAATCTCGCTCATTAGTTAAGACTATTAATTACATCCTAATGAACATGTCTGTAATGAAGTGCTGAAAAATTACATGGTAATCTGTGTTTAGTGTCTGGCAGAGCCGCACCGAGAAGAAAATGACATCTAATCGGGGGTTTGGTTGCTCTCGTTCATGCTTGTTAAACATAGATTGATTGCTGTGGGACTAATCAAGGAAAAAGAGTTTTCCCAGCGGAGTGTTTTTAATGCTTTTAATGATTAGATGTTGGGTGGACATCAGCTTGGCACTGGTTCATGTATAATAATGAATTCTCTAGGATGGAGCTCTGTGGAAAATATTGAGGAGAGGAAAAGCAGTTTGGTTAAATTTATTGGCTTGGTCCACATAGAATGGACGAGATTTTAAGGTTTGCGATGCAATGCATTCTTGACATTTACACTCTTTTTATTGCTTTATGTGTAACCATAGCACTTAAATTGGACATATATTATACTGATATCATTAATGGATTTTAAAATGTGCAGAAATTATAGACTTCACCATTATGTTTTAACAAAACACCCTGGTCCTTGCATGAATACCAGTCACACATTTCACCTCATGCATATGATCATCTCATAGGAATGTGGTGCAGTGAGATCCATCACACTATGATTGTGTAATTCCTTCCTTGATGAAAACATGCCAGCTGTGCTTGCTTTGCATCCAACCATGAATTTCTCCTGTGCCTTTATTTGGTCTCATCTCTTTTGTTGGTGTTTGTTTGTAGGTCTGTGTTTCCTTTTTCCTTTATAAAGACTTTATAATGAAGATTACTACCCCTGGACAGACTCCGCTGTATGACTGTATGCAGCAGATGATGAATTACATAAGAAATAATTGTGAGTTGAGATGTTAGATAAGACGTGACAGTGAGAGAAAGATAAGGAGGTTTATGAATGATTCACTTGCGGTTGATTTAGTTGCCTTGTCTGTTTCTTGCTCTCTTTTTAACTTTGTTGTTTAGCTGTTTGTGCAAGTTTGGCATATTTGCAAAGTTTGAACTTAAACATTTATTTGAAAGAATATTTACACAAAATTTCATTGAAAAATGGCAAAGGTGAAATTCTGTTAATTGGCCTAGTGGGCATAGAGATTTGCCAATGCCTGTTATCTAAAGAGCTAAAGTAGCCTGTTTAGATACAATGTCCTTTTACTAGTTTGCAAAAAATGTTATTAATTGCATGTTCTCAGAGTTTTGTCCATTTATAAAGGCTTCTGAATCACAATTTTCTCTGCAGCAACACACTTACAGGAAAAAAAAAACATTCTGTCTTTGTCCTCATTTTCACTGGAAACCTGCTTTCATTGTAACTGGATCACAGGGTGGGGGGATTTGGGATATTCCCAAGAAATCATATTACTGTCGACCTTAATTGAGCACATAAACAACTTCACTCCAATTCTGTAAAACCTAGAGTGGAGACTTTCATTCATATAGCTTCATTCTCTCTCTGTAGCTGCCACAGTATTTGTGTTGTACTTTATTTCTGTTTTTTTGTACATCCTCTGTTCTTCTTGGCTAGATCCTGTCTCCTGGTATACTATTTTTGAACCCCTTTTCTGTCTCTTTATATGCCGCCCTATTATTTTTGAAGCTGTGATAAAGCCTGTAAAAACAGGAACAACGTGACATTGGGGAAAACGTGCTCAGAACAAATTCATCAAGTTGAGATTTCACTTTGAATGGAGCTTTTTTAAAAAAAGGATGAAGTCTCCTCAGTATGAGGAGTTTCAACAGAAAATGAATAGATTTTAAAGGGCAACTCTTAATGTTGGATTAGGTGAGTCAGGCTGTGGGTAGATCTCCACATATTCCCACAATCCTGTGCTCACTAGCAACAAAGGAACGGCAAATCCCAGCTGGCATAATGCCCTCCAAGTCCCACTAATGAGAGTGTTCTGTAAGGTGGGGGCGTGAGAGCTCTGACTCTTTCTCTCTCTACATCCATCTTTCTTGGTATCTGTACATGCATTGCATCTTCATATCCACATGTATCACCAATAGACAGACAGTTTATTCTAATATGGAGTTAAGAATTAAAAGTTAACCTGTTCAATTATCAGCATACTTAAAGGTGCCCTAGATTGTTTTTTTACAAGATGTAAAATAAGTCCTAGGTGTCCCCTGAATGTGTCTGTGAAGTTTCAGCTCAAAATACCCCATAGATTTTTTTTAATGAATTTTTTTAACTGCCTATTTTGGGGCATCATTAACTATGCACTGATTTTTTCAGCACGGCCCCTTTAAGAGATGCGCTCCCTCTGCCCCACGAGCTCTCGACTATAATACAGTGCATTTACAAAGTTCACACAGCTAATATAACCCTCAAATGGATCTTTACAAGATGTTCGTCATGCATGCTGTATGCATGCTTCGAATTATGTGAGTAAAGTATTTATTTAGATGGTTACGTTTGATTCTGTGTGAGTTTGAGGCTATGCTCTGTGGCTAAAGCTAACATTACACACTGTTGGAGAGATTTATAAAGAATGAAGTTGTGTTTATGCATTATACAGACTGCAAGTGTTTAAAAATGAAAATAGCAACGACTCTCGTCTCCGTGAATACAGTAAAAACGATGGTAACTTTAACCACATTTAACAGTATATTAGCAACATGCTAACGAAACATTTAGAAAGACAATTTACAAATATCACTTAAAATATCATGATATCATGGATCATGTCAGTTATTATTGCTCCATTTGCCATTTTTCGCTGTTGTTCTTGCTTGCTTACCTAGTCTGATGATTCAGCTGTGCACAGATCCAGACGTTAATACTGCCTTTCCTTGTCTAATGCGTCGAATGGGCTGGCATTATGCAAATATTGGGGTCATACATATTAATGATCCCGACTGTTACGTAACAGTCGGTGTTATGTTGAGATCCGAGTGTTTTCCGGAAGTCTTTTAAACAAATGAGATTTACATAAGAAGGAGGAAACAATGGGGTTTGAAACTCAATGTATGTCTTTTCCATGTACTGAACTCTTGTTATTCAACTGTGCCGAGGTAAATTCAAATTCTGATTCTAGGGCACCTTTAAATATGTGACCTCCCATTATGCCCAGTACACAATGTACGATTTTGGACTGTCCCAGAAGAAAGATGACCAATCGTGGCAATTTCTGTGGTCGTGGCTCCTAAACGGTGGTCCTACGTCATACAGTAGCTATGTTTCCATCACCCTGTTTTTATGCGCATTTTGAAGTATCAGAAACGAGTGATGGAAACGAAAATCCCTTAATTCACAGAAAAGTTTTTAAGCTCGCTTGAGTTAGGCCTAATGCGAATAATAGGAGACAGAAACGCATTTGCTGAATAAATTCTGTTGTTGCAAACATTGAACCCACGTGACTAATCGGCTGTTTCCGCTGATGGTGTTGAAACAGACATATTATATACATTCATGGTTGATTCTGTTATGATGCTTTAATTCTGGATGTACTAGAGCTCGTATATGTGTGTGTGCAATGCATTTTCCCTTTGGGGCTTGCCGTAGATAGGCAAGGGTCGTGCACACTTTTGTACTGGAGTGTCGCAGGTTTTTCAGGGTTGTCCTCCTCTCACATGTGTGTGACGCTTAATAAAGTTGAGAAGTGTTCAGATGACTCTTATTTATTGTTTTCTTATAGGTCCTGTCCATATAAACACAGGTATTTTCAAAACCACAGCTTTTTCTATGCGGTTTGGCCATTCGTCCACACGTTAACGCAGTTTCCGAGCCACTGAAACTAAACTTTTTTGAAAATTTGTTGTCGTGTAGACGGTGAAACCGGAGATTTTGGCTTGTGACGTCAGAACTGGAACCAGTATTAACCTTTTTCCTGGCTTCTGATTGGCCAACATGGCTTTATGTTTAGGGTTATATTGCCACCTGTTGGTTTGGCATGCTCTTGACAGCGCTTCATAGCGCATTTATGCATTTTCATGTTTATAAAAATACCCGTGTATGTGCGAACTAGGCCTTATTCATAAGTGTTTAGGTAAACCTTTCATGAATGCTTGGTCACAGTGTTTTATTTAGGCTACTGTTGGTTAGTAGGCTACCAATACCACCGTCATCCACTCTAACAACTTGATGGAAATGCATCTAATTCGCATTATTTATTTTTTTCCTTTTTTGCGAACTTTGAAAAGATTTGCTTCACGTTTGGATGGAAACCCAACGAGTGAGAGAGGTTCGAAGACAGCCGTTGTCACAGTCTTGCGACCAAAGACAGCCTGCAATTTTCTGACAGTGTCAGAAATTTAGTATGATCATCTCACAGTGTGTTTGCTGCTATGACTACGTCTACTGACTAGCCAATAAAAATGCGTCATGAAATGGCGTATTGATCAACGCGGCATGTCACTTAAACTTAAAAACTATTTACCCCAAGCTCCATTTGGAAAATTGGCATGGCAAGCCTCTTTTCCCTAGCTATGACCACATCCATATTCTCCAATTTTGCTTCCTTTTTTTTTCAGCACACATAAAAAAAACACAATTGCCAAAGTGCGATTAATTTTGTTCAATTTTTTTTACCACTAGCATGCTGATGATGTTTTATTCTTCTATACTAACTTGTATTGTAGTCTACGATTCAATAGGTGTAATCATCGTATAGTTTACATACATGTCCTATAGTGTGATTTGTAATGATCTTATAGGATTGTCGAAATCGCACACTCTGTAGCAGGCATAAAACTTCTTGTATTTTTCCCACTGATGTTCTTGGTAGTGGTGAGTATGCCTGTTAAACTGTTGCTGTTGTGCTGACTAAAGCTGTGCTATTTCTGTTGCAGTCCATCATGGAGCAGTTCAACCCTTGCTTGAGGAACTTTGTTGCCATGGGGAAGACTTACGAGAAGGCCCTCTCCAGTGAGTACATCAGCGGCTTGTTCATTATCACTCTTGCAGGCAATGAGCCAGCTATTCAGGCTCTTGTTTCATTGGTCTGCTTTAATTTTTGAGAAGAAATTGCCTGAAATTCATGCTTACGGGGAGCTCTGCTCCTTGACACTCCTTGGTTGCATACATATTCACGACTAAAATAAAAACTCAAATCAAATTCTTGTATAGAAATCTAGTAGAATGTTTTTTAAATGTTTGTTGAATGTTTGTTAAGAATTAATGTATTTGTTTGTGGGGCGGAAGGCTTCCTGTTCCTTCGTACTGATGATGTCATAGAATGTTACATGTCCAAATCCATCTGCACCCTGAAACCCCCTAAACATCCATCTGGTTCATGCATGTAGCATCTCCAGAGCTGTCACATACATGTAACCAATGACGCTCGATGATGTATTTCTGTTATATGTGCGGACCTCTGTGTGTGTCTTCAAGATGTTGACTGGACAAGGACGTAGGCGTTTCAGGGCAAAAAATATGCACTGGGAGGAAGGGAGAGTAAAATGGAACAGAGAACAGGCATAAATAGGCCAGAGAGAGCTCTGGGAGCAGACACAGTCCCGCAGAGGGAGCGAAAAGGGAACAGGGAAGATGTATATTCAGGACAAGAATGGTACGTCATTGCAAGGAGGGCGAAATATGGTGAAAACGACTATAGGTAGCACAGGTATTTGTGTTCAATGCAACACTTAAATGCCATTTTCTGCATTGCCTCTTTCTTTTACAATGCTTTATGCTGAGAATAATAATTTACTAACATTGTCTCATTTTTATCTTCTAACACTCTTGAAAAACAGCTTTTTATGACAAACCTTAACCAGGTGCGACGCAACAAGATGACAAGCAGTTTGTCTGTCCATACTGAACACGAAAATCAAACTTGTGACCTAATTAATCACAAAACAGCCAATTACAACAGTTTCTGCTGTTTGTGCACTCTCTTGCACTCGCAGCACAATTTAGCAATAAGAACACAAACCTTGTATTTTCATGCTTTTTCTGTTTGTTATTTAATATCCAATATAATATCAGACTCTAAACTTGCACAGTCTCTCCTCATCCATGTTTGATGTTTAATATGTAGTCAGGGAGATTTCGATGTGGGTGAGGCTACATGGCTTGATGCAGAAGAGAGAAGAGAGAAAAAAACAACTGGCAGACAAAATCTGGTGTCACTCATTGCGATCGTGGCTGGTTAGAAAAATTCAGAATAACATGAAAGAGATAGCCTAACTTTTAAATTACTTGTCCCTTTTATCACGTCGCTTCTGGTTAGAACACATTGTTAGGGAGATTAAAACAGATTGCTAAACCCAGAGGATTTGCATTAAAATCAGGTAAATAATGGTGCCACATTGTTTAATCTCAGGGTATAATGTGTACAGAGTTCCTGTGTTCAGTTTAGGCTCACGGGCAGGACAGAAGCTTCAGGACAAATCCCTGCAGAGTTTTAGCACTGTGCCAAGTACTGCAGAAAACCAATCATTTCACTCACCATTCCGGAGTCCATCTGATATTTTATGAGGCAGAAAATACAAGAAAAAGACCAATGCTCTGGAGGGTAGACCACGAGAGTGTGTGTATGTGTGCGAGAGTGTGAAGTCTGAGAGATAAGGTTAAAAATAGACCCAACTAGAGTGAGATTTGTGCTTCCATCTTTGTAGATCAGACTGGGCTGTAGCTACGGAAGTTCGCAGAATCCATCATGGGAATTTGCCGGAGTTGTAAATATGCCAGGTCTTGCAGGCAGCAGAGTGGAAACCCTCTAATGACTAGTGCAGATGGTGGCCACTGGGCATTTGCAAGTTTTTGGGTTGCTTGGCAAATGCAAGTAACCAATGATGAAACTAACAGACGGTTTGAAGATAATGAAATATCTTAGTACAGAAAAGAAACATTGGCTGCAAATGTTCAACAGTGGCTTGCAGACAAGGAGATTTTGGAGGTCCATTTGCACGCCCTAAAGCAGATGATTGTTTTGAGATGTCTTGTGCATAAGCAGCTGTTAAGCCTAAAGGATCTCCCTCCTTTGCCTGTTCCTTGGAAATGTTGGAGGACTCTTAGAAATAAAGGATTTAAAAAGGGTTAGGAGGTTAGAAAATTAATTAGAAAAAGAAAAATTAGTGACCAAAGACCTTAACATCTGTATTCGATGGAGACTTGTGTCTGCACTAAGCAGGAGAATATCACATATATACTTGCAATGTGATAACTGGGTATAGATTGGGCTTTTCTGTGGTTTTTAACTTTGGATTGTCTCTTGTGGCTGATCAGTGTTTCCTCAGAGATGGCTGGAGAGACTTTCTGTCCTATTTTTCAGACCTCTGTAATCCTCTTTCCTTCTGCTGCCTCTCTCAATTCTTTACCCCTCACCACTCAGCCTAACCGCTGGAGCACCAAAGCCCCCAGATTTCCCCCTCTAATCCCTCACAACCAGGACGCACCTTATCCTGAGCCTGGGATTTGCGCGGACACTAGCATATAAGTCTATACATTCATATGTGACTGGGCTGCCATTGGTGTAGTCTAGCCACCTCCACCCAAACACTCCTTCTGCAGTGAATTGGGATGGTCATACAGCATATTTAAGTTGATATGAGTGTCAACAAGTCTGTTTTAAACAGACCAACAAGTACGGTCTGTTTAAAATGTCAGAAAACAGAAAGAGATGTTACAACACAAATGCATGTGTCAACATGCTTGTGTACTGAATAATGAATTAGATGCCTTTTCATTTTATGGCTGATAACTGATAAATGGCTCATTAAAATTTATGAGCATCAATGACAAATCTCTCATTGTGTAAAATGTGTGGTCAATACTGCCGCTTCCTACACAGAGTATGCATGATTGCAAATTCGAAAGTAAAATTGTAAAGCGAGCACCCCCAACCCTGGTGTTTTCGGTAATAAAATTTCCTCACTGTGACATCCAGTACTGGAACAGATACATTGTACATCCCTAGAATTGCAGGATTTTGAGACAATGAACAAAATAAATGTGCATAGCGACATTTCTTTGTTCGCATACTTACATTATATGTCTCAGGCCATATTGTTAAATGTACCAGGGTGCTGCTTGTTCTTCCAATGAAAACTGAAAGCAAGTCTAGACAAAATATTTCCAGTGGACAAAAAAACCCCCTCAAAAACATGCATTGAAAATTAGGCATGACCTATGCTCCTGTATTGGATGCACTTCTACCCCTTACAACCTTTTAAATTTGCATCAAATTAAATATGCTGTGTCGATTTGTATGATTCTTACTTGATTTTAAAATGATGAAAGTCTATCGACTGAAGTCAAGGCAGAACTTGGCTTATTCTACTGCTACACACGCTAACCTTCGCTAACCACTTGCTCGGTACCTTCTGGTTCTAAATTTCACTGTGCTCCAAGACACTTTGTGCTTCTTGGCCCTTTCCCGACTCGCTAAACTGCCATGATCCTCTGGCTCCGATTGAGCCTGATTCAGAGCCAGCCCTTCTCTTCCATGGTGACGCAGAAGAGGCACAGCTGTCCCTGTGGTGGGACCTCACACAGAATGAGTGATTGCTTTCGGTAATGCGCTATCTGATGTGAATGTTCAGTTTTGGAGGGTATCAAACTTTTTTGTTTGTTTTTTATTTTAAAGTAATGGTACTTTTGCTATTCATTGCTCACCAATCACAAGCTCCACCCCCACCTCCCCAGTTCTCTGGCCAAGACATCATAGAACATATAGAGCTTAAAGCTTTCCCATCCACCACTCCTGTTTTCATAGATGCTGCACCTGTGGGTTGAGGGAAGCTTCGGGTTAGCAAGTTAGCACAACCCCGATTCTTATGTCCCCAATGCTTCCATGTTTCCAGGTGTGACATTTGCAGCAAAAGGCTACTTCGACGCACTGGTGCGGATGGGAGAGCTGGCCAGCGAGAGTCACGGCTCTAAGGATCTTGGTGAGTTATAGACTGTAGCTGCAGTGCCCCCTGTGGTTGGGAGGGGAATTGCAAAAGAGAATACCTTATGGTTTCAGTGTGAATGGCTTTGGATGTATGAGAACGTAGTACAGCATATCTAAGAGTGTATCTTTGGACATAACACACATGTACAAATGTACACACTCTGCAGATTCATTCATTTGCTCATTGGTGTTTGGTTTAGATTATGTTCATTCTATCCTGTTGTCTTATTTCTGTGTCTCTCTATGAATGATCATCCAACTGTAACAATTAAGATTTAGATTTAGGGAGTTATGATTAGATTATAAAACCATTCTTGATGCATCTCAACTTTTTATGAACAGTCTAAGTGTGCCCTTTCATGACCTTAAACTTTGCCATTCGGCTGTGCATGAGAACAAACCATCTTTTTTTCAATTGTGATTTATGTTAATGCATTAATGGTACCTTTAAACCATATCAAAAAGTTTGTGTAATTTTTTTCTCAGCATGCCACTTCAGATGGCATCTTTCCCATCTTTGCTAGGTAAAGTCATGTTCTTGAAATATTTCAGTTTAGTGTAAGTTATTGCACATCACATGATACCTTTTTATTATCTATAATATTTTGTCTTGCATATGTTTTCCCCATTTAATCAATTTAAAATGAATGTAAATTTTGAATTCACCATGAAGCTTTGTGCATTAAGAAGGCATCTGTGAATCATTTGGTTTTACTCCAGCCCTTATATGAATTATGATTGCGCAACATGTCCATGAAAAATTTAATATGCCAACCCTTTCTGAGATGACATTCAGAGAACATATCTGAAGTCACAGCGCAAGTATGTTTTTCTTTCCTCAGTAATGTTGCTGTCCATTCATTATTTACAAGTGACTGTGCCTTGTAGCTAGCAGTGACTAACTGTGCAGTAAACCCCATAGCAACCAATGGATGCACCAATATCAGTACATACAAATCAATCTTATGGCATTTACCTTTTCAGGAAGTGTTGTTCTATTCTATTGGTATCTTCCTGAAAAGAACATTTTAGACCTGTGAGTCTGAATATCATTTGATTTATATCAGGTTAGACTAAGATTTTCTTATCTCCAATGGGACATTTATTGACCAGAGTGTGGGTTTGAACCTCAGTGCTCAACTTCAAACAAACAAGCCTTGTTGTCCAATTGTGTGTCCAGTGCATCACTCTGGGTAGAGTTGGAGTCTGATTACATGGACTTCAGTGGAATGTGAGACTCTCAATAGGATTGGCTATTGAATCTACTGCATAATCTGTCATTCTTCAAGACGATGCTAAAAGCACATCAGAGTCACGGCAGCAAATATGAGTAGAAGTTTTATTTTAGAAGAGGACTGGAGGAGAGAGGCTTACAGAGGGGACATGAAAGCTGGTTATAATTCCATTATTTATCTCAGAAACATTTTTCTGAGCATTCACATTTTCATTTCAATGCTGGTGTCTCATTGAATACATTTTTCAATGGAGATCACTATCCCAGCTCTAATTTGATCAGTAAGAGGCTATTATTTGAATGAATTCAGCTTCATCTCATCCTGAGATTATTTACCTGATTTACAGCATTCTCAATATCTAAACAGTATAGCCAGGCGGAGCTGGAGACCTTATGAGATTATATTTTAGGCTGTAGGAGAGCTATTTCTAGAGTGCTGCTGTCTCAGCATTGTTAAAAAGCAGCAATATCTGTGAATGAAAAAGTTTAATGAGAAACGTTTTATGAGAATGTAAGTCTAGAGACTTTCATCACTGGAGACTTTCATCACTAGACAAATTACATCACGTCTGTGTTTGTTTTATACCTTCATGTCATGTGCAAGTGTGTACATCACCATTACCATGCAGCTTTTAATACGAATAGAGTAACATATCATAAACATAACATATCACAAACCTATATAAATGTTGGTACAACCCTAAATTTTAAAGTGTCTAATCAACAGTGCTTCACACCTGTTTGCAGTTTGTTGCATGTGTCTGTGTTCTTGTCTTACATTTCTTGACACTAATAAAAGGTGCCATGGAGTCTTTCCTTTTACATGTTATTCCAGAGCCTACCAGATGCATGTCATAACCACAAACATACCTGTTCCTTTGTCTGGTTGTTGTCTGAGTGAGTACTATGATTGATTTCCATGAGCGAGACAAAGAAGTGTGTGTTCCTCTTTGAGTGACAAGTTTTGTTAGGATCAAGTCTGTTCTGTAAGTATATGTTGAATGTCAGTGTTATTTAGGTGCCAGAGGCTTTAAAAGAGCCTGCGAGAGAACATCGGCATGAAGTGGAAACTTTTATCCAATTTGGCCACAGGCAGAATGAGTCTGTTATGAATTTTTACCCATTCAGACATATGTGTTGGTTAGGGTGCGTGCATTTAAGCACGTGGGAGCCATAGCATCAGCCATGTGGACCCAACCGATTGCTGCATGCCTAAATAAATCTCTTAAGTGAGGTCTTAGCCCTTTGTTAATAATTGATACAGACATATTTCTGTCTTTAGTATAATTGTATGCAATAAGGAAGGCAGTTCTGGAGATGGGAAGCTTCACTGATCATCATGAAGCCTTAAAATCAGTCACACAATCTCAGTGAAACATTTTTTGCCCATCACAGTCAGATTCAAGATGTTCCTGTCTTCGTGTACTTGTTAGCATGTCTCTGAGATGGACTGGAGGGCTTTTAAAGGTTGTTGCACAACAGTGGCCGCATTAATAATGTAAGACAAAGCGTAATGGGTAGCACAGTTCACATACCTGAGGTGTGTGTGCACTTGTTGTCCCCCATGTTATATTATTGCTTATGGCAATAAGCAATAACCTAGAACCTAACTCCAACAACCTAGATGATTAGTGCAGTTGACTAGTTTATGTATGTAGAACAAGTCTGTTTGTTTATTTGAATTTATTTTTATATTATATATATTTATTTTGTATTTATTTTAATATTTTTATTTAATCTTTATATATATATATATATATATATATATATATATATATATTTTTTTTTTTTTTTTTTTTTTTTTATATATATATATTTTTTAAATATATTTAACCTCTCAGAAAAGTTGTCTTTAAATGAAACAACACTGCATCGCCCACCATTAGTGTTGTGTTTTTAAGACACTGTGGCAAGTAAAAAAGAAAAGAAAAGAAAAGAAAAGAAAAGAAAAGAAAAGAAAAGAAAAGAAAAGAAAAAAATCTCTTGCGCTGTTCTGTTGTACAGTTTTTGAATGCAAAAAATACATCTTACACTGTAAGAAATGCAATCAGGCTCAGGAAAACTTAAAGGGTTAGTGGTAATTTCGTTGCAGTCTATCGGAGGCCAAAAAAATCACATATTTCATCAAAAATATTTGTGTTCCGAAGATGAACGTAGGTCTTACGGGTGTGGAATGACATTAGCGTGAGTAATAAATGACAGAATTTACATTTTTGGGTGAACTAACCCTTTAAAACCAGCCCAGTTATACAGAATTTCCTTAAAAGGGTGCTTAACCCAAAAATGAAAATTCTATCATTTTCTTGTCCACTTGCCATTTTTGGGCATGTGACTAAAAGCACAAATCTCATTGGTTGGCTAGTGTTCTTCGCAGTTCAAAAAACAAATAACTGAAATGATTTTCATCTTTTGGTGAAATAATATCCTTTTAAGAATGATAAGTCGACTAGTCAGTCATGCAACCCACCCACTAGTTGATTTACAAAATATATATAATGATGTCAGGCTTAAATCCTATCAGTCTAGTTATAAAATTGAATGAGCGGAAGTAATCAAAATCTATGAAATTCCTTTATATCACTGCAAGAGCTTTGTTACTCTTGGTGGTGGATTTGATTAAGTGCCGTTATCTTCCTCTTCATAGCATCCTCAACTCTGAATAACTCGCGATCTCTCACTGTGAAGAGAGATGCACGTTGATTCTTCAATGCAGCACTTGTGCGTATCGCATCACCCACCGCCCGCAGTCAGCCCACGCACTGATGCAGGAACCCAGCCGGCCCAAGGAGAGAGAGGGAGCCATGAGCTAAAAATAGATGAAACACTTGCCTTAACAGGAGAAGTTCCGCTAGAGAGAGAATGAGAGAGCAAGAGTAATGTGAATGCGGCCCGTGCTGTGGATTTAGAGTCCCAGAATGCCTCCTTGGTGATGTCAGTGTTTCCAAAAACAGCTTCCCCTGTCTGACTCTTCAATGCTGCACGAGTGTGTGGAATACTAAACAGCTTCCTGTTCCCCCTGCCCAAATATGGGTATCAGTCGTCATGGATGTGAGATACCAGCAGGTTGTTGTCTTCTCACATTTGTAGTTTTAGCTTTGGTAGTTTCCATCAAATTACCACCATTTATTCTGATAATTAGTCTAAATCCTGGATATTCTCGCTCGAGCACAAATGTTTGCAGAAAGGCAACTGTGTTCTCTGACTAAACATGATTAATTGCGTCTGCAAGCATCTTGCTCTCGTTGTAGTCACAAAATAACTCTGGGGTGTTTGAATAATTAATGCTGGCAAATCCTGGTGCAATCTGAAATGCTCCAGCAACACATCCGGTCTCGTTTTTGATAAGCTATTTAAATAAATCCTTCAAAATATGCCTCACAGATCAGATTTCCTGTCCAAACATTGAGCATTTGTATGTTTAGCTTCTTTGCTGCACACCACAATGAATGTTATTTTTCATGTCTGGAGAATGGCCCGAAGGCTAAATACCTCATTAAATGAATTTAGAGTGAAGATAAATTGGACACATCTTAAAACCATTAGCCTTTTCTACTGAATAAAGTAATAAAATAATTTTAGCCAGAGAAGAAGGAATAAAAACACATTTATAACATATATATGTTCATATATATAACATTAAAAAAGAGTTTAAATTTAAATTTTTTATTTTTTTTTATTTTTTTTTTAAATTCTACACTACCGTCATTTTTTTTAGAAAATTGATTCTTTTAATCAGAAATGATGCATTAAATTGATCAAAAGTAAATATTAGACGTTTACACTTTTAAATTGTTACAAAAAAAATATTTCAAATAAATGAACTTTCTATTCATCAAGGAATTCTGAAAACAATGTATCACAGTTTCCACAAAAATATTTAGCACCACAACTGATTTCAACATTGATAATGATAAGAATTTTTTATTTTGCAGCAAATCAGCATATTAGAATGATTTCTGAAGGATAATGTGACACTGAAGACTGCAGTATTGATGCTGAAAATTCTGCTGTCATCACAGGAATAAATTACATTTTAAAATATATTAAAATAGAGTTCTTTAAAATTGCAATATTACAGTATTTTACAATGTTACAGTATTTTTACTGTATTTCTGATCAAATAAATGCAGCCTTGGTGAGCATATAAGACTTTTTTTCAAAAACATTAAAACCGACCCCAAACTTTTGAACAGCAGTGTATATTTATTTTTGATGTTTTTCGTATTTGTAACCTCTCAGAAACGTTGCCTCATTAAATGGAGCACTGCGTGTCGCACGTGTTTTTTGGTTAACAGAATAGGTCAACATGTTCTTACCTGCAGAATATACAATAAAAAATGTATAGAATAGCATAAACTGAAAACAAATAAAAAGAAAATAAACATTCAACAACACATTTAAGAACCGTGGAAATATTTTTCTGTATTGATGTACACAGCTGTCTCTCTCTCCCGGTTCTCAAACCTTCAACTCCTGCTCACCACAGGAAGAGTTGAAATAGCACTTTATTATGTGATTGACTCTTTTCTGATGTTGGGAGTGCAGCAGCAGGTTGGCACAGACAAAGTTTCATTTTCACTCCAAGTAGGTGGGATTTGTAGTGTCATAGCATTGTTTGAGCTTTTCCTTACCACACTGAAAGCCATTGTCTCACCCTCTGGGTATCTCTCCCTCCACACACAAACAAGCACACTTACAAAAAAAAGGCAAATGGCTCAAACACCTCTGAGGAATGAATCACAGAGCTGATAATTGCTGCTACAGATGCCATTGCAAACAGAAGAGTCGCTTGGCAATGGATCCACTGCAGAGCACCTTTTTGGAGAACATTCTTTTTAAGAGCATTTCATCCTCTCACTGGTAGACAAATTAATGAGTTGTGCTTTAGAGAGGAATTTGCTCCTGAATATTAATAAATGTATGTTTTTTACCTACCTAGTTATGAGCTACCCACCTAGACAGCATTTTAGGGCATCATATAGGACTTCTAAAATATCTTTTTTTGCCAAAATGCATGTGCATTGCATCCCAGAATGAATTGCGGCAAGCCTCAAAATGAATAAAAATTTGAAGAAGAAAAAATTTTTACTCAAAAATTGGGTGTGCTTTGTATTTTAACTCTCATTAGAGTATCTTTTTGTTAGCTTAAGCAACATTCTAATGCCCAACTCCATTGGAATTTGTTGTCTTCAGTGCACTATTTTTGTAGTGCACAGTTGCTGCCAATGTAGAGCATTCTAAATCATTTACTTATGAGGTTCCATTTTACTTATAAGGTAGACGCCTGTGTAGATAATAGCAAAGACTATAGAATAACACAAGACGTGTCACTCGTATTGTTTTGAATGGGAGAAAGTGTAACGCGCAATATGGCGGAATAAGTCCCGCCTTCTAAATAAGAGCCAATCGCCGACTGGTAAAGTCATCGCGTCACTTCAGCGGCCGTTAGAATCACCGGTTTCTATAGAAACAGTCAGATGCGCGCCTCCAAAGAGACGCGCATTTAGGTCTGCGCATGCGCATTAGCTTGATCCAGCCTGAAAAATAGTTTTTTTTTGTCATGATTCGAGCGTTTAGAAACTAAATTTATGAGCCGGTTGTTGTTAGATTTCATTGGTGATTTCAAATATTAAATTTAATCGTAAGGTTGGTAAACAGTTTTGGAGAATTTGATGTTTCCCCATTCAAAGAGATTGCATGATGCCCAGGATGCCCGAGAGGCGTTTCAAAGATGGCCGCCGAGTGAAATGACTTGTCTTAAAGGGACTTTGATAATAGTAATGCAGCTCATTAGGTTTGGGAATAGAGATATTTCAAAATTAATACTCATAAGCTGTTGCTTCAAATTATTCATTATTTAGCCACCTGTAGGTCTAAATAAATTTCAATAGTCATGGACAATGATAACAATACTTCGATATTTGATCAAATGAATTTGGCTGCCCAGCACATCCAACCCACAGCCCCCCTCCCTGAATCTGTTCTGCTGCAGAAATCAATCTCCATTATGACCTCATCAGCTGCTCTCTAATAGTTATGTGTACAGTCCTGTGCCACAAAGTAATGACCGCAAAATAATTATTAAGGCCTTGGGGCTTTAAGCTAAATGAGGCATCAACGCACTTCATTTTGGGTCACTGAGTTTTACAGTTTCAGATATGACTGGATGGACGCATATGGATCAGTTTTACTGTTTTGTTTGTTCTGCCTATAGATATATAGCCATAGGTGTGAGCTTATTGGAAAGAAAGAGCTATGCACTGTAGGTTTACGTCATTTTTAATGATAAAAGTTCTACAGCAAGTGTTTTCCAGCATATTGGAGAATTCAGCAGGGGAGACTTTGGTCCAAAGGCACTAAAGTTTTTCTCATCTATCTGTATGCTGTATAATTCCCACAATATTGATGTTTATTACTTCTACCAAGGTCACAGAAAGCATGAAATAATTTGAGAACAACAAGAGATGGAGAGGGAGAATTGAGTTAGTTTAATAAGAGACAGGACAACAGAACAATGGAAAAAGAAAAAGATGATGAGATAGTAGGTTTTCTAGCACTTTTTCACTTGCTCTCTCTTTCTCTGATGAGAGTACATTATGGGTCTCATCTTCCCCTTGAAAGGTTAGGATGACCCAGTGAGACTCTACAGTGTCATGCTGCTGTTGTGCTGCGCCAACCATGCTATAAAAGCCACTTTTCACAAGCAATCAAGTTTTTTGTGGAAGAAAAAAGAAATAGTAGGCACAAATTAAGAATTCATACCCATGACTTATTAATTTGTGGCCACATCTTATTATTTGTTTCCTTGTTTTAGTTAAATCATGGTCACATTGTACTAATTCGTTCCCTCGCTTTAGTTAAATTACAAGGAAACAAATTAAGTCATGGGAACCAGAGATGTTCACAAGTCTTTCATTTGGAGTCCGAGTCAAGTCTGGAGTCGAGTCTCATGTCATTAAAAAAAAAAAAAAATGTGTTTTTTTTTTTGTAATTAAGGTTCTAAGATGTAAGGGATAATGTACATCCAGCCTGTTACAATGCACAAAACAATCACCCTGGCAACGCGAGTAGTCATTTTCAATACAGTCGCTAAGTGGACGCGTGATGGCGCCACTGTGTCATGGTTTGTTATACAGCAGTTTGTTATAAATCGCAGTGATTGACGACAATCATTATCAGAAAATATCAAACCTCAGAATGGTTAAGTCAATAGAAAACTCTACACATTCTGATTGCGATACATTAAAATATGAGCTTTAAGTAATAAATGGATTAGCATCTCTCTCTCTCATGGACACACATTAAGAGAGAGAAAAGCTGCATATGATTGATAAAATGTAGTTCTAGGTTTAAAGTTTAGAGTTTTTTTTTTTTTTTGTTCATATTTTACCAGGCTGGCGATCCAAAGGAGCCATGCAGCGACACCACAGTATAATAGCTAGCTGTGTGAGTTAATGTGATTAACCTTTGTGGATGCAATGTCTCATAAAATTTGATGATGTTGTTCCGGTGTCTTTAATTGTTTTCCCGCATTCTCTACATCTAGCCAATCTGACATGTTAATAAACCCAAATGTGAGAACATATGGCATGGTGGCTTCCGTCATGAAACTCTTATGACATTTCGGAGTTTACGCGCAATACACAGACATACGTAATCAAATTCTATGACAAAGGTCCGATCTGAGTCTGAAGTCTATTAAAATGTAACTCGAGTGCCCATCTCTGGTGGGAACAAATTCTTAATTCGTGGCCATGATATCTTGTCCCCCCTCCCTCAGCATGTCATGCGCAGGGCTCCGTAGAAAAGTATCATTTTACAAAAATAAAAAGGGTTTGTGAAAGGCGTTTCATGTTGACTTTACTTGTGCACTGCAAATCAAAAATCGTTCTCATTTTAAGCTCTTTATCTTTTTTGTATTTATTCCTTACTAAGTCCTCAGTGCTTTATTTAAATCATTTACTGATAATTGATGTTTTCATCAAACAAGCCAAAATGTTTTTAGTGGTTCATCTTTTTAGGGTGCTGACTAGTTTCTTTAGACTGTACCCTAATTGATTCGGCCCTTTAAGAGTGGACAACAATATGTTTAAGTCTTTCAAAGCTGCAGATGTTGTGATCCGTGCTGATTACTGGTAAGCGGCTTAGAGCCCTGCCGAGCACGGCTGAATTGCAGCAGAGAGATCGGGGATGGGAAGGATGAGGACGGGGAGTGGTGTCAGTTCATTGTGCTGACTTAGACAGGAAATGAGAGTGTGTCGACCTACAGACGAGATTTGGACTGTGGACAACAGGGTGAGGCTAGGGCATGGTCAGCAGTAGAGGGTCTCCGGTACACATACACTTTTATACGGACCAGATAGATACCCATAGGAAAGAAAAATCACAGATTACATTTAATATCTCAGCCTTGAGGAAAACATCTCGTTGCACAGCATCAGACAAAGTCTGTCGTTAAAGCGGTTCTGTATAATTCCCTCCCAGAAGCACCTCACACGTTTGTGTTCACAAACACCAGGCATCCGAATGCAAGATAACATGACAGCGTTTATTGGGTTTCATCTGCACGCTCTGAGGTGCAAATCATTTGTTATGTACAAAAATTGTTTTATACAGTCCATTTTTCATAGTGATATTTAGCGCCAGTTTATCAGGAAGTGGCGATTTTGTTCTATTCAACTCAATGGATGGAAACAGTGCTTTATTTGCGAATGTTTTATGCAATATTCCAAATTTGCACATATGTTAAATTCACAACTTTGGATGTAAACATAGCTAATGGCTGTTTTCTTTTGGTACCTTAAAAAATTGTGACACATTCATTCCCTTTACTGCTACCCTATCTTTTCTTCATTCTACCACAAACTGACTGAATTTGGATACAGCAAGATCAGCATATTTATATGTGTTTGCATATCCACCCTTATTAATCTCTCCGTTTCGATGGACATTACTGGTTGGATAGCCTCTACTGACCTTGAACTGAAACGACTGTATAAAACGGACTGTCCCTCTATTTCTCAGAAGGCAGGGCTTAAGAGGAAGGCTTGATTAGATATGTACTGCAGGCTGGTGCAGTTGTCCTGGGTCCGGCTCGACGGATTCAAAGACAGGCAGGGTCACGCTTTATGAAACGCACTGTGTGGCTCAGTAGCTCAGATTTATGAGGGATGTGCATGGATTGTATTGAAAGTATTTAATATCTAGTGATATGGAAAATAACAGGCAGCACAATTTGAGGTATCATTCGTAGCACCAACAATGCGGGATAAGTTGCCTCCACATTTACACCCCTATACACGAAGACTTGCGTCCATTACCAGTTCAGGAGGTAGAGAGACATCATGCCCATTGGATGTCATGCGAGTGCATGAACGTGAACGTCTGTCATTGTTCTTTTACTGCTGAAAAGTTGTGTGTGTAAATGCCTTGTCTTTTCAAAGTGTCTGCGGCTTATGCTGCCCTCTATGTTGCATACTGTGTGTGCGTTTTCTGTTATTTTATTTCATTGTTTTATTAAGCCAGTTCAAACCTGGTTAGAGTTAACGCAGAGTTAGACAAGAGTATGTTGGATGGATGGAAGGAACATGTCTCAGCACTCTACAATCATTTCTGTCCCTGTGAAAGTGTGCAATGCTAATGTAATGAATGGAAGTTTTGTTTTAGGGCTGCTTTAATTAAGTAATATGATTTGAGATTCTACACGCACCTACAGTGATGCCACCAGCCACTTTGAGCCTTCAAAGACTTCAAAAACACTTGCATACTTTGATGGCCTTTGTGATTTAATGCTTTAATTTTTCACTGTGGTGTTCTGGAGTGGATGTAGGAAACACTGCTTTGAAATTGTGTCCATCAGACTAGGGCAGCCCTCTGGCCTGTGTTATTTATGCATTTAGCGTTTGGGGAGGTTTGACTCATTCACTCTGGCTAGCTCTCACTCTTTCTCACTGTCTTAAGGTCTTCTGTACTTTTGTTCCTGCTCAAACTAGGTCTTTTGTTCCTTTTTTTACAATGCATTGCCTAATCAGAAGAGGCAGCATGTAGGTATCCCGACACTGCACAACACAACACAACACGCCTCAAATGGCTGCATGATTCACCTCTTCTCTCTTTATTTGTCCTGTTCTTTTGATTTTCTTCTTTTCTCTCTCTCTCTTGTACAACAGAATGATTCGTTGATTTGAGAAAATTGTGTGCTAACAACATCTTTTCTATCATTTTTTTTTTGTTCAGTCTTTTCATGTTTATTAAACATGCACTCGCAATATGCTTTTACTGTTTCCCATGAATAATTTTGTTTTATTTTGCTTGTTATGCATCGTCATGGAAAAATATATTTCAGTAATATTATTTTTTCAGTGTGTTTCATTTGTTTTTTTATTAAACAATATGGTTTAATATTTTTGTGGTGTTTTTTATTTGAGTTATCGTGTTTATCAGATTCTTTCTTGCACCTATAGCTTGACTGTCGGCAGGGCCGGCGCCAAGGGGGGACATTCGCAGGCCATGCCCCCTCCCTCTCCTCCCCGCTGAACTTAAGCAAATTTGAAAACAAAAGCGAAAAGCGAGCACGCATGGGAAGGCAAATGCGTGATTTCGCCTGCCGCTGCACCCCCCCCCCCCCCCCCAGAAATATAAATGCCCCCCCCCCCCCAGATTTATGTGCCCTGGCGCCGGCTCTGACTGTCGGCTCACCTTGTTCATAATTTTTCTCTCTACCTCCTTTTTCTAACTGCATGGTTTCTGATATCAAGTGCAAAAGCATTATAATGACAATTTCATCTATTTCCTCTGCCTATCTTTCTCTCCCTCTCTCTCTCTCTCTCTCAAGGGGATGTGCTGTTTCAGATGGCAGAGGTTCACAGACAGATTCAAATGCAGCTAGAGGACATGGTGAGTATCATTAATGTGATGAAGATCGTATTGCCTCATAGGCTCACATTTTCTCATTACTTTTTCTCGCAACATGGCTGAGACAATCAGGTTGTATCTAAGAGGCCCCATTAGCCTCAAGGGTAGGGAAATGGAAGGGAGTGGCGTCTCAAAATGTCACATCGACTCAGACACTTCCGTATATACACGGAGGACAATAGTCCATGGTCGCATGCGTAAACACACTAACTTAGACAGAACACAGACTTTCCTGACACAGCTGCAGATGTTAAACAAACCATATCTGAGTCCTTCTGAACATGATAACAGGGCAGAAAAAGGAGTAAACGTCTGTAGCAAGAGTTATTGATAGGATATCAGTTTTGGTTCTGTAAGGCTATTTTGTCTAGTGTTAATGTGTGAAATGTGTAATTAAATGCAGAATCCTTGTTTGTCAAATGAGAGGAATATTGCTGGTTTGTTGTAATGTAGAGTGAGCGTGTATATAATATAAACTGTGTTTGTCCAATGTAATTTTCAGCTGAAATCTTTCCACAATGAACTACTCACAGAACTGGAGAAAAAAGTGGAATTGGATGTTCGCTACTTAAACGTAAGTGTATGTGCATACACAAAAACTTACTTATGGTATGGTAACATTAAGCAAATGTTTCTCAAATTTTGTGGGCAAAAAAGAGTAATTTTTTGACAAAAGTCACTTTTAAACTAAACAGATTTCTGTTGGCCAATGTGAGCAACTTGAACCAGTTATGAAATCTGTGTTTAACTTTCACCTTCACATGAAATTCCTAAACACAATAACTGGATTTCACTCACAAAAATATGCAGAACAAATATATTTCATCAAAATATTTATGCTTTATTGAAAATATGACACATGCCATACTCCCCTAATTCAGAAATTTAGCTATTTTATGGTTGTAACGCTTATGACATTTGTTACTCGTGATAAAAGAGTGCCTTAAACTCTCTTTTTATATCATTTTTGCAAGTTGAATTTCATAAAGGCACAGCATGTTCACTTTTTTCCAAATTCATAATTTGTATTGGAGATCCTCTTTCTAACTCAGTCAAGCTAAGCGCTGTCTTTCTGTTTCGTTTCTTTATTTAATTGTTTTAAAACACTAGTCTCTTCCAATAGCATAACTAGATTTATTCTCCATTTGTCCTTATCCACCCCCCAATAACATCTCTTTTAAAAGCAATAACTGAGTTTACTGCATGTAATGAAAGCGAGAATATTACCAACATTAACACAAACATCTTCTAAAAGGCTTGACTTCTCGCCTGTATGAGGAAAAGAAATTTTTTTTGTACTTGAGAGAAATCTGTTTATATGTATGAAAGATCAGCGGAGCATCTGAAACGAGGCTTTCAGCAACACGGATTGAGAAGTTTTCTAACAGGCTTGTTTGTAAATGCATTAGACTGACCCTCAGCTTCTTGGCAAGAAATCAAAGGCCCATTTATTCGGTCACTCATTTCCAGCATTGACAGAAATAATTAACTATGCTCCCATGCTTTTCTCTTCCACACATAGCAAGGATGAAAAATAAAACTGCATTAGGCTCAGTCAAATGTAGCAGAAGGCTTTGGCAGTGAAAACTGGGGGAAACAAAGAAGCTCGGTCTGAAACACAATGAATCCATGAAGCAGCGAGCTCTGGGAAGACACTTTGAGGACAATAAAAGACCTTATTGGGCTGACTCAGCCAAGTTCCCATTAGTAAAGCGACCTTCAGGTCTTTTCGATTC